>NC_092014.1:12896373-13576373 GCF_042242105.1 Pempheris klunzingeri | reverse complement strand
TCGAACCCTTATTTTACATCTCACTCTCAGGTTGTTTTACTACAGGCCCTTTCTGTTGAACCGTAACATGACAGTGTGACTATATAATAATATAGTTTTACAAAAGTCTGCTGTCCAAATGGTTGATTCCAAGGAAACTGTCACTTAAAACCAAAACTAAATGTAGGTCTTGTTTTACAAACGTGACTGCTGAAAGTCCATTGCTTGATTTGACAAAATAATCACAGTTTGAAGTTTTACTTACATGCTTTTTCCTGAGCTTTCAGCTATGCTCCATGGTCTTAATCAGCAGAGGGTGTTTGCTCAGGTGTCTTGGCGATGGCCCAGTTGTCATCTCATTACCTGGATATGTAAATGAGCTGTGTCTGAGAGCACTGGGGACAAGTTTAGTAAGTGGACACTGAGTCATCAAACCGCTTTTTCCAAGTTCAATACTAAACCTTCAAGTTCAACCAACTTGATTGTATTTTTTTTATGTGGTTTTGGATTTGCTGTACTGTGGTATTCTAAAATGTAGGTGAAGTTAGTATTGGTGAATTTCAGCCATATTGCAGCTGTAAACTGAGCTAAATTTGCCCTGTAGAGATGCAGTGTATTCATGAAGACACAGCAGTGTGCTGTGACACAGTGAGAGTGTGTCGTTAAGGGATGTTGGTTGCGACAAAGGATGTTATCAATGTATTATCATGATGTTTGGTTCACTGTATGGTAATGTGATGTTTACAGTGCTGTGATATGTAAAACACCACAACTCAGTGCAGGAATATGGAGGAAACCCTTCCATTGATTGAGGAAGTTCTTGTAACAGCCACTGGAGCAATTTTATACACGGGCAATTTTGATTTTGAAGCAAATTGTTCGGCTCCTGTCTTATTTACGTTGAAGTAGATCTTTTCTCACGCTTCATTGTGTGCTTAAAGAGCTTAAGCTTTCTCATAATTTCTCAGTAAGTGTCATGTTTGATTTTTGATTTTATTTTCAAAGCCAAGATTTGTGTGGTTGGTGCAGAGTAAAGTGTCTCAAGAGGGTTGAAAAACAAAAATCTCGTCTTGCACACACTCATAAACACACTCAGAGACATGCACGCACGCTATCACGAGTCCAGATGGGAGTGGAGTGGATCAATACAAAGACAGTGGGTCTGGTTGATATCTCTGCTGAATGAGTATCTCTCCCTCTCTCTGCTCTCTCTCGCGCTGTCTTTTTTTTTCTCTTTTGCTCCCTTTTCCTATTTTTCTCCCTCTCTCTGTTTCATGCTACCTCCCTTTTTTCTTCTTTCTTTTCTTCCTTTCCTCTGTTTTTTTTTTTCCTTTTTCTCTCGTCTGCATGCAAACACACACACACACACACACACACACACACACATTCACAATAATGAACACCTCAAAATCCAAAGCACGATCTTCCTATGGCCTAGTTTTAAGAGCCTCCAATGTCATGAGAGTAAAAAATAGACTGACGGAAAACAATATTGAGATCTGTGGAAACAGAACTAGCCCAGAATCGGCAGATGCATGATCAGTTTGGCTCTTGTGAGTGAGGCAGTTTTGGCATGGATTTAGTCTGAGGAAGATAATCTTGCTTGGTCGTTCTGGGCTCACACAGGTGGCTGCGTTTGAGCTCCCTGGGGCAGTGGCACACTCTTTAGTGGCGACCCTGGGGTCACAGCACTCAACTATAAACAAGACACGCCAGAATCTGACTTTGGTCATTATTACATCATATCTGAGGTCACAGGTTTACGTAACCAGTGCATCAAGATGGATTCAATATGTTGATTTGCCTAAAAAAAGATAGCGTGTAGCTAGGTATTTTTAATTTTTTTGTCATGGTAGTTATTTTCAACTGAAAATAAACTGGAAAAAGTACTGGAAAATCAGAAGTCAATATGACCAGTGGGATTTGTTTTATTGTCACAAAATAGCATCCCACACTAAATTCGAGAAATTTTTAATTTAAACAAACAGGCTGACCTATTCCTATTCCACAGTTGTTGATATTTATATGTAAGGCTTCATACTGAACCTCAATCCTATTTCGGTTCTGACCAAAATGTGTCTGTTAAGCGTCGAGTGAGTTCTGTGCTCTTTCTGATTTAAGTCACAACTCTGACAGCTTTAGGCTGCAAAGTGTTCAGACAAAAAGGGTGCTTGTGTTTCTGACACTGGAGCGATTTGGTTTCTTTTCTTAAATGTAACAAAGTGTTTTATTGAAAGATGCATTTGTGTCTATATTTTCATTTTATGACAACATTTTCACCTGGTTCAGGCTACAATTTTTTTTTCTGTAGTTAAGGGTCAAGAATGCACTGGAAGGATTTATCATATGGTGTACGGTATTAATAAAACAATGTGACTTGGCTGACATGCAAGAGAGGGTACCCTGACAGAAAGCCGCCCACATCTGAGCCTGGTCTGTTTGAGGTTTCTTCCCGTTAAAGGGGAGTTCTTCCTGCCACTGTTGCTCAATATAATATCTGATGCTTGCTCATGTGGGAATTCTTGAATCCTTCATTTTGAATTCCTGAATTGTTGGGTCTCTCTCTTAATTAAAGAGTTTGGTCTAGACCTGCTCTTTATGTAAAGCGTCTTGAAATAACGCTGTTATGAATTGGCGCTATATAAATAAAGATTGATTGATTGATTGATTGACTTGTTATTACTAGGGATGTATGTAGCCTTTGAATTACAAATTCACAGGTATTTTATTTTATGAACACTGATGTGTAGTTTTGCTCTGAGCTCTGTTGAATTTCTGACTCTAAAACCATGCACTAGATTTTACTCATGTTCCAGTCATCCACAATAAAGAGTGGCTGAAACAGTCACTGTCTAGTTGCTGTCTTTGTGTTTTTGGCCTCCCATTTACTTACAGGACAGGAATAAACACAGTTTGTATTGATCCATTAGGTGGCCATCAGCTTATTGATCACCCCCTGACCTGATTGATGTGAAGTTTGGCCAGTCGGCTGATTGATTATATGATAATTGTGTGTGTGTGTTCTCTGCAGGCGCGGCTGTGGAAGGAAAAGGAAAGGGACACCCGTGAAAGTCTTTGTTACACACACTGAGGAGGAGAGCGTGCCTGAACACAGCTTCAGCCCAGGTGTGTGTTTGTGTGTGTTATATCTGCATGCCATATTCTCTCTCACTGCCATCAGCTGTGTGTGTATGTGTTTGTGTTTGTGTTTGTGTGTGCTGTGTATCTGTCTGTGTGTCTGTGTGATTGGTATGGGGGTGGAGTGTGCGCAAGTCAGTGTGACCTACTTTTGTATGTGAGTGTGTGTGTGTGTGTGTGTGTGTGTGTGTGTGTGTGTGTGTGTGTGTGCTTGCCTACATATGTGCTGTGATGTGCACCTGTGTGTGTGCTCCAGGAGATGGGGTGATGACCTGTGTGTGTGTGTGTGTGTCCCTGCATACTTGTATGTAATCCTTTTATACTGACTGTTGCTGTGCTCTCAGGTGATCGTAAGGAAGCAGCAGAGAATAAGCGGCCCACACTTGACAGGCCTTTCTGCAATGCCGAGGCTGCTCCTCACAACAGGTGAGTGTTCATTTGCATGGTTCTATCTATTGCTGTAAGTAGAATATATGTATATGTGTTAGTGCTGTCAAAATTGACATGCACATTTTGTAGTTAATTTAAGATATTTAACGTGTTGAAAACATTAATGCAGCTGTGTTTTGTTTACTTTCTGTATCATGGACAGCATTCGTTTCAAACTCTGCTGCTCTTAATCCACACTTCATTGGGTTGAGTGTATTTCTGCCATAGATCATACTTATTTTAACAACTCAGCCAGAAGAAATAACACATTAAAACAGAAATATAGCAAAGTTTGAAGGTGCTATGGCAGCAGCATCTGTAAATGCGCTGCCATCCACACCATTAGCAGCTTTAATGCTGAAACAAGTGAAAATGCATCTCAGGAGACTTTGGAATAAGAGAGAGTAGCAACCCTACAGATATTACAGAGGTTTGTCTCGGTCTGATTTTGTAAATTAGATGTCATATGCTATGCAGGTGATTGATAAGTTCTATTATTTGGTATAATTATTTAGTATATGTTGTATTGTAAGGTTTGCAGTTTGCATATAATGGTAAACAGATCATTTCATTCAGATGTCTGTGTGCATGCAGGTGAATAAATGGTTAAACAGTCCCTGGAGCCTCGTCCGCAGGCTAGAAAAGAATGAATGGTCGCTGATCTTAACTCAGCACTTGAGAACAGCTTTGCCTGAGAGCAGCACTTCTGAATCTTGGTGCTCAGGACTCGCCAACCCTGTTGATTTTCATTTTAGCCATATAATCAGGCTGAAATATATAACCAAGATGTCAAAAGAATGCAGTTGACTAGTCAATAGGACAGAAAATCAGCTGCAGTCTGAGGACTAGGATTGAGAATCACTGCCCTGAAGCACTGGCATGAGCCTGTGTGTGGATTCTTACTGTTTGCTTTACACTCATTCAGCTGCCGTGGATCCTAACCACAAAGAGATTAACCTTACGGCTAGAAGAATGTAAATGCAATGAGAAAACATCATAATTGCGATTCCGTCACTTCTGTTCATAAACCTTAATAGCAAAGCGACAAGCAGTTTACAATGAAATACAGAAAAAGCAGCAAACATTTAAAGATAAGTAAATCTAAAGATAGTAAATATAAACAGACAGATAATTGTTTGAATAAAATATATATATCTAAAAAAGAACAGAACAGCCCATGTTGTCTGATGAAGGCAGTGAACTTAACTGTCAATCCTCCACCTCCTTCTCCTCCCAGCGGCCCATCAGAACAGGCTCATGCTAAGGTCTCCTCCGGATCCAAGACCAGCTCCTGCTCAGCCTCTACACCAGCTCCAGCTCCCATTGCTTCCTCGACTCCAACTCCAACGCCAGTCCCTGCTCCTGCTCCAGCCACGGCGACTTCAGCCCAGGCCCCGTCTCTGACGCCGGCGTCCACAGCTCCGGCTGCACCGACGGCCTCTGCTCCAGCCCCAGCAGCCAGCTCCTTCCCTCCCTCCCCCAACTGCCGTATCCGAGAGGTCCACTGTGGCAGCCAGGTGCGCTTGGTCGTTATCGCCATCCGAGACATCACCAAGGGGGAGGAGATCACTGTGGACTACAGCCTGACAGAGTGGGGAGAGAACCTGGTCAGTGACTCGAACGACGGATCCACACACCACACACACATGTTTGGGGCACTATATTTGAGTGCACCTTTGAGGACATTTGCTCCCATTTGCTGTTCTTGCTGCTAAGTTGTCAATCATAGACAACCTGATGATGTTTGATATTTCCAGTGCAGCTAGACTGTAGATGAGTTAGAAAAAATGTTGTCAGCAGTCCAAAAAAATTTAACAAGAATCATCAAAACTTTGTGTTGAAATGGAGGGCCAAGGGCTTCACACTGGACTCATTTTACACCGATGTTCTACAGTTATTCAGGAAGAAATTAGTCGTAAAGGAGGAAAATACATTAGTCCTCTCCAACAACAGTAGCCTCAGTAGACCGGAACACAATGCAGCCACAGGACATTATCTTTTGATTGAGCAGAACTACTCATGCTTGCTCTCACTTTACATCTAATTTTCTAGCCTTGATTCTTAACTTGAGCTGAACAAAAAAACCTCATTTTAACCTCAACTCTAAACTCAGTCTCCAATCCAAAACCAGCCAATTTATCTCAAATTATCTCACTCTTCAGTTTTTTAAATCTGTCTGTCCTTGGTTACTTGGTCCTCATACGTATTGAAATACATTCACGCACTGTGCATATCTCTGATGACTTCACATAGGCAACCATATGTGTATTCACACACTGTTGATGAGCTTCACACACACTCACTGTCTGTCACGCACACACACATTCTCACACTACCCACTGTGCATGCTACACACATAAAGCTAAGCAAGGCATGGGGTTACCATGGTGATGGCTGAGCTCCAGATCTCTCTCTACCTATAGTGCTTTAGCAACAGTAACCATGGTTATTACATGACATCTGTTCCTTTAATGGATCTCATTAGATTGGATCAATTTACTCAACAAAATGATGATACCAGAATCCATTTAAGGAAATGAAATTGAGAAATTGACATCAGAGGCTTAAGTGGGACCGCAGCTCTTTCAAAGCCACGTTTTAATATCTTACATTTGGCTGAGATAAAGTGTATAACAGGTCTTTTTAGATTTCTACTATTTGCTGATTGATTTGTTCTGTACTTACTATCCCAGCCTGATTGATAACGCCTGTATTTATTGCTCATGAAAAGTTGACAGTGTTTGAAAGCATAGCGTCATTTGTTTGACTTGTTAGTGGGAGATTTGGAGCACTAATCAACCTCTGTGCTTATAACCAACTGTGGAGGGGTGTCCTGCTCTCTGACTGACAGCTGAGGCTGATTGTGATGGCAAACATTAATGAGCAGTGTGCCGACTGTTTTAATTTGACTGCTCTGTGTCCCACAGGGTTTCCGTGGTACTGTGTCTCCAGCGCAACACGAGTGTAACTCCGACACAGAGAATAACAACAGTATCAAAAAGGTACGAGAAAAACAGACTGATAAAAAAATCTGTTCTATTATTTTAAAAAGAGACAACGAAATAATACTCGCAAGTTGCCAAATTCAGTTTAACCTGTCAGTGTTGTGGTAACATTTCACATTTCCCCCAAATTCTAACCATTTACAAGGTTTTCTTCAATTAAATGTCACCACAAGTATAAATATCACTTAACATCTGCATATTTCTTAACTCCTTAGCATCCAGTTTCTTGTATTTCCACTTTAAATGAGATTCTGCACTGAATGAAATATTCACTCTGTGCAGCATTGCATCTAATGGAGAGGCTGCAATCAATGTTTTTATGATAACAATATCATAGTGTTGTTTTCGGCAGGCAGCTGCATTACAGGTTTAAGACACACACTTTTCCCAAATTCAACCTGACATATTGATCTTCACTGGGATTTAGAATAAACTTCTGTGGGTTTGTGAGTTTGTGCTGACTGTTCTGCTGCCAAAACAGTGGTATAAAAGAGTTTAAGTAAAAATTATTTTCCTTAGAAAAATCAATGAATAAAACATTTACAGAATGAGAAACTTGTACTTCAATAGCCTACAGTACATACATGCATTGCATGTCCTACTTAATTCTGTTCTACTGTGTCTTCCTTGAGTAATATCTATGCAATAAGAAAACAACAACTCTGTACAACATAAACAGAGTATTAGTGAGTGAGAGTCGATGCGGCTGTGATGCACTGCTGTGCCTGCAGGACCTCACCTGTGTGATTGTGGGTGGACAACACTGATGTTGGACTCATTATCATCAAGTCTTCCTCCCCCTCCTCTGAATAATGGTGTCATTATGAGCAGTAATTAGTCTTCATTATGTTTAACCCCTTTCAAGTAAAACAGCACAAGTAACTTCACCTGCTTATGCTTGGTGTTGTTTGTTGTCTGTCCTCTTCCTGTCACACACTGAGTGGTCTGACTGAGAAACATTGCACTTGTCACAACTGTGCAGACAGTTCACTGTTGATCTTAGTGCTTAAAAAGGCAGGGAGTGTTTGAGGCTTAATATCATTTTGTAGCTTCACATTAGTCTTACATACAGTTAAGCCCGAAATTATTCATACCCCTGGCAAATTTTGACTTAGTTACTTTTATTCAACCAGCAAGTTTTTTCTTGATTGGAAATGACACAGGCGTCTCCCAGAAGATAATAAGACGATGTACAAGAGGCATCATTGTGGAAAAAAAATATTTCTCAGCTTTTATTTACATTTGAACAAAAAGTGGCAAGTCCAAAATTATTCATACCCTTTGCAAACTGTCACAGTCAATGGGAAAATCCAAAGTTCTATACCATTCCAAATAGTCCAAGCTGTTCTAAAGCATCCTAATTACCCTGATTCATTGGGAACAGCAGCAGCGGGAACAGTTTTAATCAACTCAACAGGTGAAAAATAGCAGCTCTCTGCAGTTGGTTTGTGGACAGTCATGGCTAAGACTAAGGAGCTGACTAAGGAGCTCACTGAGGACCTGCGGCTGCGCATTGTGGCTGCTCACAAGTCAGGAAAGGGCTATAAGGCCATATCTAAATGTTTTCAAGTTCCAGTGGCTACAGTGCAAAGTATTATTAAAAAATACAAGACGTTCCGCACTGTGGAAAATCTCAGAGGACGTGGTCGGAAGCCAAAAGTGACACCTGTGCTGGCCAGGAGGATAGAGAGGTGAAAAAGAATCCCAGGATCACCACCAAGGCCATCCTGGTGAATCTGGGCTCTGCTGGTGGCAACGTCTCAAGGCAGACAGTCCAACGGACCCTGCACACTGCTGGGTTCCACGGACGCAGACCAAGGAGGATGCCACTTTTCCAGATAAGGCACACAAAAGCCCTCTTGGCCTTTGCAAATGCTCATCTGGACAAAGAAGAAGACTTCTGGTCTTCTGTTTTATGGTCAGATGAAACAAAAATGTAATTGTTTGGCCACAATGATGTGTCCTTCATTTGGCGTAAAAAAGGAGAAGCCTTCAACCCTAAGAACATCATCCCCACTGTCAAACATGGTGGTGGGAACCTAATGCTTTGGGAGTGTTTTTCAGCCAATGGACCAGGGAACCTAATCACAGTAAACGGCACCATGAAAAAAGAGCATCAAGATTCTCAACAACAACATCAAGCAGTCTGCAGAGAAACTTGGCCTTGGGCACCAGTGGACATTTCAGCACGACAACGACCCAAAACACACAGCAAAAGTGGTGAAGGAATGGTTAGCAGACAAAAACATTAACGTTTTGCAGTAGCCCAGCCAGAGTCCTGACTTGAATCCAATTGAGAATCTGTGGAGGGGGCTAAAGATCAGGGTGATGGCAAGGAGACCCTCCAACCTGAAAGAGTTGGAGCTCATTGCTAAAGATGAATGGGCAAAAATACCAGTGAGACATGCAAAAAGCTGGTCAGCAATTATAGGAAGCGTTTGATTGCTGTAATAGCCAATAAAGGCTTTTCTATTGATTATAGAGAAGGGTATGAGTAATTTTGGACATGCCACTTTTTGTTCAAATGTAAATAAAAGCTGAGAAATATTTTTTTCCACAATGATGCCTCTTGTACATCGTCTTATAATCTTCTGGGAGACGCCTGTGCCATTTCCAATCAAGAAAAAACTTGCTGGTTGAATAAAAGTAACTTTAAGTCAAAACTTGCCAGGGGTATGAATAATTTCGGGCTTAACCGATGTGACCGATCCAAGCAAGTCTGTTATTGATCTCCCAAATATGCCAATTAGCCATTAAACATTGTGTTATTGTGCTCCTTCCATCCCCCCACCAGTTACTCCTTGTCCTTTCTTCTCCCACAACAAACTTTTTTTAACACTGTCGCTCATTACCCTTCCGCCAGGGACACACGTGAATCGTGTCTGCGAGCGAGAGAGATGAGCAGACACACTGACATGCAAGCAAACAGACAGACATACAGAGAGACTTGCATGGAGTTATGCACAGCCCAGGCTACTGCTCGCCTAAGAACTGACATATTTGACAAATTTAGGGAGCAGAGGGCATAAAAGCTCTAACCTACGTCACTGCTTCTTGCTAACGGCTGAGTGGGTGTTTCCATTTGAGAAACCTAGAAAGGAATGCAGGTGGTGTCACCCTTTGCCACGTAATGACTCTCTTGACAGTGCATCTGATTAGACTGGTGAGACTTTAATACCTCAGTGCAGTAATGTTAGAACTCAAATTGACATTATTATTATGATACATATTGACTTGTGATAATCTTTGCTAAAATAGACAATGTAATGAAATGCATGTTTGTAAAAGTCACAAAAAAGAAAATGTGTATATATATATATATATATATATATATATATATATATATATATATATATATATATGTATAAGTTTCTTAAGTTAGAAAAAAATCATTTGAATGTACCAAAATTTTAACAAATTCAAAGAATCTCACATCTTTTTAACATATCGATACTGAAAAAAATGTGTCTGGACAGCAGGTGACATGCTCATTTTTCCACACCCTGTCACTCTCTATCACTTCCAGGAGGATGAGCCTCTGACAGCCCAGCAGCCACAGCGACAACAACAACAGCAGCAGCAGCAGGAGTACGTCACCCCCTCTTGGTCCCTCTCCCCCTCCTCCTCACCCATCTCCCACTCTGACGCCAGCGACTCAGACGCAGGAGATGAGGACAATGCCAGCCCCCGCGGGCGCGCACCACGCCGTCGCAAGAAACGGCGGGGCACTCCCTCAAAGAAAAAGACCCCCCATCGGACGCCACCTGGGCGGCCACCACTGACCTCCCCCGCCAGCATTCCTCATCACAACCGTTTGCTTCCTTCATCCCACCCTCCTGCACAATCCTCTCCTCCCTGCTCATCTTCCTCCTCCTCCTCCTCTTCAGCTAAGCCTGTGTTCAAAGCTCCGGCTCCACTGGGCTCCAACACCACAAGCAACATAAACGTCCCTCGAGGAGGAGTGTCCATAGACTCCATGCGCCAAACGTGCGAGTACTGCGGGCGCCACTTCCGCTCCCTCGGCCGCCACTTAGATAAACACCATGCCCACCAACCAGAGGTGTGCTCTGCCCTGGTGGAGCGCTACACACAGATGCCCCGCCTTCATGCACAGAACACAAACCTGACCACCGCTCACACACACACTCAGCAGCTCTCAAAGTCTTCACAAGCCGTGGGACAGAGCTGCAGTTCAGATCTTCCACATAGTGGCGTCCAGGACCTCTCCATGTCTCCGCCCACTCTCACAGCAGCCAGCCAATCAGCTGCCACCTCTGGGAGGAACTCCACCCCACCTGTGCTGACTCCTCCACGAGGACAGAACTCGGTGCCGGTGTCTGTCTTAAAGAGAAGCCCGCCTCCTGTGGCTGTGACGCAATCCAGGAAGGGAGTGATGAGGAAGCTGAAGACAGAAAGACAGGAGGAGGAGGGGGAAGACTATGAGGAGGATGAAGATGAAGAAGACGTGGAGGTTGTGGAAGTAAAGAGGCCCAAAGAAGAGGAGGATGTTGAGGTGGTTTGCCCTCAGTCCTTCTGTAGCAAGTCAGCCAAAGAGATGGAGCCACCAAAAGAGGAGGAAGATGAGGAGGAAGAGGAGGAGGAGAATGGCGTGATGGAGCTGGACGATGAAAGTGGGACAGAGGATAAAGAGAAGGACTTACTCAGGTAACTAGTAGTCTTTTAGAGCAAATTTGATAGTAAGACTGCAACTAAAGATTTTCATTATAGATTAACCATTTAAAAAAAAAAAAAATTCCCACAAGTTGGTGTCTGTTGTTTTAAAATGTCCAGCTAACCAACAGTCCAAAACACAAATATTTAGTTCAGTTCTTGATGACAAAGAAAAACATCAAACATTTGAAAAGCTGAAAGCAGGAAACGATTTTTCCCTTTTATAGACTAAACTATTATTACAGACAATAATTGGCAGATTAATTGATAATGAAAATAATTGGTAGTTGTGGCCTTAAAACAAATAACTAATTTAGCAACTATGCACACAATTTATTTAAAAATTATTGACTAGTACATGCTGGCTGGTATATTAATATTTGGTCAGTGTCCCACAGTCGAACTGTATCAAACTACCTTTAAGTTTTTTTAAGGTAATTGAAACTAATACTATTAAAATGAATAAATGAACTAATTGCACACTGTTTCTCTTTTCTCAGTGGTTCAGGGCGTCATCACCTGCTGCCCCTCCTCTCGTCCTTGTCCTCTCTGGTGCTGTACCTTCGTCGGCTGCAGCACTCAGCCTTCTTGTCCTTGTCCCGGCAGCTACAATCAGCAGAGGCCTGGCGCCTCCTTTGCCACTCCAGCCTGGCTCTCCTCATTCTGTACAACCGCCGACGAGAGTGTGAGGTCTCCAAGCTGTCTATTGCCGAGTATCGTGCTCGCATCACTCCCCAGTGTCCCGTTCCCGTCCCTCCTGGTGCTCCTCCAGCTCTCACTCCTTTGGAGGCATCCCTGTCCCCTTTTGAGCGCCTGGTGCTTCCTCACCTCCCCAGAGTTGGGGTCCAGGGTAAACGTGGACGAGTACAGCCCCTCATCCTCCCCCCTCACTGCGAGCCTTGCCTGGAGCTCCTCCTGCAGACACGGCAGGATGTGGGTGTCGACCCCGCAAACCCATATGTCTTCGCCAGGCCCTACCACTCCCCCGCCACACCCCTGCGAGGTACTGACCTCCTCCGCAGCCTGGCCCGTTCAAGCGGAACGCGCAACCCCCGCGCCCTGACACAGACCAGGGTTCGCCGACAGGTAGCTATATTGACCCAGCTGCTGCTACTCGGAGAAGGAGAGGAGCCGGGACAGCCTGGAGGCAGTGCTGTGGAGAGGCTTGAGCACTTCCTGGAGCGGGAGTACCATGTGACGCAGAGCTGTGGTGGAATTGGCCAAGACCCAGGCCTGATGGGCAGAGTGGGCCGAGTTGTGCTTTGTGGAGAGAGAGATGGAGTGCTGTTCAGAGGAATGAGCCTGAACCACATCTGCCTGGAACTGGACGGTAAGATGGATGGCTGCTGAATGATTGAGTGGGGCAGGGGTCTTTTTCAGCTGTCCAAGATGAGCTGTATCATCACTCCCTTTGTAGTGTTAAACATCCCATCCCTGGAAAAGGTTTATGACCCCCCTTCCACTGTTTGTCTATATGTATGTGTGTGAGTGTGAATAGGTGGTGTTTGACATGCTTGCTCATGTGGGGATTCTTGAATCCTTAATTTTTAATTCCTGAATCGTTGGGTCTCTCTCTTCAATTAAAGAGTTAGGTCTAGACCTGCTCTTTATGGAAAGCTTCTTGAGATAACGCTGTTATGAATTGGCGCTATATAAATATTGATTGATTGATTGAGAATATGGAGAGTAGTGACAGATTAGACTAATGAAGTTCTGCTCTTTCTGTCCTATCCTCTCTTGCCTCATCTTTCCCTACCTTTACATTCCCTCCATCTTTCCAGTTATGTCAGGAAACTCTGCAGACTCATACTCAGAGGGAGAGTCTGAAGGGGAGCAGGTGAAGGAGAAGCCTGAGGTGCTCGCTCCCGCTCCCGCTCCGAACCCTACACCCACCCTGCTGTATGTCAGGAAGGGGAAGAACAACGGGAGGGTGGGACGACCTAAGAAGTTGAAGAACACTCTGCTGCCCCCTCCACCCCCTCAACCTACACAGGCAAACCGCAGGAGAGGCTCAGGTCAGCCCAAATCAGGTTTGTTTGGGTTTTGAGTACAAGTGTAATTGCTCAATTTAACAAAGCAGAGGAAGGTAAATAAAGACGGAAATGTACAGGTGAGGGTGAAATAAAATTGCATAGCACTTAAGATATAACTAAGATGAAACAAAATCAAAGTCTAAATGAACAACATAACACAACAGACAATGAAAAAAAAAAAGAATAACAGCAATGGTAAAATGGTAAAAGGAAAACAAAAACACATAATGTGAAAAAAGATAAAAAGAAATCTATTTCTGTATTTATTTTCGGATAGTTCAAGAAATGTATTTTTTATTTGCTGCAGCCAGTTCTTTCTGTTCAGTCATGCATCAATTAACTTTTCAGTTAATTGATGACCTAGATCTATTGAAAGTGGCCTAGAGCATCGTCAATCAAGTAGTGTGTTGTAACTGGTATTTAAATGTTATCTGAAAAAATTTCCATCCACAGATTTAAAAAAAAAATAAAACCTACTGGAAGGCACCAATTGTTACACAATATTATCAGCCATGGACCATCTGTACTTGTACTTGAAGATGGGGGCTAAAAAGTAGGGGTGTAACAGTACGCACAATTTACGGTTTTGGACATTTTTGGTATAGCAAGGGGAAAAAATGTCCCTTTGGCACAATTCTGCAATAAGAAAAGATAAATAATGCATACAATAAACACAAATGTTAGTGATGATCCATCATAAGCTTCCTGACCTGTTGATGATTCCTGGACAACTGCAGCTGGCGCTCATTTATACAAGACAGAAACACAGTCTACATGTGAAGGCACACTGAGGAGGAAATCCAGCACTTTGACCGAGTATGGTCACATATCAGCACTGATAAACACTTTTATAGCATTAATTTGTTTTGAATCTGTAGTGAGAGGCTGCCTGAGCGATGTGGGTAGAGGGACTCATCTGTTTTTGTCTAGTTCCAATTACCTGCACTTTTGGGTGATGCCATAAACGAGATGTTTGAAGTGTTTCCACAGACATATCTGACTTCAGCTGAACAATGTTGGAATTCATTTTGACACTAATTGTTGTCCTTTTTTACTTTAATTAACTGGGAAACTGCACTGCTCCCATACAGTGGATCTAAATATCACGGGAGGATTCTCCAGATGTGTAGCAGTGTAAACCAGTGAACAGTTCAGGATGAACACATGTACCGTTACACCTCTACAAAAAAAAACAGACAGGCCTCATGTGCCTCTCTGTAGCACATATTGTTTAATGTATTATCTATTACTATTTCTGTCTTTACAGTAGTTACATACTTGCATTTTCACAATGATGCAAACAAATAGAAAAATTCAGAGAAAAATGTTGATGTGAACTCTCACTGTTCAGAGTGAACAATTGCAGTATGGTGGTGTGGATCTACTGGAGGAGTCATTGCCATCATGCCGAATTTAAGAGGCTGTTAAAACGCGTCATCATTCATTTCTCCTCCTGTAGGAAAGCGAGGCGTCCTGAAGCGTCCCTGGTCAGAGGCTGAGCGTGCGGCGGTCGAGGAGCACTTGACCCGAAACATCACCGAGCTCCGAGTCCCCGCCAAGGCCGACTGCGAGCGCTGCCTGCAGCAGTGTCCCCTGCTGGTCAGCAACCACCGCGACTGGCGAGCCATCAAATTCTACTGCCACAACCGCATCCAGCTGCTGAAGAAAAACCAGCGGCGTGAGAATGAGCCCCAGCCCCTCACAGTGTGCTGAGAGGGGCTGGAGGCCGGATGTCTGGTGTAGTGCAGCTGAGAAGAGCAGATTCTCAAATGGTACCCTGCTGCCCAAGAAATACACTAATTTTGAGTGGACGGTCCTAAATTTCACCCTACTAGGTAATGTGGTTCATTTTAGACATGGAAAATTTGAATTACCTTTATTTGCTGCTCTTCTTCAAGGTCTTAAAAATTACATTAGAGTCTTCATGGTGCTCCTGGTTGGAGGGTCACAGTGCAAGTCATGTCAGAGGCAGTGCACGTGGACGGGCACCATTTGAGACATGGCTTAGAGGGGACTTCAGAGACCATGACGCTGGCCGCAGCCTGTGTTGTGTTGTATATGGACATTTTTTTCCCTCTCTTTCCAAAATGGAAACACTATACTGAAATGTAAACAATGGAGGCAGTCGAGCCCTACAGTGTTGTTATATGAACGTCGTGAAGTAGCATTAGTGTTTTATGCACTTGAAGACGTTAATAGGACAAATGGCCTGTGCTTGGGCCATACTTTTCTTAATAGTGGCTATATATTAATTAGAGTAGGCCTAACTACTGCTAACTTAGAAGAATAGCCAGATCTTTCCTCAAACAAGCTCGTTCTTCTCTTCATACAGCTGACTGTGCAATTCTGACTATGGTTTCTTTATATTTGGACCTTGATTTACATGTAAGGTACTAGGTGATGAATGAGTTACTCTTTTGCAGTTACTATGAAGTTGTTGTTTTTTATTTTAATTAAAATGGAACACAACATTACGACGGAGATCATTTTTCCAGAGTGGGAGTTGTGGGTTTCATGAGAGAGACAATTAAACGGCCTCAGAATGTTGTGAAGTTACCTTTGGATACCGAAGATGTTCAGTAAAACCACAAACTGTTCTGAAATCTGTTGCGTTGGACCCAAGATGCCAACAGCCACCATTTCGACCCCCCCCCCCGTGGAACAACGTGTTCTTGTTTCCTATTGTTTGTTTTTTTTTAGCCTGTTGCACATTTGTTATTCAAAGCAGTAAAAAAGGTGCTATAGGCCAATAAGCTGGATATCACTTTATGTGTGGAGAGGAGATTTCCCTTGGTTGTATTAAAAGTTTCTTAAAAAAATGGGCATTTATCAGAGGAGGGTTTGTTCCATGTCGCCACGTTTGTTGCATTGTCTGTGTTGTTTTTTTCCCCCCAACGGCTAGAGCTCCTCCGACCCTTTCCCAGCCACACTACACGTTTTGCAGCTCGGCCAGGTTTCTGGATTCTCGTCAGTATCGCTGGAAATCTGCGTCCATCGGACTAACCTCCATGAAACCTCAAGACAGATACTTGAAGTTATTTAAACCTTTTGCAGAATCTTTGTTCTTTCTTGCTCTAGCCTTGCCAGTTACATTGTACATAACAAATATATTATCATTATGCTAACTGGTTGTTTGTGCTAGACTATATGTAGCTTTTTCCATTTCTGAGTTATTGCTATCTGTACATAAGCCTGTTTGTAAATACTCCTCAGAGAAACAAAGAAAAAACACAATGTATGACATGCCTTGGTTATTGTGTTATGTTTTTTCTTTTTTATAAGTCTTATAAAAATGTAAAGCTCTGCTTTGTGTTGTTTTTTTTTTTTAATGTCTGCACTAATTCATCATAAGCGAAGCGTTTCTCTCTCTTTAACATTAAGAACTTACGTCATCGGAAACCTTGTTATTAATGGCCAGAAACCAGGTATTTAGAGCTCAGTCTCCCACATTCAATTCACTGTTCCAGGCACTAGATGGAGGTGTTGGTTTATAAATTGAAAACAGTTCAGAGAAAACAGATTCCTTGAACACTGACAGTTGTAGAAAATGTCTTTTCTCCCCTGGATGTAAAACTGCTTAGTGAACACATTTACTGACACTGTGTCTCATTTATATACCTGCACCACTGTGTAATCATATCAACCTCTGGCCTCTTCCTGGATTATGCAGAACAAAACAAAAAGAATTTTATCAGGAAAAGGTGTCATTTTTTCTATGGTCTCTGCAGGTTTTGCAGTTTGATTCCTGGGTCCTTCTTACAGCACATCAGTGTCCTTGAGCAAGACACTAAACCCCAGTCGTGTCCAGACAAACATGCCACTGTGTCCTTTGGCAGCTGAGGCGTAATTGGTGTATGAACATACATTTAACTGTTCGTGCTGGTGTGGATGAATGCGAATTCACAACAAATATGCAGCAGCTATTGGAGATGCAATTAAATTAAAGGCTCCAGTTGGGGTCAAAGTTCAGGGATGGCAACTCTAGTTTTAATTAAAGCCTTAACAGAATCAGAGTTTCTATTTACCCGGTGGCCAGCAGCGAATGAATAAACGTGGAAACCTCTAGTCAGTTTACTCAGGCAGACGCAGCAGGTCAGCAGGCAGGCGAACGTGTAAAAGCGCTCGAGAAACCTGTGCAGACAAATATGTGGACTTAATTTAAAAAGCACATTAAGTGGTTGAAAAGACGAAAGAGAGAGAGGCACTATTCAGGTACAGTCCATTTACCGTTTTCTGTACTTAACTTTCAAAACACACTCACTGCATGTACTATAAATCAAATCATCCATCATCTGGGACTTCACTAATGGAAGCAACACCCACCATGGAGCGATCATCTGCTGAAACACCAGCGTCAGGTTAAAAGCAAATCCAGGAGGACATAAACAAACCAAAGTCCCGCTGGCTGGGAGGAGAAAGAACCAGAACAGACATATTCAGCCATCTGCAGAACAATCAGGAGCAGTTGACAGAGTGGAGCTCGTCCTCCTGACACACCTCTGCTGCTCCAGCAGCCTCCTGCACAGGAACAGGAAAACATACAAAGTGAAAGGAGCCACAAGCAGAGTGGGACGGGTCGTCACAGTAGCTACACGGCCACTATTTAATAAGACTAAATGCTAAAAATACTGGCAGCAGACATCTATTTCAACAATGGACCAAAACCTGTTACAGCATTGACCAGGCTGGTGTTAAAAGTCATGGACCAGGAGTCAGTGGATGACAGAAGGAAACCATCTTAAATGAACATCTAGGGGACAGATGGTAACAAAGTTTACCTGAACCTTTGCAAAGAAACCAAGAAGAAACAAACAAGAAAAGGCTTCTGGAGCACATTTAGTGAAACAATATTAACAGAAAAATTCAGATATAAACCAACCAAAATGACATAAATAAAGCCAAGCCAGGCCTCAGGAACCCACATGACTGTCCATAAAACATGAGAGCACCCACAATAATTCTATCAGGTCTGTTTCACCATTTAGTCAGCAAAAACAACGGCTGCAGCAAACAGAGCCATCAGTGTGCCAACGAACATGCGGTTTCCACAGCGGTAGGACAAACCCAACAGCATGCAGCACAGCGGCCAAATGGCAAAGATCACCGCTTGATATGCTGCTCCACTGATGACCAGATTAAGCTCAGGTGTGGGTCATTCGGCCAATCAGAGAGCGGCGTGACAGACCGGAAACAGAACCGACAGAGAGAGAGAGAGAGAGAGAGAGGGAAAGCTCTCTTCAACCAGCAACCATCTGACGTCACTTAAAGTAGTAAATTAATCTGATATTCACGCCCACGTCACACAGCGATCGGCCAGCTATGGGGGGGTGATGGCGTCAGGTTTTGAGTTTCTTCCTCAGCTCTCGTTTTCGTCTTTTCACACTTTTCACGTGAATAATCGAGTAAGAGAGTGTGACAGCCTTCCAGGAGACACTGCTGTAAAATGTGTGAGATTAACTGAACACCAGGCTAAATTTCAGACCTGTTTCAGACCTCTGCCCACACCCTTTACATTACAGACAGTGGTGGTGGGGTGTTGAATCTGTAACCACACCCACCAGTGATGTCACAGGGTCCAGGAGTGCACCTGTACGTCACTGCAGCCAAGTGAGAAGTTAAACCACTGGAGACCAGCAAAAACAAGATTTTCAGGGTCCATTAAGTTACTCTTTAAACAATATGGTTTCCTTCTGCTCCTTCTGTCGGCTTTTTACCCCACCTTCCTGTGTGGAACGATTCTAAAAACTGGTTGGAGGTCACAGAAAACATCGTACGAACCAGCTGAGCCGACACACGGCGTGACCTGCCTGTGTCTCGTGTTTTACTGCAGGTTTAATGAAATAAATCTAAATAAATATAATAAAATCTGTAGGCTTGTGTTGTTTGTGTTATAATCATGAATGATTTAAGGAATAAATTGTTCAAGTGCAATAATATGCAGTTTAAGTATTTCATTAAAATGTGCCTTTCATGTGTTTAAATGTCACTTCCCTCTATTACCGACTTCTCTTCCATCGGTTAATGTTTGCTCTGCACTGGTTTGTATGACATCAATTGATGATATTTTGAGAGGTTAATTTGAAGATCATCCTGGTTAAATAAAAAAGGTCACATGCAAATTAAAAAAAGATATATCACTACCCTCTGCATTGCTAAACAGCTGAAAACACAGTGCAGTGTCAGTTATTACAATCTAATTACAAAAGCCTCTGGCGGCAGCAGTGTTACATAGTGACTGACATTTCCCAGAGACCCCTGCTCACACAGACATAGACAAGGAACTCAAGAACGCCTTTTTATCTGCGTCTGTTTGCTATTAATATGAAATGTTCTCACTCAAAGCTGTCAATGAGGGGAATACAAAACAAACTCAAAGGCTGCAGAAAATAGAGTTGCATTGCCGAGTGTGTTTAAGATCAGACTAATAACTGCACAGCTCCGACTAGATATTTGCACCATTTAAATGTAAAAGCTTTATAAGAGGCAGCAAAGCAGCTCTCAAGGACCATGGCAATCAAGAGATTCGCGTCCTTCGGCTTATCAAATGTTAGCGCTTTGCTTTCAGAACAAAGGTTATTGAGTGAATATTGTCAAATAATGCTGTTACGATCAGTGGAACATCCTTTATGCCACGATTTGTTTTCATTTCCAGGAAGTATATTAGATGAAGAAAGTGCAGATTGGCTGCTAGTTTCCCTTCTGCCCAGAAGATGGCAGTAAAGGGACAAAATGAACCTTCGCCTCCTCACAACAAAAAAAGTATTTACTTGAGACTGTGTGGTTGAAGTCCTGCTTTTCAAATAGCTTTGACATTTAAGGAAACTCTCTTCATGCACTGTGCTGAGGAGGTGAATCAATGTGAAAAGACATTATCCCACTTTGATTCTCTAGATAGACTCACAAAGGAGAGCATGCAGACGAAAGAGACAGGCCAATTATGATGTTAACGCTTTGAGACGACCGAGGTGGGGATTATGTAAAAACAAAAAAAAGGCTACAAGTGAAGATGTGTATAATATTTTGCATAGTCTCTGCAGGTTTTGTAGTTTGATTCCTCACAGCATGCCACAGGTGTCCCTGCATGAGACACCAAACCCCAGAATCCCACAGGAGAACATTTCAGTGTGTTCGCTGGAAACTGGAGCTTCACCGGTGTATGAGCACACACTTTAGTGTAAATGCCTCAATACCATCACACTATACATCTGTGTCCAGGGTGCAGCAGCTACTGGGGATCCAAGTAAGATAAAGGTTAAGGCTCAATTTGGGGTCAAAGGTCAGGGACCTCAACTTTAAACAGAGCATAACTTGAGTCAAAGTATAGATACTGCTGGACAAATATAACTCTAATACAAGTGAAAGTTTTTACATTACACATTTTTACAACATTTTTACTCTTTTGAGTTGTTTTTGAAAATACTTAAATACTTACTGGACCTACAGATCCTGCTGAAGGCACCGACTCACATGTGGAGCCTGTAGAATAAAAAGCTTGTAGAGCTACAGAGCCTCTAAAAATGCATACAGACACTTGAAAAACTTAATCTACTTTTAATAGTTTCATTTCATGTTCTTCTTCTGTATGTGTATCACTCAAATGTGAATTGCACGTGCTGATATTGCGTAACTAAGTGTTACTATACTATACTTTTGTTAATAAAAACTAAATCATACTACTGTTCACTCACACTAAAGTATGCTGAACGATAGGATTGTATCTAGTATGCGATGTCATAAGCAGTAATTGTTTTTTCCCGATCTGATGGTGGAGGTATCTAAAGAGTGAGACGTCTCGCTTCTTTCTCATCTCTGTTCAGAGTTGCATGTGCCCAACACTGACCTGGCAGAATGTACAGATCAGCTAGTAACAGACTGACACTGAAGGAGGAGTAGATTACTGTAATGACTTTTTCTCCCCAGACGTGCACAGCATACGGCCTATCGCATTTCAGAAAAGAAAAGAAAACTCATTTCAAAGCTTAGATTCAAAGAGTTATGGGAACAAAGGGAACAAAGGGAGTCAAAAGTACAATATTTGTCTTTCAAATGGTCAGAAGTTCGGACACACCTTCTCATTAAATGGTTTTTGTTTATTTCTATTATTTTCTACATTGTAGATTAATATTGAAGATGTCAAAACTATGAAGGAACACATATGGAATTATGGAGTAAACAAAAAGGTGCAAAACAAAGCAGAATGTTTTATATTTTAGATTCTTTAAAGTGACCGTTTTTTGCTTTGCTGACAGTTTTCTATATTCTTGGCACTCTGTCAGTCAGCTTCATGAGGTCGTCACCTGAAATGGTTTTCCAACAAGTGTTGAAGTTGTTCAGGAGGTGTGTGTTCTTCAATATTAATCTGCAATGTAGAAAATAATAGAAATAAAGAAAAACTATTGATATAAAACAAAAACTGAAAAAACTATTAATCACACTTGTTCCTTAAGACTGAAACTTGTCATAATGGATATTTAAATGTCAAATCACAGGATTTGTGTAGAATAGAAATAAAGGAGCTGTATCTTTTTAACTATGAACACAGATTCTCTCCTGTGCCAATAAAACCATCAAGGCAATCAAAAGTGACTGTCAGTTTGAAAGCGGTAACGTGTGCAGCCCCAGGCCTACAGTAATAACATCTAATTTACAAAGACAGACTCAGGCAGACCTCTCTAAGAGCCATCAGTGAACTCAGCGGCGCAGCTTTTCTTTCCTCACTTTCTTTGGCCTAATATATTGTAGAGAACATTTTATTTTACATGATTGCTAAGCTTTGGTCCGCAGGGCCTGAAATGTGCCTGAAGGAAGAAGGCCACCAGTATCGTCAAGGACTCTTACCACCCCAGCCACAAACTGTTCTGCCTGCTGCCGCCTGGCCGTCGGTACCGCAGCATCCGAACCCGCACCAGCAGGCTCAGAGACAGTTTCATCCCTCAGGCCATAACACTTTTAAACTGCCCATAATCTGCACAACAATTTTGCACTGCCCTATTTTGCACCTCTATTTATCTATTATCTATTTAGCTGTACATTTTATTCTATTTTCTTATTACCTTTTTAGTTGTATATACCTTATTTATATTACTTACTTGATACTGTTAGCAGTGTTACCGGGAACCAGAGACACAAGAATTTCACTGCCAGTGATTGCTTCATGTAACTGCTGAGCATGTGACAATAAAGTCTTTGAATCTTGGATCTTGGAGGTCATGCATGTTCTCCCTTCGTGAATGTGTCTGTGAGTGTGTGTGTGTGTGTGTGTGTGTGTGTGTGTGTGTGTGTGTATGTGTGGTATGGATTTGGCTTGGCCATGTGTGCCTAAAAGACCGAAAGCTTCACGACAAAAGACTTCACATGTGAGTACATTCGTGACACAAGCCCATCTTTTCCTTGTAAGCTTTTTGTTAGGTGTGTTAAGCCTGCTGACCCGCACGTCACACACCTTGTCTGTTTCATCTAAAAGTGTAAAAATGACATATCTGTTTAACAGGAAGTCATGTGCCTGGTCATAACTTTTACTACGTTCAGACAGAGCTTTCAGTCTTTATGTTAAGCTAAGCTACAGCTTCATATTTACCCTACAGACATGAGCTGTAATGATCTAATGAATTTGTGTCCCCCAAAAGATCTAGACTAATCCTTTAAGGTTCCCTGGAAATACTTAATGTGCAACTTGGCCTCTCTGCTTGACTGTGTTTGGAAGATTTGCCTCTTTAAGAAACTGTGTTTACTCATTGTAGCTATTATGTTGTCATCGGCTGTGACTCAGACGTAGAGCGGGCCGTCCATCAGTCGGCAGATCGGTGGTTCAAGACACTGAACCCCAACTTACTCCTAAAGCGTAGCTTCAGTGTGTGAAAGAATAGTCTCCTCCATCTTAGACTCCTTCTGTATGAATGATGTGTGAATGGGCGAACGAGGATGTAATGTAAAAGAGCTTTGAGTAGTCAAAATGACTAGAAAGGTGCCATACAGATACAGACCGTTTACCATTTGAACCTTGGTAGCTGATTAACTAGACATTTTCATCCTCTTCTCTCAACACTTAATTACTGTTTATCCTTCCTGCAGGATGATCAGATACATTTATGCAGACTGGGAAAGAAAATTTACATCATGAAACATGTTTTTTTTCCTTCTGATTAATACCACTGGGGGATTTAGATTGAATAGCTGTAATTGTGATAATATAAAGCTCAGCTGGTAGAATACAAATGACTCGTCCCATCAGCTGCTCTGTGCAACAACAGTGTGTGTGCATATCTGTGTATTCCCCGAACCACCAAGGAATCGAGGACTCTCATGTTTGGTCATCAGTCTCAGGAGCTTCAGAGCAGCTGTGCTTCCCAGTCCTGCAGGTTCTGAATACACTCCAGTAACTTCCGCCGCAGCCTCAGATTCATGCTGATATTACAATATTTACAATATTTATGCAGGTATTTGCTTTACTCCCTCATTCCCTCTGTGATTTAAAAGATATCATCTTACTTCAGCTTATCTTGGTTATGTTGTGGTTGTGTTAGAACAGTTTTTACATTTGTTTCCCAACACACCCATTGAAACATTTGTGATTTTCTACCACGGATAACGGCTCCTCAGAGGGTACCGTATGTCAGCTGGTGACAGTGAACTCCTTCACCCCTGGATACACTTAAAAACACACTTTTAAAGGGACACACACACATACACACACACACACACAGATGGCAAAATAGCCCTGCAGTTGTGTTAATTAAACATTCTGTTTACTTCTGTATTGCCTGCATCCCTTCCTTCCCTTGAGAGAAAGTGCGGTCAAATTAAATTTACTTATTACACGGCTTTGTTGAAGACTTGATTCTAATTGGTCAATTAGGACATCCTACGGTCTGTTTTTCTGTATAGCAGACTATTAATATGTGCTGTGTTGCCTGCATAACATGTCTATTGTTTACAGCATCATATGCAATTTAACTGTGAAAATTAAGTTAAATCAGTGTTTTTATTGCCTTAAATAAAGCAACAGATGAGATGTAAACACTAATAATACACTGTCATATAAAATGACAGCAAGCAGCACAAATTACACTCCGAGAACTGTGTTTATTAGGTAAACATACATGTGCACACATTATTATTTATCCCCATCCAACAATTTCTTTGCATACCGATAAAGTTTTAGACAATAACAGATTAAAAGTTACAATGAATTCACATCTTTTTCTCTGGTGCCATTTAAAACAGTAGCTAAACCTGTCTGAAGCCCTCATATGAGATAAGTGAGTCATGGCTCTGTAACTCAGTCTGGAGGAGTGAGTCTGTTTTAAGCAAACAGGGTCTGAAGTGAGGTGATGTGTTCAGTGCAGCACTGTATCTAATATGTTTTCAGAGACAACAGTGAATTCTCCACAATCCTGAGGACATTCAATTCCCTATTGAGACAGGCCAGACAGAATTTCATGAAATTAGATTAGTGTTAGAGATGATAGTGTTAAAGATGGTCTGGATCTTGATTTAGCACTGAAATAGGCTCCTTAAATCCCTTTTAAATGGATACAGAACTCACACGCAGTTGTATTCATCATCTAGTCTCTACATAATGAAGAGGCATCAACACAAGTTGACATCAAGCTTAAAACATTCATCTGAAATATGCATTTGAATATTTCTATTTTTCAACAGCATCTCACAGTCTTCATCAGCAGGTGATGTTTGCTCAGCTGACCCAGAAATAATGAAGAGTGTGCCATGGAGTTTAAGGGTTTATAAGTGGACCTTCAGGGGAAATGATTATGTGGAACTACTATTTCCAAGGTCAAGAACAAACTTTCATGCTTCACTGGTATCAACACTTATCGTTACACCACTACAGTTAAGGGCACAGTGCCTCGTCCCAGTGCGGCCGACTGCTGAACAAATATACAATTAGCTGTGTTCTGTCACACTGATTTGACCCCAGCTGACATTTCACGTCTGCAATTTGCCTCAGACACACCTGAGCATGAAAATGGAAGAACAAAGTCTTGACTCCAAAGACATGACTTCTAATGACTTTCCTGTCAGCTGGTGTTTAACCAGATTTCAACGGGGAGTAAAATTAACCCGCAGACACAGACTCATGCCACAGGCCCTTGTTTGTCCTCCTGCTGCTGTAAAAATGAGACTGCATTTGCATCCACATCCACATCACAGACTTCATTCTCCCTCAACTAGCAGCCAATTACGTTAACTGGAGTATGTAATTGTCAAAATGAAGGATATTTCTAGTTGTGATGCTGTGTTAACTACCCACAACTGTCTAGCTGAAAAATCATTATCCCAGCTCTGACACATTGTTTTTGTGTACCAGAGTGGACTTTAAATCTGCAGGTCTGGTTTGATCTGGAGATGTCAAGGTGAAATGTATTCACTATGATATAGAGTCTATGTCATTATCACAACACACATCACACACTGGTCTACCACAAACTATGGGCGTTCCTCTCATTACATCTGTGTTTGTTCGACCTTACGTCTCTGATTCATATGCATTCCCTACTTCAATTGTTGATGAGAGAAAATGCCTCAAAGCAATCAATGAAATAATTATAATCCCTTCTACGTATATTGAAGTTAAAATAAGGTAGGGCTAGAATAGCTTAATCAAATTACAGCTAAAATAATGTGCAGTGTTATGATTATCAAAGCAAAGAACAATACTCGCTGGTCGCTCATTCTAATGTTGTATAGTGGAACATGAGATAGATGTACAGAAATGAGCCAGTGATTGAAATGAATGGTTTTAAAATTGTTTAGCGTGAATACGAAGTTAGTTCAGGTTTAAAGGTACAGTGTGCTATTTTGGTAAATATGCTCGTTGGCTTCCTTGCAGAGAGTTTGATGAGAAAATTTATACCACACTCACGTGCGTGTTAAGAATACACCGGAGCCAAGAAGCCGTTACCTTAAAGACTGGAAACAAGGAAACAGCTAACCTGGCTCTGCACAAAATTTGCAAACAAAATCCACCCACCAGCAGCTTTAAAGTTCACCACTTAAACATGCCCCGTGGAGTTTTCTCGTCTTAACAAATGAGATGAATGCATTTCATTGTTCATATAACACTTTTTCGTTAAAGTTTGCTACTTTCTACAGACAAAACAAGACTTAACAAAAACTGCCCACGGTGAAATTCATTGCACCAGAACAGAGTGAATAGAAATGGAGGATTTAGCATAGATAGCAAAGGTAAACCTGAGCTAGACATGGGTCAGAATCACAACACGGTGCCTTTGAGGCTTCACAATTACCTTAAAAAAAACCTGTGATTTTCCAATTGGTCAAGCTCCAGAACTTTTTATAAATTAACTGCAAGCAGACATTTCACAGGCAAACTGCAAAATATGTCCATCCTGTCACGGACAAAATTCAACATAGAGTGAATACATTTTAATTGCATGGTGATTATGGAATGTACATTTTCAGAAAGACATTTAGTCCCTCTCTCAAAAATGTATTTTAGTTACAAGAAAAGGTCTTTTGATGAAAATGAAATTACTGCAAAATATTAGTTTGCTTATCAAATTTGCAGCAGCTGCACCTTCTTTTTTGTTTTTAAATAAAATGTAATAGCAAAGACCTCTGGTCAAATTTTCAACCAATAGTATTTAATAGGATTTGTTTATAAAGAAATCACACAAAAGGTTTTGCTAACTCTGAACTCTGAACAAATGCATTAATGGGCGAACACATCATTTGCTAAAAAATAGTAAACCCTTAATCATTACTAAGAATAATTTCATCATCAGCTATCTGAGCAATTGAACATTTAATTTCAGGCTATAACAATATGGCACCGTGATCAAAATGTCATCTTCAGAACACTGGGAAAATACTGTACTTTTAAAAAAACTGAAAAGTTGATTAAAAACTCAATTTCATTTGGGGAGTACAATAATTTCTCGGCATCATTGTAATTGCTCTTCCACATACAGTGGGGCAAAAAAGTATTTAGTCAGCCACCAATTGTGCAAGTTCTCCCACTTAAAAAGATGAGAGAGGCCTGTAATTTTCATCATAAGTATACCTTAACTATGAGAGACAAAACAAGAAAAAAAAATCCAGAAAATCACATTGTCTGATTTTTAAAGAATTTATTTGCAAATTATGGTGGAAAATAAGTATTTGGTCAATAACAAAAGTTAATCTCAATACTTTGTTATATACCCTTTGTTGGCAATGACAGAGGTCAAACGTTTTTTGTAAGTCTTCACAAGGTTTTCACACACTGTTGCTGGTATTTTGGCCCATTCCTCCATGCAGATCTCCTCTAGAGCAGTGATGTTTTGGGGCTGTCGCTGGGCAACACGGACTTTCAACTCCCTCCAAAGATTTTCTATGGGGTTGAGATCTGGAGACTGGCTAGGCCACTCCAGGACCTTGAAATGCTTCTTACGAAGCCACTCCTTCGTTGCCCGGGCGGTGTGTTTGGGATCATTGTCATGCTGAAAGACCCAGCCACGTTTCATCTTCAATGCCCTTGCTGATGGAAGGAGGTTTTCACTCAAAATCTCACGATACATGGCCCCATTCATTCTTTCCTTTACACGGATCAGTCGTCCTGGTCCCTTTGCAGAAAAACAGCCCCAAAGCATGATGTTTCCACCCCCATGCTTCACAGTAGGTATGGTGTTCTTTGGATGCAACTCAGCATTCTTTCTCCTCCAAACACGACAAGTTGAGTTTTTACCAAAATGTTCTATATTGGTTTCATCTGACCATATGACATTCTCCCAATCCTCTTCTGGATCATCCAAATGCTCTCTAGCAAACTTCAGACGGGCCTGGACATGTACTGGCTTAAGCAGGGGGACATGTCTGGCACTACAGGATTTGAGTCCCTGGCGGCGTAGTGTGTTACTGATGGTAGCCTTTGTTACTTTGGTCCCAGCTCTCTGCAGGTCATTCACTAGGTCCCCCCGTGTGGTTCTCTTTTGCTGAGATCTTGCGTGGAGCCCCAGATCGAGGGAGATTATCAGTGGTCTTGTATGTCTTCCATTTTCTAATAATTGCTCCCACAGTTGATTTCTTCACACCAAGCTGCTTACCTATTGCAGATTCAGTCTTCCCAGCCTGGTGCAGGTCTACAATTTTGTTTCTGGTGTCCTTTGACAGCTCTTTGGTCTTGGCCATAGTGGAGTTTGGAGTGTGACTGTTTGAGGTTGTGGACAGGTGTCTTTTATACTGATAACGAGTTCAAACAAGTGCCATTAATACAGGTAACGAGTGGAGGACAGAGGAGCCTCTTAAAGAAGAAGTTACAGGTCTGTGAGAGCCAGAAATCTTGCTTGTTTGTAGGTGACCAAATACTTATTTTACCGAGGAATTTACCAATTAATTCATTAAAAATCCTACAATGTGATTTCCTGGATTATTTCCCCCCATTCTGTCTCTCATAGTTGAAGTGTACCTATGATGAAAATTACAGGCCTCTCTCATCTTTTTAAGTGGGAGAACTTGCACAATTAGTGGCTGACTAAATACTTTTTTGCCCCACTGTACTTCCAAACAGACGCCCTGTTCAGAGCTTGTGGCTCTTGCATTAGGCAAAGTATCTGCCCATCATGGTACCAACTCATCTCTTCCCTGGGCCCTGGCCAAAAGAACTAGTTTACACCATTGTGGTGCAAACACTTGACTTTCCTACTGTGCCCTTCCACATCCACGATGCCTTCACTGTCGTAATTAATGACGCACCACTCTCTTATGTGCTTTAACTCAATCACTTCTGGTCTCTTAGGGTTTTCTGGTGTCTTTCCTCATACTGGAGATTGCTCAGACATAACATCAGCTAGAGTGATCTCCTAAAACCTTAAGCAGGGGCAGTCAAAAACACCTTCCTCCCTTTTACACAGACATGAAATGTGTCTATATTTCATCTGACTGGGTGTCAAACAAAACTGTCATGGCAGCTATTACAGGTACCTATAATGAGATTAAAAAACAATTATACACTTAACTTTTAACCACAACCCATTAAAAAGGATCAGATTTGGCTTCAATCTGATTGGATATTGCATTCAAATGAAACCCCCCAACCGCGCCTTCTGACCAATAACCAAATCAAACCAGGGCACACAAACCAGTGGGCGATTACTGTATATATATACTGTACATTCGACTGACTATTACCTCACGCTTTCATTTTTTTTCAATTTTTCTCATCTTGTAAACACAAAGTTTGTTGTTTGCCAAATCATACCACCTAAAGAAAGAAACACAACGCATAAATTTAGCCTTGTAAAAAAATAGGGAAAATGGATGTAATTAAAAGTGATCAAGTACACTTGGTGTAAATGACTGATTATACTGTAGAGACTAGCTCAAAGATTGAATAGTGAACATGACATTCTTTAAGCCTGAGCCTAAACATGTGAGCATGTAAAAATTGATCAGAAATGTTTGCATTTGAGAAACTGGGACACTCGTTACACACATTCACTCTAAAAGATGACCGAATTTTCTTTCCTTTATTGCCTGTTTTGAAAAAAATAATCCTCAGCCAATTTCAATGCCGACTGTCACAAGATGTAGACACACTGTTATTCAGCTGAAAAACAACAAAGATTGCTGTGATAATGAGGACATTTATGCTGTCACTGACCTGAGCAAATTGCAGGCCAGGAAGAAAGCAATGCTTTCTGCTAGAAATCTGTCTTACTTGCATTATATTTGTATGTGCACCAAGTGACACAGACGCTGACAAAAGCTCAAATGATTATGTCAGGGGGAGGAATTAAGTGGCTTTCGCACTGCTGTCAAGTAAGCCGTCACCACTAGTTATGGTACTTATTTGGGCAGTGAGGGTACAATGTCAGAGGGAGAGCGTTTTCAATCGTGACTGTAGGAGTATGAAGTGGTTGCCGCCCACATAAACGTGCACAGTTCACCATGCTGAACTTTGGGCGGCAGAGCAAAATCTTTGGGCCACCTGGCTGTGGCCAATCAAAACGAAGGAGACGAGCACTGCGGGCCAAAGAGAGCGATGGAGGAGCTGATAAAACACCCATAATTAGTCTTCTGGAAGATTCCCCAGCTGCCTCACTGATTAAATGTTAAAACATTCATGAACCCCCCCAAAAAGTAAATAATTGATTCATCTTTGCCTTCTAAAACCCACATATTGCAGCTGTGTAGCACTACACTTTGTGTAGATTATTCTTGACTGATGTGATTTTATGTGTATTTATTGTGCATGCGTTTAGTTAGTGTTAATTTAGTGTTTTTTGTCTGTTTTTTTATGCTTGCATGCTTTTACTGGATCAACAAGTCCTCCAAATTTAAAGACAAAATATGCTGTTTGTCCATACCTTTGTAAAAAAAAACACAACCACCACGGTTCAAAGATAATCAGTTTTATGATGTGACAACACTGTGGTTAAGGTTTAGGGAAAGATCATGGTTTGGATTATGATGAACACTTTATCGAGATAAGGGGCAAATCATTATTTGGATTAAAATGATGTTAGGGGACTTTACAGTAACAAACGCTTTGTTAGGGTTAGGGAATGATCACGGCCATGTTAAACAACCAAGTTGTCAGTAGATTGTGACAAGGAAAACAAACAGTTACCTCCTGTGTTGCTCTCCGGGTTGTTTTGTTGTTTTGAGGCACTTGCTGAAATGAAAATCTCTGGATTGTAGTTTTAAATGTCTTTAGTAACCTTAACTGCACTCACCAATATTTTTGTATTAGCAGTGGAAATAATTACTATGTGTAATGTGAAAGGAGTCAATCATGAACAATGGTTGTTAATGAACCAACAAATAATCATCATTCAACTCTTCAGAGCATTTTCAGCACCTACCCAATTACTGTTTCTACGTTGTATTGTGTCAGTATTGTGATTATAGTTTGCAGTAAAAACTGAAAAAGAGGTTTGAGGAAGGATATATATTATCATAACCACATTTCTGTACTCTTAATGACCGTCACTGACAAAAATACATTGCGTAGGCCCCTAACTGAACCTCATGCATCACCGCCTGAAGATGTGAGGATATATCCTCAAAGACGTAATGTCCTCCCTGTTCAAAAATCTCTAAATGTAATAAAGAGTAAGATAGCTCCTCAGAAAGACGGACAAACAAGAGCACACAGAAACACATTTACCACCGGCAGATTTTTACAACACGTGTTTTGTACTTTCTATAGAAAGAGGTAGGTAGGACAGGTTTAAGTGGTCCCCTACCAGGCTGAGGGAGAACATTAAGGACTCTTGATGCTTGCAGCTGTTCCATGTTGTCTTATTATAAAGTACATCCTGATTTCAAACTCTTTAAATGCACGTTACATGTGGATTGGAGAGATATATTATGTTACCTGGTGACCAGCAGAAGAATACATTATACTGTTGATAGATTTAGTCCTAATGTACAATTTGTGCTTTTACTTCTTACGACACATAAAAACAGGTTGTTGCAGCTTATGATCAAACTTAACATTTTTCTAGATGGATTACATTTAATAACAAACAGATAATTTAAAACCCCCTGAGGCCTGCATATGTTGATCAGACAATAATTGTTTGTCTCTTCTCTCAATATCCTATTCTTATTGTTGTAGTTTATTTCTAATTTTCTTACTGTACGTAGAGAGACAAGTTTCACCGGAGTCAAATTCCTTGTTTGCTTGTACAACCTTGGCCAGTAAAGTTGATTCTGATTCTGATTCTGATATCCTAAATAATATTGAAAAAGCCAAAGGCACAAACCTGAATCCTGCTGAGCTGTCCTGACGTTACGTCCGAGTAATGTTATTTGCAATTGTTTTGATAACTGATTAATAGTTTACAATATTCAACAAAAGTTGAAGGTTTTGGCTTCTCAGATATGAGGATTTGATGCTTCTCTGTCTCTTACATAACCACATAATAATACCTTTGGGTTTTTGACTTTTGGACAAAATAACATTGGAAGGCATCTGTTTTTTGCATCCATTTTCTGATGCTTCATCTGTCAAACAGTTAATTGAAGAAGGCTTTCAAATGGCTCTGAGAGAAAAAGCACATTGTACAAAAGCAGAGTCTCATTTAGGGATACTACATTCTGCCTTTGAAGAAAACCTTGAAGTGCTTGCTCATTTGCACAGAGCGGAGATGAACAAAGCTCTGAATATTTCATCCACTGAGTGGGATACAAAGTTGAGCATCATTTTATATCGCAATTATGATGCTGTCGTGATTTCCTGCCCAGGGGTCTCAGGGGTTCAATATGGTGTGACCTAATGTGACATTTAAGGTTAATTAAGGTTTTATTGTCTACTAGCAGAATATGCAGTAATGAAAATAATCTTTTATCTTTTGTATGTAAATGTACATAAATATTTGGAAAATTCCTAAAAAGATACATGGTCTTTATTTTCTGAATATTCTGAGTGAGACATGAGTAACTGAGCCCACTCTGCAACTTTTGTCATTGTTAATGACAGCTTGCCAGCGACTTGTTCAGTCTTTCCTATGTGTATATAAGACCATATCGTCCACATACATCAGGGTCGCCACATCATCACACACAGAGGGAAGATCACCGATATATACTCTGAACTACAACGGTCCTAAGATGGAACCTTGTGGCACTCCTGTAACGCAGGGTTTAGTGACATTAGGATTTAATGTTCTTTTTTTGGATGCACTGAGAGCAGTCAAGTGAGTAAGACTAAGTGCAATTCAGTACATTTACAGAAAGTTTAGACAACTTAGAGAGGAGCACTGAGTGAGAGTGTGCTGTTCATGAAATACTGCTTCTCAGAAATATGGTGCCCACCAAACCTCCATTATTGAGGCTAATGACTTAAGGAAGTAGCAGTGTGTAGTTTCAGTAGTGCTTTGCTCTGAACCCAGATTGCATGGGGTGGAGTAGATTTTCCTAATTTTGATCACAACTATGTCACCATGGGGGACCGAGCATTCAGCCGCTCGGCTCCCCAGTTGTGGAACTCACTCCCCCCTGACCTCCGCAACACTGACTCCTTACCCCTCTTCAAAACCAGACTCAAAACCCATCTTTTCAAACTTTCCTACTCCCTCTGATCATTTTGCACTGTTTCTGTATTTTATTGTTTGTTTTTATACCCGTTTTTACTTGTTGTATTGTACTTTTATTTGTATTCTATACAGCGACCTTGAGAGCCTTGAAAGGCATCCTAAATAACATTTATTATTATTATTATTATTGTTATTATTATTATTATTATTATTGTGAGCAACAGCCAAATTGTCATCTTGTATAATCCCATTTAACCATAGATCTTTATAACAAAATGTCCTGAGTTGAACAATACTTTAGCATAACATTTTTATGTTCCCTTTTGCCTGACTTATTATTTAATGAAAGAAATTAGCTTTGGCCTTCCAAAGCTGTAGCTTAATTTTTAAAGTCTTTATATATCAAATGATAAGTTTCCAGTTCTGATTTTAGAGATTTTTTGAGGGCTGAATATCTTTTCTAATACTTTAGATATATAAAAATTATATTAAAACATGTAGTTTTTCTACAAATGTCTCTGTTTAATGGGAAACTTTAGTGATTGCATTTTTGTTTTATCAGGATTTTAAAAAGTTGACAGTTTTAATGAGACACCTCATACAATAGACCTACTGACTATATAAAGCTATTAAAAACCTCATCTATACCACTGTAGTTAAGAAAAACTGTGACATACTGATGTGACATGATTGAACTTCTACTTCCAAATAACTTTTTGCTGTTATTAGACACTGACTGCCAACATAACCGGAATTATGTCTAGATATAAAATTGAGGGCACATAAAAACAGAAACATTCAATGTCACAAGTGTATTACTAGTTTTAGCTTGTAACATGCACACCTCAGCAAAGCTCAATCTTTCATTTCAGCACAATCAGAATGCATTTTAGGCAGCCAATTACTGTAGATTATAAGCCTGGTCCAACCTCAAGGACTCCAACAGGTTCAAAAAAACACCTCCTTTGAGATCTGTGAACCTGTCAGTGCTGTGTGGGTTTTAATGACCACCTGCTTCATATTAGTCTTTTCATATTTTCTTTATGATGATAGCACATCTACTAGTTCTTTCACAAATTCATAAGTTAAATGCTAATTACTAAGAGACAGGGGCTGACCTTAAGAGTGTGCATCTGATTTTAAGAAAAGATCAATGATGTAAAGTGAATATTACTTCAGAGATGCTGCATCAATTTATTATGGTGCTTCAACAGAAAACATACATAGCCTTGAGATCATGGCTGTGCTCAGGAAAGGAGGATGTCTACATGTGTCTGTCATAGCGTATTCACATTCAAGTAATGAGCACCAGGAGGGCAGATTGAGTTTGTATGTTCTCCGTTTTAAACTGTAAAATGAACTTTCATGTACCTGCTGTTCGTTGTAATTACAAGGATATGAAAAGGGCAAAAACACAAATGTGTAAGAGTGAGACTTTGCGTGCACATTGATTCATGAGATGGGTACGACACTGGCACAGTCTTCTACCATCTCAAACAGGAAGTGATGTGGGCCACTACGTCGGGCCACCTCACTGGCCGTCTCCCCGCTGCTGCTGCGGAGCCCCGGCTTCAGGTGCCGCTGAGAGAGGAGGAGCTCTAAGGTGTGAGCGGAGTCTGTTTTAATGGAGCTGGCGTGTGAAGCTGCCAGGTGTAGTGGTGTGAGCCCACCATTGGTCTGGGCGTTCAGCTCGGCTCCGTGTTGCAGGAGGGAACTCGCCACAGTGACGCGGCTCCAGCGGCAGGCGCTGTGAAGGGGCGTCCAGCCATCGATGGTACGAGAGTTAACCTTCGACCCAGCAGCGAGTAATGCAGAAACCATATCAGCGTGGCCGCTGTATGCTGCACGGTGCAGTGGAGTGTAACAGTCTTCATCGCAGCAGTGCACCAGCAATGCATCAGTGGTTAACAACTTGTGGACTGTTGAAAGCTGAAAGAAGACCACAGAGATGCTGAGGGTCAGGAAACTACAATTTAACAGTCTCATGAGATATATTTGACGTGAGGAGGTCCTGTAACAGGAATAATTACATATTGCCTTAACGATTTTAAATCCTGTTCCAGTCTCTCTGTATACTTAAAATTCCTTACTGCCTTATCATCAATCTGAGCCGTAGTGCAGAGATCAAAAAGTGGCTGATGGCGATCAGCGTCAAGTGGTAGGCCACCCTCTGATGCAAATGCAGATTTAATGAGCTAGTTTTATGACAAGTACTGCTGTAAATGCACATTTTCATTGTCTTTATTTCCTAAGTTTGTCTGTTCTGTTGTTGGGATATGCGCAATGCTCTTGAAATGAATGACAATGAGTGTCTGTATTGATTACACCTGAAATAAATGAATCTACAGAAGCTAGTTACTGTATCTGCCAGCCATTTGGTAACTTGTTCTGACTCACAGCATTTAACAGCCACTAAACCCAGAGCCATCAACATCTTTCACACAATCTGAATTATTTCATTAAGAAACAGTTGGACAATTTGTTTACCTTGTTTCTTAATCTAATTCTTACACTTGTTTGATTAAGGGCCACCATTTTACACTGGTCCATGACTGACTTGACTGACATAGATATGACTGGCATTAACATCAAGGTATTTTCTCACTGATCATCACTTAATCTCATTAAGATGTATTTCATATAGAGCGAACGGTCGATAGATGCATATGCATTACCAATGTCTATATATAAATATATGTAGATATATATGTTGGAATTTACATTAAAACTTTATCAGGTCTAATGAATGCATACACACATGGTCATTTCAGCCTATCTGAAGATAGTGAGAAAATACCCCGATGTCTAAGCCAATCATAGCTTCCAGTAGAAAATGGGTTATGCTACGATGACAGCAAGCAGGTACACATTCAAAGTATTTATGCTGAATAATAGACAATTTGCCATACACATGCGTGGTTAATTTTACACAACGTAGAGTTTTATATGATGTAATGTGAGATCGTGTTCTACTAATAATTAAATAAAAATAATAAACATGCCAAAAATAATCCGTAATAACAAGTACTATTTGGTTAGTTGGATTCAAAGTAAATTACTTTACGGTCCTTTCAAAAGCTACTGAGCAAACAAGAAGAACTTACACATTCCTTATTTATGGCACTATTTTGTGTTACATACTAAATAGTTAAAGACAAACATATAAACATTTACAGCAGTGGTTGACGTGAAACCAGCTCATTGGCATTACATCTGCATCTGCATCAGAGGGAGACGCTGATGTGACAGTCTGACCTGTGGCCGATCAGTGACATATGCAGGTGGAATATGAGTGGCATACTACTCAACTCCCATTTGCATTCGGCACACTTAAGCTGAATTAACTGATGGCTTTGACTGGCTAAATACCATGCATCATGGGAAACAATACAGACAACTGAACACACATTTCATGAGGGCTCCAAAATGGAAAGGTTCTCTACAATTCTGTCAACGCTAACAGGTGTACTTTAATAAAAACAACAAGAATAATCAAGTATGTCACTTTCATAAAATTAGACTTGCAAGGGACAGATTTGAAAATTTAAAAGTGATTGCTAAAGATATAATGAACTGTGGATCCTAAACTCAATAGCATCTTTCATTAGACGTTCCCTGACTGGTCTCTGTCATAAATTTGTTTTCTCAGACGTGACGAAGCGTCCTTCAGAGATTCATACTGTTCTCACAGTCTGAGTGGTCTGAACCATGACCATAAATCTGATCTTCACGTGTAAAATCGGTGAAGGGCCAATTCAAAAGTGAGAGTTGCTAAAGGTCCCATATCATTTTTATTTTGTGGTTCATACTTGTTTTTGGAGGTCCTACTAGAACAGGTTTGCATAGTTTAATATTCAAAGAACACATCATTTTTCTCATAGCAGACTTGGCTGCTGTGGCTGTTTCGCTCTTGCCTTTGACATCTTTGTGTTATTGTGAGCTGGTGTTAGTGAGGAAAAAACAATGTTGGGTGGCGAGGTGGATTCAAGAGGGGATCTGATGATCATTCAGGGATGTTACACTAGTGCAATCAATTTTTCCACTAATGTTTGTATGTTTTATGCTGTGCATATAGCCAGGACGTGCTTTTATTTCTGTAAATCTGATTTTTTTTTTTTAATTTAATTTTGACTCTTCAACACAAGAAACAACCATCAAAACAAATATCTTAATACCAGCTAAAAGAGGACAGTCAATTGATTGATCAAAGATTTTGAATATTGATTTGTCGTTTCAGTCATTTTTTCTTAATTGAAAACGCAAACCATTCCCTGCTTCCAGCTTCTCCAATATCAAGATGTGCTGCTTTTCTGTTTTATACTACAGTGCCTTTGTATTTTGGACTCTTGGTGTCTGAGGAATTGTGAATTTTATCACATAGCACTACGTTAAACATGTGACAGTTATTTCAATCAAATTAGCATAAGAGGATAAGAGTACAGGAGGTAAAAGACATGTGATTCCTTGTTTAATGTTTCCTCTGTGCCAATGAAGAATAATCCTTTACTATGTAAAGCCCCCTTAATGGAGTGGCACACACTTTATTTACTTAATGAGAATTCATAGCAGCCAGTCTTTCACAGGCACATTTAGTCGGCTTCAATGGCTCTTCATTAAATGTAATACGTTAATATCAAAAAGCAGGCACACAATCCAACTTACTGACAATATTAAATAATACTTGCATGCAGTTTACACACTAGCATTTCTGAAAAATGCTTGTTGGGGTGAGTGAGGGAGGGGTGTATTGAGTACAGTGTTTCCCTAATGTTCATTTAGTAGTGGCGCACCACCGCAGCAGAAATATGAGCGCCGCTGCTAAAGTCTGCCCTAAAGTCTGCCCTAAAGTACGCTAGGCGTACATCACGTGTATCACTCGAAAGACTCGTATAAATCTGATCATCTTTGTCACGAGAGACTGAGATCCTGTCATCTGCAGCTGTTGCTGTGAACATGAGGCAATAAGTGCACGTAGATGTCTGTTAATCCTAAACTCTATTCCAGCATTTGATGTGTGGAAGAATTAGTCAGTCAGTAAAAATATTCAGAAAACACATATAATTCAGAGAACCCATGTGTTCATATGATCAGATAAGGTATTATAAGATGTTCCCTTATTAGGGTTACAGTAGAGTAACATACACTGAAAACACATTTTTAACTTCTTCCAAACAGGTTTACGTCCATTAAAAAGCCAGTATTGCCCTGTGGTGGCAAATGAAATAGGTGCAGAATAAATGTTGGTATTTCAAGTGATTTTTGAGCCAAAATTGTTTTTTACCATGCATATATTTATACTGAACCAAAAAAGATTGTCAAAGAAGCATCTTGAAGGATTCAAAGGTTAAAATTTCCACAATTCATGAGCTGCACGAGCTGATCCTGTATCAGTCATCTCAAGCCCAATGTAACCTCTGATTACCTCTAGTGGGTAAAAACAAGCAAAGTTTGAGTTCTGCCGGTGGTGCAAGAACAAAACATCACTTACACGATTGTTTTCCGCTGCCCACAGAATGAGCTCCTGTGGTTTGTCTCTGAGAGTTTCCTCTTTTTCTAGATACCACTCCTCACTGTGGTCCCCCTCCTCCTCCTCCATCTCTTCCTCCTCATCTTTGCTTCCGGTCCACAGGCTGCTGGCCCCTCGGGGGATCAGGTGTCCATGTGTGTTAAGAAGCTCAAGCTGGTTGAAATCTTCAGGAAACTCCATCTCTTGCTGTTGTTGTCACAGAATCCAAGACATAAAAGACACAAAATTGAAAAAGTTAAACATACTGTGAGAATGTTGAAAACTTGACAATTTGTTATTATTACATTATTTATCATTAATGCTTTACCTTTGGTGCCCCTAGATTGAACCCCCCACTAATAATTCCATTGCACTAATTAATATTTTCCATCTGATGTCTTGTGCACATCAAAGACATTTTAAAATATTCACACTGTCCCTGAAAAGCTGCACTGCCTCAGGATATCTTTGTTACTCGGGTTTTGTCTGTGAAGTTCATTCTGAATCAGGACAGATTAGTGGCTTTTTAAAATCTAGTCTTAAAACTTTCACTTTCGTTGGTTTACATTGATTTTTTTTTTTTACATTTTAATCAAGGTGACCAGCAGCTCATTTCCCACCTGCCTGCAATTCACGATAGACATGACTGTGAGTGGCAGGTGCCAAAGACATAAAGGGACATATGCAAGCATTGAGCTTCCATTTCAACTTAAAACCAACAAAACATAAAAACAGAACAGTTAAGTAATTTTCAGGAACTTCAAATGTCCAGTTCAGGATTCAACACCAAGGTTCTTCAAGTTGGATTTCAATCACAATTTGTTTATAGCCCACTATAAACAAAATATTAGAAACACCTATTATGTTATTTATAAAACAGTTCGACAGCAACACGAACTGAGGTGTCCGAAGTGACTATAAAATTGATTTTATATCTCAAACAGTTTCAACACAGACTGAACATTAACCTTAAAGGTTTACTGCAGCGCATTAATTTTAGCTTGCTAGCTGTCAGCTGTGTGTAATGCGATGTAACGCTGGCTATTGTGGATTAACATTACATACAGCATAACAAACATGCAGATTAGCGTTGCATTCAGTTAATATAGTCGCCCTTCGTGGAGTTTATCTTAATTAGGTTACCTTTAAACACACAGAGCCGATGGTTCAGTTGCTGCTCTGGTCAAAGTCACCAACAGTTCACGTACGTCTACGTCACATGTCACGGCCGAATACTATGTTGACGTTACACAGGACGTTAACCGTTGACGCACACGACTGAGCGTAAACAATATCTCTCTGTCACTGGAGATTTAACTACTTGGAGTACTACAAATTAGCACAATTTCTCTCTCATGTTCCAGGTTTGCGCGTTCACAACAAACCGCGATTTATTATTGCGAAGACATGTGGGATATGTAGTCATTTATCGCCTTAGTCTCAGAGAGCGTCACCGTTAGAAGACCCCATTACCCATAACTACTGCCGTTGCTGATTGTCTTCTTCATTGGCCTAATTTTTGGCAGTCCGGATGTTGCGTCTGCATGTTTCTGCCACCCATCGGCCATTATTTGTGTTGAACTAAACTTAAATGATGTCTAACAGAGATTGGTATGCAAGAAAAGACAAAGATAAGTGAGCAATAAGAAGTGTCTGGTGATGTCTTTCCCTATATAAACATATTTAGTTCAGTTAAATCAACATCAGCAGTTTTAATTACAATCAACAGTTTTAATTACATCAATTAAAACTCCCAATAATTTGATATGAAGACACACACTATCCTGCTCTGGCTGCAGAAGGAAACTTGCAATTTATGACTTTGATGATTTATGACTTGCAATCGAAGTTACACTTCAAAAATCACAAAACTGTGTTCGTTTGTAAAGATTATCTTGCTGTTTGCCACAGACCTTATTTTCTGTGATAATCCAAATTGTAATGGAAAAATCCCATTGGCTTTTTGTTGAGAGAACCAGGGAGCAGGTTTTTTTAGTATCCCACCCCTGTTCTGCCTCTGATGTTCTTACCCTAACCATGTGACTCCTTACGCCTAAACCTAACCAACCACATTTTCCCATGTCTAACCCTAACCAATGAGGGGTCCCCATGTGCCTAACCCCCAACTCCCAACATCCAAACATGTACTTTTAAAACATATTTTGTCATTTTCAACAGCAGCTACAATAACCACTCAGTTTTACTGCCCTGCTTAGATTCAGTGGCACAAAAGAAATACAAAAAACTCAGACTGGACAAAAGCTTTTCTGAAAGCTTGTAGGTGAAAGAAGGACAACTTGAAATTCTCAAGTACATTTAGAAATGTATCTCCAGCCAGATAAGAAGTCCTAAATTAGTCCCTGCATGAGCCTCATCTCCTGTCTCTGTTGGATACGAGCATTGTAATAAAGTAAGCATAATGTCTCACAATGTCTCAGGGCCTTGTCATTATTATGGAGTAGACATGGTATCTGTAATGGTTAGTGATGTGATGTTTAATGAAACCATGACTAGAGCAGCATGGAGCCCCATAACAATACAGCCGTAACGATGTTCAATTCAAACTTTACTTCAGACTCCCAAGAGGGTAATTAAGCAATGATAAAAGAAAAGAAAGGCAGATGTAACTTGCACCTCAGTGTCATTAGCCAATAATACTACTTGCCAATGTGGCTATTTAAACCCAGGTGTATGAGTATATTTTGTGTTTAATGCATCTTACCTTTTATAGCTTCTATATATCTTTTATTACATTCTATAACCTAAACCTGGATCGTTTCCTAAATCTAACCAAATAGGTTTGGTGCGTAAACTGCAACTGAAAACTGATAATAATAATAAAAGACACTTAACAATAAAGGAATCTATTTTGACAACTGGTCTCACACAAGACTCAAAACCTGGTCTCTTGGGTGAATCTAAACCATTTAGCCACCACATCTGTCTCTGACTATGGAATTCATTGTTTTTTATACCACATGACTCTAAAAAGCCAAACTTTGGCATGTTGTCTAAAATTTCTATGGCATGAAGAAAACCACAAAATCCTCTATTTTTTATTTACACTATTTACAATAATGAACAAAGCCTGATGAAAATGTAATTATTTTTTAAATTTAGATTATAAATTGAAAATGTCATGTTGTGTTGTAATGTTGCGATAAAGACAGTTTGGAAGAGCAAGTAACGAAAACTATAGAAAAATGTTTGGATTGAGATGGATTATCTTAACAAATATATATAGAGAGTCAAAAGTGATCATAGTTGCAGACCAACCCTTAAACAGAAAGATTATAAATTGACTTCCTGAACAGCAGATGGATTTAAATGTGAAAGCGTCTAAAGTTTGGATACAGTAGCTGTGGTTATGCTGCTTGACTGTCACTGTGTTCATGATTAGCTTAACTGCCGTCTGTGACATTAACTAACAGATGTGCAAGCTAGCCACCAAACATTAGCTATAAAACTCATTAGTTTAATGTTAATGATTTCTTTTCAGCATAACATCGTAGCATCAGGCCTTCTTATCTCTTGACGCTGAAAAAGCTTTTGATAAGGTTGAATGGCCTTATCTTTTTAATGTCCTGGAACGATTTGGATTTGGAAACAAATTTTAAAAATGGGTTCAATTACTATATTTAAATCCAACGGCTCAGGTCTTAACAAACAAAAACGTCTCACAACCAATTAAAATAAAGAGAGGATGTCGTCAGGGCTGCCCACTTTCGCCTCTTTTGTTCACTTTAGCAATAGAACCTCTGGCAATAGCCATTAGAAAAAATACTAAAATAAGTGGAATATCGATCGGTAATACTGAGCACAAAGTTGCACTTTATGCTGATGATGTTATCTTATTTGTTTCACATATGAGCAAGACAATTCCTGTCATCCTAGATCTGATTAGGGATTTTAGTAAAATCTCAGGTTATACAATCAACAATACTAAATCTTCTGTTTTATTGCTTAATGAGAAAGAGGCGGAAAAACCAGCCCCACAAGCTTTATATTTTAAAGTGGTGGATCATTTTGAATATCTGGGTATAGAAATTAGGCGCAAACTAAATTTGATTGTCATATCTAACTATGAATCTTTAATGAATGACGTAACAGGATTAGTGGATAGGTGGATGTCTTTACCTCTATCTTTGATCGGTAGAATTAGTGTAATAAAAATGAATGTGCTCCCCAAAATGCTATACATTTTTTAGAATTTACCCTTGCCCCCACCAACTGAATTTTTTGAACAGGTTAAAAAATTATTTACAGGATTTATTTGGAAAAATTTGAAGGCCCGAATTAGATTGTCCTTACTACAGTTAACATATAATAAAGGAGGACTAAAATGTCCAAATATAAAGTGGTATTATTGGGCAACACAACTGGGGTCAATTAAATTCTTCTCTCATATTTCCACAAGAATTACTTGGCCTTCCAGGCTTTGGCAATAATGTTATTAATGCAGCTGTTAGCAATGGCGGTAGGCTTCCACTCCGAAAGGACTCAATAAACATTTCTAAAAGGGGCTTTAGCAATTTGGATTTAAATTTTTTGTAAATGTCAATAGGGAGTCCATCAGGACCTGGTGTTTTGCCAGCCCTCATATCATACCGGTACAGAGGTATTTTTTTGCAATTGACGACAGCAGTCCACCTGTGCTTTCCACCATTGTAGTGGGTTGTCATTCAGGGGCAAAGGAATCTGCTCTCTGTACCTCATGATCTCCTCACTATCTATTTCCCTTGTAGCCAGGAGTGATGCGGTGCGCTGTGATAGTCACATAAGAATCTGTGTCCTTAATCATGTGGCAAACCAGACATGATCAGACAAATTAGCTAAGAGCACGACTGTGAGGGTTCCAAAATTCCAGCACTTGTTTGCACCCTGGTCTTGGTGATGGTGCTTTCACAAATAGATTTCAAAGAAGACTGCATTTCCTGTGGCCACACCTTTGGCAGCGCTGGTGCTGTTTAGTCGGAGGGTGACTGGCTGTCTCACAGAGGCGAGCCCTTTGGCTAGACTCAGGGTTTTTTTTGTTTCTTTATTTTGTTTTAAATTCCAAATTACATAGATTATCTGATGTCCTTTGGACCTTTGTGTCTTGCTCTAGATAACTGGGATGGTGAATGATGGTGTTACCTGAATTAATGTAATGAATATGATAATAATTAAATAAGCAATAATGCATAGTTAATACATACTTGTGGATGTTCAAGCTCATAATCATTATATTAAATCAGGTAGTGCATCGCATTGTAAGCTGCAAAGTCAGGCCATCAAGTGCAACACATGAAGTCAGTAATTTCTTGGTTACAGACTTGAGACACATAAATAATCAAAATCAAGTTTAGTCCATGGCTTGTTTTTTCGTTTCCTATTTTGACTTGAGCATTCATGAATGAATAACAAAATAACAAATTGTTTCAGTTTGGATTCCAAATTTAATTTGCACAGATTACAATGATGGATGACAGAAATCCATCCGTGAGTTCAGTCATTTGTTAGGCTCCACTTGTATCCTTTGATCGTAGATTTCCCCATAAATTTGGAATAAAATGTTTTTTACCTCTTCTCATGAAATGATTGTGACAATGTGATTTATTCTTGATAAATAAAGTGTATATCTTCTCAACTTTGTTCTTCCAAACATATCACAGTGAACCTTAAACCACAAGTAACCTTTGCAAACTGTGTATTCAGGCTTTAACAAAATTGGGGGTATTGAACAATTATTCCAACTTTATGGGCAACAGTGTATATATATATATGGTATATGTCAACATGTAACTAGTACAGATGCGGTATTACATAAATGTGAAAAAATACTGAATTATTTATATGTGAACATGTGAAGTGATCGCCATTTCCTCACACTCTCTGTATTTCCTATTATCGTCATTCATCACTTAAGCATGGATTAAGATATCAGATATTTGTGTTAATTAATGAATGTGGGAATGAATCTAACACTATTATATTCATTGCTTTGTATGAATTTTTCACACAAATAATTACTTCAAATGGTTTAAAATTGTGACTCAGAGGAAATCATCATCCGAGATGAATCTGGGCTGGTAAGTAATTCAAAATAATGCAATTTATTGTCCACATCATGTTCATAGCAAAAGTAATTTTCATATCTGGCTACAACATGTCACATTTGCAGAATAATTTCTGTCTTTGACATACATAATCACCCTGCATCATCATTATAGTCCAATTCTGTCTCTTTCCAGATGTTAAAGGCAGGATCTGTAACATGGAGAAACACAGAAAAGTAAAATATATTTTGAAAGTATCCAACAAAAAAATTGAGCAGCGGCAACGCAGAGTAGCATATAGCCTAGCTTCTTAGTATTGGCTAGCTTGGTAGCGTAGAGCTAGATGGGCGTGTTAGAACAGCCAGGCTTCTTTCGGCCTGTCGACAGTCAGTCACATTACACAAATTTGTCTCTCTTTCTTCAGCTCAGCCGTTATATGCTTCATGCTGGTAACTCACAACAGTCAGAGCGGTGACTCCAAGCCTGGCTGCACTTTCTCTGCCCTTCTTATGCAACCAAATTTCTAGCTTTAACCTTGCTTATTACTTTTTATTTTCTGTCAAGTCATTTGATTTATGGATTGCTGTTGGATTATAACAGAAAAAATGCCTACATTTTGATTACAATTCCACTCAAAACCCACCAGATTATCAGCAGACACGTGATCAAGTAAATAATTCATGTGAAGAATGTGGCTAGCCTCTGCAGAGAAATAATAATGTATTTGGTTTAATGATTTTCTAGTAGAGGAGAGGAACCACCAGGCTGCTGACTGCTGGTAGTTTTGGCTACTGTAAAGCTCATATTTTTAACAGTTGCTGCTGTCTGTTCCTTCACTAATGCATGTGAGCTGTACTGCACAAACATAAGTTTTTTATGTGTTTTTTTTCTTTTCACAATTGATAACACGCATTTCTCACCACACAGATCACATTTTCAAAAGCACAACTGAAATCAGTATGGACTACACATTGCTTTCACACAAAATCCAGTCATCCTTCAAACTTGAACTGTTTACACACTCATACTCTACAGTCTATTTTGCACGTTTACAAAAAGTGTTCATTTTACAATAATAATGCAACATAAAACTACTTCAAATTAGACTGCAGTACAAAACATGCTTCTACATCAATGTCTAAAAAATAGAAATAGAGCAGAAAAACCATGTGATGTAAAAGAGTAAATCTGTGGAATAAGTTCCTCATGGAGGTGGAAAGGTTGTGAGCACCAGCCACATGACCTTGTTGGACACAACGAATGCAGGAGTTCAGGACATATCTGCAAAATGGTTTTAGCATTAAAATGATGACATTTGATGACATTTGATGTGCACAATCATTGTTCAGTGGGTGAATATGATCTAGATAGATTCTGCTACATTTTCTATCATTGTTGTGATGGTTGCTATGGCTCCCGCTATTGCTGAAACCACATAGCTTTAACATTTCTCAACACCAAAACATGAAAGTGTCCTTCACAAACAATACAATTAATACTGTTAATGTTTTGATAGCAGACGGCTGCCAAAGGACATTGTTACTACAAGAATATTCACCTTCAGAGAGATTACAAAAAAACTCAGAAAAATGAAAATAGACAAAAGTAATACATTGTGAATAACAATAATGACATAAACAAAGTAATATTGAAATTAACCGTAGTTTAATGATCGATTTAAAGAATGGAACAGTAATGATGTTAATAATGAGATGGCTGTTGAGGATGATGATGGGGATGATTGATTGCACAAAAGAATAATGGCCTGTGCTGTGGAAAAAGCAGCAGTGTGAATGTAAAGCAGAAAGTCCAGTTTGATTAAATATGTGAAAGTGACAAGTGCACTGATTAACCCTTTGAGGGTCTTCAGCACTTTCTAGTGTGTTATGATTTTTATTTTTAGCATATTTTATCAGTTTTTCATGCATATTGCTTATAATTTTGCAAGATGGTGAATTTTTCAGAGTTCTCAATTTTTTTCATGTATTTTTTGTGTATTTTAGACCATAAAATGATGCGCATCATGACAAAAACATGGCAATTTAAGGGTTAATTTTTTAAAAAACTAATTAAAATTTGATATGTATGATTAGGGCTGATGCTGGTCTAAAAAACTATTTAAAAAAAATTTTAAAAAAAGAAAGATTTTTAACATTTTTATGGCTTGTTTTTATGCATACACATTTATGTGTGTAAGGATCTTTAACGCGATTATTTCTGAGGACCTTCAAGGGGTTAAATGAGAGAAGTGAACCGTCTTCATCCCGTTTCAACAGCCATGGTAGAAGATTTGATGGAAACACACACACACACACACACACACACACTGGAGTGCTTTGTTGGGTGATGCAGCTTAATACTAATTAAAGAAGACTTTATGCTTTAAGGCAGATAATTTCATGTTAAATATCCTCAGCCACATATTATTGCAAATCTGAAATTCGATGAACAACTTTGAAATCACAGGCTATAAAACACCTTAACAGGGTTTCAGGAATTTTGATTTGAACTTATGATTTGAAATGGTATGAAGCCCAGCAGTTAAAATATTACATTTTCCTCTGAGACAAAAATAAATGTTTGCCAATTGTGTTGGTCAAATAAAAATTATAATACATTACTTTTTGAAGGTTTAACCCTTGTATGGTGTTCGGGTTTGTGGACCCGATTTAATCCGTTTTCATGTTCTTTATCAAAAGGAAAACTATACGATTAATCATTTTTTCTAACTCAGACTCATCAATATGAGCCAAGGCCAATGAGTCTGAGTTAGAAAAAATAATGAACGGGTCCCACAGACCCAAACACCATACAAGGGTTAAGTACAAACAGTGAATGAAAACAGGTGGGTGTAGTGAATCTATACCAATTTGTCTTGTATCACATTATTTATATAGAATATATATAGAATAAGTCATTCTTATTCTTATTCTTATTCTCTTATTTGAGTTTAGGAAAAATAAAGTATACTGAAGCACATTAAAGCATTGAGTTTGAATGACAAAATGTGGCTGTTGGGTAACAAATGTCCCAACGTGTTCTGGTGCAGTAGTCGGTGTTGAGGTGTACTAAGTGTTTTGGTTGCATTGGTGCATTTGGAATTAGATTAGCTGCTGTGCTGCTTCATGCTGAGAACAGCGAGAAGAGTTTTTCAAGGATTATTGAGTGGAGACGTGTTAAAAGCTTTTAAGCTTTTAAGGTGACTTCTGTGTTAAGTATTTACCCCCTCGATGGTGGGGACTTAATACTGACTGTCAGTTAACCAAAGGTTGTTTTTTCATTAGGTTTCTTAAAGGTGCTCGTGCAAACACAGGTGCTCTCTCTCTCTCTGGATCAAACCTGTTTGGGGTAAAAAGAATGACTTTCTATGCATTGTGTATAATACAATAGTTTGTAATTAGTGATTAGATAATGGTAACTTCATTAATAAGACATTAAATATATGAGTAAGGCAGTAAATAGAAAATATTATAGGACATGTCCTGTGTGAACTACTCGGCTAACTGTAGTTTGGGAATTCAAGAGAAGTTTAAAAAGAGAGAAGATGAAGAAGTTTGCATTAGTCAAGTGTATGATCGGTGGTTATGCTGACACGTGTTATGTGTAAACTGAGAAGAAAGCCATTAATAATTTCCATGAAAGCTGACATTGGCCTCCTTTACAGCAGTGTGTTAGAAGAGTAGGAAACGAGAGCTGAGGGACAGTGCAGGGAATAAAGTGAATCCACGAATACTAACATGATACATATGTAATCACAACATAAACTGAAATAATGAAGGCCCTACAGTCACTTAATTTCTTCTACTTTATTTACTTGGCAGATGACATACTGTATGGGTAACATGGATCGCCCAGTGTTACAGAAACTGGATGTTAATTGCATATATACATCTTATATTCCATACTTGTGCCTGAGGGTGAATGAATCTATAGGCTGCATTAGCCTTTGGCGAGTTTAACTTCATTACAGAGACAGACATTTAAAAAGGACAGGGTGTCCCTCACACCCACACACACACACACACACACACACACACACACACACACACAGCGTGTTGTTCTGACTAATTGGCTGCCTGTGCTAGATGGGGAACTCATTTGCCCGAAAGAGTTTCCTCTTTGTATCTGAACGCATGCAGATTCTTAAGGGACAGATGCGTATCTGACTTTCAAAGCAGCTGCCCCAGCCTGCGGGCAAACATTACATGACACCACTGTGCTGTCCAGTAAACTGGCCGTGATAAAGTTTAAGTCAGATCAGCCAGAGGATGGATGACAGGAGGATGGATGATCCTTCCCTGGAGACTCTCACTTTCTGCCCTCACCTCCACACCTGAAGTGCTCAGTGCTGCAAGAGAGAAATAAAACATAATCTGTCTTACTTTCTCTCTCTCTCTCTCTCCATCTCTCCCTCGTTCTATTTCTCTCTCTCTCACACACACACATGCGCGCGCACGTGCACACTTCAGGTTTAAAGACTGCCCTCGCGCTGCTGAGGACTGAGAACTTGTTGCTCATGCCTCAGCAGCTCCTCATCACTTCAGTGACGGCCAGCTGACAGGTGGCACGGTTTAACCATATATACATACATATATATAACCATATATATATGTATGTATAGAGAGAGAAACAGTAAAGTAAAGCTGATAAGATGGGAGCTGTGTGTGTTTGGGTGTCTGCTCTCCTCTGGATCAGCAGGGCGGCAGCAGCAGCAGCAGCGGGACACGGACTCAACGACTCCTCACTTCTCGGAGAGCGGCTCTTTTCTTACTCTGAGAGTTTATTTAACGCCTCGGGGCAGTCGGACAACAGAACTTCTGGATTTTTCCTCCCGGACTTTGACGAGGGGATGCTGGAGGACTGGCGCTCTCTGGCCAGCAAGAAGCGGCGCGGCGGGGAGTCTCAGGACAGCAGCATCAAGGCGCTGCTGGTGGCCGCGTACTCTCTGATCATCGTCATCTCCCTGTTCGGGAACACCCTGGTGTGCCACGTGGTGGTGAAAAACAAGCGCACCCAGTCGGCCACCAGTTTGTTCATAATGAACCTCGCTGTGGCTGATATCTTCATCACAGTCCTCAACACACCGTTCACCCTGGTAAGACTCGGCTTTACCTTTACTGGAGCTCACAGGTGGACATGGCTCCCTGTCTGCGCTCCTCCTGCTGCAGGATAAAGGGGAAACAGCTCAGTCAGACAGGCTGCTCATGGTGTTACACTGCAAAGAAACAAAGTGGGAAAGACTTTTTTGGAGGGGTTTAAGTAGACTGGTGAAATATTTAAACAGGTCTAATTTACCTCTAAAACCAAGTTTTTGTGTGTTTTTTTTTTTTCACATTTCATGGTTTTCACCTTGTTTTCTACCCCCCCACTACCCTTATACTTTAGAAATGTCTGCACATCGCTGCTGTACCTGTGCTGATCAAAGTATTAAGTGATATTAACACCAAAAGATGGCGCCATTTGTTCCACCACAGAGAGAAGGGAGGCATCCGTGTGTGTGTGTGTGTGTGTGTGTGTGTGTGTGTGTGCGCGAGAGAGAATAATGAACTAATGCATTCATCTGTCCAGGTCCCATCTGGTCCCTAGCTGAGTGAAATTAACAAAAACTTATATTCCCATTGCAAATTAGATATAAACTTAGAAACACAGGACTTCACAGGGTTTTGATCATTTGATCAGTCATCACGTGCCTGGACTTGATGATGTCTTATCTTTGATGATGGATGATGTTTGTACATGACCTACTGTGTGTGTGTGTGTGTGTGTGTGTGTGTGTGTGGTTGTTCCCTCAGGTCCGTTTTGTGAACAGCACCTGGGTGTTTGGGAGGACAATGTGCCACATCAGTCGCTTTGTGCAGTACTGCTCCCTTCACGTCTCCACTCTCACTCTCACCGCCATCGCACTGGACCGACGACAGGTTTGTCTACATCAGGGGATGAGGTGTGATGCTCTTCTGTCCTTGGAGAGCGTCACAGCTTCATAGTTTGATGCCACTTACTGTGTGATGTGCTGAACGCTATGGTGCGAATTTATGCCGTGAAGGTGAATGCTTTGGTCGGAGGGTGTGCTCCTGATATTCTGGCAATAACATAATAAGTCTAGATAATGTGCTTTTTGTTTAAGGTCCTAAAAGTTACAATTACTAGTTGCGATTGAGATTAGATTTTTACAGTAGAAACACGTGCTTAGTTTATAACGTACAACTCATTGTTAAAGATTAAACCCATGGGTGTAGGAAGCACTGAAAATGTTTTTAACAGAGTAGATGTTATTTTGTATATTCTGGTGCCTTCTAACTGACATTTTCATCTGTCCATACCTGCTTGAGAAAAAGTCTGAGTACATTCTGTAATTTCATCCAGAGGTGGGGGTCGGCCTCAGATCACATTTTTGAAGATATCAAAAAGCTAAAAGTACAGAATGTGATTTGATGACTAATTCACAGCCTTCTATAGTAATAACCACTCAGTGTGTACTTAAGCTGGGTGACTTCTTAGTGCTTGCATGCAGTTGGAATTCTTGTTCAATTTATTCCTTTAATTTTATCAAATCATTGAGTAAAGTGGAGAGGACAAGTGCACTCAAGGTGCTTTCATGCATTCTCTAATAAATTATGTTCACCCTTCCATCATTTCTATTATACTAGAACCACTAGGACTTGAGGCCTGTGTTTCACTACAGCTACAGTAGGCTGTTAGTGAGTTGTCTTGGTGGCTTTGTTCACACACCCATTTCTACACACAACACTGCTCCCCATAAGCTCTCCATCAATATTTACGGCAACACTTCAGGACAAAAGGCATCAGCCAGCTGCTGCCTTTCATGAAAAACAATAGCCTTGAATTCATGATTGGCACATGTTTGAGGAGTGGGTGTGAGCAAATCCTTCAAGTTAGCCGGATAACATCAATAGCTTCGCCACATGGGACCTGATATATACTTTATGAATACTATGAATACTAAAAATAAAACAATGAGGCAGCTGTCAGTCAGTATAGAGGCTTTCAAACAAAATATGAACTTTTAGTTGAATGCCAACTTGCACCGCCAAACCCACAAAAATATGCGTTAGTCAACCACCCAAACCGGAGCTGACATGTGAACTGCCAACTTAATGAGCGGCACAAGTGTCAGGACTGAGGACTGAGACAAGGACAGAGCCCCACGGTGCTCTCCGAGGTGTGTGTGTTTGAGAGACGAGGCAGAGGGAGGGGGGAAGGGAAGGAGGAAGGTGGACTATTGGAGACATAATGTTTCCGTAATGTCATGCAGGATGTGTTGATAACTTAGGCTACTCAGAGCGCTGTTATGTTACTTTTAGAACTGTTCGCCCAAACCTGTGATGTTTTCGAATAACTGTCTGGGTTTGACCTGCGGGTCGACCCACACATGCTGCCTGGCAGCTGGTGGCAGTGATAACGTGGTGTGGATTTTAACTAATCTGGCCATTTTCTAAATAAGTACGCGAAATGGATTTAATAATGAGTGGACAGACAATACACTACATATACAGACCATACAGTAGAAATGAGAGGTTGAGGTGATAATAGAAGGAGGTCATTTTAACAAGCACTATAGGCTGATTGCTCTTTTTTTGTATTTTATTTATAGTTTTCAGAGGAAGAAAAAGCAAGGAAAGACCAAAAAAACTGCAGTGTCTGAGCTTCCCAACAAAACAAAAGCAGGAGAAGATGAGGGAAAGTGGAGAGAGTAATAGAGTAATGGTAGAAGAAATTAAACGCTGCTTGCTGATGTTCTCAACTTAACTCCACATATCAGCAGATGAGCAGATTCAGTTGCTAGACAATCCTGAGCCCATGCATAATCACCTCGATGATCATGACTATAATAAGCCCATAGTATCGTCAACCCCTGTGAGGGAAGGAAAGGAAAAAACAAAGAAATACTACAGCCCAGTACTGAGAGAGCCGAAAGGCTTAAGTCTGAACTTCTCAAAATCAATGGGGAAGTCCAGGCAGCAAAACAAAAGACACAAAAGACAGAGGAGGCTGGAGAGGCAAGAGAAAAAAGACAAAATGGTCAGCAGAAAGAAGAAACAGAGAGACAAAAGGCAAACATCACAGTTGTGGAGAGAAAGTGGCCATAATTCTTTGTAGGGATGAGAATAGTCACAAAGGAGAGTACTGCTTCAGTCTCTGGAGGAGCTCCATGCATAGTACAATGCAACAGTCAGCAGACACCTCCAATTGTTGTTAAGACAATTTGTGAGATACTCTCCTTTGCATGTAACAACAGCAAAGACTGACAGAAATACATGTGCTTGATGAGTGTGAGTTTGTAAGACCTCTGGAGGCAGCTGCTCCAACATGGCAGCCGTGGTCACATCTGAAGAAGGGAAAAGCTCAGTTAACTTTGCACACATAGAGGATAGTGTTATGATCTGCTGGTTTTGCATAACAAGAAGCTGGACTGTCGCACTACGCACCAATTGATTAATAGCTCCACCATTCCAACACACTCAGACAGCTGATAGAAACACAACGTGAGGATGACATCTGCATTCATGTAGACATGTAGACTCTGAGGACTATGGCTGTAAATCCAGCAGTGAAATCCTGCCTGCTGCAAGCAGATTACACTCCACACCTGTGAAGAGCATACAGCCTCATCATCTTTCTCCAATGCTACTCTGGGATGCCACAGACAAATGGAACACACCACCTCGTGCTCGACATGTCATCAGTGATGGACCAGTGATCAAAAATACAGGAGCAAGAAAGAACATTTCTTTTCTCTGTGCCTTCCAAAGGGTCACGTAGAACCTCAGTCAGAAATCACACAGGAAAGGAGCTACTGATCGGGGGTTGTTTTGGATACAGCATATTGCCAATACAGCAGTGCAAAAAGCTTAAAACGCACAACTTATTGAAGGATCAACCCTCGAGCGCAGGATACCTTTGGAGATCCAAGGAAGCTGTTGCAAAGTTTAATACATCAGTCCCATTGAGTGTCCCAGCTGTGAGGTACACTGAAAGGTCACCAAGCGACCTCTGAGGAGCCAGCAGTAACTCGGTGGAAGGAAAATGTCATGTTTCTGTGCAAGATTTCTGCAACATACCAGAAAACATCTCTCTCAACATCCACTGACTGTCAGCAGGATCTGACAGACAAGTTCATTCTGGTCAGATAAGTCTTCTGTCATGCAGGTTGTGGATGATGACGTGGACGTGAGCTGCATGCAACAGCTGGGTGTGAAGAACCCGACCTCCTTCTCTGTCACATCATCTCTGAGCCAGAAGCTGTGAATTCGCATCATTCAAAACTCCTGACAGAGAACCAGAATATTTGCAAGCATAGACAGCCTGAAAATGTAGATGTTGTGTCACACTGACATACAGTTTTCTTCACAGAAAGAGGACTGCCGTGGAAAAATTGTGACACGCAGCTCTAAACTCACATGATTCTCTCTCTGTATAACAAGTTTTACATCATTTGTCAAAGATTATTTAGAGGTGTTCTCAGCATGTCCCGCTCAATAATGCAAAAACACATACTGTTTAAATTTAGAGACAATCCCAATAAAATCCATTTTCATGTGATATTTTGAAATCAAGCCGTTATTTTTATGAGTACACTTAGATATACTTGTGATGGATAGAATATTTAATATTTCTCATTTTTTTGGGTTTGTACGATTTGACATTTTCAGGCACATCGAGTTTTACCTTTTGTAAAAAAGGGTCCAAATGTCATTTGAATGATATGAGTGCATGCTTTTAAAGCAAATCTTTAAAATATTTCTTCAATTGCTCAATATGCCAATCCTTATTTGTCACAGACCCTTTATTACTTTGCTGTTATTGTAATTGAGAGTCTAATGAGACCTCTCATTGAAAAGAAAATGGGTACAAAATGTGCAATAATCACATCAAATAAATTACTGTACTTAAAAACAAATCTGCATAACCTGTAAGTAGGGGAATGACAATAAACTTGAAATTTAAATCAGCTCACATGTAGGCTTATGAGCAAATAGATAGCCTGTAGCCTGTGCCTACATGTAAAATAAAAGACCTGGCTTTGTTGAGAGCAGTAAGTCACAAAATAAACTAGTTTCTGTATACAATGTGAAGTCAGTCATGGAAAATGACATGAAAAAGAAAAACGAAATTGTGTCCTGTTAGTGTAGACAATACAAATTAAATAAATAATACAATTATTCAACCAAAACAAAATATGGCATAGAAAAGAGAAGGGTTCTAAAATTCAAGTCGAGCAGCTTCTCCATGTCTCCGTGACTTTGCAGGGTGAATGAAAACGTGAACAAATCTTTAATTATCTCTTCAACTCTGCCTACGACAAAGGATATCCATTTCATCCTGCTGGGCTTGAAATTCCACCTTGATAACACTTGGCCCCCCGTCCTCTTGGCCTCATCTGTTCCACATCAGTGATAAGCAGTATAGGATCACAATTTAAGCCCTCAGATAGTAAAGATTTCACTCTCTACAAAGGGATTCACTCTTTTCTCCCTTTCTTTCGGAAGCAAAACAGTAATTATAGACACCTCAGACTGGAATTTAATGACCAGGTGCTTTGCTTCATCCAGTTTTACCTTGATCACACCCACTCTAGGAGAAATCTGTACAATATCTAAATCTGAGTTATCTAGAATTTTCCTTACTTTATTGTTCATCTCAGCTTTCAGCCCCTCTCGCTTTTCAGCGAAGTTGCTCAAGACTTTCCACTTTACAGTCCAAAAATATTTTTGAGGGAGGTATGCATCTCTGATTTAAGGGATGCACTCTGTTATTTGAGTGTCTTAAACTCACCACAATGTGACCCAAGTTCCTCCAAGATAGCGTTCAGGTCACAGCTTTCATTTCATCTTGCAGCGTCTCCTTCATCAGTCATAATGTATACAAACGTCACACTGACTTTAGTGCAGAATAATTCGGTATTAACTTAATATATTTAGTTTTTCCTCCAAGCTTGTGAGCAACTTTTCGCACATGACAACCATGTGCACATGTGCAAACTTATGTCTATCCTACCCCCTGAGGACTGGACTGGAGCTTTTAATCATCTCACATAATCTTCATTATTAGACTGAGTTTGCTCAGTTGCCATGCACTTCAAAGGTTCAATATGTTAGATCTAGTCAGGATTTTAGTTTTAAACATGCAACAATCAACTATCAGAGCCATCAGAATGTGTAGAAATAACAGCAGGCGATCTCAAAGATATCTATGTACTGTGTTGCATGCTAGCATGAAGTTAGCCCCACACTGTACTGTCTCGTAACAAAAGGCTGTGTTTGAAATGAGCTTTTGCTTGAAAAATGCTCCACGCTTTGCAGGGCCAGACTGGGTCAGTAATCAGGTCTGGAAATTAACTTCAGCCCAGGCAAATCTCCACACATTCACAACAGAGCTTATATACTGTTAACTGTTCATGCCAGTAACATTTTAGTTTTATTACTGCTTCAAAAAACATCCAAAATAGTTAAAAACATACACATTTTTTCGTTGGTCGTCCACAAAGGATGTTGATGCTAGGATACTACATAGCAAGAGAAGATGTGTGAGTACAGCTTGATGGGACACAATGCCTACAGTGCACGGGCCTTCCCATTAGTCAACATACCTGAGTGTAACAATAGGGCCATTACTGAAGAAGACCATCTGCAGAACTCAGCCATGAAGATTAAAAGATTAGTCATGGGAGGGTGGCTGTACGGCAGGCCTTAGGAAAGATGAAATTAAAGTGGAGGCGTCTTCAAGATCTGCTGTGGTTATGATCACAACGGCAGCATGTTTTCTAGACAATATTTACATTGGTGCTTTAGACGTAATGCCAGGAATACCAACAAGTCTGCTCAAAGCAGGAGGACAACAACAAGTAGACTTATCTTATGTTTGAGTATTCAGGAAACGGCATGCTATGAAATACTGTAACCTGCTCTTTCTTAAATTGTAGCAGTTCTCACCTTTATATTACTATAATACCAGCCAAAGTATAAGTTGTCTTCATTATTTCAAGAATTTGTTTTAGCATATATTTTAGCAGTCACTTCCAGCTTCTAAGTAACATTGGTGGAAGAAATATTTAAAGGCTTTTAAAAGTGCTGATACCACACTGTAAAAAAAACTCACTGTCAAGTAAGAGTTGAGCAAAGAAACGGCTACTTAAATAAAATAATGTTAGTACACTGTTGCCCATAAAGTTGGAATAATTGTTCAATACCCCCAATTTTGTGAAGCTCCTTTTTGCCTGAATACACAGTTTGCAAAGGTTAATTGTGGTTTGAGTTTCACTGTGATATGTTTGGAACAGTTTGATCAATAAAGTTGAGAAGATATACACTTTATTTATCAAGAATAAATCTAATTGTCACAATCATTTCATGAGAAGAGGTAAAAAACATTTAATTCCAACTTTATGGGCAACAGTGTATAATTAGGGGTGCTACTAGTAAAAATACTCACTGAAGGAGAATGGCCCCTGTGACTCTATTATACTGTATAATACGTGTATATTATTATGCTCTCATCTTTTATTCGTTGCCCACGGTGAAGTGAAGTGAAGTGAAGTGAAGTGAAGGGGATATCTTAACAATAATAATATATATATTATATTATTATAATAATAATGATAATAAGAAACTTACTTGTGCGCAAAATGTTTAAAAAATGATAAAACACTGTTAGGAGACTGTGGAGGTGGGCATGGTTGGTATTCAGCAGCAGCAGAGAGCAGAGTGAGGATGGCTCAGGAGAGCCGCACCAGGCGCGTTGATTGACACCAACTAATCACGCTCTCTTCTTATCATGCAGTAGGCGGCTGGACCAGAACAAAGAACACACGTGCTGCAACCAAGAGAGCATGACAGTCTCCTTTGGTGTTAGTATTGTACTTTTGAGTCTGCATTAACTAAGGTGCCGAGCAAGGTAGCAGAGCAGCAGGTAGTGAGTCACATTCTGTGTTGTTAAAGCGTGTGTGTGTGTGTGTGTGTGTGCATCCTGTTACAAACTCATTAACAAAAAAAAAAATCTTCAAATGTCACAATAAACATGCATTGTTGAATTTGGAATATCCACCTCCAACAGGGTTGGGGAAGTGGGGTTAGGTCTAGCCGGGTTAATCATTGTTAGAAATACCAGTTAACAATGTATTGCCCAGTTTTTTACACACACAAACCTGTAGCATCATGTCCACATATAGAAGTTGGATAGGAGCACTGAGTTGTGTGTTTGATTTACTTTTTGATCTTTTTTCTCAATAACTTCGACCACCTGGGGATCTATACATGTGCTCTCTGTTCTTTTTTTCATTACCCTAAAACCAGATAAATGGTTGTATTATATGATTTAATAAAGAATATTGTTTTAATCTGTGTCATCTTGTTCATGGCATTGATTCATTTGTCTGTAAAACAATTTGTTTTGCGAAATGGACTTGAGCTTCATTCAAGTTCAGTGTGGAGCACATTGTGTTACTCTTAATGTGACTTCTTTAGGTTCTCTATTTCATGCCTTTACATGGTGAAGGACAATCAATACGTGATGCAATAGACCATATAGACCTGGTAAATACATGCCTGTTGAGCAAGATATTCTAGACAAATTATATATATTCTGTGCCACCAAATCCTTACACATAAATATATTAATTCTTTTCTGCAGTAAGCACGACCTTGTGTGGAGTGTTGTCAGTTTCATTTCACTTTGTATAACAGAAAAGAGTTTCTAATACAGCGCAGAAAAATTGAGGAGACATGCTGTTTTCTATGCCTTCAGTAAATTAAATGGCCTAATGCTAGATGCGAGTATTTTTCAGAAATTGGAGCTGACATTAGAATTCAACTCCCAGATGTGGATGGATTATGTATTTTGTTTATTGATTCAGCGTGTGTGTGTGTGTGTTTCCACTGACTTTGATCTGTGTATTTTCAGGTGATTTTACATCCTTTGAGACCTCGCATGTCTCCGGCCCACGGCGGCATTTGGGTTGCTGTCATCTGGATAATGGCCAGCTGCTTCTCCCTCCCACACGCTATCTACCAAAAGCTCCTGACTTTTACATACAGGTAAAATGATCCTCATTCATGCATTTTAGTAAGGAGAGATAAATTGGAATTGGAGTGTGTGCCCATGTCAAAATAGGAGATAAGACAGGATCCCTCTGAGTCTAGACGTAGTTGGTGAGGGAGTAGAGCCACCAGGTGGATGGTGGAAACTTTCATTTGAATCTCTGGACATCGCAGAGGCCATGGTGGAGGAGGGGGATGTGAAAGGACAGAATGACAGGATTGTAATGATATTTTCAAAAAATGACATCCAGGGACCAGCTGACTCAATGAAGAGGGTCAGAGAGATCATTGCACAGATATGACAGCAGTCCTCCAAATGAAAACAAAATGCATCGTGTCTTATTGCCGTTCAGGATGACTACATGGCAACCTGGAAAATGAAGCAAATAAGCAAGTGACAAAAACTGCAATTTCTTGATTGGCTGCTTGAGGCTGACCCCAGAAGCGAATCAATCCCCATAGACCCTCATGTTAAAATGGCCGAATTTACAGCAAAAATAAACATGCTTACAGTCTGATACAAAAAACGGTTTGGTCTCTATAGCAAATTTTTCCATTCAACTGTACTGGGGGTGAATTTTTATGTAACTCACCTGTTTAAATTATATTAAGAATTAAAATTGTGCATAATTAAGGGTGTGGCCACTTTGCCATTTGCTAGGCTTCAAATTATTACTTACTTACTTATAGCCAGACAGAAAAAAGGTTATAAATAACGTTATTGAAATGTATTACATGGCTTTGTTGAATACTTGGTTCTGATTGGTCAATCACGGCACTCTAAGGTCTTTTATTTCTATATTTCACATCGTTGCCATGTATAATAGACTGTTGCTATGTATGCCATTCTTGAGGACCATATCAATCCACGGGAAGAAGTACGGCAAACATCCATCAGAAAACACTATGTAAGATTTTTCTGCTATTAGTTTTAATACATATGGAGAGCAAGAGGTTAAAAGACAGAGAACTGGACGACAGAGAAATCAACAAAGTTGGAGAAGACAAAATAAAAACGATACAGAACACAATATGTGCTATGGCAGTGTTTAACTGTTAAGAAACTGAAAAGAAAAGGTCAACAAACAGAAAAACTTGACATAACAGTTTGACATAATGACCTGTGCTACCATCAAAATCAGCAACAGGGTATTTAGATCAGTAATGAAAACTTCAGCAAAAACAGGAAAGACATCAGGCAGCATCATCCCCCATCTCAGCTACAGATTTGCGGCTCATCAGGTGTTCAGAAGTGCTGTCTCCGAGGACAGCAAGTGGACTAGTGTGAAAAGTGTGGCTCATCATACAGCTGCATCTGGCAAGACGAGGCAGAGAAGGCAATCGAGATTTAACAAGAGACTTTTTTCATTTTGAAACAGGATGAAAATGAATAAATTTCTCTCGCCTACAATGCTGAGACCAAGAACCACAAAGACGCCAAAGATCCATGTGAAGAAACTTACAGCGGATGTGTCTTCATGGAACCTGACAATCGAAGCTGCCCCATTGCCAGTTTAAAAAAAATAATTCATCCCTTTGCCCTCCTGGCGGTACCTGCAGACCTGCAGCTACTGAACAGACCAGCAGTGTTGTGCTCTCATGAACCAGTACGGCACAATTTCCTTGTGGCAAATGTTACCCCGAACCAGCCAGGCAGCCGGGCTTTGAAGGAGGTGCACCAATCACAGCTCGAGGAGCACAGCTGTCTGTCTGTCCTCTCTAAGGCAGGTCTTGAGAGTAAGAAGATAATGTCTGTGTCTTGGCAGAGATGAGAGGCCAGCTGGAAGAGCTACTCGGCTCCAACCATGACAGACAGAGAAAAGTGGAGCCAGATCCTGTCCTCCAATCCAGTCAGTGGCGGCAGATCTGGTGAACGCCTCTCCTAATTGCTGATTACTATTTAAGAGATGAGTGGTAGTAATAGTGGTAGTAAAAGTAAAAGCACTGCTCTATTATGGGATATCATAATTAACATTATTCGACCTCCTTAGTTTGCTAATGTTAGCTATCTTATCACACAGTTGGTAGCATTACTGACATCGCCAACAACTGTGTATTAAGTAAGCTAACATTAGCAAACTAAGGCAAGAAAAAAATGCAAAAACTCTCAGTCGAGCTGTTTGCAGGTGGACACTTATTCCCACTTCCTTCCCTCTCTCACTAATCTGTTCATCTTTCTTGCTTCCTCTGTGCTGTATTTGTCCTCACTAGTAAGGAAAAGGAGCGCAGCCTGTGTGTCCCAGACTTCCCAGAGCCATCAGATGTCTACTGGCAGTATATCGACCTCCTGACCTTCATATTACTTTACATGCTGCCACTCCTCATCATCACTGCCTCCTACACCACAGTGGCCTTTCGGCTGTGGCGTCACAACGCCATCGGTGACACCACAACAGCTCAGCATGCCGCCCGGAGACGAAAGCGTCGTCGGACATTGGCCATGTTGCTCCTGGTGGTCGGGGTGTTTGCTGTCTGCTGGTTCCCACTTAACTGCTATGTGGTGCTGCTGTCCAGCCAGGCCATCCACTCCTCTAACGCCCTTTACTTCTGCTTTCATTGGCTGGCTATGAGCTCCACCTGCTATAACCCTTTCATCTACTGCTGTCTGAATCCCACCTTTCGCCAGGAACTCAGGCTCCTCTTTGACATGTGCAGGAGGAAACGGAGGGCGGCGGTCGGGTTGGAGCCAGAGCTCCGCCCCGCAGCTGCCTGTGCACCTCATCACAGGAATGCCTGGCCCGACAACAACGAGTCCTCGAGGCCAGGGCACGCTTTGTCCCACCCGGGCCATGCCTCCTCAGAGCAGAGTCAGGCCTCTTCGGGTCAGTCCCACAACCTAAAGGATACACATGTGCTCTTCACTGCCAGGCAGGTCGTCACAGGAAGAACTGATATCCTCTCAGTGGAGCCCATCGTGGCTGTGAGCTGACTGGAAACGGCTGCCGCAAGGTGATGGGATTTTGGTATTTGAGATTCTGTTTTAGGATTTCATCTTGTTCCAAAGAGGACAGGGAAGCTCTCTGTGAAGCTCTGCGGTGGCTTTAAATTGAAGAAACTGTGGCTTTAACCAGCTTTTTCTCTTTCCATACTGCTTTTCAAACTTCCATTTAGTAGATGTTCCAGAGCTTTCGATCAGCTTTTATAAATCACCCTAATACTGTTGCAGCATTGCATGATATACACAACAGTGTGCTTATGTGAGGGTAAGATAAGAGTAGAGAATCATGCATCACACACAAGTCAGTACACAAGTGATGTAAACTGGACTCATTGATCATGTAACATAACATAACTTAAGGTTTTTCTGTGTTATTTTCCAATGACAACACACCATGCTACGCAACAGAATCTGATGTACATTTTGTCCAAAATAACTTATTTAAGGTCTGCACGACTGTCGGGAGAGCAACACGTTCCTTCTCCTCCCAAAATCAATGAAACTGTGAAACCTAGACTGTATCACTGAATTGTAACAACATCTGCTCATAGACTTTACAACTTTGGACCATTCTTCAGCCTCAGAATCTAAGTTGCAGTCATGTTCACATTGATCCAGAGGCCACTTCAACCTTCACTTCAATCCTCACGCTCACATTTCACAGTATCACTCTGTATCATTGACTGTATAGTCTGTGATTTGGGGCTTTTTGAGAAGAAAGCTGACAATAGTGAGAACCTCACAGTTTCGAAATTTAGGTCCAAATTCTAATAATGTGACTTTCTTTAGGGCACCACATCTTTGGAAAAATATATTCATTTTAACTGATTCGGTCTCTCTCTCTTGGCTGTCTTGGCAGAGTAGAGGTTTTGTGTGTTTGTGTGTGTGTGTACATGTGAATATGCAAAAGAAAGTTCTGCTCTCTTAGCTGGCAAATCTGTTGATGATCAAGGCTGGAAAATGAGAAAAGAATACAATAGAGCTTATTTCCATTGCCACCATTGCACGTTAGTTTGTAAACAGAACTGAAATGACCATTGTCATATTGTACATGAATTATTGCACGATTGGTCAAATTATTGCACATGATTGGTCATGGAGCAAACATTATGAATGGAGGGATATGGGGAGGGAGTGGTTGGTGAGCTGGTTAATTATCCAGGGTGTGAATGGGTTGAGGAAGAGTTACTTTCCCTCCTTAATGTCCTGAGTGGCTCTAATGTCAAAAAGCGGCCCTTGTCCATCTTGTGTTTGCAGCAGTTTGCCGGTTGGTGGCAACTGGTCGCTCCTTTGTTCTCCGCTGGTTAGCTGCTCAGAGTTAACATGCTTTTGTGCTTGTGTTTGCTTGAAAATCAGCTGACATATTTTGTGTCATAGCAGTTAGCAGCTAAATGAACTTCAGGACTTTTTCACATTGCCATGTTGCAGGCTTTGTACTGGCCACACTAACCCTGTGTTCACAGTACAAGTGAAAAAGTGTTGTCATACAAATAAAGATGAGCTGGCCTCAGCTCAATTTTGTAGCTATTAAAGATAACAGTAAATTCATAGGGTACACAAGCCCCTGACAACAACCAAGACAACGAGTGCTTAAGTAACACTTCAACAGACAGGGCGTCTATGTGGCGGGCCACTGGTGGCAGTTTTGTAGTTTTGCCACTCGTAGTGTGTGTAAGGCAGAAAGAGGTGACAAGCTCCAGGACAAAGAAAGAGAACAATGTCAGAGCTCTACTTTTATTAATCTACTGAGGATGACTGGGGTCATCTGATGAACATTGACCAATGGTAGCTGAAAGCTAAGGACTATGGGAAACTGTGTTCACAAAAGGAGGCCTTTTGTTAAGAAGACAAAGGAATCTGTAGTCTACACCATTTTGACATGGTGGAGGTCCAAACACGTATCAGCTGTTTATGAAACATTTGTGATACTGTGTCTTTGTGCACGTACAATTAGTGTTTCATTGTACCAGAACAATAGATAGAACAGTGTGCGTTAATCAGATGCTATATAACAGATTTTCTGTTATGTCCTCTTGACAATCACAGTTGAAAATGAAGAATTTTGTGGTTGAAAAATATGTTTTATTTATTGTCAGCTTTTAAGGGTGTGACATTATTGTATTCCAGCATTGTTAAATGGAACAGGAGACTGAGGTGCCATTCATACAGTGAAAGTATGACTGGCACTGAAGGATACTGAAAATTAGAAATTGTGAAATTGTAAATGTGAAGTGTTTCTTACTGACAAAATATATTTTATGTCTTAGAAAATCAAAAGAGTGAAATGTGTGTACATGTGCGTGTATTAATGTCTTTTATGTAAAAGAAAAGTAACTGACTGTAATTAATGAATCAGTTGCTTTATTTCCAGTTTGTTGCGGGGAAAAACATGGTGAAATAAAATCTTCTGTCTCTTTAGGTAATTTCATCTTCCACAGGTAATTGTTCAGGAATGTGTGTAACATTATATGTCTATTTTTGTGTCTGTCTTTAAACATCTGTTGTTTGTAGTATTTTGCTGTCAGTTATGAATATTAAATTTATTATTTATCATTTGTGTCATTATTATAAATACTACAACCACTACTGATAAATCTTAGTCATAATACAATATATTCAATAAAATCAGCATGATTCAATGTCCTCTTTTGTCTTTTCAAAGACACTGAAGCCATTTCTCCAGTTATAGCACATCCAGTATAATAGCGGCTGCAGTGTAGAAATGCTTTCATACACTTTTTTTCTCTGTAATGTACTTATTTTTGTCCAGGAGCTGTATACCTGACTGACAGCTCTGAGAAGAAAAACAGCCTGGCACAGATAGCGGGTTGATCCAGGCATGTGGCCTGTGGGATCAACAGGTATTTCTTTGACTGGTGGGAGAAATGGTTAATGAACTGTACTTGTTTAGCACCTTTCTTGTCTTTGGAGCGCTCGAGTGTAACACTAATGACAGGCTGCCACGCAAGGCACCAACCAGCTCATCAGTTGGAGACTAACCATTCACATGGATATGTTGACATGCAGACAGGATTAGCCGGAAAACAAACGGTTGATTAATGGTTCCTCTAGTGAGCCGATGGATCACAGGAGCTCAATATATGGTCCACCAGACAGACCATTATGAGCACAGGACCACATACCCATATGAGAAAATAGGTTGGTTTGTCAGCTCCTTCCAAAACACTGACCACACTGACCTTTTGCCAGGATATGCTAAGGTGAGTTAGTGCAACAAGAGTAGAGGATAAATGGCAGACTGTACAGGTCCAGATATTCTGGCAAAAATACAACTTGATCTTTATGGATGTTTCCAAAAGAGAAGGATTGGTAAGATGTTAGCCTATGTCGTAACTTTTAAATAATGGTTAAAGCGGCTTATTGATTTATAATATGTACATAGATATCGAGCAAGCAGCAGCTGAAACTGTATCTGGAAATTGTATGCGTGTGTGTGTGTGTGTGTGAAAAACTCATATTACTACTCTAATAAACTAATGCTAACATTATTTTTCTAACTCTGGTTGACGTGGCAAAGAACCAAGGTTCTAAGCCACTAGGCCAGATTTATAGTTGTCTTATCAGTGCGCAATGAATCGAGAACACTTTGGCTAATAGATCAGAACTTGAGTCAAATTAATCAGGAAAATATTGTAACATTACACCATTATAATCATTGGTCAGGTGTGGGTTATGTAACATTACACCATTATGTTCCTTGACCAGGTGTGAGGCCTGGATGATGTAATCCTAAAATTGGGATTGTAGGGACTTTCCAGCCACCTGCACTGGCACGGGCATGCTTTCTTTTTTTATATGCCATGTTGTATAAATTTTACACCAATATCTCTTTGACCTACCTTGTTCTTATTTTTTATTTTAAGTTCTCTCCTCATTTTACACCCGTATTTCTTAGCTTCCTTTTGTTGCCTTTTTTAAAAATTATAGCGTAAGTGCACTTGTTTTAACATAGAGCAGATATGTGATACAGTGAGGGTCAATGAGTGAGGGATACACACAGTTTTACTTCAGTCCAGTGATGAGTACATGTAAAATCATAGTGAGGAGTATATGTATTCAAACCATGGTGACGAATATAAGTCATAGTCAGAATAATTACTAAAACTTCAATCAACATAACATCCTCCAGCATATATGTAGCTGTTCCAGTATTTACTACATTATTCCAATAGTTCCAGTGTTTAAATCAATATAGCAGCGTGCAAACTTCATTTCTTTTAGCACACTTTTTTTTACACTACATGGTGAGTAAATGTTTAATGATAGCGATTGTTTTCTGTTTCTACTCAGTATCAATACTGTAGTACTATAATCTAGTAACCAATTTTGAGAAACACATGACATTTTTTTCGTTCGCTCAGACATGTTCCATGAATGTAAATAAGGTCCAGAGTGCACACACGTTAATGCTAACCATGTGATGACTGGAAAAACTGTGATTGGTCAGCTGGGCCTTCTGGAGTTTTTCTTCAATAAGTTTCTAGTGCAGGTGAAGATGACATAAACTAAGAAAGTCTCAGCAATTGTCTTCTTCTCAGACACATTTAGCAAGTCCATTTTCACTGCCATTTGTTTTCGACTAGGAAACTTGTCAGTGGAAGGATGATGGAAACAGGATTGCTGTTAGCAAGTAAAGGGTTCTTTTAGTCCATTTTCTTTAAGAGGAGATGGTATGTTCCTGAACTCTCGACTCAAATCTACCTGTCCGTGTTACGCCCCTGAAAAACGGGGAGTATGAACTCCTTGTTTCGTCAGTGAGAACATTTACTCGAATGAATAATTAAATAATAATTAAATACATTGTACAAATTAAAATGAGTCAAGTACATTCGACATCTGAGTGTCCTTATGAGTACAAATGAATGTACAAGATGGCGGACACACCAGGTGCACTTTGCTAATCAGCGCGGCTCCGCTGGCACACACACACATTAGCTCATTAGCTTTTCTAGCAAACTTCTCTCTAACTTTCTCAAAACATAACAAAAACTCTCCTGAAACACTCTAAACATATAGAGAGTAATTATGACCGTTTCAACAGTACAAAACACAGTCTGCATAGCTGAAAAACGGGGAGAAAAAACCACAGAGTATGAACTCCTTGTTTCCTCAATGAGAACATTTACCCGAATGAGGAAAACTCCATGATTTCACAGAGGTAAGTGAGCAGAGACAAAAGCAATCGATCTCAGACTGGCAGGTGTCAAGGCTACTTAGCAGATCACAGATAATACTACTACAGCTCAATTTTGAACAACAAATCATGAGCTAGAAAAATAATAAACTATTGATCTTTCAAGTTTTAACACTTTTTAAGTACAATGACTGTTTTTACCTTTTTAATCAAATTTTTAACCTATGAATTGTCAATCTTGGCTGTATAATCTTTTAACCCTTGCTACAGATTTACTCTTTAACTTATACCATTTGTATCATCCTTCAACCTGTCACACCTGCAACACTTAGCTGTTCCCATTTTCACAAAAAGTGTCCACTGAATTGCTCTTAGAACATGATAATAGGCTTCAAATTATCACACCATTCTGTCACTGATGAGTGATAGACAATCTTGAGTAGAACTGAAAACGTGCTTGTGAGCCATGAAGGTCATCCTGGCCAACATGATGCCTTTTACAAAATGTCACAGATGTAGGAGTTGCATATTAAAGGAGGAAAAACCGTGCAGACAGCACATGTCACCCCTCATTTAATTGTGCAATTACTGGCCAGCAGCGTATTTTGCCAAAACATACTGATAGACTTGCAGGGGCATACTAATTTAACACTTTCTGCCTTTTACCCTTATGGCATTTTACTTTGCAGAGCGCCTCCTCTCACAGGAGGACATGATCCCTCACTGACTTCCCATCTGTGAAAGCTGCCAGATAAACATAAACGCCTGGGGCTGTTTGGACTTCTGTGGTGGTACCCTTATGTTAGGGGTGTAATTTATATTTGTTTTTATATTTACTGGCATTTTTCTAAAGGTTATTTTTTTTTGACAAATTGGCTTTTGTGTTCATCACAAATTATTAAAGAACAATAAAATGCCACTGTACTGAGAGCTTCACTGACTCTAATATTAATATTTAGGACCCAGTCACTGTGACCTTGTATAGCTCTTTCAATACCTATTAAACTGACATTAAACATTGAGTTTGTCGTTAAATGTCCAACAATCATTTGACTAAAATTGTGAATGCCACTGCTTCTTGTATTATTCTGACAGATATAAGTGCAGTGCATTATTTTCTCCATTATGCAGCTGTGATAAAGCAACCATTGGAAAACTTGGAGAACTTTTAACTTGTGTTATCAGCTGTGTTAAATCTTGTGTTTTATCTGTCGTGACTGAAAATGACTGTAACCTTTTCCATATCTTTAAAAAGCCTCTACAGAGGTTTGTGTGTTAGAGTGTAAAGAAGAGGCGACAAGGAGAAAGAGCACTTGCTATGATAATGTTAGTTTTAAAGGAATGGGAGTTGTGTCATTTTGTTACAATGAGAATCAGGAACATACATGAAGATGCCGATTGATGCTGATTTCTGCCGCAGGTTTTGTTATTTGACATTAGAAAGTAGGCAGACCAACCAGGATCCAGCAACATTTGAGTCAGAATCTGGTTACAGATGGATAAGACTTGACATTTTCAATCAAAGATGGTGGTGGAAGGCTGCTTTTCTGCCTGGTGTTAAGTTACTATTTAAACTTTACTTTGCTTATTTAGTCATGAATATATAATGTTACAGAGGAGCAGTTAAGACATGAAACCAAGATTTCAGGGGCTTCTTACTATATAAAATGCACCTTTTAATGTCTTTTGAACTCTGTCCTCTGTGATATAAGGACTATTTATTACAGTGTAGTCCACTTCATGGACATTGTACACCGTGATACATTGCAGTTTCTTGTTGTATCTTTGTTAGCTTTCAATAAGAAAAAGGAAGCGTACAGTTGTGGTCAAAAGTTTACATACACTTGTAAAGAACATAATGTCATGGCTCTCTTGAGTTTCCAGTTATTTCTACAACTCTGATTTTTCTCTGATAGAGTGATTGGAACAGATACTTCTTTGTCACAAAAAACATTCATGAAGATTGGTTCTTTTATGACTTTATTGTGGGTCAACTGAAAATGTGAACAAATCTGCTGGGTCAAAAATATACATACAGCAACATGAATTAGCAATTTTGGTGACTTAGAAAGTTGTGTCAATGAAATGAGCTTCAAAGCGTGGCGTCTTAACTTCTTGTGAGTGATTATGAGTGACTACAGCTGGTGACTTCTCTGAGGCCATTTAAATAGGGCTCATTGGATACAAACGCCCACAAACGCTACAATGGGAAAGTCAAAGGAGCTCAGCACGGATCTGAAAAAGCGAATCATTGACTTGAACAAGTCAGGAAAGTCACTTGGAGCCATTCAAAGCAGCTGCAGGTCCCAAGAGCAACAACTGCAAACAATTGTTTGTAAGTATAAAGTGCATGGCACTGTTTTGTCACTGCCACGATCAGGAAGAAAATGCAAGCTATCACCTGCTGCTGAGAGAAAATTGGTCAGGAGGGTGAAGAGTCAACCGAGAACCACCAAAAAGCAGATCTGCCAAGAATTAGAAGCTGCTGGAACACAGGTGTCAGTGTCCACAGTCAAGCGTGTTTTGCATCGCCATGGACTGAGAGGCTGCCGTGCATGAAGGAAGCCCTTGCTCCAAAAGCGGCACCTTAAGGCTCGACTGAAATTTGCTGCTGATCACATGGGCAAAGATAAGACCTTCTGGAGGAAAGTTCTGTGGTCAGACGAAACAAAAATCGAGCTTAAACCCCATTGAGAACATGTGGACAATGCTGAAGAAACAAGTCCATGTCAGAAAGCCAACAAATTTAACTGAACTGCACCAATTCTGTCAAGAGGAGTGGTCAAAGATTCAACCAGAAGCTTGCCAGAAGCTTGTGGATGGCTACCAAAAGCGCCTAATTGAAGTGAAAATGGCCAAGGGACATGTAACCAAATATTAGCATTGCTGTATGTATATTTTTGACCCAGCAGATTTGGTCACTTTTTCTGTTAACCCACAATAAAGTCATAAAAGAACCAAACTTCATGAATGTTTTTTGTGACAAAGAAGTATCTGTTCCAATCACTCTATCAGAGAAAAATCAGAGTCGTAGAAATAACTGGAAACTCAAGAGAGCCATGACATTATGTTCTTTACAAGTATATGTAAACTTTTGACCACAACTGTATATGTGCACCATGTACAAGGATGATATGGCTCTTCACTTTAAAAATATTCGAAACAAACAAAACTAGGCTCTCTTCCTATGCAAGAAGCATGGCTGTTGCACATGTGACCTCCCTCAGCCTGTCACGAATAACCTGAATCAAACACACTGTCAAAGGTGTGATCAAAGCATGGAAATTGTTCAGCTGTTGGTCGCAAAAACCAACGCGGTCCTCATGTCCTCTGAAGACGCAGTAGACTTCATTAACTTGGACTGTATATGGGCGGAAATGTGACAGAAATATCCCCATAACAACCGCAAAACTGGAATGTGCCTATGCTGCCTATACAACACAAACCTCATTTCTCCACTGTAACATGGGTAAAATGAGTAGAACAAAAAAGCAGCGTGCAAGGATGCAAACAGTTGAGTTTCTACAGTATTATTCACAACTAGTATGTTAAAAGGAGTTATTGTCGATGTGATCTTTCCTCCTCTCCATATTGATCCATTTCTAGTACGACTCAAATGTAAGAGACGAAATCCTCAGTCCCCATTCTGTGTAAAAATGTAAAGTAAAGTTCAGCAATGAGGCCTCAGCCGTCTTTTTAAACCTTGTGTTTCCACTGACCTTGTTTCCAAGCAGAGCTGCACTGGAGGGACATTGATACAAAGAGTCACATTAAAATGTAATTGTAGAGCACATTTAAATCAACCACAGCTGACCTGAGGAGGGACATTTGAAGTGCCTCATCAGAATCCTGCACCTCACTAGATAATTCATCAGTGATATGCAGTCAACATGTCTTGTATATAATTGTATTTTTGTCCATGTAGTATGTAAAGTTGCCTTGAGCTGTCTTAGTGTTGCAGACATCTCTGAATCTTGCTCATAATCCTGTCTGATTTTTTAAATTAAGCTATGACACTTTAAAACGATTTTCTCACATTATTGTAGGTTACTTTGGTAAGGGTTAGGGCACATTTGTGCTCTTGTATGAACAGCAGACATTTTCTATGTTGTAAAGTCCTCCAGACAGAGGAATTCTCTGCAAACAAAAACCAAAAGCTTTGTGAAGCAGTTTATCCACTGATATCTCAAAGAGAGATTGGTTGGTGTTTCATGATTTCTAATGCCAGACTGTTAACACAAGGTTGAAACTGTAGCAATGGGAATTCAATTCAATTCAATTCAATTTTATTTGTATAGCCCAATATCACAACAGAGTGACTCATAGTGCTTTACAAAGTTCACTGAAATAAACAAGTGTAAGCGAACAAACAACCTAATAAAGAGTCCAGCAGTCGATGAGGCCAATGGATCAGTCCGGTGGATCAGTCCGAGGCATCACCTGCCCTTTATGACCCTCCTTCTTCGGGAAGGAAAAACTCAAAAAACCCAGTGGGAAAAGAGAAACCTCCGGGAGCACCACAGTGAAGGAGAGATCCAGCTCCCAAGGACGGACAGGCTGTAGCCTTGGACAGACGCACATCCATTGGCTGATGGAGAACCACATCAGCGGGACCTGGACCAGGATCCACAGGAACCAGAGAACCACATCAGCGGGACCGGGACCAGGACCCATAGGAACCAGAGATATATTATAATTATATATATGATAATAATAAACAACAATTACATTCACAGGCAACAGGAAACTTGCTGCAAAAATGTGTAAAATCCAAATGCTGAGAGCTCAACCAATCAGTGACTCCCTGTGGCTGAGGTATTTGAGCTGTTTGAAAAAACGATAGCAGAGTATGAGGCGGAACTTTAAAAGAGGAAAATGAGCGACAATGGAAACTACTGGATGCTGTTTCCAGCCCTGAAGTCCAGTTACACAGAGCAGGTTTGCACAGTTTCATTGTTATTCTCACTGTAAACTGCTGAGAAACCCACTGGTTCCGTGTATTATCTGTTCATTCAGCTATTTGTTCCTGCTCATTGGTTTGGTGCACATTCAATTTGCCACTTAGTACTGTGTCACTTTGAATATTAAAGTGAAAATTGACACCAGACTACTGTTTGTCCTTTTTTCTCTCCTCTCTCTAGCTCTAGCTCCTACACCTGATTTGCCCTGCTTCATCCTGAATGAGGTGCACCTAGCCATGAACGGTAAGAGGATAATTGCTCCAGTCTCCATTTGCAGGGGGAAACCTTGGGTTATAGATTGTTCTCTTGTTGCTATCAGGGGATTTTTATTTAGAGTCTTCAGTGTCTTTTGTCTGTTTGTGTTTGATTTCAGTATTCTGTTTGTGTATTTCATAGCATTTGATAAACCCTATGGCTCTGGCTTTTTTTGAAAGGTTGTGTTTAAGTGAAATTTTGGGTCAGTGGTGGAGTCTCATTCGTCCCACAGAGCCGACCAAATTGTGGGGCGTAACACCCACTTTTAATAATGATACATCCATGACACAACCTAACAAACCACAACACATTTAGTTTAGTTCTCTCCATCTATGAAACGCTTCGCTGATATTGATTCTTGTATTTCTGTGTTTATTGTCAGTCTCCTTGAATCTCTTTATAATAAGTACTGCTTTGTTTGGGTCACTTCGCAACATCGACAATTAGCTTTTTCTCACCATGGGTTAGATTTGCTAAAGCTTGAAAACACAGCCAAGAGGAGGTGCAGAAGTCTAGTTTTCTCTCTCTGAATTACAATATACTGAAAGTTTATTATGGATTCTTGCCCAATGACACCAACAATAAACCTCCTACTCCAGCTTCACAACTGGAACTGTAAACCCCTCACATAACCATATAATCTGGTCTGAACACAGATACCAGATTTCTCCTTCAGTTTCAGGAGAGTTGAGTCAGAGACAAATCGGCCAAAAACTCTGTCTTTGACTGTCGACTTGTGTGCATCTGTACGTGTGTCTTGCTCTCTGTTCAGGCATAACTGACAAATATGTGGAATAAGTAGGTAAATTAAAAGTAGGTAAGTAGTAGGTTAATTAATTTCCAATTATTATGTTTATATATTCTTTTGTTATTTTGCGACTGCATGTTGCACGGCTGTGTCGCTATTACATTGACAAAGTCTGTCCACAGACAAACATATAAAACACAGACTGACAAGGTGAAAACATCACCAGCCACGTCGGCTCATAATGAGAGGCATGACCTCAGTGCATTAACAACAGTAATCACGACTTTGCTGAAGTGCCATGTCTATATTAAACTATGAATAACAGCATGGTAATTGTTAAGGTAGGAGACATTAGTCCATTATGGCAAGAAAAAACTCTTTTCTTTCTCAAACACCCTTGTCAAAAACATGATTTATGGACTTTTTAAAGGCGCTGGTACAATTACATGAAGGAGGAAAGAAGCAGCACTCTACTGCTCACACATTTCTGCCTATAATACATATACCACTAATGTATGATAAATGAAATGAACAGGTTTACTGAGTCTATATCCATTGAGAAATATGTTTTTTTGTTCCAGGCGTGGAAACATTATAAATGAATGTCCTGTTGACATGAACACAGCTGCACAGAACAAGTGGCACATACCTCAGCTGTCAAAGGATTTTTGAGTATTTCTGACCTGCATTGTCAAAGCACAAAACAGTGTTTCAAAAGAACATATTCAATTAGTATTTCTGAAGGTAAACTCTAGAGTATAAATCAAAAAATGTATTCACAGCCTGTGACTGCATATTCTTACACAGCCAACGAAAGGCATTAATAAATGGCTCTCTTTACACTCACATAGACTAATCTACAGTATTTACCCATATGAAATGAAACCCAAAGTGTAATGTATTTCTATAATTGCACTATATATTCACCATTAAATTATTTGACATTTTGCCCACTGTATAGTCAAAACATATTTGACTCAGTTGATACAAACTAGTGATTTGTAAATGCTCAACTTGACTTCATTGACCTTAATGTATTGCATTAGAGGAAGTTAAGGGTTACCAGGACCCAAGCTCTTCTTTTGAAATCACTTAGGCTTTATAAATTCCATACATTTCCTTCTCACCAAATGGTGAAATAAAGAAAATGCACTATTCAGGTTTTCCAAAGAGTTGTGGCCAGACTTGAGGTTCATCTAATTTCATGCCTTTTACAGGTGGAATCTATTGTGTCATCTTCAAACTAAGTACGTCTACCTGATCCCAACTCTTCTGTAGGGGCAGTAAGCCAGTCTATGAGGCGCCTTTTGTATTTGTCATTACTAATGATATGTCCTGAAAAGCTAACAAGAAATATGAGATTCATAGTCATTCATTATATGTGTGCCAGGCCGCTAAATACAAGAGGAACTAATTTCATGATTTATTTCTGTTAACCATAGCTAATTTATTGTTACAATGAATTAGCTATGGTTAATCTTATGGGTGCTGTTACACCTTATCTAGGGGTGATTGGACGCAACATCAGTCAAACTCATATTTCTCCGATCCCAAGCAGAGAGAAACTATAATATACACAAATGTTTTTTTCTATATCTACATATTTTGATCCAATTTTGAATACTGCTCAGGCTTCCACTGCTACCTTGTTTTGAATTTCATCATCCTACTGTCACCCAGTTTATTTTCCTCTCTGTGCACGTGTAGGATGTTGAAATCTACAAACACACTGAGGAGGATCCACAGGGGAACAACAGATAAAGCCGCACTTGGAGCAAACTCATTTTCTTGTAATTCTGCCCCCTTAGCCATTTCAGCAATCCAAATGAAACTCTCATTCCTTGTAGCCTTATCAATGACAAAACAGGGCTGATAACCCCTCAGTGAATCATTTTAAACCTCATAACACTTTTACGTGGCATTTGACTTGAATCCTTGATGCAAGTGCATGTTCATCCACCAGCTTTCTGCACAGTGCATCTTACGGTTTCTCAATATAATATAATATAATATAACTGCAGCGACGTGCTTTTTCTTGCTGTTATTTATTATCTTGCCAGTGTCATTTATTTTCCTGTCACTGAATCAAATATAACTCAGCTGCTTCCCTTCTCTTCCTGAAAAACGCTGGGAAGTGAGTGCCTTAACTGAATCCTGGTGGACTTTGGCACAGACGTTAAATGTAACATTTCATCCAGTCAAAGAAAATGCTGCCTCTGAGGCGGAACCTCTGCAACCTCTGAACTGCTAGTAATTACATTTATCACAAGGTACAGTGAGTGGGAATTTTCGTGAATTCAATCATTCATTTTCTGTCATTTCAGACAAAAGAAGATCCATTAGCCTTGCAATTTGCTGTGGCATAAGATTATTGATTTCAAATATTTTCTCACCCTTTTAGCTCCTCTGACAAATCCTCTGAACTGTGAATCTCCATCCTCATTACTTCTTGTTAACACTCAATTTTTCCCATTCTCTTTTATATGCTCCCATATCTCCCATCTTTTAATCATTCCGCTTTGTACATACAGTTCCTTTTTTCATCTCTCTCACCCCTTCCTTCTACCATTTCTTGTTTCAAGAGTCATTGCTGACTCTCAGGAGTCAGGCTGTATAAACTAATTTACAACTGCACGACCTCAGCACCTCAGTCATGTTGGGTCTCATCTCATAGATCCACATCTTAAGAGCTTACTGAACGTACAGTACCAGTCAAAGGTGTGGGCACGCCTTCTCATTCAATGGTTTTTTCTTTTTTTTCATTTTCCACATTGTAGATTTATATTGCAGACATCAAAACTATGAAGGAACACATAAGGAATTACACAGTAAACAAAAAAGTAGTGAATTGAGTTATTAATTATATATCTACTTAACCAACAATTTGGAACATTTACCTTTCTTCTGAGAATACTTGGCCTTGGGCAGGACTGTAGCTATTACTATAGGTTTTGTAAAGTCAAATAGCACTTGCCCTCAACTGAACCAAACCTTATTCCTCGTTTGTTCTGATTTTTGTCATCCGCAGCCTAGAAAACTGCTGCTCTGCTTTGAAATGTTTCACCAGCCTGGAAAATTGTTGAAAGCAGGCATGTGTAATAACTAACATCTGGGTTTCTGTGACTCTGACCTCCTCCTTCCTTTTAATAAATTCTGTTTATTTTTACTTCGCTCTCATTGTGAAACTTCAAAGTAAAGTCTTTGAATTTAGAAATATATTTTAGATCAGAGCCTTGGAGGTTTTTTAGGTTTTAAATTGGGACACCTCTTCGAAGGCTTTTATGCTGCCTGTGCCTTAGTGTCGCCCCTGATACCTGTGTCTGACTTATGGACGCCAAAGCAGATCTGAGCAAAACCATGAATATCTTCCAGCCACGAAACCACAGCTGTAGCTGACCCTGCACACAGTAAAAAAAAAATTTTTTTTAATTCAGTGGAAGTAAATTATTTGCTCACTGGTCACATCTCAGGTCAGTCAGGAATGCAGGCAAATTGATAAATCATGGAGAGATACTATTATAAATATCCTGCCACAAGTATATTGAGAATACACAGTGAGAGAAGATTCCACCTAATTTTTCTCTACTATTTGATTCCACAAGTTAGTGGAGAAAAATATGAAAATGAATCTATGTTCTTGTTGTGTTTCAGATGAGAAATTGTATATTTTACCTGCATTCACAATGTTTTAATATACAATGAACATGTAAAATAAATGCCAATGTTGGAAATGTATTTTGTTCTATGGAATTCAGTCTTACAAATGATTTTAACACTTTTTAGTGTAGATAGCCTTACACTTCAGGCAGTGAAGCCAACACTAACCGGGGTGTAAAAAAAAAGTATCTCAGCAGTGTTACTTGTCTTATCCCTTAGTGTTAATTTAACTCTGTTTAGCGAGTTAAAGAAGAAACTCTGGCACAGTGTGGGAGTTAATTCAACACTGGACTTTTTGCTGTGTTGTTTTCTTTTATACATGCTCTTTCAGCCAGAAAATCACATTACCAAAGAAAGAAAAAAAGCACATAATGGATCTTTTGCAGTGGGTGGGAGCAGTCAGAGCTACTACTGGTGCTTTCTATATAGTAGGTGACTTTAATATTCATCTGGACAATGATAATGATAGTCTTGGCACTGCTTTTGTCTCACTATTGGACTCAATTGCCTACACTCTGAGTGTAAAATGAACCCACTCGCTGTTTTAACCACACTCTTGACCCTGTTCTGGCTTATGGTGTTGAAATTCAACAGTTAACAGTCTTCCCACATAACTCTATTCTATCGGACCATTACCTGATAACTTTTGATTTCTTGTTACTGGACTATGCTCCATATGACAAAAATGTCCTCACTAGATGCCTATCTGATAGTGCTGTTGCCAAATTTAAGGAAGTGATTCCTTCAGTATTTCAGCCAGTGTGTCTCTGTGCTATGGAAGACCGCTATGCTAATCTCTTCTCTTCCCAAATTGATTATCTGGTCGATAGTGCTACAGGCTCACTGCAAATGACACTAGACTCCATCACCCCCCTAAAAAAGAAGATAATTAAAGAAAAGAGACAAGCTCCCTGGTATAATTCCCAGACTCGCAAACTTGGCTGTACTCCTTGTACACACATGACTGCCTGTCCACATCAGACTCTAACACCATCCTGAAGTTTGCTGACAACACAGCTGTGGTGGGTCTGATCTCCAACAATAACGAGGATGACTATTTGACGGAGATCAGCCACCTGGAGGACTGGTGCAGAGACAACAGCCTCCTCCTGAACGTCAGCAAGACCAAGGAGCTGATTGTGGACTACAGCAGGAAGCAGCAGAGGAGCTACCAACCACTCAGGATCAGCGGTACCAAGGTGGAGAGAGTGGACAGCTTCAAATACCTGGGTGTCAACATCACACAGGATCTAACGTGGTCCTGTCACATCGACACCTTGGTGAAGAAGGCTCGACAGCGTCTCTACCACCTCAGACACCTGAGGGACTTTAAGCTCCCTCTCAATGCGCTCAGGAACTTTTACAGCTGCACCATTGAGAGTGTTCTGGCTGGGAGCATCACCACCTGGATGGGCAGCAGCACCAAGGAGGACGTTTTGGCCCTCCCCAACCCGCAGGACATTTACCAGCAGCGCTGCAGGTCAAAGGCCAGGAAGATTGCGAGGGAGCCCACCCACCTCAGCCACAGACTGTTCTCTCTGCTGCCATCAGGTCGGCATTACCGCTGCCTGAAGGCAAACACAGAGAGGATGAGGAGGAGCTTCTTTCCTCAGGCCGTCCGCCTGCTGAACCTGGAAAAATAGACCTTATGGACAATCTATTCACAACCTGAAATATTCTGGCATACTTGTATATACATCCACATACTTTGCACAGTTTTAGACTTTGATTTATTATTTATTTATCTCTATCTTATGTGTATATGTATATATATAAAAAAACATTCCCATTAAAGGGGAGTTTTTCCTTGCGACTGTTGCCTAATATGATATCTGATGCTTGCTCATGTGGGGATTCTTGAATCCTTCATTTTGAATTCCTGAATTGTTGAGTCTGTCTCTTAATTAAAGAGTTTGGTCTTACCTGCTTTTAATGTAAAGTGTCTTGAGATAACACTGTTATGAATTGGCACTATATAAATGAAGATTGATTGATTGATTGATTTCTAGCTTTCTATCACAGACCTTCCAACCCTCTAGAAAGTTGTAAAGTCCTATTACACTTAACACCAACATCTGTTGGAGGTAATGTCTGCTCTTTCTCTCTGTACTGCACTACTATTACATCTACTATTGCTGATGATACGCTCAGGTGAATAAGCCCTGCTGCATAGCAGTTTAGAAATAATTTCCACGCTGCAAACAAGGACGTTATGTAAACAACAACTGAGAATTGGTGCTGTGCTCAACGCTCAGGTTTAAAGAGTCAAGTCACATAATGACAGTGATAAAAGCAATTAAATGAGATGCCATATAATGATGTGTTTTGCAGCTAACAAAGACTAATTATGTTTAAAGAGACTAGAGCTATGGCATGCAACGCCATGCATACAAAAACAGACTGTGTGCTGGACTATGTAATAAATGTAAACATAAAAGACTTTTTCTTGCAATTAGAGGATAAGTCTGGTATTTTTAAACTTCAACCTTATTTTTTTTCTTTTTACAAATTTTGGGTTCAAAATGACTGGTAGGTTCAAAACCTTTTAGAACCGATCTAGGAGATCACTTGAGAATGAGCAGCAAATGGACTACAGGGGCTGTAATGAAATTCTTCTGGGCAATTGCATCAGATCAAAAGCATGTCCACTAAAGGTGCTTATTTTTGCCACTAACAGGCTCAGACAGTCTCAGATTGTCACACTGTTTAGATTTTCAGTCCCCAAGTTTCAGTCCCCAGTTAATTTCTAAAGGTGATGCACGGAGCTGAGTGAAATCATCAGGGTAATCCATCTTGGGCTTGAGACTTTAAAGGTCCCATATTATGGTCACTTTAAAGTTCATACTTGTGTTTGGAGGTACGACTATAACATCTCAACCTTTGCTGCTATGATTTTGACCATTAAAAAAAGTGCAACACCAAATAGCTTAAACTTAAGCTAGTTTAAACTTTACTTGTCAGTTCAAATATGCTTTATTTGTTTGACTGAATGTTATTGGATAATTTACATTATTTATTGTACATAGAAGTTATGAAACAATAAAAGTACCATCAACATGTAACTTTAATTGAAAAAGGAACAACAGACATTTTCAAAAGTCAAATTTGTTCACTTTTCTTTTTAAAATGTTTCAACACTATTAAAGACAGAGGCATATACAAAAACTTATAGGACACAAAAAACAACTGCACAGAGCCTAGGGGTATAGACACATAACTAAGAACAACAAGACTCAATGAGCATCAGCCCAAGACGTGTGTGAACACTATATCTATACACTATAGCAGATCAAGAACAAACAAAAAACACCAAAACAATTGCATGTAATATAAAATAAAAGCATCCAAACAATAATGATGATCAAATCAAATCAAAATCATAGCCGGTCATGTAAGTATCACCATACTAGCCTGCTTCATCTTTTTTTATGCCATTTTAATGCATCATACTGGGCACAAATAAAAATCAAACCACAAATGAAATGACGTAGCACTTGATTGATTATAAGGCTCATGTATACAGTTAAATAACTAAGGACAACAAGGCTTTACATTCAAATGTAGATCATTCAAATCCTATTAGCTTTTTTTTAGTCTTATAATACACCCATGTGCTGTGGTGATAATGAACTGACGTCACAGGTCCCGTCGTCCAATCATATCGCTCTAAAGTTAAAAAAACCGCAGTATTCCACTACGCTGCTCTTCTGCGCAGACTCGCGCACAGAGGAAGAGCCAGGTCTCCGGTCCCACAGCGGAACTCAGGTCTCCCCAAAAAGGTAAAAAATACCACTCTTCTGGACCGTCTGTGGTCTTCTCAATGCTCACACGTGTAGATAACCTCTCTATCATTCACAGTCTGTACGTAGAATAGCAGCGCTGTTCCGCGGGTGTATTTGTGCGTTGTTCTTGTGTTGTTATGCTAACCGGTGAGAGCTAGCTAACGTTAATCTAGCTAACATTACCAAGTAGTAGTTAGCTTGGCACCTTCCTCTTTAGCTAACGTCAGCTTTTGTTTCGGTCGCCACCTCTGGCTCAGGTTCGTATGACTTTGACCAACCACATCTAGACATCCACGCTCCGAGCACATGAAACTGACCAAGAAAAATTCAGATATAACACATTATCAGATATTATATCTACCAGAGTGTGAACGACAAGTGGACACTCATTGAAAGCTGGAAAGGATGAGCTCAAAACCGCTGTCTCGGCTCACATATGTTCAGTATATAGGCCTGCTGTGTGTGTGTGTGTTCCGAGAGAGCAACAGAGGAGAGACCCCTCTCTCAGGACAGATTTTAGTTGTAGATTTTGCGTGTACAGAACAGAGCAACACCGTCACGCTATACACAATTCATAGTGACACATTAACAAATACATGTAGAGTAGAGAGCTGTAAGTCCGATGTATACAAAGATGATGCTTTGTGATGCACAGTAGTTTAATACTTTAATCCATCAGTTTACACACTGGGGACTGTTGGCTGACCGTTGCCAGATGATTTCAGAGGGCTCAACACACAGCCAGTGGTGTATTTTGGACCCAGGCGTTGGAGAGTTTTATAGAAAAGCAACAATAATTTAAACTTTTTCTTGTCACCATTGAGTTGGTGAATTTTCTAATACATTTTATCTGTAAAAAGGCATTTAGGTTTTAGTTGTAATGTAGTTGATTTGGTGCAGATTACTCAAGCTAACTACTCGGAAGTCCTTAACAACTCTGTGTCACTACTTGCTGTCATGCAATTATGATTAACTACTTGGCAGCTGGTGTTGTATGACAGTGTGATGGCCTGAGGATGGATTTAACTACAAGGACAGTTAGCATGAGGCTTAACTCACTTCAAGCTTCAGATCTTCTCTCTAAAGTACAAATGTTCAAAGTGAATTGAACAGTCCATGTCTGGGATCTTTGCTGCCTCTATTGCTCCCTTGTTCTCTGTCATCTCTCTACTGTGTGTGACATTTGTCAATGTTTGACTATTGCTACTAACTACTGAGCCACCTTTTATACCTTTACACCTTTTATATTGCCATGTACCTTACAAAATGGTAACTGTGCTTGAGAAAAGAATGGAGCCATTGTGCTTGAAATTTACATACTCTGTTTTTAAATGAATATTCATTGCTTTGGAAAATGCAAACCTCCCTTTGTCATTTGAGGATGAATATAAATTTAACACTATCTTCTTTGTGTGTTTGTGTGAGTTTGCTTATTTTCTTTGCATTAGCTCTCAGGAGCTCATAACCACCAGGAAAGCTGTATAAGCACCGGGTTGACGGGACCGAAGGAAGTGGCGCGTCGTACGGGGAGCTGCCAGCTGACATCGCCATGAGTTACAAACCCATTGCTCCTGCGCCATCTGGCTCCAACCACACACCTCCAGGTTTTAACACCACCCAGCTTTACTGTCAGACAATTTATTGTTTCATGGATGTAAAACACTTCACACCATAGCAACAATACATTAGTATCATCATCACTCCAGGATGATAGTTGAGTAAACGAAGTGGCGGTGGTGTAGAAGAGATAAAGCACTCTGTGGTGTCTTTGTTGTGGAAAACGAAATGTAAGTTTCCTCTCATTGTGTTTGTGTGTGTTACATCGATTCTCCTCTTCTGTCCAGGGTCTTCGGTGCCCTCTCCATCCCTGCCCTCGTCATCCAATTTTAGACCGGCTTTCAGTGACTTTGGCCCACCCTCCATGGGCTTTGTTCAGGTATGTCTGCAGTACAGTTATCCATATTGTTGTGTTGTCTTATAATTTGGACTTATATACATACATACATGCATACATACATACATACATGTAAACCAGTAATCAAACCACCATCTCTCTGGATGCTGTATTTTATGTGGGCCTGTGCAGGTTAATGTGTTGAGCTTGTACTTGACACCATAGCTTTGCCAGTAACTTTGCAAAAAAAAATCAGAAACAGAGCTGAAGCAGTTACGATACTTTTAACAAATTATCTAATACTGTCTAAGAAAATTGTTATATTATTTGTGAGGAACAGAGTGTCAATGTTTCAAACGTACGCTCCAGCCCATGGTGAGCAAAACACAGTCTCGGATATTATTTGAAAACTGATCAGTATTTGTGAACAGTTTTTTTTTACATGATTTAAGACTTTAAGACCTTTCCTTCATTTGCTGCAGCACACGTTCCGTTAAAATGCAAAAACAAAGGTGTAGTCGACAGTTGAGTTGAAGTAGAATTTCTTTCAGATATACAGCTAGATAATAGAGAGAGTCTCCCTCTTTTCATTCACTTTGTGGAAAATTCAAATATCATGTCTGTCTGTATTCAGTACAGTACAGTTAATATTCATGGGGCTGGAAGGCTGTTACTGTGATGCACCTACACAGGAGTACAGAGATGGCTTGAGTGAAAAGTAAAATAAAGCACATGCTTTCACACTTTTTGGTTTTGTATTACTACTATACTTTTGTATTATTATTGTCTGTCAAACAAACAAATTAATGTTATTAATGTGCATAATTATTTGAGTAGTGGTGTTGCAGGTCTGAGTATCATTTTAATGAATATCTTGAAAAACATAGATACCCAGCATAACAATGTATGATATTAGCAAGAGTCTACATTCTTCATTGTTCTTCATCTTTACTTGTGATGTGAATTTCCAGCCATGACAGTTCTTGATGGATCTTTGTTTCTCCCCCATTCATTACATGTTCGTGAAAATACACAAACAGCCTGTCAAAGTATCCCAAGGGTCCACCTACAGTGAGCTTCTGTCTGTCATTGAGGAGATGAGCCGTGAGATCAGGCCTACATACGCCGGCAGCAAGAGCGCTATGGAAAGGCTAAAGAGAGGTATATTTTACTTGTCAGAAACATATATCTGTTTTCAGTGCAACTGTGAAAAGTTAATAACAGGGTTCCCAAGTCAAATAAAAGCACTTTTCAAACATTTTCAAGCTTTTGCAGCACCTTATTGCTGAGGTAAATGAAATACAGTCAAATCAATTAGGCTCTTTCTCTCACTTATTTTACTTATCTAAAAAGCGAACTCTTCAGTCAGATAGGGATTTATTACAGTGATGTACTTAGAATTTCAAACCGTTCAAACACTTTATTCAAAATCCAAACCTTCAAACCTTGAAAACACCACTTTAAAATCCAGGCATTTTCAAGGATTTCTTGCATCTGTATGAACCATGTAATAAAAGAGCTCAGTGCGGCAGCCATTTGTTGTACCTGCTGTACTTTATGTACTTTTATAATGGAAATGAAGAACACTAGAAAGAGTGGTGACCTTGATTAATAACTCATGGGGAAAAAATAGACTTTCTCTGTTATCATAAAATGTTCTGCTTGTTGGAGTCTATAACAATTTGTTTGTTGGACCTGCTAACTGGTCTGTCACTAGCAAGCATTCCTTTGTCTACAAGTTACTTTTTGGCAAAGAAGTAATACAGATCAAAGATTTGTTCAGGCATTTCCCTTACAACATATAAAACATGAAATATTTGAGTATTCAGTGCAATTACAATGCTTCATGGTAATTTCTGTATTTTGTCAGCCCAGATGTGGGCAAAGGGAAATACTACCAGTTCTCAACTTATCTAAATATTAGGTTTAATTAAGTCGGAAGAAATGACTAAAAAAGAGAAGGAAATGGTAAGCCAACAGCCAACAGAGGGGTATGAGGAAGTAAAGTCAATGTCCACAAAACATGAGGATTAAAAAGACCATGTTCTGTTTAAAGATTTAAGTCTCAGGCACAGACAACTTTTGCTTTAAAATGTGGTCTGAGGAGGAAATGATCATTAGTCTACTCAGACTGTTTTACATACAGTGTGTACAAGTAATGGAGTGACGTGACTGAAATACTATCACATCCATTACAAACCCCAGTAACTGCAACCTCTGTGGTGTTAATTTAAAAAGGTGAACAGACGGCTAAACCCAATTTTTACCTCTAACTTTTACCCTGTTATCATCTCAGCAATAATTGATGCATTCGATTTTTTGTAGTTGAGTTAAGACTCAAAAGAGAAATTGCTACCAATTATATTTTCAATGGATCTCATTAATGTCAGACAATGATTAACACTTCCTTGCACCTTGCGTTTGTCTTGTTCAGGTATAATCCACGCCCGTGCACTGGTCAGGGAGTGTCTCGCAGAGACGGAGAGAAGCGCCCGCACATAACCTTTTGGAAAGATCCCTTCACCCCTCAGTCTCTCCCAGTAGAAGCCTGTCTTCATCAAGATCGTCTGTTTTACTACCATTTTCTATCCTCCCACCCTTTACGCTTTCATCACTGGCTTTTTATAGGTGCACCATGTCCTTCTTGTCTCCACTGTTCCCTGCATTCCACCACACTCATTTCATTAATTTAATTAAAACTTTCTGTGACCTGTGGGGTGTATGCAAAGTGAAGATTTGTATCTGTTTTCAAACAAGAGTGTGGGGAATTTCAACACATTTTTAAGTAGAGCTGTTGGTAAAAACAGGGAGCCGGATGAAAATGTTCAATGTGTTATTTCTTCAATAATGACCAAGAAAGATTGGGTTTTTCTTTTCTTTTCTTTTTTTTCTTAACGATGAAATCAATGTGCTCTACTATCTAAGTTTCTATTCTGAACATTACTCTCAAACCACTGGATATTTTTTTGTTTCTCAACATTTAGCATATACCCCATTTCCATTCGCCCTTGCTTTGTTTATCATATTTTGTAGTGTAAACCCACATTAGGTGTTTCTCAATTCCAAGAACTCTGTACATCTCAATTTGTTAGTATGGAAATTTTGTAAACCAGATTTTTGCAGTTCGGTATGTATATCTTAATTAAATAACAGAAAAAAAAACTTTCTGTGACTGTTTCTAAATGATTATTAGGTGTCAGTTATTTATGGGTTGTGATGACTTATCTGACAATGAATGACCTCTATGAAATGTTCGTTGACCTTTTGAAATAGCAGTCTGTAAAAGAACCTCTTAGCACACGGTCCACTCACTGTAAATGTTAAAGGGCACTGTGCTCACTCAGACTCCATCTACTGAAGGTCAATATCTGAGAGCACTGAAAAATATTGAGCTTGCTAAGGATTTCAATTTTTTTTTATTTCATATTATTTCTTTTACACAGGAAATGTACTAGGATTATTGGTCGAATTAAAACAATACCAGGACATTTATTGCCCTTTGTTTTTCAAATCATCTCTGTACGTGACAAATATTTTAAACATTTATTTTCAGATACATAATCAAATCCTCAAAACTTCTCGCTTCAAACGAGTTAGTTGACCATCCCGCTGCTTCAAATCACGCGCAATGAGAAGCTGTTTCTAAGCAAATTCTACACGAGGAGATACTTCGGGTTTTGCTGTGTACATCAAGACAAAAACAACATAATAGTATTTCTTACATAAATGAAGTACATAGGAGAAAGCAAAGATAACAAGTCCATGTGTTATGTAATGATTGTCAGAGATTGCTCGGTTCCTAGTCGCATCTACCAGGAAATAATGGTCTCGTGCTTATTCCAGTGCTTTCCGCTGTAACCGAGACAGAAAAGGGGGTCTAGTGGTGGAAGGCAGAGGTGTGCATGTGGGTACATGATGACCTTTATCCCCGGGTTTTCTGAAGGGAGAGCAATTCTTTCTGGAATCTGCTGAAATCTCTCTGTGCTCAGCTACGATTACGAGTCATTTTAAGGTTTTCCAACAGCTCTGCACATATTACTGAGAAAGTAAGACATGATAATAAGCTTAAGCTACTTGTTTCTAATACTGTGGCAAAGTAGTGTCTGCTATATAAATTGGTATACAATGACCTTTGCCCCAAGCAGCAGATAAATTCATCATTAAATAAAAAAAAAAAAAACTGCACAAATCCTGTGGGAAAAAATGTTGCTTAGGATAACAATCTGTAGGTACCCAATTACTGTGAGCAAGTTACTTTAACAAAAATGTAAGAAAACTGTAATCTGATACCATAACAAGACAAACCTAAAGTTTCTATGGGATTTTGTCATATTGTTTTGTGTTTACTGTCAGCATTGCCTTGTCAAAATTTTACACTCAGGGAAAGGGAGTTTGGAGGAATAAGGCAGGAATGAAAATTGCACCTGTGTGTGTGTGACCGGTGGGTGCATTTGTGTGTTTGACCTGACGGTGAATGTTTCTGTGTGTACCATGGAGGGCAGGGTGGCAGAGTGTTTGGCTTGGGTACATGGATAAAACTGAAACATCAGCAGTGTCAATGGGTTCTTCTCCATCTTGAAATTCAAAGGCATCCTCTTGCTCCAGCCTGGTGTGAAATTCAACCCTGTGAGAAGGAAAGGCAGATTTCAACTTTCTAGAAAATTGAGTAGCAAAACATAAGCTTAATTTGAATATCAGGTGGCCAGGTAGGAGACCGTTGCAATTTAAAAAGAAGACTGACTGTAGTGGCAGTGGCTGGCGGTGTGCTGAATAGGCCTTTGTAGCGACCCTTTTCCTCCCTGTCTTTGGTGCGGATCTTCTCCTCCATGGATCTTATCTCCTTGGCAACAGACAGCTCCAGAGAGGGATCCAGCTCCAACACCTTGGCAAAGTCCGCCCGAGCCTCTACCTCATTCCACACGGCAGCGTGGGCTTTAGCCCGCTTGTAGTAGGCCTTCACGTTATCTGTAATGAAGCAGACAGACAAAATTAATACAAATGTTCATGTGTAATAATGTAAGTTGGGAACAACACAGATAACATGTTATCAACAACTCAATATGACGAATAACTGAGGGTTTACAGACCAGGCTTAGCAGCCAACCCATGACAACATATTCAATGCAAATTAAAAGGAGGATGATTCCAGGGTAATGAATCAGGCGTAGTATGCAGTGGTGGTGCTCTATATGATACACAAGGCAAATAAATTCCCTTAAAAATGTGGTTGTTTAACATTTAACTTTTTACTATATAGGCTGTGCAGTTCCTTTTCTAGTAAAACTGTAAGTTGTGCTGTTGGACACTAAATGGTACTGGATATGGCAAGCAGTTTTAGTTATGACTAAAGCTTTACTCCAGTTCTGAATGGGAGTATTTCCTGGTAAGAATTACTGGCCAGATTGACTATCTGTTGCACAAGAAAGCCCAATACACTTGAATGGCAGAAATGAAGCGATTTGTCCCAGGAAGAAGGACATTCGTGATATCTGCAATGTTCATTTTGGCTTGGAAGAATTTAATTACTGATATCTGCAATATATATATCCAATCTAGCTATTGAATGTTAAAACAGCCACTTGTACTGTAAGGATTTGAAGATAGCTTGAATTGAATTCTGACTAGGAGAAATTAAAGTTTTAGATGTCTTGAAATATAATTTCAAATAAGAATGTCTTTGCAGATATGGCTCGATGGCATTCAGACTAATAAGAATGTAATTTTGCCTTGACCAAATGCTATTATGGATATCTAAAGTGTAAATACTGATAAGAGTGTGGTTCCATTAAATGTTCAAACAGCTTTCCATATACTCCATAAATAAACTACACAGTGACACAAGTGTACACAAGTGAAGCAGCGCTGTTCTGTGCAGGTTTTTACAAGCTCAACATCACAAACATGATTTCACTTTTTTTGCATTACATTTTACACCAATTCCAAACAGACCTTCTTTGAAACCACAACTAATTACAATCTGCAGAAGAAACAGAGAGCTTTTCTCTCTGCTGGTTCTTATACAGCACCAACAACGAAGCCATACCCTCATATTTGAAGAGGACGGATGTGCAGTGTTCGATGACTTCGTAGTACTGGCCCTGGAGTAGCTTGCATTGGCAGTAGTTGAGGAGCAGTGGTGTGATCATATGGTCCAACTTTACCCATGCTTCATCTCCAGGATGCTCCTGAAAGGGGAAAGTGACAGAAGTCACAGAGAGGAGTTAGCGAATCCACTTTGTTGCAAATAAGAAAATGGATATTAAAAAACTGGATTTTGTATCTATTCTCTTGTATTCAAATGTGCCCTAACCTTCATCTGTAGATTCTTGAGGCAGGCAATGCCATTGTAGTACTTCTCTGTGGCCTCCTTAATTTTACCCTGTTTGAAAAGCATGTTACCCTCCTCATGGATCTGAGGCACAAGCATGAGTTTTTCTTCATCTGTCATAGCCCACACGTCAAGCTGGAACGATCCTGGAGGCAGAACCTGGACACGGAAAGAGACTGAAGATCAGTGGCAGATGGGGCTTACGTAATGGGAAGGTAAATCTGCAGTTGCTCTTGAATTAATACATACTTCCTGATTTATATCCAAATTTTACCGTGATTTTAACCATTTGATTTAGGCAAAGTTCTTGACAGCTATTTTTGCTGAGACAACCTTTCAGAACATTTGCTTCTTTTGTTAGATAAAAAAAAAAACACTCCAATCTGAATCCAAATCAATTTAATACCACCATCAATATCAACTGGGTTGTCCCCTGCCTGCTCACCTCCAGCAGCTCGATGGTGAACAGAAGAGGCTGCGGGCTGGCCTGGAGGTGATCCAGGTCCTTGTGCCCTAGAGAGTGGTGGGAGTGGATCTGGGCAATGCCACAGCAGTGCCTCTGGCCTTCCAGGGGGTCCTTACCAGCACTGATGTTTCTCAGCGACTGGGACACGAGCGGGTACAGTGCAGTATGCTGAGGGGTGAGTAGAAATGGTCAATGCACAGAAAGAGCAAGACTGCTGCCCCACCAAATCACAAATGGTCAACTCACTAACCTTTGTGTCGCAGGAAAATTCTGAAATTTCGCCTTGCCTCATGGTGATGACCACTCTCTCCCACACTGCGAGTTTAAATTTCTTGCCCAAGATGAGCTCCATGGGTTTGTTGCGCCCTCCCATGGTTCGGGAGTCATCCAGTACTGTGCCATCACACAAGCTGGTGCGGTAGTGGAAGACCACCTGGCAAAACAGAGACACAGAGGACAATAAACACTGCTCAACAGGTTAGTATACCTGCTGTGACACCAGACACGTGAGATTGGTGCAGGTGATTGCTTGTTTAAAAAACAAAAGATCAATCCACACTTCTCTGACAGGCCTGGAGAACCCGTACGCTCGATCATATCCTGACCAATCACAACGAAGGAAAATTGATTGACATAACACACCAACCAATCATCATTCACAAACACATTCCATCCTGTTCCGCCCTCTGTCTTTCCGTCAGACGATCAGAAAGAGTAAAAAAAAAAAATAAAAAATCAAACCCGGCTAAATACCAGCCTTAACGGTGTATCAGCAGAAAGGCAGCAAAGCTCACCTGTTACGGTGTCTATATACAGACGCAATGCGTTTGGTGTAACATTAATCTAACTGACAGGCTCCAATGCATTAGCCGAGCTGTAGCTGGAGATAGCATTAGCTAGCCTACTTCGTCGCATTTCTTAGTCTAATTCAGAGGACTCAACTCCACTCGTCCGACCACTGACGCTGTAGTTTTACCTTGGTTCCGTTGGGAAAGGTCGATAGCTCTCCTTTACCGGGACTGATTAATTTCTTTCTTATTCCTTCTTCGAGAAGCTTGCGTGCCTCTTCCTCCATCCTTGACCGAGTCTCGTTTCACGAAAGATGACGATGTTTTCCGAAGCAAGTCGATTCGTGAGACGTCACTTTAGGCCGCAGAGCGCCCTCTAAAGGTAGACTGCGTAAGTGTCAGTGTAGCGGAGGCTGGGGACTAATAGACACCATCTCCTCACTATGATAATACACACAAAATACAGAATATTCAACTTTCGTGCATACCAATTCATGAGAATGCAGATGACTGACTAAGTATAAATCTATCACCCTGCAAGCAATACATCATAATCATCACAGTGGGATATTAATGAAGTGAGCTACTGTACCTAAGTACAGATTTTTGCACATGAACTTAAGTATTTCCATTTGATGCTACATTTCAGAGGAAATATTGTACCTTTTTGCCATTACATTTATCATAATAGGGGTTAATAAGGTAAATGTATCCAAATCATTTTTAAAAAGTGATTTTCATACAAACCTGCAGTGGTAAGGAGCCACAGCAAATGTACATCTAAAAAAATGGGATTCATGTGTTCCAGAAATAATGTCCCAGTTACTCCAGATAATCCAGAGATGTCAATGTGACTATTTATTCTTTATCAGTGTACATGTGTCCCATGCACAATCTGCAGGCTAAATGTCATACTGTGACCTATTATGTGGTCTCTTATCGCCACTTGTTTGGTACTGAATCAATTTTTGCTGAGAAATGATTCCAGTCGGATAATTATTTCAATTTATTCCTAATATTGAAGAGGACCTGTGTCTCTTGACTCCTTCTCACATTTTCCACATGCCTTACCACTGTGAAAATGAGCGCTTGTAGTTTCAAGCTCATTTATTGGCCCCAGTATGACTCTTTTGGTCTAAACAGACCGAGTTTAAAAAGTTGACCTCAAAAGGACAGCATGGTTCTGCTGGTTGTCTGTCCTACTGAGATGATAACTGTCAGAAATGTCTGGCACTTTGAATTGATTGAAAAACAGCAGGACTTTTTGTTTACTTGGCCAGGACTGAAGATCACCTGCTGAAAAATTGAAGAACCATTATCCTGATAAAAGACGTAGCAGCATTTCACCAGATTGATTGAAGCTGTTGAGCACCAACAGTTGCAACAAAAACAGTAGAGCACAGGAGATTAATCGATTATCTATACTGATTATCCTTCTGGAGCGTGCTGGAGCCAATCCCAGCTGACATTTGGGCGAGGGGGGTACACCGTGGACTGGTCGCCAGTCAATTACAGGGCCAACACATACAGACTCACACTCATAATTTAGGGTCACCCGTTAACCTAACCTGCATGTCTTTACACTGTGGGAGGAAGGCGGAGAAACCAGAGAAAATCCATGCAAACTCCACACTCACACAATTATAATCTTTCATGGCTACACAGTGCTGAAAGTAGGAAAAATTACTTTTTGTACTACTGATGTGTCTGAGCTGCCATGTCATGTTTTAAATAGTTTAAATAATAGCTGATTTTACACTCACATTAAAACTGGTATTGGTAATTGGATGTAACTCTATTTCCAGGTTTATACAGAGAGGAATGTACAGATTAGTGTGTATGTGGATGTTATGCCATGAGGTAAAGAACATTTTTCTTTGTACATTTACTCAAGGAGCCTACTGTAGGCCTATTCTTTTTCCTTTCACTCTTTCTCTCTGCTTCGACTCCAGATTTCAGAGGAAAAAGTTGCCCTTTTTTTGCTCCAGCAAACAGCTTTATTTACTTTACAGGTTTAGATTGTTAAAACAAAATATAATCAATAAGAAATTATTTATAAATACAGATTACCCAGATGTATATAAATGAACTCCATCTTTACAGTTGCAACATTAAAGTGATACAGACATTAAATAATCAATAATTATAATCCAATTATATAGTTTGTATAAATATGCATAATAAATATTTTTAATTTTGGTACTTTGGTTCTTTTTTACAATACCTGCGGTCTAACATTTGTTCATGTTATCTCTATGTTTTCTGATTTGTAATTACTTTTACTGAATTTCTTGTCCAGTAAAGTTTCAACATTTTCCAACTGTATCCATGGGCCTTCACAAACGGTGTCACTTTTCAGTACTTTATTTCCCTGTAGTATTGCTACTGTTTTACTTTATTAAATTTCTATAACTTTTTTAAGCTGTGGTGGAAACTGATTAGAAAACCAGCAGATGGCAATAAAATGCTTCATACAATAGTCTGAGTATATATTTGTTTCTGATTGGCTGGAGGATTTCCATTAAAACTGTTGTACAATCTGTTGTGGCCAGTGATTTACTAATAAAACCTACGCAACATGATGAAACTATACCAAGCCAAGTAACATAACCAGTAGCAAACATAAAATGTTTCACCTCTTGCTTTGTAAAGTCATGTGAGGTCACACCAGGAAAAGCTCACTTTGTTTGGGGAAAACTCTTTCACTCGACACAAATTAAAATATACAAAAGTTTTATTGTAATTTCACAGTCATTATTCACACGACATAGAAAACACAGGCGAGACCAATCTCCTTCCTTTTTGTGGACACGTGCAGCAATTTCAGTTCATGTAGTGGAAACACAGTCGAAGCACTGAGTGGTTGAATTAGTAGTGGTCATTACAATGACGAGAAAAAACAACCATGTGACAACACATTTTCTGTTACACCTGACAAAATACAGCTCATTTTAAGATAGCAAACAAATAAATCTAGCAACGATGTAGTGTCTTATAAAATGTCATTTTTCAAAATAAGGTAGGTAGAACAATTTGAAGCCTCTTCTTCCGCGGACAGCACAGCTGATGTAGATCACATGGTACACTGGAGGAAACACAGGGGATGACATTGTTAATGTCAACAAAACAGGACATTTACTGGTTTTACAGGTTTCAGGGAGCAGCTTTAACAAACTCTGGGCATAACCCTGAACTCTGAGCTGATTAACCTGACCAAAATGCATTCGCAATGAACAAACAAAGCCATCATCCATGAAGCTGTGATAATACGAGTCACCATTATTTAGGCCAATAAAGGGAAGAGCCTCCTTTTTAATTCAGTGGACATATGGAGTGGAGATATTAATGCATGTGTGGACCCACATTTATCTTCCTCACTCAGAGCTTCAGGTTTTATTCAGTGTTGTCCATTAATTTATACTTTATCAGCCTTTCCTAAATGGATAAAGTAAATCTGACAGAGCTTTCATTACATTTTAAATATATTTGTTCAACTTTAGCCTGACAGGGATGAAACACGGGGGCCAGCAACTAAAGACGGACAACAATAGCTGAAGATTTATGAAATATAAAGATCAAAGACAAAGAGGCCCAATCTGATCCAGCAATAATGTGTTTGGTGATTTGCGTTTGATAAAAGGTGTTGAGGTTAAAATAAAGCAGATTTTAAATTTAAGACGTGTACTTGGATCTTGGCTCGACAGCATTCAGTGGCTTTATTTCAGCGACTTCAACAAATGCAGGAAATTTAACACCGTCACTGAAATGCTGTTAAAACATCCTCACAAAAACTCAATTTCAGAATATATCCTACAGCTGCACCACAAATCTGCCCACTCGGAAACATTAACATATAATCTCCGATATTATAGGAGTTATGTTCGATCAGTGCGACCAGATGTATATTCATTCTTCACTTTTTACAGTTTAAACTGTCACTGTGTGCAATAAACATTTTAGTGGTGCTGCTCTAACAAACTGGCAACACACTCACAGTGTTATAAAAAAGGTCATGCAGAGGTGTTTTTTCTGGACTGAGGGGGGTTTTATGTTGTGTAGTAATTGAATATGAGGGCAAAAAGCTCTGTTCAATGAAATGATTGACAGCACATAAAAGCAGTAACATTAGACAGTCCTAAGCAACAAATATCTAACCAAGATTTTGATTCTCATAAACTCCAAAAGTCTGGCTTTGTAAGAGGTGGGAGGCAAAAGCAAACTCAGGGTTTGTTAAAGAAAACCTGCCAGTGAGCAGATTTTGTTCACAGAGTCAGTTACCATGGTAACTGACCCGGAGTTTGAGCCTTCTCTCTTTCTGGAGCTGAAAGCCCAAAGTTTCTCTCGTTTCCGCATGAACAGACTCAGAGTTTTCTCCCTTTCTGAAACCCCGGCCCCGGTGCAGACCAGGGTCAAGTAAAGAAAAGTTCTGTTTGAATTTACCTCCAGGGATGAAGAGAAGAAATCCAGGTACAAAGAAAATGGCACTTGAAACACCTGCAGGGACAATTTCATTAGTTATCACCCAAAGTAAAGCCGCAAGTCACCAACGCTGCAGCCACACATTTAAGAAACAGTTCAAAATTTTGGCTTTTATGTTCAAATTCCAGACTTTTGCAAACCTTGAAAACATGACTGTTAGAATAAAACATTTTCAAAATGAACCCTGAATGTTATAGAAAGTGTAGCCTGCTGCTGCTGGCACCATCATGTACAGTGACACTCCACAGGCTTGAGAAACATGATATTCTGCCATCTTCTGGATCATCAAAAATTAGGCCTGACTGTCCCCTGTGAGTTTTATTTTTACAGCTGTGTCTCTTCAGGCCACAAGACAAGCAGAACAGAGAGGCCAAGGCTGCTGGGTGGAGAGACACTGTTTTAGATCACGAACAGGACTGTGGCCTTGAAAGACGGCTGCTGCTTCTTCAGCATCAACCCAGCAGAGTGTGCGAGGTAGTATCCACATAAATAAGATTACAGAGCCGCCACGCTTCGTCTAATAACACACACTGACAGACTCCAAGGACCTAATTTTGAATTATACCATTTTTTACTATTACCATTACCACGTTTTGCTTCTGTTTGGTTTAATTTGTTAATAATTTGTTTCATGAAGTGTTTGTTTATTTTTTTCTATTTTCATTTTTACTTTTCTGTTGTTTTAAGCATAATTTTTCCATTAAAACATCCACCACATACATTTAGCATTATGTGCTTGTTAATAATGTTAAAATTATTGTTGATAATGTTGCATCTGGATTAACAGACATGTTGCATAATTTCTGCACAAAGAATTCATAAACTTTACCTAAAGTTGGTTTCTTTTCCTTACCTGCATTTGGATTCAGCTGTATGACAACACCCGTGAAAATAAGGGCTAAAATGAAACAACACAAAACTGCATCAGTGAGACAGAGAGACAATCCAATTCATGTACATACATATAAAATATTTAACACTTATTTTTCATTAACTTAGATACCTCTGGCAAAAACCTGTTAAACCTGATAAACAAGGGAACAAAGTTCAGTGTGCCAAGCATGTCACTGAGTGACACAACACTGAACAAACCTGGTGTAACCTTGACAAACTATTTGAAACAGAATGTTTATGTCAAAATAATAGAAGACACAAGCAAAATTTCAAACGAGGTAACTCTTTCTGTGAGGTTTAAATATTGATTAAACAATCAAATGTCATTTTACAGTGGGTTCGGAAAGTCCCCTTCACTTTTTCCACATTTTGTTATGTTACAGCCTTATTCCAAAATGGATTAAATTGTTTTTTTCCCTCATCAATCTACACACAATACCCCATAATGACAAAGTGAAAAAAGTTTTTTAGAAATTTTTGCAAATGTATTAAAAATAAAAAACTGAAATATCACATGTACAAGTATTCACACCCTTTGCTATGACACTCAAAACTGAGCTCAGGTGCATCCTGTTTCTACTGATCGTCCTTGAGATGTTTCTACAACTTGACTGGAGTCCACCTGTGGTAAATTCAATTTATTGGACTTGTTTTGGAAAGGCACACACCTGTCTATATAAGGTCCCACAGCTGACAGTGCATGTCGGAGCAGAAACCAAGCCATGAAGTCAAAGGAATTGTCTGTAGACCTCCGAGACAGGATTGTATCGAGGCACAGATCTGGGGAAGGGTACAGAAAAATTTCTGCAGCATTGAAGGTCCCGAAGAGCACAGTGGCCTCCATCATTCGTAAATGGAAGAAGTTCAGAACCACCAGGACTCTTCCTAGAGCTGGCCGCCCGTCCAAACTGAGCAATCGGGGGAGAAGGGCCTTGGTCAGGGAGGTGACCAAGAACCCGATGGTCACTCTGACAGAGCTCCAGCGTTACTCTGAGGAAATGGGAGAACCTTCCAGAAGGACAACCATCTCTGCAGCACTCCACCAATCAGGCCTTTATGGTAGAGTGGCCAGACGGAAGCCTCTCCTCAGTAAAAGGCACATGACAGCCTGCTTGGAGTTTGCCAAAAGGCACCTTAACGACTCTCAGACCATGAGAAACAAGATTCTCTGGTCTGATGAAACCAAGATAGAACTATTTGGCCTGAATGCCAAGCGTCACGTCTGGAGGAAACCAGGCACCGCTCATCACCTGGCAAATACCATCCCTACGGTGAAGCATGGTGGTGGCAGCATCATGCTGTGGGGATGTTTTTCAGCGGCAGGAACTAGGAGACTAGTCAGGATAGAGGGAAAGATGAATGCAGCAAAGTACAGAGACATCCTGGATGAAAACCTGCTCTAGAGCGCTCAGGATCTCAGACTGGGGCGACGGTTCACCTTCCAACAGGACAATGACCCGAAGCACACAGCCAAGATAACGAAGGAGTGGCTTCGGGACAAGTCTGTTAATGTCCTTGAGTGGCCCAGCCAGAGCCCAGACTTGAACCCCATTGAACATCTCTGGAAAGACCTGAAAATAGCTGTGCAGCGATGCTCCCCATCTAACCTGACAGAGTCTGAGAGGATCTGCAGAGAAGAATGGGAAAAACACCCCAAATGCAGGTGTGCCAAGCTTGTAGCATCATACCCAAGAAGACTTGAGGCTGTAATCGCTGCCAAAGGTGCCTCAACAAAGTACTGAATAAAGGGTGTGAATACTTATGTACATATGATATTTCAGTTTTTTATTTTTAATACATTTGCAAAAATTTCTAAAAAACTTTTTTCACTTTGTCATTATGGGGTATTGTGTGTAGATTGATGAGGGAAAAAAAGAATTTAATCCATTTTGGAATAAGACTGTAACATAACAAAATGTGGAAAAAGTGAAGGGGTCTGAATACTTTCCGTACCCACTGTTATAAATAATGAGTATAAAGAACACTGCTTACGACTTACCAACTCCAGTGATAAGGAGAAGGAATGAAGCAAGAACGACCCTTCTGTTTTTCTTTACCAGCGGATGGGACACACACCTGAACAACACATTTTTTTAAAGTAACAGTTTGTTGTTTTTCCTGTGAGTTAGCATATGTGCAACAATGTGCATGTGTTCGAAGTGTTTGAACTTACCCGCAGCAGTGTGCAGAAAGCTGTGTGACAGAACTCAAGGTGCTGAAGGACCACTGGGAGCTGCAGTATGAAAGAGTTGCAGGGTCACTGTTGACAGAACAGACACAGATTTTACCTCACATTCACAGAGGGGGTGGACAGGGAGCAAAATCACATCAGTAGTCTGACCTACATGACCCACCTGATCTTGAAGAAGTTATTGAAAGAGGAATTGCCACTGTTGCCCAAGGCATCTTCATTTTCCAGATTCTAGTAAGTAAGTAAGTAAAGTTTATTCAGTATAGAACTTTTCACAGAACAAAGTCACAAAGTGCTTCACAGGCGTAAAAAGAAAATAAAAACAAAATATATTTGATAAAATCATGGATAAATCATAAAATCAGTAAAAGAAACAACAATAAGCCATAAGAAGGATCAGATTTAAAACACACCAATCATAACCCATAAATGTTAGACAGCAGGAGGCGAGAAAAAGGCCAGTTGGAATAAATGTGTCTTCAGCTGCTTTTTAAAAGCATCAACCGAGACTGCAGATCGAATGTCTACAGGAAGGGTGCCACCACTTCAAAGGCGCGATCACCTTTCGTTTTTAGTCAAGTGCGAGGGACTGACAGTAAGCCCTGGTCAGAGGACCTCAGAGACCTGCTGGGTGAAGCGGCTCAAAGACGCACACTGGTGCCTGACCAAGCAGGGCTCTATATGTAAAAACAAGAAGCTTAAAATGAAGCCTGAACTTGATGGGGAGCCAGTGTAAAGAGGATAGGATGGGTGTGATTCTAAGGATGACAAAGGATTTGCACTTTCAAGTAAACAACTTAAAAGCTCTACATTTGTACCCACAGCAGGCGTGTGTGTGTGTGTGTGTGTGTGTGTGTGTGTGTACCTGATACTTTAGGTTACTGTGCTCCAGGGTGCCGGCGGCAGCAGTCGAGGGATGAGTCTGAGGTTTGGAGAAAGTTAGAGGACCAAATGTCATCTCTCCTCCTTCCCTGTCTTTGTCTCTGGCCTTCCATCCCTCCGTCTCTCCGTCAGACACAGCTCCCTCCTCCTCTCCCTCCAATACGAAGGCATCATCAATACTAAACTGCGTTGCCATGGTGATTGCCTCTTACACCCAGAGGTCCTGTAGCTTGATGCTCACTGTGGGATAAAAGCAAAAATCAATATACATGCTCACACAGCTGTGAGACTCATTGTATGGTGTCTTTACGAGCTAACATTCGCAATACAAATGGTCCGCAGTGCTCTTTTACGTTAACCAGGCCTATAGTGCTCGACTTCAGTGCCTTTTCTTGACATTTAGGGTGTAACTCCTGCTCCTGTCACCCTGGGTGTTTCCCTTCAAACATTTAAAGAACGCGCACACATGCCTATACGCACCAAAATTAGACAGGAGCTGCATATCACATAGCTGTGCGACAAACGTAACCACTTTGAGTAAAGCTAAAACACCGAAAACAGCCACAAATTCAGCGAAAAGCGACACTACTGCCAGGACTTGGCCCACTCATTGGGGGGATGGGAACAAAGTGAACTAAAATAAACGCAGCAGCTAGCGGGCTGTGTTTCTGCCATTGTTTGTGCTCTTTCCGCTACTCGATCAGATGACCAGGAGGAAAACTTACTGTCTGAAGTAAAAAATCTTTTCTCCAGGGAGGCTGAACTCGACTCCACGTTGTGAGGACACGGGTCACATACTTGTACACTCTGTGGTGACTCTAATAAAAGCCTCCCTGCCACTCTTTGTTCAGTTCACGAGTGCGAAAAAGGCTTTTGGGAAACTTTTGAGGCTCTTCCTTTTTTTAACACCCGGCTCTCGATTACACATGCCTGATTACGCCCAAAGATCTCTACGGGAGTCAGTCCGTTTAATCGAGTGTCGAGTTCGTCGATCGACTCGATAACTTATAAGATCAGTGTTGGAGGAAGTCTTACTAACACAAGTACACGTGTGTAATCAGAAAATGTACTACTAATTATTACAAGGTATCATACTCAAGTGAGATACAACTTTTATTATTTTTCTTACTGATTAATTTGATTGATTATTTGGTTTCAGAAAAACAAATCTGAAAATAGTGACACAATGCATGGTTTGTCCAACTAATGGTCCAAACTATTTAATGAAACATTTCGAATGATCAAAATAATTAATAAAACTGAAACTAATTGATTGAATAATTGATAAAAAATTAAAAACTGAAAAGCATCAGATTTTAACTTTTGGATGTTTTGTAAAAACAAATAACTAGAAACTAAAGCTGTCTAATAAATGTGGTGGAATAAAAAACTACATTTCCTACTTAACTGGAGTGTGCTTGAAGATAAACTGGCATGAAAAGAATACTCAAATACCCAAAATTGATTAAATGTACTTAAGCTACTGCATAAGATGAAACTTGCACAGTACAGTACTGCCCTGGTTGTACTAATATAACACTGTAAAATTGTTCTTACTTTGAAACTTAACTCAGATAAAATTGCAGGAAAGTTAGCAGAAAATGTAGTGTCATAAGTAGAAGACCTGCCTCTTATGAAGGATGAATCTCATGACTTTCAGATTAAGTGGGGTGGGTTCAGGTTGAGTGGGACAATCCTCCTTAACATGTTTTTACATGTTTCTACATTTTAATGCCATTGTTACGGACAAGACTACATTATATACCTTATAAAGTGTATTTAAAACTCAATTGATTTAACCAGTAATTAACCAGTAAATTAATTGTAGTATGCTGATGTTTTGAATTGAATGTTTGCTTTGTTTAAAGAGTCTGAAGTTCTAAAACAACCTTAACATTGACCAAATGACATGAAAATGATATACTATATGGACTTATATACCTCATATTAATGGGAAAAGCTCTTTAAACCTCACTTACAACTCTTTAATATATCATAGTCCAAATTAAGGTATGCAAAAGAAATAATGTTTTATTTCTGTCATTAATATACAAATGAATTATCATATATAAATTGAACACTAACTTTATTTGAATTTATATCATATAGAAGTAGCAAATGTTTTCCTTTATAATGTACAAAAGCTGGTAAAATAAAAGTACTGAACTAAAGTGACAGTAAACTAATCTAAAAATTAAACTTTGGTAAATTAGACTGTCCTGTGCACTTGTCCTTGTGTATCACGCTCTGTGCAACCTTTGGTAAAATCAAATTATCTAAAACACTTCAGGCAAAAACATTTTGTTATGCAAATTGAAAATGAGCCAAAGTGAGTCTGTGAGCCAACTACTGCGTTCCAGTTGTCAAGCAGGAATTAGTGATGAGAAAAACCTGGACTTAATGTAGAGGAAGCACTTATATCATGAGTAATATAATATCATATCTTAACAATGCAAAAATAATAAATATGAATGAAGGCAGAACAGGTTTATAAATCATCCCACTTGGTATCTGTTGCCAAAATGTGAAATCGTGTGATTTCCAGCAAGTCAGAAGACCTGCATTATGCAAACAAACATCTCTAAACCAACAGTCACAGATCACAGTCAGTGTTGGTTGCGGTTTAGGGGAGCAGAGACGGATCAGGTGAGGTGGACTAACAGCAGCTGGATGTGGCAGATACACCAGTGGTGAAAAACAAACAAACAAACAAACAAACAAAAACTGGTGACTGAGTTTGGATTCATTTGGAAATTGAAGAGGTGTGAGTTATTTCATGTTTTTTCTGACTTTTTGTTGATTAATAACTGAAATAAAGTAATATCATTCACAGTATATTATATATTACTGTTCTAAACAACTATACTTTATCCTCTGTTGTGGGATTAATCTGTGACAAAGATGTACTTGTTAGAAATGAAACTGTTGTTATAGATGATCACAACTTAAAAAGTTTTAACAGTGGGGAACATCACTGAGTTTCACAGATTGCGCCACATATTGATCTTTCTTGCGGCTTGGTGCCATGTTCATTTTGAAATCCTCACTTGCAAAAATACCCGTTCATCTTGCTGATCTAACTTTACTGTCTTTGCTCTGCATTCTGCTTTAGATGAGGCTGCTGGCTGTACTTTGTCTCTTGCTGCAGCTCATTTTTGAGGTAAACATACCAGAGAAACATAGAGTTAGCCCTTTATAGCTCAGGCAGCATGTTTACCACCATCGTCAGTATTCATTAGTGAGTCGACCAAAGGGCTTAAACCTTATCTTTGTTGACTCTTGAATTTGGCAGCTTGTTTAACACTGTGTTTCTGTTTAGCATTCCTCATGCACACATCTGCGGGTGGTACCTGGCTCCACTCTGGAGCTGCCCTGTCTCTCATTTCAGACCGACTTCACCGAAGCAGCCATCACCTGGAAGTTCAATGGTCTGATTATATTTCCATAACTACCACTGTTCTCACTGTATTGCAGATGTGCACAGTGATATATCTTTTCAGTTTGAACTGTTTTATGAATACAGGTAGAAATATAAGTACGCAGTCGCCCGGCTCGGCTACAGTCAAGAAGAATGGCATGTCTCTTGCTATATCCCCTATAACTGCTGCACATGAGGGCGAGTACGTGTGTTTGGTAAAGGAGAGCAATGTGGAGCTGATGAGGGCGTACAACGTTACAGTTGATGGTAGGAAACACAGATACACACTTTTTCTTTCATCATACATAGACCTACATACATTTTAGATTTTGGGTACAATTATTTTGCTGGGTATATTTAATATGGATACACGTAAGATTCAACAAAAAGCTTGGATTTGAAGTGTTTGCATCTCTCTCCACAGCATCAATTGGCTATACCATAAAGGTTAATGAAGGCTCCACCTTTCAACTCCCGTGCCATTTCCCATTTTCCAGCAAAGTCACGGCCAATGCACTGTGGTTCAAAGAGATGGATGTTGGCAAGAAGACACTGCTGAATACTGGAGATGAATCAACAGGTGATGGTGAGAGAGTGGAGCTGCTTTATCCGCTTGACCATGATCAGACCGTCATACTTAGAGATGCCGTCATGGAAGATGCTGGAATTTACCAATGTGAATCTGCTGAGGGGAAGAAGATGAGCACTGTATACATTATTGTTGTAGGTAGGTTTGGCAACTTTTTCTATACTTGGAACCATTCATTTTTTATGGTGAATGGCAAACCAGCAAGGTCCAATTGAGCATTCAATTTCACAGCAATTTACAAAATACATTTTTAAGCAGCTGCTGAACTCTCTTCCAGCTACTCCTACCGTTGTTCCCTTCTCGTGCGACGGCTTCACCACAGCATGGGAGCCCTGCCAGGATGAGGACAGTCGCACAGGGGAACCCATAGTGCAGGAATCAATGGCAGAGTTTTCCATGAAGCTGTATTCTTACTTCAGAGAATCAAATCCCTCTAGAAACCTGCTGTTTTCTCCTATCAGCATCAGCGGGGCACTGTCCCATTTGTTGTTAGGTATGAAGCAAGTTCCTGTTTCTTTAAATCAATTTAATGATCATCAGTTATTCTTAAATATTCTTAAAGTCTGGTTATATTAAAGACCATGCATTGCCCATGTGTTAAAAAATTTCATATAGCTGATCTTCTTCTGTGCCTCCACTGTTTAAAAGAATGTTTAAAATGCATCATAGCGCCACCCTGGGAACTATAGATTATTTTCAGAAGTATTTATTCATGACATTTTCCAAATATTCAGGCCCTAACTACATAAATATGTTAGAAAACAGTGGTTTTTATCATATAACACTCTGTCTATATTATGTCTTTTCTTCATCCAGGTGCGAGGGATGACACCCGCAGAGCCATTGAGAGGGCTGTCTGTGTGCCTCATGACTTCCACTGTCTTCACTTCCAGATGAAGAAGCAGAGAGAGAAGCTGGCCAACTCCTTGCAGATGGCTTCTCAGATCTACTATAACCCACGTATTACCATCACTCTCACAAAATAGCTCCTCCATTAAGTTAAAAGCAGTTGGAGATAGATGCAGAGATTCAAACAGAGCTACCATCTTCACAGCCTCTGTATCTCATCATGGTCTCTTTGTTCTCCTCCTCAGAAATGAATCTGAGTGAGGCCTTTACTAACCAGTCCATTCAGTTCTATGAAGCCGAGCCCATCAGGCTGCTGGAAACCGATGATGAAAACACTCAGATGATCAACAGCTGGGTGGCAAATAAAACCAACAATAAAATCAGAAAGCTGGTGGACTCCGTGTCACCCAGCACGCAGCTCATCCTGCTCAACGCTGTCTCCTTTAGTGGTCAGTAATGTGTGTGTGTGTGTGTGTGCAAGTGTGTGTATGTGCACGTGGAAACTAATAAGCTGTCTCTATTTGTGTCTCAGGTCAGTGGAAGTTCAAGTTTAATGAGAAACCCAAAAAAGGTCTTTTCACGAAACTCAATGGTGATCTGGTAAAGGTGCCGCTCCTTCATCACGAAAGATACATGGTGGCCATGTCGTTTGTTCCTGAGCTAAAGGCAAATGTAAGGAGCAGCCAACACCTGTCTTTTCCAACCCATTCCTTTACTGCACCGCAGAGGCTTTCAAACTGTGATGAGAGTTTAAAGGGGGTCTGCAGGGAGAGAGTGAGGCAAAGACCCTGCTTTCTTTAAAACCTTTAGTGTCTGATTGCTGTAAATTGCGTCAAATAGCGTACTCCTTCTAAGAGTCACCCAAACCTAACTGCACAGACATGAAACACACATTTTTATATTCACTGTGACTTACATTCTTTCATGATATCACATTCTCTAATGTCCATTGTGAATTAACGCTCATAAATCCGCCTGGCAGTTATAGAAAAAAAACACTCCTTATTGTTTCAGAACTTGCCTGTGATTCATCATGTTTTTAAATTTTCTTCAGTGTTAAAGTAATCCAGCGACAGTTGTGCCCACATTCATTTGCAATGAATGTGGGCACACCACATTTGTGTGGGCACAAATGTGGGAAAAACAGGAACCGCTGATAGCTTATTCTTCAAGCTTGTAATGATGCCAATTTGCCAAAATATAAACAAATGTGGGGGAAAAAACAGGGCTCTGATTGTAGCCCACAGCTAACTAATTGCCTCCATGGCAACATTGTACTTCCTGTTTACACCTCCTATTTTACATCTCGTGGAAACTGTAGCTCCAAAATTTGAAGCATGATGAATAGATGATCAAATGATGAAATAGATCAAATAGAAGAAAAAGATTCAGTTCAGATTAACATTTTACATGTTGCACTATCAATATTTTCTTTACATTAGACTAGACATGCAACTTCAGTTTTGTCTGAGGAAGGAACACAGTGTTAGACAGCTATACAACACCTGAATTTTTATGTTTTGCCAACAGGTGGCGAGGTTTGGTCTTACGGGTGACAGCAGTCTTTACATCCTGTTGCCTCGCACCAGCTCATTGAATGACCTGCAGCAGGTGGAGGCGAAGATGACGGACACAGCTGTGCGTCAAATGATAGAACATATGAAAGCAACATCTCCACAGCATGTGGAGGTCACTCTGCCTCAAATCAAACTGGATATCCAGCCAGACATGAACTTAGTCATCAAGAAATTAGGTTTGTTCACCCATGTTAATCAACCAGCAAGTAGACAGCCATTAAGTCCCATTTGTGAAATGTGTCTACCCATCTGCTCTTTGATCTCCCTGTCACTGATCCACTTTCTTTGCTTTCCTCCCTTCTTTTTTCCCAACCATCATCTTTCCCATCTTTTCTCTCCCTTTTCCCCAACCAGGACTGCTGTCACTCTTCGAGGGCGCCAACCTGTGTGGCCTCTACCCCGCAGAGAAGGTGGTTCTGGACGATGCCAGACACAGAGCCTTCCTCGCACTGACCGAGGAAGGAGTTGAGGCAGGAGGCGTCACCACTTTGTCGTTCTCTCGCACCTTCCCGTCCTTCTCTGCCCTGCGTCCTTTCATCATGCTGCTGTGGAGTGACCAGGCCAACGTGCCACTCTTTGTTGGCAGAGTGACCGACCCGTGAGAGAGAGAGAGAAAGGAAGGCACAAACAGACACAGAAAAGGGAGAGGAAAGAGTAGAAATGTAACAGGCAAATGAGCTTTGGCACACACAAAGGTTGTCTCATAGAATTGAATCATTTAATTATCATACTATGCTTTTTTCAGAATGAAAATTCAGTTGCTTTTTTTTTGAGGACTTCATATAGCACAGTATAAATTAAAGATCCATATTGCATCAAGTAGTTACTTAAGTGAGCAGCTGCCCTCACAAAAACATATATACCAGGCCTGGATGTGGATTGTTCTCAAAGTTGATGACAAATAAACACATATTACCACAACACGAAGGCTGCCTGTCTTGTGTTTTTGAGGAATTAAGCACACTGTGGATCACACGTCATTCAAAGGAAGACAGACGACCACTGAAACAACTTCAATTTATTTTGCGAAGTAGTTACATGAACCCACCACAGGATGGCAGCCATACTGTGAGATTGACATTGACAGTGAATACACAGGAACTGCAGTAGTGAATTCCCATCTCATTCTCCCCTGCCTTCCTGCATCATTACCATTGATATCAATTTAAGGAAGACAAATGTCAAAATCTGTGACAGTAAAGGTTTTGTTTTTTTTCTTTTAAATCAATAGCTTGCTTTGTAAAGCGCAGCGACTGAGCAAAAAATACCCTGAATCATCGTATTCACAGACAAACAAATATACACTGATGGCAAGAAACTGAACGGATGGCATCGACTGTAAACACATCAGCGTTCAGAATGATCAGCTAAGGTTGCACTCTATTATACAAGCTGATATGTGATTGCTAAACATGCAGCTGTATTGCAGATAAAATGATTACGTAAGCAAAGCAGGGTCAATAGACAGAAGTCAGAAAATTCAGTGACTGTAAACAAAACCAACAGATCCAGAGACAGGAATAAGCAATCATCCAGCCAGAAATGTGAACTCTATTAGATCACTGTCACCGAGCCCAGCCCCAATCAGAGTACTGAGAATTCCCAGAAATGCATCTTTGATGCCTGGATAACATGATAATGTTGTTGTTTGGTTTGATTATCTCACTGCTGACGTGCTTTGTGTTTGGATGTGCATAGAAAAAGTACAGAAATAAACCCACCATCCTCGCCCAACCCTCTTGTTACAGTCATTCAAGGTCTATCTGCAAACATGTTTAAGCTTACTGTAACAGCACACATTTTAGTTCCAAGCTCTGATAATGCCCAAGCCCTTTTAATTCGAAACCTAATTCACCACTGAAGGATCCATTTTTTGCAGTCAACAATGAGACACAAGGTTGTTGAAGGACACCAAGAATATGAGCAGCCGGATCGATTCAACAGTTAGAAAACTCCCAGAGGCCACTGACCGACTGTGGGTGTGCTTTTGTGAGCCACTGTATAGCCAGAGCCGTAGTAATAGATGAACCAGGGGAGTACATTTGATATCCTGGCAGGCATTTAGACAACTCAGCGATAGTCTAGCCCATTTTAACTGTCAGACACGTAAACCTTGTACAGATGTGCACAGAGACACAACATGCGTGTAGGTCAAGTGTGCAATCAAGTGTAGTTTTTCAATATCTTGGATCCTGGCCTGTGATTATCCAATGTCCCCTGCCGACAAATGTGTGTCCAAGCAGAGTGTCATTCCATTTTACCTCCTGAGGTTAAATTGTAAGAGGGGGGGTCCATTCCCTGTGTCTATATTTCTGCTAGCTGCACACAGTTTATCTCAGCAGGCAACCCTGTGCCACAGACATGGACACAGGAGTCATAGTGACATAGTGACATATGTGCCACTATAGACCTGGTATTCAATAGGTCAGAAGTAATGGGATGAATGCAACAATGCTCACATCAATGACTCCCTCTGATGGTTGATGATAGATTTGAGCCAAATTTCTTTTACATGCTTTTTTAGATCCTTTTAAGGACTGTGTCTGAGGGTGTAAAAGGCGGATTAGGGGAGATTTTCAAGATTTGGCCAGACTTATCCACATAAATCAGACAACAGGACCAACCGAATGCTGGACTGTCCAATTGATATATTACTGCTCTAAAGTTATACTGCAGGGAGAAAATGTTACATCATCTGGGACTCTGTTTAAGTAGAATTGGACTCACTGAGATAAACCTGCTTGGATCCTGGTTCATAATGCTTCAGCAAAGTGAAGGTACAAACAGTACCTCCAAAAGCAATATCTGTTCTGCCTGCAGCAAACACAAACTTTTCATTAGGAAAGTGAAAAAGAGTGGTCTGGGGTTTACGTATCAAGATATATTCCATTCTTAAAGTTGCTCTTTGACCATCTGGCAATGCGAGAAGGAGATGGCAACGATCTGGCACACATGATTGACAGCTTGTCAGTGTCCTCCAGCAGGAACACTCACACCACTGAGGCCTGGGGTGGTGGCGGTGGTGGAGGATTTCTCTCTTGTATGTGTCTTTCTTGTCCTTTGTTATTATTTCTTCACACCTCTGTGCTTCTGGAGTTGGACGGAGACATTTTGAATGGGGAATGACGTAAATGAGGACAGACACACACTGCACAGACAGAAAATGTAGGCACTCATATTCTCATAGCCCTCATGCACACATACACACCCTCACACACACACACACACACACACACACACACACACACACAAGCACATACACTGACACGTTCATGTCTGATATGAAGGTGTATAGAAAGCCACCACAGACAATGAAAGACATAAGAACAAGAACACTGAAACGGTAAAGGTACAAATCCAACATATGGATCATTTTGTGCTTTATAATATGGTGTTGCTTTGCATCAGATCAACAACCACTAAAATACTTAATCACCCCGTTATAACATCCCCGCTCTTGTAACTATATGCCACATTATGAGTCACTAGGGTGCGCATACTTTTGGCCCCTTTCACTGAATGAGTTTTGAGTACATTAGTCTCAGATCTCTTCATTGGGTGTAAATTTGAATGACGGAACATGAGCAACTTCCACAATACAGATAGGTCTAAAGCACAATTTTGTGGGTATTGTTTCATTACGACAACACTTTAATGAGGACATCGTCACAATTTGGTTTAACTTTAGAAAAAAATACATTTTGAAAAAATGTATTACACATTATCACCATCACTAATATTAGTATGAATATCATATACTAATACTTGTAATTATTGGTGTTATATGACAGATTTAATTTTCATCATTATTAATATTATTATTGCATGTTTTATCCTTCGCTCTTGTTACTCCTTTACTTGGTTTCTATTATCAACCATCTTTCAGTGTGTGTGTGTGTATGTGTGTGTGTGTGTGTGTGTGTGTGTCTTTGTATGCATGAATGTCTTGTGTAATCTAGTCCGGTTTGTCACTGCTCGGGGCTCCTTGCTGTGTGAGCGTATGCCAGTACTCCACTTTCTTCCCTTTGTTTTTGAGACACTCGAACCAGTGTTTGAGTCTCTGTCCGCTTGCATTGATGCCGAGCTCCACTCCGCCTGCAAACAGAGAGGGAGAGACCGGACGAATCAGGAAGTGATTGGAAATTATTGGTGGGTGATGAAAGGTGATGAAAATAAGGGGGATCAAAGAAAGAAAGAAAGACCATTGAGAGCCTTTATTCAAGAAAACTAATACAACAACATAAAAGATACATTACAAGTAAAACCTAACTGATACATTAATTTACATTATATTATATAATTGTTATTATTAATGAATCAATGCATATGCAGCATTTTAGTGTTGTATCTGGTCACGGTGGAGCTACTTTCAACTACTTTATATTTAGTAATTTAGCCAAGTGCTTCCCAAACTCAGGGTCAGGCCCCTCCAAAAGGATCTAAGATAAATTGTTGTGAGATGTTTTGTAGGAAAGGAAAGAAGAACAGAGCAAGTTCTGCAACGCAAGCTTGTGTTGTTTTTGGTGAAATACTAGATAACTTTGACCTTTTTGGACCTCAAAAAGGGATCAAATTTAAGCCTGCAATAACTGTAATAACCTGTTTGTGCTGCACCTAAGTGACCATTATTTTGGTCAACAGAAACAACTTATGAGCACAACATTGACATTATCAGCTTGTTAACACAGTTAAGCAGGCCAAAAGCAACACTATGAGCACTGACACTCACTATAAAGCTCTATAAAGCCCCTATGAGTTCGTCACTACGAGCGATCCAAATATGCAATGATATGCAATTGAGCTTCGGCAATAATGTCCATCAACATTCATGCTAATAAAGACTGATATTATTTGACTGGCAAACAGCCATCTGAGCAAAGAAGGCTTTCCTCCAGGCACAGAGAAAGATAAATATACAGGTCACTGGGGATTTACAAGAAATTCAGATAAAGAAAGATTTATTGAAAGAGCATGGGGGGAATAAATATGCAGAGGAGCAGGAAATGACTCAGGTGAAAGTGAGCGGAGTTGATGGAGGCGTTGGTGGTGATGCTGACTGTAAGACAGAGAGATGCAAGCAGTTGTCACACCAAGGTTATTACACAGCCATTCCCTTGGCTGTGATTGCACAGTTAATGGAGCGTGAAGTTTTAAACACGGTATTTTGGCAATGCCGCCTTCTAACAGCGCCTTGGAAATTGACAGCCACAAGCAAACAAGGCTCGATTGTTGATCTGCGTCTCATCTGAGCTCGGCACTGAGCATCGCCCGGGATGCTGCTGCTGGGAGGGGAGGAGCAGCCTTAAGGCGTTTCCTAAATAGTAGCATCCTTCCATACCCTTCCGCACACAGACACACACAAGTCAGAGCGCAGGTCAAAACCTGTTGACGATAGGATAATCATGCACAACACTTTGTCACCTCCCACCCTGCCCACAGATCGATAAAATGTTCCCTGAGTCTGCAGGCTGCTAGTGACAAACAATCAGCCAGCCTGACATGCGTAGGGGGACAGAAGAAGGATGAGGAACCCTAGCCGGAGGAGATGAGACGGACGAGCGAGAGGCTGACATGCAGGCTGGTGAGCAGGTACGCTCACGCAGGTTTGACCCCTTTCTCTGTCTGCTTATTTTTACCCCTCACAAGACTTTCCTCTGCTCCACGTGTGTCTCATATAACCCAACCAGCAGACACAGATACACAAGTCCTTGTGGTGAACTAGGCACATAGCAGAAGTGTACCCCTGAAGGCATCCATATGCTTCAAATTAAATGCTTGTACAATGTTTGAAACTCCCCCTTTCCCCCACTCCTCCCCTCCCCGCACACCTTGCTCCTTCTGTTTGTGGGATCATTTTGGTAGCTTTCTGAAAAGGACGGTCTAAGAAGCATCCCCACTTCGCACAGCGACTGGCCATTGGCCGGGTGTGCACAGGTGAGACACCATGCAGGATTTGGATTTTTCTCTCAAAGCTTCTTCACACTTCTTCACACTCGCCTACTTCCATCCCACTTTGTATGTACAACATCAGTAAAGTCAAACACCATGAATGTCTTTGAAGAGAGAATGTCCAAAAGTGTACATGAATCTCCCATCTCTCTTTGATGGCAGGCTTTTTGCCTCGCCTTCAAACATAGAAGTGTGAAATTTGCAACTTACTTACTTGACTTAATTTTTTTACCTTTTACCTTATTAATTGAGACTTGAACTCAAACTTACTTTGAGAACACTTTTGACTAAAGAGACTTGACTTCAAAAAACGTTCTGCTTTCAAAGACTTCAACAGATCGAACTTGTTCTCCTCTAATATTCAATCTGATACTTTAAATTCCTCTGATAACCAACCTGTATTCCTTGCTGCATGAAACTCATTGGAAACATTTTTTGTAAGGTAACTTATGAGGCCAGAGACTGCCGTGACCTATGTGGCCTATTGTGACTAAATCAATGTACCTAATTTAGTACAAGTTATATATCATAATGATATTAATGAAGAAACTGTATTCAATGCAGATTCATTACATCCTGGCCCACACCTGATCTGTTTATTAAGGTCAGGATACTGGTGTGGGGGATCGAATCCTCTCACTCATTCTAGAGACTTGATGTGAACTTGTTTTGTTAGACTTGAGAAAAAAAAAGAGTTAAAAACTGTTTTAAGTTATCCATACTCTCTTTAGTTTCTTTAGCATTTGGTATGTTTCCTGAAGGGTTTTACAGTTTTACTGTGAGGTTTAGCTCTTTTTCATGGTGAAGATGAAATTCCCCATCTCTCTTTGCATATCGATCTTTCATTGTTTTCCTGTGTACTTTTGCTCTCACATTTATCCTCTCATTATTAATTTCTCCCCTCCATGTATCTCAGAGATCCACCTTTTACCATGCGACATCCTCTATATCTTCTGCGAGGCCTATTAGCCCGCTTGTTATTGCTCTCACCGTTACAATAGTGCACTGGGATCCTGTTCGCTTGGCCTCTTTATCATCTTGTTTTCTCCATTCTTCTCTGTCTCAGTGTCATTTTTCTCCAAGTCCCAATTAACATAACTGGCAGGCTGCTGTAGCTAAACCTGTAATGACAATGGTCAGGGGAAAGGCTCTTATCTGGGGCTGTATGTTAGACCAATGGCCTTTTCTCGCAGCAGGGCTAATAACTCACTGGGCTTATCTAAACACGGGGTGTCTCCCACCAACCCACCCAACTACTGCCTTACACACATGTGCGCACACACACATTAGACAGAATAAAATGCTTTGATCTGAAGGCCTTCAAGCTCGCAGGGTGGTAATCCATTCTCACTGTGCCTCCTCACTAGTTCCCCATAAATTCCTGAGCTCCCCCATGCTCCATCGCTGTGATATACACACCAGGCCATGCCAAAGCTGTTTAGCAGTCTGACGAAGCAGCTGCGATCTGATGTGCCAAGTCCATGAAGGATGGGGATCCAGAGAGAACGTCTTCCTTTTTGATTTCTAAAGCCTCTCCATTTCCTTTTCCACTCAAACTCTCCTTTGCTCGCTCAATCGTTCTCCTCAAGCCTCATAATTACCCCTCATCTCTCCGCAATTTTTTTTTTACTCCTTTCTCCGCCCACACTCGGCCTGGTTTTTATGTTTCCTGCGATTGCACCACTTTCATTCACGCACTCTTGTACAATCATCTATTCTGCTGCTGCTGCTTTCCTCTCCGCTCACGTGTACGTTTTTTTCTCAGCCTACCTATGAAGTCGTTGCTCATTCCCAAGTCGTAGTCCCACACAGAGATCTCCAGGGTTTTCTTTGCCAGATGGTCCAGAGATACTTCATATGAAAACTCCTGTGCAGGTGGTGTACACAAGAGCATATTTCATAAACACGAGAGTTGAAAAGAACCAAATGTGTAATTTAGTGCATTTTCAGTAGAAACATGCAGATTGATGCTGAGAAGACATTCAAAGAAATGTTAGATACACATCATTTTGAGCTCAGTAAAGCAATCAAAGAAGTCGCCAGGTGTAAAGCAGGAGACAAGTTGTACCTCATTGAATTCGGGGTTGAGAGTCTTTTTCTTCACTGAAGTCTTGTACTTGGACTTTTTCCCCATATCTGGCTGCAAGATGCTGTGAGCGAGAGAAAAAAATAGAGCAAAAGCTAAAGAGGACATGTATTCATCATGACGTAGTACACTCTTCATGTTGTGCCGAACCCCAGGCTAGCATATAGCTTGAATATAGAGGAATACTATGACATTATTTGCTTTCTGGCCAAGAGTTAAATGAGATCTAAAGGCTCTGGTGGTCAGATTTCCTTGTGTTTGGACAGATGCAGGCTTGCAGTTTCCCTCTTTTTTTTTTTTTTAAAACTGAGCTAAGCTAATTATGAGATATATGACATATATGAGAGTGGTGTTGATCCACTCGTGTAACTTTCAGCAAGAAAGTGAATAGATGTTTTTCCCCAAATCTCAAGCTATTTCTCTGGTTCAGCTCTTGGTGTAGCCATTAAATGTACTTCCTTGGGGAATTGGAGCGATTTCAGTGCAAGATGAAAGGGGTAACTGTAAATAAAGGTTTGTACAATGGAGAGAATACCTTTCAAAGCCAGAACAATCAATTACTTCTGAGAGCAAAGTAATTAATCCATTACTTTTTTTTAATCTTTTGCCCTGATGTGACAGTAAACTGCTGAAAGGCAGAATCAAAGGGAGAAAGGCAAGTTTGCAAAATCTCTTTCAGAGATAATTGTGACCCAGAAGTCTTTTTAACAAAAGCGAGGACAGCGAGAGAGTGAAAGAGAAATAGAGACAGAACGAGAGAGAGAGAGAGAGAGACAGTAGACCACAGCAAGATCATAATCATGCCGATGTTGGAAGACTACACGCTCCAGCGAAGAGTCAACAGAAGGATCGCTAGAGGGCAATTGGAGTCATCATCAGCATAAATTCCAAGTCAAGATGTTCAGGCGGTGAGATATCTCACTCTTCCAGCCCCCCTCCTCCCACCCCCCGCCGGTGACGAATCCTGGCCTGACAGCTGATGCATGAGATGGGCTTGGGGTTGTCACTGCAGAGCCCGGAATTAGAGCGAGTAAAGGATGGAGGGATGAAGGAGAGGGAAGGAGTAGGAGGAATCGATAGAAAGCAAGTTGGTGAAACAAAGAGTTGAACAACTGTAACTTGACAGTGCTGAAAATGTCATTTTTCATGATATGAGATGATTTGGCTGAATTTGCAGTTAACAGAGAAAAAGTCTTACAACAACTAAAAGATGCAAATCATGTAAGAAACAATCTGATATGGACAAGGCATTATTTGGTTCAATGCTCACAACTTGTCTCCACTACAGCTAAATAACCTATGAGATGGCAAGTCGACATCGCTTTGTTTAAATGGGGTCACAATCTAAATAGGCAGGGAACTGTCCTGCAATATGCAAACAGGTTCAAACTAATTTCCTCATTTAGCTGAAGAGTTACAATACCATACCAACAATACGATACCAACCATAAGTTAGTTAATATATTTAAATTAACTGATGATCCTGTGGTGAGTAGGCTAGAAGCAGGAGCTGATGAATCAGTATGTAGTTGGGTGGTGAGCTACAGAAGATTGCAGCTACAGGATTATCAAAAATATGAAAAATAAGGACATGCAACTCAAAAATATTAAAGACTTTTGCATTTGCATCTTACAGATCCTTGTATGTTCAGGCCTTCACTGTGTGCTGCATACAAGTCAGTGGTATGGTATTGTTCTAGTTCAAGCCGCTGAGTTACCAAGCAACTTCTTGTCACAGGCTCTGTTGTATGATCTTTGTATTTTAAAAGGTCATTTTCTCCATAAGCTCATCAGCATTTAGCCTCCAAAAATATCTGATGCATATGCAATGATCTGGCCGCCTTCACAAGAAAAAAACGAGAAGAAAGAAAGGAATCAATTGAGAGAGGCAGCCAAACAAAGCCTCTATTTGACCAGCAGCATGTGAGAGGGTGAGGTGAAAGCCTGCGGGACATCTCAGTCTGAGCTGTGCCAAATCACATTTTACATACGGCTCTGAGGCAGTTCAGATGGGGGATTCCAATTTCCTGAATAACAAAACATCATTTGACAGCAATATTCATAATAATGATCGCATAAATAAAAATATTCCGTCCAGCAGCAACCAAACTATGCCTGAATTACCATGGAAAATTCAATGTGAGGAATAATTCATACCATGGAAGGCTGGTCCATAGAGATAGGGAGGATTATCCCTTCAGTTTTTGTTAGCTGGTTCTTCAAAAAGTAGGTTGTTCACAGAAAAATACAGTAAACTAACTATCCATGGATTTCTGTGCTGTACACACTTACTATTTTAGCCATGTGTCACAAACCTCATCCGACTGATAAGGTAAACAGGGAGTGCCTGCTGTTTAAGTATTGTTCCATAAAACTATTTTCTTCTTCTAATATGGAGCAATATGGACAGGTACGGGGTGGACAAAATAACAGGAACACGTAGACTCTGTGTACAAATGATCGGTGTTCTAATGCAGCAATACCACAACATCTTCAAAATGTCTGACTCAACAAAACCTCAAGTGTATCAGATTTACAAAGTATTTTTAGCAGGGTATGAGTTAGATATGTAATCGGTCTTAAATACATTTGTTGTCACCCCTTAACTATGTGGTCTTCACGTTACCACACCATGCTACAGCCAGTAGCCTACATATATTACATATTGTTAGTTTCTTTTTCAATTTTTTTAGTCTTTTTTTCTTCTTCTTTTTGTAGATTTTGTTTGTATTCATGAGGATTTTTAACAAGTATTTTCTACTTTTTAAAGCATGTCTTTCAGTAATACAATAGTCACATGCCTATATGTACATTGAACGACATATAGGTCATTGTAATTATTTCTCCTGCCAATACTGGCCCTGGAGCAATCCCTTCCTAAAGATGGGTGACAAAATCCATAATCCTTGTTCTGTGCAAAAATGCTTCAGGTGAACTTAATTTGAGGCTTCAGCAGTCACAGTTAGACAAATCAAGTGGGAATCCTCTAGTACAGTAATTCCAGTATATATTTTAAGTAGGAAATTCCCTCTTTGCATTACTATATCCCTCATTGCAGCAGTTTCCTTGCTGAATTTCACGCTGCACCTTTAGAAGATACAGACTTGGTTTGTTTATCTCAGACAGCTGAAGCCTCATATTAGCTTTGGGTGATCTTAAGAATGAGCACAGAGGATTTAGTCGCCAGCGTCTTCAGATTTGTTCATACTTCAATACAGACACAGACAGCAGAGGACTTACATAGTCGCAGTGAATGCACACAGCTTCGATACATAAAAGAGTCGGGGGTGTGCGTATGCAAGATTCTAGTCTACTTCTTTGGCACATGTTCAGTTGATGCGTTTGTAATGTGTACAGTCATGTGTACACATAGTAACACATTTTGGGAGGTGTGTGTGCAGGGGTCCTGGGCAGATGACAAAATTAACATCATACTGACACTGGTGAGAACATGGATGTGGCAAGCATGAATTGGGGTTTGCATTGGAGTCTCGCCAGGAGGAGATCTCTTTGTAGCCGGTATATACAGCAGGAATGATATAACTCTTTCAGTGTGCATGGGAATGTGAGTAGTGCACTGTGCTAGACTTGAAATAATATAACCTAAAGTTATTTGTCTATTTATTGCTTGTTTGAACTTGGTAGGGAAGGTGTAAGGCTCTGTTTTTTGACCTTGTTTATCCTTTTTCAAAAAATAATTAATTTTACTCATTTTTGGGGATTTTATTGTATACTGTTTTCATCATGCTAATTAAATTAAATGAAATAAGGTCCTGTTACAAGAAAGTCTTTGCACTCTGGACTGTCTGTTGAACTTACATGACTGAATCACATGGCAACTTGACAACTCTCTAATTGTCAAGGTCATGAGAATTTGGTGCTTAAAACCATCCTGACTGGATGTTTACGTTAAGAAGAGACAAATAGACGGGAGAACATCCTTGTGAGAAAAAGAGAAACAACAAAAATACACAAGTGACAGGGAGAAGGAGCCAGAGTTAAAAACAGGAACCAAAGTTATGACACAGAGTTGCAAAAACAATAAAAAAAAAAAAAAAGAGTGACAATTGGAACGAGGAGCTAAATATAAGCCTGCTGCAGAGAGGAGTCGTGATTTACACTTCACACAAGCGTTCAGAGGGAAAAAGAGAGCGAGAACAAAAATGTAAAGCATGGCAGTGTGCTTGGTCAGCAGGAAATATCTGACATGTTTTGCAGTTTTTTGTTTTGCCTTTACACGTCTTTTTTCAGACAGAATATTTATATACATTTGCACGTTTTTTTTTCTAAAAATATTTCAGGTAATGTGTGAAGAGCAGTGGAGAGTAGGCACTACTGAATGATGTAAACTCATTTAGTCTTTAAATGCTAATTTGGCCTTTAAAATGGAAGACAAATTAGTTCTGAGATAATTCTGACCTTGTGTCACTTGAGTGGCTTTTAAAGGCTGATTGAGAGTCACAGAGAGAGAAGACGAATTGGAAAAGCCCTCTGGACAAATGCACGCGCATACATGCACACAAACATGGACACACGGATAAATAGAGACTGGCACCAAGATCAGCTTTGTTTATAGATTCCTCAAGAGGATTGCTGGTGTTACATCTGCAAGGCATCACCTCTCTAACAGCTGCTCAGTGTACTCTAGTGACACAATTCACCTATGCTAGCAACACATTCAACCCTCCTCTTTTGTTTTTTTTGGTTCAACATTAACTTCGCTCAAGCTTTGCAGCATTAAATGTGCTGGTTGGAAATCACTAAAGAGCAAAATAAAAGAGGAGCATACACTCTGCAGACCAGCCACTGAACTGAGGTAAATAAGGCACTTTGTGAAACAGTCCCTGGTATAAAAGAGAACAAAAGGAAAATCCAAACAACATGAATGCCAGAAATAAGAATCAGATCTGAGCAGGGGATTAAACAAATCATGTAAATAAGAGTCTGCAGAAAAAGAAACAGCTGGTGCTAAGACCAACGCGAGGGGGACACAACAACAAGGAACAAAATGCAACAAAGGGGATGAGCTAAATACTGTTGGTGCATATGTAAATTTCTGGTGTACCCTCAAAAGAGACTGGTAGAGCACAAGGCGCCTCTTTTAAAGAACAGGAACAAATCAATAGCTTGTAGAGAAAGCAGAAAAATATCTATGAGTGTGTCTGAGCAAGAGAGTTTTCTTTTTTATGAGATGTGAGCTGTTTTTTGTTTCTTTTATCTCTCTGCAGAAGTTCACAGCACCTTCAAAATCCCAATACTGTGGGTGAGTGTTGAAAAGCTTCTGTTCAATATTCCCCACAACCTACCAAAACACCATCAGACAAGTGTTTTTCAATACAGTAACTGTAGATGTCCCTGTCATTCAGACCAAACTGTTGACTTTGTGACTCTTTGACAACGTCACACTACCTCCTCTTTTGCTCTTGACACAAACACACACATGGACAGTTCTTCATGAAAAACAGGACTTGCTGTAGCTATGTGCTGATACATGTAAATGTTACAGAGAGACGGCTGTTAAAGGTAACTGTAGGTCAAAGAGATGCCAAAATGCTCGTCTCTGAGATCTCAAATAACGCATCATGCAGCTGTTGATCATAATTTCCTGTCAGGAGTTTGGTTCAAAACAGAAAAATTACATAAAATAGTAAATGTAACAAAACGCAATGAAAACAAAACAGCCAAGCAAAAGCCTTTGAATGTCACCACTGCACATTCACTTATGTGCTGCAGGCAGAAAAATGTCCCAGCTTTAAACCTGCATCAAGCTCACAAAGGATCAGGAGGATACTCAAGCTGATCCATATCTGCATCCTTTACCATCATCCCCAGGCTGAAAACAAACATCATCTTGGTCAAAGGGGTCACAACCAAGTCAAGAGTGGCTTATCTATTATTGAACCCTAAATAAATTTATTCCAATCATACTAGTCTGGATCACAGTCTATTCACCTGACAAAACTAAAAGCTACTTCAGATCCATTAAAACTTCCTTTACAAGCAATTTCAGCAGCCCAGTGCTCCTTCTACCTCGCATCCTCCCACTACTAGGGATGGCGTTGGTTGCATGATTGGTTTCCCTGTGTAGGAGCTCTCTCACTCCCAGCACTAATGGTATTGAAGTGCAACAGGCAGATCAGAGATTGAGCTGTGCGGGTTTTTTCTGCCACCACCTCACAGGCAGGTTGGCTCAGGTGTGCAGCCTCTAACACTCTGCCTTTCCTCGGCTCTGGGATTCACTCTTTGAAAAGGCCTGCACTGGCTAAGAGAAGTGCTCAGTCTTGCTGAATGGTAGTGCAGTATGGGCCACAACTAACTATTGCTTTGTTGATTAACTGAACTTGTTTTTGATTAATTAGTCAACCACTTAGTCTACAAAATATCAGGAAATAATCATTGCCAATGAAAATGAATTGCTAATAATGAAAAGCTGCACATAAGCATAATTTGTAGGATACCAGGTTTGTTCATGAATATCTGACTTGACTTACATTTTGACGAAGGGGTCAGAGTAGCCGTTGGAGTCCATGGCGGCCAGATGGGCGCAGCGTATGATCCCAACCAGCAGGCAGCCCTTCTCTGTGTTATAGCACAGTGACACCAGGATGCGGCCACGCTGAGGACACAGAAAACAACACTGGAAGATACAGCATCTGTTTTCAATCTGAAGTGTCCCTCTTCAATTAATACACTGTGGGGAATTCTACACCAGGGCCAATAAAGCTCCTCATAACAGTTTTCACTCAAAGCAACAAACAAATATAATGGAATGGAAATGGAATCAAAAAATGCTTGGAGATAGATTAGTTGAAACATTATAACTATCTAGAATATAGTGTGCTTCTTTATAGGTAACAGTAGCATTCAAATTAAAGCTTGTAATTAAAGGCCTTATCTGAGCCTGGCAAAATGACACTGCTCCCTTCTCCTTTTAATCTCCAGGTTGAACCATAAACTGAGTCTAATCAGGGACCAAAAGCTATTAGCCTCTGTCTCTAAAACCATGAAGAGAAATGAGATAAAGACCACCAGAGGAGGAAAAACAGTAGACCGGCAGCCCTGGTGTAATTTACAACATGTTGCTATAAGGTGTCCTGCGAATTGTTTCTTTTCACACTGGTCTATTAGAGTTCATGCTTCAGACACATATACTGATTATACTGATTAAAACTGCTGGAAAGATAAGAGAAGCATATTAGATACAAGAGAGTAAGGGGAAATTCAGTGAGCCATGTTTTGGCTGACAATGGTAATAATGGGAATGGTGATGATAAAGCTGATGGTAGTTTTACCTCCTCCTCGGCCACAACTGCTCCCTGCTCCACTGTTTGATTGTTAGTTTCTTTATTCTGAAATAAGAGAGGGAGAGAGAGAGAGAGAGAGAGAGAAACATCATGGGCATAGCCTACAGAGCCTGCAGGTGTAAATCTATTGTATTTTATAATACAGCATTTGAAATTGATGCCCGACAGCCCCGAGGCAAACATGCACAATGGAAATGAGACAAATATTGATATATATGTCGACAGAAACCCACTTGGCATTGACAGTCTGTGCCTCATCCACATGTGCACACATGGATAATGAATGTACCTGTGCAATTCTCTCCAGGCCCATATTGTAGCGCTTGCTTTCGCCCTCTCTCAGTTTCTTCAGAGCCACTCTCACCTCTCCAATGAATTCATTTCGTCCGAGTCTGTCCATGTCACATACACACAGCCTTCAAACGCACACACGCATACAGATGCAGAGACGGAGAAGAGAAGCAGGTGAGTCACTGAAAAGGTACATATGAACCCTGCAGCTGCTTTGCTCCCCTCATTCTTGTGAAGCAAACGTAGACTGTGCCAAATATATCCAAAGTGCATCCGAACAATCAATCAGCTCCTCCGTCTGCAACACAAGACGAGTTCTCGGTGGTTTCACATGAGCAGCCTCATGAATGATGATAAGTTGTGTGACTGCTGAGGGGAAACAGGGTTTTCAAAGAATTTCAATCGCTTCCCTCTCGACTGTTACTCCATCAGACACTAATTTGTCGTAATTGAAACAAAGAGGAAAGAGATTGTTTAGAGCACATAATCAGTTTTCCTTCAGCGTTTCCCCTGAGTTGAAGGGAGACTGATTATATGTTGTATACAGATAAAATAAAATAAAAGGACTGCTAAGAATTCATTTGCATACATTATGTGTTACATATGTTGTTCGGGGTGACTTTTGTGCTTTCAAAATGGTTTCAGTTTGATGATGTGCTGTGATATTAAAGGCTGAGACTTTACAGCCACGCTTCTGTGAGGTTTTACTTAAGCACAACAGTGCTTTGAACTAAATTCTAACATCAGAATATTGGAGTAACATAGTAAATAACACTGTCACTTGCCATCGTACCAGAGGTGTGTGTACAGTTCTGTCACTTTAAAATACTTGTACGGTTGCCTTTATGCAAATGACGAGCTTTATGTTCTTCCCAGTTTAACTTTCCTGTGTAAATGGTCATGGTTATAACAGTGTGCTGACTATTCAAAGAGACTGTTCAGACAGACTTTTGTGCAATTGGCTGCAAGCTGTGTATATGTATATATGAGCGTTTCTATTCTGTTATCATTATTGCTAAAGAGATACACTCTAAAACAGTTCAGTGGCAGCATTGTTTGTCCGTTATCAGAGTGAACCAGCTGGGAATGCTGCTCTGTGGTGCCGCAAGATCACACCTGTTACACTGGTGCCCAGAGCGTGACAGTCTTCATGACGCTAGATGATGGTAAACAGGACTACTGATGCCTCACAAGCAGACGCCATAAAAGAGATATCAAACACCTCATACATGTAATGAATTCAAGCAATTTCTTTGAGATGCTGTCAACAGGCTGTACTGATGATGAGGAGCAACTTTTCTTGTTTCTGGCCAATATGTAGAGGAAGTGATTAGTGACTTTAGAGCCAATGAGGGGGGAGCACTTAGTTTGGCCACGGCTGAAGAAAATTCTAAACGTTTCAGCTGGCAATGCTGCTGTCATCAAACCCATAAGCACTCCTACAAGACATAAGAATATTCTTACAGGGAGAGCTGTAGCAATCCTGAGAAATGATGGGTGGTTCCCTGTGAAGATCTTAAACCTGCTGCCCTGACCTGTGTCACTAAAACGAAATGCCAAAGTGGCTGACGCATTCCCATGTATGCATGGGCGTCTAGTTCTAGTTATATGTGGGGGTGCACAACTAGTGATGAACGAGGGGAGGGATGGCAGGAAAAATCTTCATTTGAAAAAATGTCGTTTCCTACAGTAAAGAGTTTCAATTCTTGACCAATTAAGCTGCTCTTTCTGTATAAAGCTCAGTTCATATTGCACCATAAAATATTAGTTTTTCACTGTGTTCTGTTCCAGTTTCAGCAGTGAGAGACCGATTAAATGTCTCAGAGTGACACAATGCAGATATTTCATAGTTCGCCAAGACAAATTGCAAAGCTACTTAACCCATCTGGACATATTTCAACTCAAAACCAAGCGTTTGTTTTGTTTGTGACCTGATTCAACATCATGTGCATTTCAGTTCCTAATCCACAACAAACTTAAAAAGTAACCTTAACCACTAAAAAAGTAAACCCCAAAGAATACTAAGTATATATATATGTGTGTGTGTGTGTATGTGTCTGTGTGTGTGTAATTATAAAATATCAATAATGCCATGCGTGGGACTCAGACCCCAGTCTCCAGGGAAAAAGTTCTTCGTGTTCTGTGTCTGTGGTTTCTTTTGTTCTGACCAAGGAGCCAACTTTGAAAGCAATCTCATCGCAAAGCTCCTTGGTGTGGCAGGGGCAAGGAAGTCTCACAGAACTCCCTCCCACCGATGGGTAATGGTGGCATCAAGAGATTCAGCAGGACTTTGGGCAATGTGATCTACGGCTTACCAGTCAGGGCAAAACACAAGTGTACAATATGTGAGACCAGTGGACATGCTCCATTCTAGGTCATGTACAGGAGAATGCCCCGTTTGCGAATTGATGTGTAGGGTGGTGCTAAATGACCCAGATGTTGTGGACTATGATGTATGTGTCCAGTCCCTTAGGAGGGACCTGAAAGAGGTCATAAAAACACCAGCAAATAGGCACCACACAGACCTGTCCAACAGGAAAATCAAAGTAAATCAGGTGCATTGACGCATCTGCTCATGACACGAATGCTACAGAGAACAAGTGTGTGGATGTAGAAACTGATTAGTTCTGTGTCAGATGATTAGAGATTGATTCACATGGAGGAAGAGTGCAGGTCAAGTGAGGAACATGGGTTGGCACGTAGTTCTGACCCGCTGACTGAAATATCTGTGGGGGAAACTGTGGATAATGAACCCGAGGCTGTGGACTCTGACACAAAGGCACAGGGGCGCAGGCTCTGACTCCCAACTCATGGAGTCTGATTAAAGACACTGTGATTCACATTTGGTCCACCACTCGACTCTTACCTGTGACTCAGTACAACCTTATGGCGATGGTGACTGTCATGACTGACTCGCCCTGACTGCCAAACAATGCTGACTGGTATGTGTACCATATCAAGGGCAGGGCATTACATAAAACCTGTTAAGAGACTGCAGACACACAGAGTTGTAGGTAATGGCTTTAAAAAATGACTATATGGGTGTAAGATTCTTTAAGTTTACATTTTAGAGTGAAATCCAGTTTTATTACTTTCTTCAAATGTCTTTTTGTTTCCACTGGGGCATGTTTACCTGAGGAGTTAATTTTACTCCCTCATTTTGGTGCAAAGTGGTTTTAAAGACAGAAATGATTAGCGAAATTTAATTGCAATGTTTCACATGCCTCATGTTTTTTTTTTTTTAGGGCAAGTGAGATTCAGAAGAGTTTGACGCAGTTGACAATTCTTCCACTTGCCACCGTACCAAAAGTGTGTGTGAATTTTTATTAACTGTGTGGTTGCCTTCCTTTGAGGGAACACTTCATGTTCTTCTCAGTTTAACTTGCCTGTGCAAACGGTAGGTCACGGTTATAACATTGTGCAGATTATTTTAAGTAAAAGCTAATTTGTGTGCACTGTGTCATTGTATCAATATATATGTACCGATATATATTATATATATAATATATATTCATCAGCATTTTGGTTACAACATCTTCGACATGTAACAAGTTTTACGTGATCACTTAGGCATATTTCTTGGAGCCTAAAATTTACATTCTTTACATACAGCGAGATGTCAGTGCAGTAAAGACAACTTGATTACTTCCACCTACAACCCAGATTTGTCTGTACAAAATCTCACTTTTGTGTTTCATATCTGTTTTTGCGCTTGCAATAAAAAAGACAAGTGGATCAGTATCTTCTCCTATTTTGCTACAGTTCTGTAAAATGATTTCTTCCACTGGATGCACTCATTTAAACTGATGATGATGTTTGATGGAGGGTGAATATTCCATCAGCTACAGTACAGGCTTCACAGCCCATCACCTGCTACAATATTCCCTCTGTGCTCAACTATTCCCAGATGGACTGTCGCTCTTGAAGTCTTCCTCGCTCTTCACTCTCTATTCTCAACCTTTCCATCTTTCTACACCCTACCTGCACACACACACAATCATAAACACACAGACTCACACACCTTCCCCCTCTTCCCGTTCTCTTCCTGTCCCTCTGACATTTGGACGTTTGACATGCTGGTTCCAGCCTTTTAGTCATAACTGATGAGTATCTCTAGCAGAAGCTTCAGAATAACTCTGACTCATGACCACGGCTGTCAGATGATTTATATGCCTTTGCTCTGTCATATATTTAGGATATCTGTAATGGGACGAAGGTTGCTGTGAAATGTGACACCAGTTCCGCCCAAACTTTTGGCTTCTTCTACGCAAATACCTCATCCGTTTCCTCACACCCTCCCCCACAATCTTCCGGCTTTAGAATTCCTCTAAAAAACACACAGATGCTCGTGGAATCTGCTCAACCTGTGGTGCCAAATTTAGTGCAGAGTCACTGACAAAATCCACCTTGTGACTTATATCAGATTACGAGGGTGCTTCAGCAGAGTGATGTCTGTTCCTGTGAAAGTATCTCTCATTTTAAGGACCGCAAAAATGACCTTTTTTAATAAATCTTATTATTTGTATTTCAAACTTTATATATGCATTTAATGAATCCACACTTTAGCTTATAGCCTCTAATATTATGATGATAAATAATACTCAGAATCATACAATGATTTTTGGGAAATCCCAGCAATACATGCTTGAAATGAAAATGTAACTTCAGTATTCGATAATGCTTCTAAAGAATTAAAAGAGTTTGAATACAAACTGATTTCTTATTACAAGACTAAGAGTGTACCATCATGCTCGCAGCTTTGTGACACTGTCACAAAGCTGCTAGCATGATGGTTAGCACCAAGGTTTTGAGCTAAATGCTACTGTCAGCATGCTAACATGCTCACAATGACTCGCATAAAGTTGGGCAGGTATAAAGTTTACCAGGTTCACCATCTTATGTTAGTACATTAATATTATGTAATAATAATAATAATAATAATATGCCACTTTATACTGATGTGAATGTCATTAGTTTTGCAAGTATTTTGTACCATACCATACCATAAACCAAACTATTGGACAGATTAAAATTTTGATCTGATTATGGTGCTAGATGAGTATCACAGTTCACCCTGAGACATGAACTTCTGTTCAAAATGCAGTGGTAATGCATGTAATAGTTGCTGAAACATTTAATTTAAAACTACAAATATCTATCAACCTTGTAGTGGTGCCAGAGAAAAAGTGAAAGGATTCATCAGCAGCAGCATTCATCGTCTCGGGGCCATGAATGAATCAAAGTTTGACTGCAATCCCTCCAATAGTTGATGAGATATGTCTGTCTGGAAATATGATAAAGTGACCACATAGCCAACACTCCGACATTGCCAGACGGCAAAAAAATCAGGGAACCCAAACTAAAAACATAATTCTCCCCCAGACGTCACCTAATTAAAGAATCCCGGCCTGTACCCTCCGACCGTATCAGTAACCGACTATACATCTCACCTGAGGCATCCAGTAGCCAATCTCAGCCTCGCCCTCCATCCAATACCAAATCAAGTCCTAGATTTGTCCCTATCTACCCACAGCCGAGGACAGTGCAAGTCTATTACGAAGCCTGACAGAGGGACGGAGAGATAGAGGGAAGAAATTGAGAGAGACTAGACCTGGCACTGATATCATGTTGGTAGTCCTTTAAAACACACACACACACACACACACACACACACACACACACACATTTCGCTGTCTTTGTGGGGACTTCCCATTGGCACAATGTATACTGTAATTGAAAAACACTAACCTGTCCCTGTCTCTGACCCTGACCTTAACCATCACCAAACAAATATTTTGGCACTTTTAGTTTTGTCAATAACAACAACATAGTTCAGAAAATCTTTTTTTCCCAGTGGGGTCCATCCAAATAGCCCTGCAAAACACTCTGGGTCCCAAACTGTGGGTGTTCTCCCAGTTTACTAACCCCATTAAGTCTGTAATACAAGGGCACACACACACACACACACACACACACACACTGGACCTTGATGCCCACCTCCTATCACAACACCTCCACATGCTCCATCTCTTCTCTGTTAACTGGCAGAATGATAATCATTTTAGTGATAAAAGCCACAAGGAATAGAAAAAGATGATTCAATAATAATGGTACAATTAACCTCAATTCTTTTGTGCATTAAAATGCACCGAAAAGCTTTGTGTCACTTAAATGAGCAGAAGGATTGAGGCACTGCATTTCACTGTCACTGTATTCCAAGTCATTTGAAATTTACCCAAAGGCAGAGACAAGCTGCAAAAACCGATTGAGAAATTTGAACTTGATCTCAAAATCACGTCAGCCTCACAGCAATTCAACAATCTTCAAAATAACTCAATCTATCTGGTGTTCAGACTTCAAAGGAAACTCAATCTACTTGTTCCCTGTACAGTTTCTCATGTCTCAGTTTTTTCTGGAAATTAGTGGCAGCTCACAAAATCATTCTTGAAATAAGCAGACTGGTAGTGAAGATAAGTAAAATGTTCCTTTCAAATGAGACAATTAAGATTTTAAGACTCAATAACAGATTTAATAACTAGACAATATGGAAGTTTTTACAGTGTATTCCAGTTCGGTTTACTTTTCACTGAAGACCTGAGCACCTGAGGCACTCTTGCTGCACCAATTGAAGGATTAGCCGTTATGAGGCCAACCGTGAAGTCTGGATTGAGGACATTAGTTAGAAGTTTATTCAGCTGATTCATTCTTAATAACAAAATGCGTCTAGTGGCCCTGAGAGATAAAGTCTGCACACAGAGGAATTGGGTTGTTGAAGACAGAATAAAAGAAAAAATACTGTTACAACTTTGAGAGTAGCAATGTCATATACAGCTTCTATTTAGCCGTCCCTTGCTATTGAAGTGCATTTTGCCTCAGCATAATGGCTTTATATAATCACTGTAACTGCAAATGAGTGAATGAATGGCAAAATAAATAAATAATTGCACAAAACTAGCCCTCTCCCTCCACTTTACACACTGCATAACTCTTTTTTTAGCATTTATCCTCTAGTAAAAAGAGCGGTGCAGTAGAATGGACTTGACACCAAAGAACTTTTTAATGACTCAAAAGTTTCTATCTCTGTCTCCAATAGCCACTTAGTATATTTATATTCAGTTATTACCAATCAACCAATATAATAACATTTTATTGGCAGTGGAGGAGTCTGCCATTCCAGCACTAGCAAAGCAAAGGGGATTCCCAAAGAACAGTGCATTCATGTAATCCAGCACAAATTTATTTTAGTTATAACCTCACTGTTCACTCTTTCTACACCATGTCAGAGCTGTGTTAATTCACTGCGAATGTAAACTGAACATTGCCTACTGCTACACTGAAAGTCTTTAATTACCAAAACATGAAGTTAGCAATGATCGTTCACCAAAAATGCATCTATAAAACAACAGGGGTCATTTTTGTCATCAGTGCATCATTTAGATTTGTAGCAAACAAGTAATGCAACAAGAGGGAGCAGCTATACTTAGATGAAGATGAAGTTAGATGATAGATAGAAGAGCTGCAGGTGACACGCCGCACACCTCCAACTCCTCAGCAATACTGCCAACTTTACTGTGTCCTGCTGTTGTGTGGGAAACTGCAGCATGAAATCAAATTCAAAAGTGTATCAGGTAATTATTTATAATATCTTTATTTGTAGGGCTACACTGTAAACAGATATATCAGTTGCCCCTCTGTTGTCTGTTTCTGACAAAGTAGCTGCTCAAAGTGTTTGCTGTCATATGAGACCACACTTGGTGTAAACAGCAGCAACAGGACAGTGATGATAATATGATCTTCCTAGACCTGGGAAACACTGTCTATCAACTTTGACTATTTTTGAGCATAATTGATATAAAGGCAGAGTCTGTCTCTCGTCATCTTACTGGAGTCTTGCGCTCTGTCAGTTTGGAAAACAGTCCAACAGAGCGGTAGCTAGATCCAGGGCGCTGAGATGAAGCCAGGTCTCTCTACAGATGTCCAATGGTCTCTGAGTCTCATTTTGTCCACTTCAATTTCCTGCGACTGGACATTAGCCAGGAGCAGCCAATCCAAGCTGGGTTCGCTCAGCTGTTGTCCTAGCTTACTTCTTTCTCCTGGGGCAGTCATACACCCGCTGCAGTGCTTGATCTGGCTGGATGCCAAGGGCATTGAACGTTTCAAGGTCCGCTGCTTTCGATCCAAAATGCCATGTTTCATTTTCCAATAGCTATGAGTATGTTTCTGTCATGGGTATTACATGTTTCAGAAATCAAGCTGAAAAATGAAAAACAAAAATGTAGCAATGTTTGGAGGAGTTACAGCTTCTGATGTTTTGCTAAATAACCAATAGCCATTAGCTAAATGGAAGTATAGCTACAGAGGGATACATCTTTGTCTTATGTTGGACTCACTGGACGCTACAGTGACTCACTATCACCCCTGAGGTACAAAGAGTTATTACAGGACAAGGCGGGCTGGGGTAGCTGGTTAGGTTGCCAACTATCTCTGCAAGATAATATACAGACGTCTTTTCACTTTGTGTTGATATCATTTGATTCATGAATGTTTCAAAGTACATTTCTGGCCTAATCTTACATATTGCCCCTTTAAAAACACATTCATCTAAACTAGAGGGGGGTTTGCTTTGACTGCAGTGTGCCCCAGTTTAACTATAAAGTTGAACTTTCCAGGACTTCAGGCAGGTCTACAGAGAGATTCAGTCTGGACAGAGTCCTCCTGCTCAGAAGTGCACAGAGCATGGGGATCAAAGAGTACAGCATCCCCTCCTCGTGCCCTGCTGAGACTGGCAGAGCAAGATGCAGCAGGGCACAACCAAGTGAGTAAACATCTCTCTGGGGATCCCTCTCTGTTTCTCCATTCTCTGACTGTTCGCTGCTTTCTGTGGAGTAATGAGAACAAAGCCTGTCTATGGGTTGAGGTTTCATGCTGGAGCCTGAACACATCCACAGAGAGTTTGAGCAGATTTTCTTCCTCTCTCTTTCTCTCTCTGTCTGTATTTGCCCCCCCCTTCCTTGCTGTCAGACAGGGTTTCATTCACTCCTCCTTGTTTGCTGTCTCACGTATTTTTCACTGTCCTCATTCTTTCGTTTTTTGGCTCCCCTTTGAGTAAATTCCACCCCATCACTCTGCCTTTTTTTCTCAGCTAAGTGAATTTCCTCATTCATCACTTTATCATCACTACACTCTCTGTGAGCCAATTTCTCTCTCTCTTTCAATTGACCATCTGATTCTCTCCATCCCTCTACTCTGTCATCTTCCTCAATCTTGGCCTCCCTAGTTTCCCCTTCCACGCTGCCTTATCTGTCACTTGACATCATTCACGCTTTTCCTCCTGCTCTCTTTGTTGATCTTGGCAGTCACCTCTCTCTTTCTCTTTCTCCTCATCCCTGGCATGACATTGGTCACACTGCTCATCCTCATTTTGGCTTCCCAGAGTCCCCATGCTGGTTTGTGTCTGTGGGTGATGTCCTTGAACAGAGGTCAGGTGGGTTTCCTCTAGTTTGAGGGGTGTCTCCTCAAGCTGCTGTTTGTGCGTATTTGTGTGTGTGCATGTATGTGTGTTTGGGGAGGGAAAGTAAATGTTATTTCTGAATGCGTGTTTGTAAAAGCTCAAGGACGTGTGTTGTTTGCATATGTGTGTGTGTGTGTATGCGTGCGTGTCTGTATACGTGTGTGTTCTCTACGTACAGGGGAGGGGCCATGTATGTGCTTTCCTGCCAGTGATTGCCCTTGACATACACGCAAGAGGATAAGCACACACCTGACTGCCTGCATTTGTGTGTGTGGTGCTGACGAGACTCAGTGTGTGTGTGTGTGTGTGTGTGTGTGTTAGTGCGTGCATACATCTATGTGCATCTGTGCTTGTGTTTCCTCAGGATAAACAATGCCATCCAACCCTATTATGAATCCATTGAGCAAACTGACACCGATTGCACACAGCCAGTTCACAGACAAAACAAACACAAAACTGCATCTCTGAATCACCTTACACATACAAGGCTGACATGAGTGCATCAGAGTTTTTGGGCCAAGATGGCTACGCTTGACCTCAATCAATCCATATGGAGAGCACTGTGGGAAGGAGGGGCGGAGACTCACTGCACAGCCAGCACCTGAGCAGTTACCGCAGCAACAGCAAGTGGAACAGTTGGCTGGTGTTGCCTGGCTGCAATAATGAATTACCTGGAAAAGCCCCCTGGGAAGCATAGACGGCTGCTGGCAGTTCACTGGAGGATTGGAAGCATGGATCTTCATCCTCCGCATAATGAACTGGTCATTCGCCTGTCTGGGGAATAGTGCTAATTGCTGGCCAGAGCAAAAGAGCTGGGGACCTACCTGAGCGTTTTGGTGGTCATGTCAGCTGCTGTGATGCCATGATACATCAGCGTTTCATTCCACACTGGGTTCAGCGTATTCTTAAGGGTTTTTGTGCGTAGCTTGTTTGCCTGAGGAGATAAAGGAAAAATATGAAAAGAAATTAACGGAAAGGGAACGATCAAATAAGAAGGAGTGAGGAATGTTTAAAGGGTGAAGGAGCAAACTTGTCAGATCAGAATGAGGAAAAGAGAATAAAAGATCATGAAAAGGTAGCAAAAACGAGTGACACCGAAAGATCAAGAAAGAAGGAGAAAGCAAAAAAATGGAGAAACATCATTTATCTCTGTCCCTCAGGAAATCGCAGACATCTGCTGCCCACTTTGTAGAGGAGAGTGAAAGGACGCAAGGCTTCCCTCGTTTCACCTGTCCGTCTGTCTTCTCCCCAACACGATAAGACAAGTGCATTAGGACCAGCCAGACCTCCAAAACAAGCACTGTGTGTCAAACACAACACAGCACAGCACAGCAGCCAATTAAACTGCACAACAGATTCAGCATGAAAAATTAAAGCTTTCCAGGAGAGGAAATGCCCATGATCCCTTAACAGCTTCACCGTCCATAAATAAAGTTTGCAGCCACTTGGTGCCTCATTTCCCTCTGTTGCCTTCAGGATATGTTCATCTTGTTTAAGCTTCTATTTCAGATTTTCTCTTGTATATATTCTAATGTTTTTCAACCCCTCTAGAAATTGGGCTTCCATCCCAATAAAATGTATTTTTACTGACTCCCAAGGTGCATAAATTCCTGCTCACAACTCTTGCAAAGTCAAACCTCTGGCTCAAATGAAGAAGTTAGACACATTCTTGTCATAGGTAATTTAAGTAGAATTTTAAAGCGCTTCTTCTTTACTTTCAGTGACAAATGTTGTACATTTTACACCACTGCATGTATTTGGCAGCTATAGTTGATGGTTACTTTGAAGATTTAGTAGACACAGTCTAAAGTATCATTCTATATTTTTTTCATCGAAAACAAATTCCATTTAACGATGAAAACCAAAATTAAGTATAATCTTTGTAGCCAAAGTCTGAAACAAGAATAGCAATATCATAGATCTCTTTGTAGATCTCATTGATACAGTATTGCACTTGTAAAAGCTCAGGAAAAACAAGTCTGAACTCAAAAACACGACTCTAAGACCAGACCAGGGTGATAAATGAAAGACTTGATTTTAATTTCCATTTAGTTTTCTGGACTCTATCCTCAGAGGTCGGTCCAATGTAGGCAGCCAAACCATCTGTCCCAGCATAGTAGGTGCAGGTTGATGGCCGTGGAAGCGCTGAGATGGAAATACACTGGTGGCAGAGCTGGGAAGGATGTTGTGAGCACTCTCTACCCACAGCCATTGTTTGGAGATGCACCACAGAGCCGTCGCCATCTCCTGGGTCATACATCTGCCCATTAGGCTGCCAGTGGTACCCAAAGGAAAGGCTGATGGTTCGCACTTAGGAGACTGCAAAACACGATGAGAGGTGAGACCCTGGTCAGAGTCTGGGGAGATCACGCACAAATCATGTTGTAACAACAGCTTAGCTGTCTCTCTGGCTGGGGGCAGAGGAATGAATAGGCAGTTTTGGAAAAATGGTCTACCACCATATAATTCACTGTATTAACATCAGAGGGAGGACTGGTGACGAAGTTCAGGGAGACATGGGACAAGGGTCGATGAGAATGGGCAGCACTTCTACCTCCAATACAAACTGATGTGACGGATTGGAAAAGGTGAGGATGGGAGATGTGGTGAAACAACATTTGAGCTCCCTGAAGAGAGACCTCAGCAGATTGGAGCCACACAAAGGCAGTAATCTGGGAGAGGGGCACAAAACTGTTGTTCTGCCAACAGAAATTGGTAAGCACCAGGATGCATTGTATTTGTGAGAGGAAGGAACGGGCCAGTCCATGACTGCCTTGACCTTGGTGGGGTCCATCTGGATGCTGCCTGCAGTGAGAAAAAGCTTGGAATGAGAAATGCCAAAGAAGAAGTTGATGGCAAAGAGGTGTTTTGGACTAAAAACATCTTTCAAATCAAGGATCTCCCAAAACTATTTGAACTTCTACTTGAGTCCATAGAAGTAACATTACTTTTACTAGAGTCCAGCTGTTGTTTGTTTGATCCACCACTGCTGCAGAGGCTTCTGTTTCCAAAACAACACTTCCATAATGCTTCAGGTTATAGTTGAGGGACAGTTGTTGATGACTTCCCTGCCTTCTTCACAGTCACTGGATAAAAGTCAGATTTTAGAAAAGCAGCTGTCCTGCAGTGGTTTGACTTTTGTAAGTACAGCCCGTCAGAATACAGGACATTGTCCCATTATGTGGGATAAGGGATAAAAATACTGTGCAGTCCCAAATAAAATGGCACACCTGGTCACCTTACACACAGCATGACAGTAACTCCAGATGACCGTCAATGTGTGGATTATGTTTGACGAGCCATGGAAAACCCAGAATGACATGCTCAGACGGATGAGGACACTTCTCTGAGTCACAGAGCAAAGGAGGCGTCAATCGAGGGCGCTTGCTTCCATGGGTATGGCTAGGGGTTCGCGGCTGATGCCCAGCTGAGTAATGAGGACGCTGGCCATAACGCTGGCGTCTGTGCCGCAATCAACAAACACTGAAATCGTTTGGGTCCGGTCAGGCAGAACTAGCTGAGCATGAAGCATAAGATGTAATTATTGGTGAACTCTGTCTTTTACTGGGCAGTGGGAGACAAAATGTTCTAAATCAGTCTGACCGCAGTGTAGGCACCTCCTTGACTCACTGGTACTCCTCCGAGGTGTCCGGCCAAGCTGCATTGACTCATGGGTGTTGTTGTTCAGCATGCTCATCGTTAATGAGATCAGAGGGTCTCTTATAAAATGGTTCGTACATAGAGGGAGCATTCCACTTTAGTGTTGGCCACCACCCGCCTTCCTCTTTTGCTTAGGTTTAACAGACCCTGATGGTGCTTTTCTCAAGTGGACAAGAACTTTCTTGACTTTGTTGGTGAACATCTACCACTTGGCAGTAGCCCAATCCCTGGTTCTAGTCATGAGTTAGGAAATAATGTAAGCTACACAGGACCGCTCAGATGGAAAGTTAGGGTACACATAGGATTTTGAAAAACAAAGCTGCAGAGGCCAAGACTTCTTGATGTTTAGATCTCTATGGGAACACAGTCAATTTATTTTGAATCAGTCCTACATAGATGGTGCTATAAATACTCACCAAAACACCAAATGTGTATTATTCCGCAAATGAAAATAGTCCCCAACAAATGCACCATTTACTCTAACTGACTCATTTAACTTGAGTCAGGCTTGATCCAAACTTCTTCTTCTTTTTTTCTTTTTTTTAAAGAAAAGTATGTCTTTGTGACCCATTTTTAACAGATTTACATCTTCAGTAGGAACAGTTTGGCTCGGGGGGCTGAGTGCCACAGATTAGCATAGAGAAGTCTGAAAGTATTTAGAGAACGGCTAATATACTGTTGACTTTGGTCTTTTGATGGGTTTTATTATCAATAGGAAAAATGATGGGGTGTAGACTGCCTTACTTTTTACATTTTTTGACAGTATATATAGTGGTTAGAAATATCTCCACCTCTACCAGTTTTTCTACCATTAAAATGGTGCATACACTGCAATTTAGGGTTAGGGTTAGGGTTAGACAACAGTTAGACAACAATTCATATAATATAACACTAACAAAGAGCCATTCTTCCTGGATACTCTTTTTCTAAAGTACATTTTGTAGGCAGCACTTTCACTTGTAATAGTATTTTTATTTTACATTGTGGTATTGCGAATTTTAATTAAGTGAAGGATCTTATACCACTGGTTATGCATGATTGCATACATCCACTAGTCCAGCAGGTTGAGACAGTGTGTACTGGCCAAATACTCCTGCTTGTGTCTGAAGCTTCGCAGATAAACACCTCATCTCTCCCTTTCCCTTTCTCTCTTTTCCTTTCTGCCACAGTCAGCCTCTTGCTAACGCCTCGGGGCCAGACGCCAAACCCTCCCTTCCATCTTCTTTCTCTTGGTCTGTTTTTGTCCCCACATCTCATTGTTCTGTTTGTGCTGCCTTGCTTCTTCCTCCCCTTCCTCACAGTCATCACTGTCCCCTTTTTATTCTTCATTTTCTGCTGGAAACTTCTGGCTTATCTACAAAAGTCAGCCCTCCCGAGCTTGCTCCAGTAAGGGAACAAGTGTTTTCGATTCATGTCATTTGTTTGATTCATTAATGTGCAGGAGGAGCTGTGCACAGGAAGAGTCACGACTTGCAGCGGTGCTTCACAGCTGTATGTGTGCCAGCACAACTCAACAGAATAACTATTTCACAAATAATCATCACCCATTATTAACTGAATTGTGTGGTTTTTTTATTATCACATCTTGCCGCATGCTGCACCTACTAACACTTAAAACACCAGTTCCCTCTTCCTGCCCTCTGTCACTCCCTGCCTCCATTTTACATGCACACCAGTGCTTTTGCATCTGTTTCTAAATGTTTTATCTCTCACCCTCCATCTGTCCATCATACTCTACCTCCCTCTTCTCCATCCGTCTGTGTGGATCTTTTTACGTATTTCACACTCCCTCTCTCTCAATCCCTACTTCCCAGAGCTGTGGATAAAGAGTCTGACTATGAGTACATTTTCCATGCACCTCCATTAGGAATGGACAGACAAAAATACCAATAACCATTACAGAGGCACTGACAACTATTGCGCCCGTAAGTGTTTGTGTGCCAGAATGACAGAGGGAGTGATAGAGAAGGAGGGACAGATGAAGGGAGCATCTCTGTGTGACTGTGACTAAAGCCTTAGCATGTGTCTGCATATACACAAGGTCATGCGCTGCATGTGTTACAGTGTGTGTCTGACATCACAAGACAGCATGCGTGACTGTCTACTGGTTAAAGAGCATGTGCTGGAGGATGTGACTGTCAGAGAGAAGGAAAATGAGTCGGACCTAATTGTGTTTCTCTGCTCTCAGTATTTGTACAACTCAAGCCCTTGCAGGAACTGAAACCTTTTGTGTTCTGGATTATTCATTGCGATGCTTGCATGCTGAGTCTGAATGTGGACAAGAGGAGGTGTGTGAGTGTGTGTCCGTCATCCTCGCTTCTGCACGTGGACGCGCCCACTTTTCAAGTGACGTGGCCCCCATCTGGTGGGTATTTAACACACGGCGGTTCATGGGTACTTACCTACTCATTGACGCTTTCTCTGCGCCCCCCACCACCAACCCCCCTCTCCCCCCATCAACACTCGCCTGTTGACGTGAGCCGTATAACAATCCTCCCTGTTTCCATGACAACCACCTGCTGCTGTCCTCCCCTCATCTGTCTCTCCCTCCCTCCCTTTCTCCACCCCCCCCTTCTCTCTCCCCCTTTTCCTCCCTCTCGGTTGTCTCCCTTCTCTCCGCACACTGTTGGTATTTCAAGGTCAAAGGGGGTCACAGCCAGATAGTGAGATAGAGACAGTGATAGGAGTGGAAAGTGGGGAAAGGAGAGCGATAACGGTGGGAGAGAAGACAGACAGAGGAAGGCTGGAGGACAAAAATCCCCCAGACATTGTTATTGTTAGCACCTTAGACCACAGACAGTTGCCTCACTCAACCTATCTTCACTTGGCGTCCTCCCTGTGCTTATCATAACCTCATTTCATGTCAACCTTGAGCCAAAATGGCTGACAACAGGTTGCATTCTGCCGGAGCTGTGGGGTTGCTGTTGTGGCAAGCCTTATCTTCCCTGCTGCTTGAGCTCAAAACAAGACAAGAGCGGTGCAGCAGACCAGAACATGTCTGTGCTTGATAAAGCTGAGCATTGGACCACATTAAGCAGTAACCACCCGAAATGTGCCCCGCTCAGCATCCTGAAACAACACACTAAATTAGCCCGCTGCTGTGTTACGTTTTTTGCAAAAAAGCGTTTTGACCTTTTCATTCTGTCTGATAAACAAGTATCAACAAGGGAGACTATTATTCATACAAAATAAATAAATGCTTTTTTGTTTTCTTCAGTTGAATAACTCATGAAATATTTCCTATTTTCACTCTTTTCAATAAATTATCATATTTTGCCAGCGGTTTCTGTGTAATGTGGGAGTTTCCTGAGAGAGTGCCAGTGTCTGGGACAGCCCAGTGTGGTAGCATGTTACGTTAATTGCCACTGAGGTAAGGTTGGAGCAGTGACCTTGCTAGCCCCGGGGAGAAGATGAAGCTTGACGTATGGATCAGCCAGCCCATTGGAGTCCATGGCTTTCAGTCCCTGTGGACACAAGCAGACACACACACACACACACACACACACACACACACACACACGTGCACACACACATAAACACACACACATAGTATAGTGTCAAAGGTGACGTCATCATGCCCCAAACACTTCACACGACTGACAGGGTCAGAAAAAGACAGTGAATATGACAGACCTCTTCTTCTGTAGTTACATCTAAATAGCGCCCCTGGTAATTTCTTTCCATGCCACTATTTTGTACCATCCTAGACTCCTTTGTGTTGTCCTCAAGGGAACCGTTCAGCGAGATTTACATAATTAACATCATGTGACAGTACACAATATGTAGTACAAGGCTTGTGTCCTTGTACAATGTCCATACCAAATGTGTCTGCCACAGCAACCGAGCAACATCATCCAATATTTTGTAGCGCAATGAGATGATTTTGTCTTGAATTGACAGACTGCTGAGGTAGTGCGACGACCACGTTACTTTAAAAAGGTTGAGAGAAAGCAGTCTGACATGTGCAAACGTAAAAGCATTACAGATGTAGTTATCATTGGGCCTTCAAGGAGGATTATGCAACTCCAGACAGACAGAGGCCTTTTTATATGAAGAAGATATTGAAACTGTGAGTACCTTTGCTTTGTGAATAGTACAATGAAGACAGTTGTTCTCCTGATCAAAGAGCAAGTTGAACTCCAACGTTCCCAGGTAAGCTGAAAACAACACAAACCATGGCAATTACTGCCAGTAAAGGGACAGGCACACACACACTCTCAAAAGCTCTGAGTCATATTTGTAGCAGATGGCCTCTTAAAAACATGACGCTGCCTAATATGAATTGATCTGTCTTGTTTGATTACTGTTTGGGAATGAGACGAAACTTGCGGGCTGAGTCCTGCTATTGCAACATTGTCTAATAAATCATTGGCGTCGCTGTGTCACCTAAAGTGGGAGTGACAAACACTTTTGGAAAATTGCTTGACTCCCCATTTACTCTTCAGGCAAATGTTGCGCCTCTGCAGAAAGTGCAGAAACTGGTTTTGAGTAAAGAAAAAGATGAATCTCCTTCAAAAGTTTTACAATTGGATGAGTTATTTTTCTGCTGTATTGCCTCATAATTTGAACACAGGAAAACACACACACACACACACACAAGCCAAACACACAATGTTGAACACAACTTTTCCAAAGCAAAACTTTGTTCAGTCTCCTCAGAACTCACTGTCATCGTCGTCAGAGTCAACCACCTCCTCCCTGTCTACATCGTTGTTCTCCCTCCTCTCCACATCTTTGAATCCTCCGCCCGTCTCCCCGTTGAAAGTCTCCTCTTTTAGGATCTTCTTCTCCCTGGGAGGCGGTGGCGTGCAGGGGTAGTCGTGGAAACGTGGAAAGAAGTCTGAGATCTGTGGGATGGGGAGGATGGGCCCCGGGCACACGTTGATGGCAAAGTGCTCCTGCATAGAGATCTTGACCGGCGAGGGAGGGGGCAGAGTGGTGGAGTGGGGCGTCGCCGAAGGGGAAGAGGCGGACGAGGAAGGGGTGGATGTGGAGGAAGGGGGGATGGCCAGGTGGGAGGTGGAGGGGGGTGGTGGGGGTTTGGAGACGCTCATGTGGACTGTCGAACGGGACTGTGGGATGAAAAACGAAAGGGTGAGATGAGAGAGAAAGAAACAAACGAGGAAGGACAAAGAGAGTAACAGCTGGGATCATAGCAGAGGGGAGGAACAAGAGGCTCAGAACTAGAAGAGAAACAAAACAACACAGTCATATCCTCCACCTCCTCTGAATGTCCAACTTTCTCCTCTCTGTGAGTTTGCACAGCATCAGTAGAGGTCAGTTCCATGCAAGTCAACATGTGGCAATATGTTGAAATTCACAGCATGTCTAAAAGAAAACTGTTTTAAAACTGTCTTATCTGGCGTTGCAAACCTGACTTCTCAAGAGCCAAAATAGAATTTGCCAGAACCTTTGGCACTTCAAGTGTGACTCACACATTGTGTCAGCACACCAAGTCTGTGCTCTGAATTAATATTCAAATGTAGTGCTGTAAAGTATGAACAAGCGATGTCACTTGTGTATCTGCACTTCACTCTAATCCCTACCTTATCTCTCTCTTTCACTCCTCTCTCTCTCATCTGCAAGTCCCTTGAGCAATATTTACATAATACTATTTGAAGCCTTTCTCAGACCTTAGCATATTTGTCACTAAAAGAAGCGCAATAACTGCTACCAAACTGTTCCATCCTTATTAAGACAAATGCTCATTTCCTGTTTTCTTCACAGTGATTAAGAGAGACTGAAGACATGTTTTCTCTCATGCAGTCCCACAGCGTCACTGTGTCATTATTATTTCAAGAGCTAGTTTGATTTCAGTGATCAGAGAGACAAACTTCAAACCAGAATGTGACAATGTTTACTGGTACCGTCCCAGATTAAGCAGTTTAAGATAAAAACCAAAAACTGTCATGGTCTTTAATTAAAATATACAGCTAGCAGATCCAGTTTTTAACCACATACCTTCACTGTATATGATACAGCTTATTCATGACTGCAAATACGGCTACATAGGAGGGTCATTTCAGGATGTGTGTCCATCCTCACGTCACTGCTGTTAATGCCCCCACTTGTGAACTCTATGTCTGTGCATTTTGTCTCATATGTTTCATATGCTGATGATTTTCTAGTAGGTTCTTTCCTACAAATGGAATGATTTTGCTCTTTTAGTTTTTTGACTGATGATGATCTGTCATGTGAATGAAGAGCCTCTCATTTAATAATTGTCTTGTGCTGCTTTGAAAACTCACAAAGTGTTGACTCTAGAGCTCTAGAGCTAGCCATTTGGTTTATAAAATGTCCAAAAATTGAGATGAATGGCCCAAGCTTATGTCTTAAAAATGCTACATTTATTAACAGTCCTAAAGATATTCCATTTAAAATATTAGACACAGAGAAAAATCGCACATCTTCACAAGTGAGAAGGTCCTAACAGAAAATGGCTGGCATTTGCTTGAAAAATGACTTGAACAATCAATCGCTAGTCAGACTTGTTGCAGATCAATTTTCGGTCCATCAACTAATTAATCAATTGTTTCCATTCCAGTTAAGTTCCACCCCTCAGCCGTAGCTGTCAAGTGCTGATTGATTTGACTTTACAACATGGACGAGTTCAAATATTAAGTAATTCTTTCATTATGTGTCATTATCTTGCATATTCCTGTTTATGTTGTAATACAGTATGCATGTTAGCAATATATTTGTGTTCAACCTTTAATTGTTGCCACACAAAAATCAGATACTGAACAAAACAGACACTGAGGTGACTTTGTGTACATCAGTATTGCTATATCTCACCTTACATCATAAAACATATTGACGCTCTCCATCTCACATACACTGACATACATGTTTATATACTGACTCAAGCCAATGCGCCATTCATATCCAAACATGAACCAGACTTAACTCAGTTGTAAACTTGAATTTCCTAGAGCACATTCCTCCTTCCTCCCTATACCAAGTTATAGCACTTAAACAGACCCTCTCACACACGTGCGTTAAGACCTTACACACAGATAAAGACCCCAGACTGCCTGGTCCCATCTTCATTCATTCAGTCACTCACACTCCCCTTATGTAACAACACCCAAATTCACTGCTTGGATACCCGCGTACGAATCACCACTTGCAGCATGTTGCTTACAAACTCAATCTCTCTCTCCTCTCTTACATCCAGAGACGCGCACATGCAGGCACATGTGGAAACACACAGACATGCACAAACATAGCCATCCACAAATACGTACCCAGGGACAGTCTTCATCTGTGCCAGCACTCCATCTTGCCTGCCCTCACGTCCTCTGTTTCTCACACACTGAGGAGCATGCAGACCAGCTTTGAGTCAATATATCCCTCTGTACTCTCTCTCTCTCCCTGTCTCTATTCGTTTGCTCTCCTCCTCTGGCCCTCCCTCTTTCCCTTCCCCTGTAGTTGTGACGTATCTAGTTAAAATCCCTGCCAGTCGCTTGCAGACTGTGCATATTGTGCTGTCACTCACTTTCTCAGCAGTGGCGAGGTTTAAGGAAACCCGGGAAAAAGAGGCGTGTGTTTGTGTGTGTGCGTGTGTGTGCGTGTGTGCGTGTGTGCGTGTGTGTGTGTGCGTGTGTGTATGTGTGTGTGTGTGTATGTGTATGTGTATGTGTATGTGTATGTGTATGTGTATGTGTGTGCGTGTGCGTGTGCATGTGCGTATGGGGGGGGTGCAAAGCGAAAGAAAGTGGCAGACAGACAAGCAGAGCAAGAAAGAGAGACAGACAAGAAGACACACCAACATTATACGGGCACATAGAGATACACAAAGCGACACCAGCCAAAACAAAGACACAGACAGGCAGATACAGTACAGTAGATGGAGAGGAAAATGGGTGTGAAAACACTGAACGCACACAAAAGGAAATATTGCCCTGGGATGAAAAAAAAAAAAATCCACCATCTGAAGGACAGAGGAAGGAAATTAAATTCAACATGTTGACTGAGCTGAATAAAATACAATGCCAGCCATACAATCTCACTGCCAGATTACTTTGTGTTGGCTATGGCTATGGCCAATATCAGCCAAGCATGTGTGTGTTAGTGTGGGTGCATGTGTTTTGTCTGTATGCGTCCAACTGTGGCAGCCCTCATAGTAACGGCTGACACCTGCCACAGTAACAAAATGAACTGAACACAACAATACATCAATAACAGTGGACCTGTGCAGGATGACACTGCAGTAAATTACTGGTGGACACAAGGATGAAAGAATGAATGAGAGGGAGAAGGAATGAATGCATGCTGGTTTAAAAGACAAATATGGACTGTTCAAGCCTAATGTTCTGTTTATGTTAAATACAATTAATATTCATGTTCATATATCAGTGATTGATGATGGCAGTAGTTTAGATTTAGAGGTTTAACCCTTTATAGGGCACTCATTTAAATACTTAGAAATTCAAAATTTCAACCCAAGACCATTACTGGTGGTCATTATAAGACTTTTTTTACTTTTGTGAGTTTTTCAAAAAATTTTAAATTCTATGGTGAAAATCAAGGTCAATGAAGTTACCATATATGGTTTCTTGCCGGTCTGTCATGTAGCCTGATTGTCGCTTGTTGGTTTGGAGAAATCTCGTAGTTCTACTGCCTCATGGTGAGGCAAAGGAAGGGCATTTTGAACTCCCACATAAGTTACCAAATACGGTCCCTTGCCCGATAAAGGGTTAAGAGGGAGGTAAACCTGCCTGGGGTCCAATTGATTCCAAACATAAGGAATGTCACTATGTAAGATAATACACATTGATTTGTCAAGACTGTGAATTACTTTTTGCCAAGAAATGAATATATTTGTTCATTAGTAGCCCCACAAACTAAACTTATTTGGTGTAATGACAACGTAGCATTTCATCGCTTTCATTAAAGGAATTATTATTTTTACATTTAAGTAAAAGTCTGGTCTGTGGGATCTCCAACAATGAGGAAATAAAGCTTTAAAATGGGTTAAGGGAAACAAATTTCAAAAGGGAAAAGGTAAGAGGTGGGGAACAAAGTGAGAACACTTCAAAGGATTAGAAATGGACATAAAAAATGAAAATACTCATTGAGAAAATGAGCTAAAAGCACATTCTCTTTGTCACATAGAGCGGGTGAGCTCCTTTGATTACAGCACATGGCAGAGAATATAGAACCATTTCAATGACGTATTACTTGGGTGGAAAACCATCAGAGCACTAATTGATAACTATGTAATTTTCCATGGTTGGAAAGTAACAGATGAACAACAACAACCCTGGTCAATTAAATTAACAGTTGGCTGGAGGAAGAAGAGGAGCGAGCTCACGTGGATGCATGTGCTCATCCATTTGTAAACACTTTGATTTACTTTGGGCATCTCATTACTATTAGCATCACCTCATCAATATTGCGTTAACAGACCGTCACACTGTATATGCATTAATTTGCAAAAAGAACATGAGGGCTAAATGAGTTGAAATTAGATAAATGAATGCTCAGTCTCCCAATGCCAAACTATCTATCTATAAATAGACACTTTAGACATGAGCTACACGCTTTAAGTAGCTTGAAATTAATGCAGAAGTGCGGCTGAAGTACACCTACCTCTGTTCTCGTTGGAGGATGACAGAATTTCTACAGAGTGGCTCATCCCTTAAGGTTGAAAACGAAAAAGCACACGTGTGCAACTGTGCATAGGTGAGAGTGTACTCCACCCACAACAGCAGTTATCAGACAGCTGCAGAGCTCTCACAGCTGACCTGCTGATCACCAAAACCCTCAGACGCTCTTCATGTGGCTGGGCACCTAAGAGGCACACTGTACTCTACCAAGAGGGCTCTTACTGCAGTCTCAATACGTTTAGGCCAAGGTAGACTTATACAGAATTACAGTTTTCTGATTATGAGATTTGCGGGGTTGGTTAATCAAAATTAACAAGCATCTTTCAAAGGATTCAGGGCTTTTAGCAACTTTAGGGGAATTTACATTTTGGTACAGTTATGGTGGGTATTGTTTTTAGGTTGATGCAGGTTTTTAGACTCAGCCAACAAAATTAATCAGATTTTTAATCTTGTGCTTTTGAATAGAATTTGGGACCTTTTCATTGGGAGATAAGTTGGCGATAAGTTGGAGATAAAAGAACAATGTAATTTGGTACAAATCACAGGGAGAATAGAGACAGTGCTGAGAAAATTATTTTAGTTGCAGTTAAGTTAGTTGAGGTTATTAATAGACAGAGACACATTAAAAAAGTTCAAGCAAATATAACTGAACAGTTGAACAATTAAAAAGTAAAAAAAATCAAAATAACTGAATAGTGACTGTAGGTAGAACAAAATATTATTAAAAATTAAGCACAGCAGATGGAAAAGAAAAATGATGACAATGAAGAACTCAATGTCAAAACAAAATGAGTAATTTCTTGACTTCCCACTGGAGCTTCAGATTTTTTTGTCCAAACAATAACTTGTTTTTTGTAGATGGTACATTCTGCACTTTCCAACAATCAAAACCCAATCTGTTGACTCAGTAGTAACAGAGAAGTGACTTCACAGGACCCACACACTCAGTATTATCTGAATGGAAAGGTGACAACATCATAACCACAGAGTGACAATGCGGTGAGTGAGGCAATAAGCAGATTCGACAGGCACAGGTTTAATTGACACCGTTTTCCATTCACAGTGACACCAAACCACATGGATTTGTCTGGTTGACCGTGCCCAGGCCGGTTCTGAGAAGAAACGCAATCAATTGTGCTCGAAGAATGAAGTCTGGACAATGGCGCTGTGGTATTGATCTTCCTCAGGGGTAAACATTAGGTAGCCTGTCAGATGGATATTTAACACAGTGGCATTGCCCATGAACTGACAAAAGTAAATAATAGTCAACATCATCCCAAGAATCAAATGGGCGTGGGACTCAAACCAGAAGAGTGAATTTTGACGGTGAAGTACAGACAATATTAAGAAATACTGCATTGTTTGCAAAAAATATCATAAAACCTACATCAATGTCAAATAATAGGAAGTGTGAAAGAAAAAGGAAATGCATGAATGAACCAGCCTCCATTCGTCCCCTCAGCCTCTATGTCAGTATTATGATTCAAACATTCACATTGCGCGGGAGTATAATATAAATAATAAACACCTTGAATGAGAAAGAGAGAGATCGGTGGGAAGGAGGGAGAGGCTACGACCAATTTGTGGAGGAACATTCATACAATCCTTCTGCATGGCAAGATAATCTCTTCCCATTACGACAGCACAAAGCAGTGGAGGTTTTCCATTAAGAGTACTACCACAGCATCCCCAGACCCTCAGCCAGCCATTCACTCTCAGATTAAATAAACCTCTATTTACATACTGGTGCAGTAGCACATGCTGATTTTTTTTAGCATTGGGCACCCCATAGCATGGGAAATTGCATACATTTTCTGATAAAGATCAAAGGCACTTCTCACCCTATCCTACACTCGTCCTTGAAAGTATGCGCAGAGTTACTTCTGTGGAAGTTTTGCATAATGCAAAGCTGAGTGCGTCTTCTAAGAGCCTGTCTGCTAATAGTGCAACTGGAATTAAGAAACTCATTCACTACTCAATACGAAATATTCATATTCATATTCAGGTCATTATTTGGTCAAAACTGTACTTATCAAAATTGTAAAAATCTGTGTTGTTGCCCATTTGTGATTTGAGCACTCCCTAAATTACTCCAAATATTAGTCTGTGTCATGATTCGAATCATTGGCTACCATGCTGGTCTTTTTCTAGAAGTCATAACAGTCTTTTGCCATCAACACATCTGCCAAAGAAAAAAGAAACCATATTTCCATCTTGTTTTCACATATTTTTCCGTCGTTTGAAGTTTGATCATTGATTTTTAATTTAATCTCATCGCACCCTCTTCTTCGGCAATGGTTTAATGGCACCTGACTGAAGATTTGGCACCAATAGCTGTTTATCTTAATGCTTCAACTCCTAACATTACCAATAACGTAGCATCAGGCCAGCTGATGGAAACAAGCATTAATATACATTAATATGTATACACAATATACACAAGCTTTGCTGGCTTTCTGCAAAGTCAGTTAAGATGTGTGATACATTTGGAAACTTAACACTTGGACAAGGTACTTTACAAGGTTGGCAAACTAGCTTCAACTTACCAAATAAACAATGGGTCGTTGAATGAATGGTTAATGAATGGTTAATGTTGTAAACGGATAGATCACTTAAAAATACAAAAATACTTAGCACTGTGTGCTAAGTAAAAATCACGAAATAACAAGTTGTATCAATGTTCATAGAATATGTAAGATGATGTGCTCAGTAGCCCTGAACCACTGAGGTTAACTATGTCTCTAGCAGTGCAGACTCTCAAACAGTGAGTCGTTGCCATGGGAAGTGTTCACGCAGAGACCTTACACTTAAATGTAAACGTATTCAGAAATGGTCACACTTAAGAATAGATATGCATCATAACTGTGGTATTATTAGCCTATAGTTTATATTTCCTTCCACAAAAAGTGAGCAGCCATTGTGGCCACAAGCTGTAACTGCATTATAATGGTGCACTGAATTACCTTTCATGTCCCAATCTTGTCTTGAGGCAGCTGCTTTATAGACGTCATTAGGAGACGTGATTGAGAGTGAGAAGAATAGGACATCAAGCTAGAAGAAGGCTAAAATATGATAGAAAGGCAAGTAGGAAAGTCTCTGAAGACACTCAGTAATTTCTGTGACACAGACATACACATCTAAACTTTAACATTAATCCCCATAAGATACCTAAATACCAGAATAAGTAAAACTGTGTCCTGAGTGTAGTGCATTAAGCAAGGCTGCATTGATTGTTTTTAAGCTTTTTATTTGTTTTATATATATATATATACATATACATATACATATATATATGTATATATATATATATATATATATACAGTTAAGCCCAAATTTATTCATACCCCTGGTAAATTTTGACTTAAAGTTACTTTTATTCAACCAGCAAGTTTTTTCTTGATTGGAAATGACACAGGTGTCTCCCAGAAGATAATAAGACGATCTACAAGAGGTATCATTGTGGAAAAAAAATATTTCTCAGCTTTTATTTACATTTGAACAAAAATTCATTCATACCCTTTGCAAACTGTCACAGTCAATGGGAAAATCCAAAGTTCTATACCATTCCAAATAGTCCAAGCTGTTCTAAAGCATCCTAATTACCCTGATTCATTGGGAACAGCAGCAGCGGGAACAGTTTTAATCAACTCAACAGGTGAAAAATAGCAGCTCTCTGCAGTTGGTTTGTGGACAGTCATGGCTAAGACAAAGGAGCTCACTGAGGACCTGCGGCTGCGCATTGTGGCTGCTCACAAGTCAGGAAAGGGCTATAAGGCCATATCTAAATGTTTTCAAGTTCCAGTGGCTACAGTGCAAAGTATTATTAAAAAATACAAGACGTTCCGCACTGTGGAAAATCTCAGAGGACGTGGTCAGAAGCCAAAAGTGACACCTGTGCTGGCCAGGAGGATAGAGAGGTGAAAAAGAATCCCAGGATCACCACCAAGGCCATCCTGGTGAATCTGGGCTCTGCTGGTGGCAACGTCTCAAGGCAGACAGTCCAACGGACACTGCACACTGCTGGGTTCCACGGACGCAGACCAAGGAGGACGCCACTTTTCCAGATAAGGCACACAAAAGCCCTCTTGGCCTTTGCAAATGCTCATCTGGACAAAGAAGAAGACTTCTGGTCTTCTGTTTTATGGTCAGATGAAACAAAAATGTAATTGTTTGGCCACAATGATGTGTCCTTCATTTGGCGTAAAAAAGGAGAAGCCTTCAACACCATCCCCACTGTCAAACATGGTGGTGGGAACCTAATGTTTTGGGGGTGTTTTTCAGCCAATGGACCAGGGAACCTAATCACAGTAAACGGCACCATGAAAAAAGAGCAATACATCAAGCAGTCTGCAGAGAAACTTGGCCTTGGGCACCAGTGGACATTTCAGCACGACAACGACCCAAAACATCACAGCAAAAGTGGTGAAGAAATGGTTAGCGGACAAAAACATTAACGTTTTGCAGTAGCCCAGCCAGAGTCCTGACTTGAATCCTATTGAGAATCTGTGGAGGGGGCTAAAGATCAGGGTGATGGCAAGGAGACCCTCCAACCTGAAAGAGTTGGAGCTCATTGCTAAAGATGAATGGGCAAAAATACCAGTGAGACATGCAAAAAGCTGGTCAGCAATTATAGGAAGCGTTTGATTGCTGTAATAGCCAATAAAGGCTTTTCTATTGATTATAGAGAAGGGTATGAGTAATTTTGGACATGCCACTTTTTGTTCAAATGTAAATAAAAGCTTAGAAATATTTTTTTCCACAATGATGCCTCTTGTACATCGTCTTATAATCTTCTGAGAGACGCCTGTGCCATTTCCAATCAAGAAAAAACTTGCTGGTTGAATAAAAGTAACTTTAAGTCAAAACTTGCCAGGGGTATGAATAATTTCGGGCTTAACTGTATATATATATATATATATATATATATATATAGAATGTTTTTTGTGAGGTCTCAATGATTGGCAGCCATAAGATTGTTCCTGATAACAGCAAGATGTGAATGGCGTTAATTTTCCTTGAGTGTCTGAGTGACATTTTAATTCAGAGGAGGAATCGTTGAGAAGCAGTCATTTCATCTCAAAGTGACGGCAGTTGCGATTAATTGAAAGACTTTAATAGGCAGTGTGATGCTGGCGAGTGCATTTTTTAACAGGTGGCTAGTTGTTGATGTTCCCCCGGGGTGGCAGTTGGTGTCACAGGTGCTGCTTGCGCTCCACATCGCTCTGCTTCGGGGGGAATCATTGGTCGTGTTGGCAGAGAATGCTGTTCTGTCAAGGTGCATTATTCTTTTCACCATGCGCCGCGTCCCCAACTTCAGCCCCGGGTGGCTTCCGGTCTCGCCCGAGAGGCGGCTCCCTCCGTCTTTCTCTTGTTCTCCCTCAGCTCCTCCCCATTGCCACCACCAACATCACCCTCCACTTTCACCTTTCCCTCATTTTCTCAGTCCTCCTCTCTCTTTCCCTCTCTTGAGGGCTGTTCTAACAGAGACAGATCCCATTAACCCTACCTGAGATTTGTCCTTAACTCTGACAAGCACACTAAAAGAACGGAAAGAACAGATGTGTTTTTTTTTTTTTGTTAATCTAAATTCACACACAATGTCACTGAACAAGTTTTCATTTGTCAAATGTTTTGTGACAGGCTCAGCCAGGAATGCAAAAGAAAGAATGACCCCTGTCAAATAAAATGACAGATTGACAGTATGATATTCCCCCTGGTTAAATGTGTTATTTCATTCTTTGTTTATTTTACACTTCTCCTCTTGTCCTTTTTTGGTTCATGTGTGCCCCAGGAGGAAATGCACAACTGTAACATTTAGACTCCATGTCTTCATTATAGTGATTTACCACGTGGTTTGAGTTAGAGATGTGCGATTGGATTTGAAGCGTAGTGAGTCAGGGTACTTGTGAGGTTTGAGGTTGCCTTTTTTTCTTGTTTTATCTCCCATGAGGTTGAATCCTTCTCTTAATGACGCTGATCTCCAAACAGCCTGCTGTTCTAACTCCAAAGCCAAGCTCAGCACTAACACAGCCACATTATTTTCCACTGACCCAATTAGATCCTGCATAGATCCTGCAATTCATATTTCTCTCTCTTTCCCTCCTTCACCCTTTCCTTCCTTTTTCCTATGCTCCTTTTGATGAATGACTTTGCTTTTTAGAACAAATGACAGCTCTGTGATTAATTGTGTGTGCTCTTTCACTCTGCCGTCTTCTCACTTTTTTTTTTTTTTCAATTTCTGTTTCTCACCCTGGGTTAGTGAAAAATATTCTATCTATACCTGGGTTTGCCCCATCAGCATATTCCCATAAATAAAAGAGGAGGAGGTTGAGGTGGAGCGGAGAGGGGTGGAGTGAAGTGTGGCCCAGAGGCAGGGCAGTGGGCATGTGTGAAATGGAGGGGTGAATGGATGGAGAGGGAACGGAGAGGGAGAGGGAGAGAGGAGCCAACTGCTCCAGATCAGGAGTGTGAAGGTGACTGCAGTGAATAAGACAGAGAGAGATAAAGATGAAATGAAAGGAAAAAAATGCAAATGTTAAAGAGCAGAAAATAGACAATGAGAATATGCTAAAAAAGAAAAAATCATCATGCTGAAACTGAGATAGACAGATAAGAGCAGGAAGAGATGTGAATTCAAAATGCCAGAGAAATAGGGAGAAATTGACCTGACTGGTGAATAAAAAGGTGGATTTTATGAAGATGTCGGAGCAATTTCCACTGAAAGAGATGAATTGCATGAACTAAACCTTAAGATCCTCAAGTCTTTTCATAATTTGAATAAAAGTGGCCCCCATCACACAATAAAAGGAGCGAAATGCACCACATGACAATGTGGGCAATGAACACATAACCACATAATGCATTTTTAAGAGCTTGTGGTCATTTCACATTTCATTTCTGTGAGATCAGGTCGGCAGGAGATGAAGGAGTAAAACGGGGACGTATTGAAAAGGCAGTGATTATAGCGAAGTGTGCAGCCAGTGCCCCGTAGCAGGACGTCATGCTGTGCTTAATGAGGCAACCATGCTAGCAATTAGTTCCTGATAAGACATTATCAGTCAACAATAAGTGAACGCATCATTAACCAAGAGACCTCTCCAGTAGCCTCTCATCTTCAGCGTCTCGCTCACACACAAACAGCACTTGTATGTCTTTATCAACATCATGAAGAAACATTGTTGATCAACATATCTGGAAAGTCACTAAGTGTTCATGCTGGACATACAAGCAAAATATTCAAGGGGCAACAGTCAGTAGATCAGATCTGGACCGTTTCCCCCCCTATTCGAGTTTTTCCTTTAACATCGATGGATTGTGAGTTCTTAAAATACCTCATTTTTATTTCCAGTAAAAATCATAGTTTTTTCAGATATTCTTTTTGAAGACAAAGAGTGTGCTCCTGAGGAGAGTGTTGCATCATGGTTGTTTGTAGCCTTATTGTTGCTAGAAGTGTCTTCAAGCCCATTTATGATGTCTAATGTCTTTTAGAGTTTGTCAGCCCTCATATTGTTTAGGAAGCCCAGTTCAACCTGGAGAAGTTTCTGAAGGCTCATGTAACGTGTTACAGCTCCACTGAAATAAAGTAAAAACAAGTGGAAAGTGTCTTGAGGCTTTGACTGGGGAAACACACTGCACTGAATCCTCTGTAAAGCAGACCTGCCAGTGTCAGAGATGATGAGGAGCTCAAAAGGACTGACAAATTCTGTCAGAGAAGTCCATTTGATCACTTTCAAGAGTCTGACAGGCAAGCGTGAGCGTTTGTGACTGATAGACAAGCTACTCAAACGTGGGATTTATGTTGCGCGTTAATAAATTATTTCGTTGATATTGAAATTGATATTTCATGTTTTATATCTGGGGTCGTCTGATACTTGGTTCAATGTGGTAGATTTTTTTCTCTGTGTGAATCAAATATATCTTGTGACTCAATCTGTGAGAAATATGAGAACCAACATCCCAAGTGAAAAAAGGTATTTTACTACTTTTTTATGGTTATAGTTTATGGTTAACTTCTTTATGGTTATGTTTAGGCAACTCACAGCACTTAGTTAAGGAGAGGGAAAACTCATTGTCTTGCTTAAATACAGAAAAATGTGATGATGTGTTTACTTTATTATCATGTAACCAAAACTATGATCTTTCTCAACAATGATCTTCTTCTCAGGATGCAAACCCCGGTCTCCAGTGTCAAAGTCCTGCACTCTGCACTAGTGCACTTTTATCAAAACGTAACCAGCTAAACACATTAGAGGTAAATTAATGTACTTTCTAGGAGGTGGGGTTTGAAAAATGCCCCTTATATCACTGCATCTGTGCAGCATATGGCCGTATTTCCAAGATTTGGCATCACGCTGCTCAAAACTGCACCACTACTTCCAGATCCAAGCCAAGACAAAAGCAAAAATTGATTTTCACATCAGTAAACAGTTCTAAGGTCTACAATCCATTGGGAGCTGAGTAGTGCATGCAATGCAACAACATTATTGCACTTCCTTGTCTTTTTCTGTGAAGGTAAGGGGATGAAATAAGTTTCCACTTTTTTCAAAAAAAAAGCAAAGCGCTAAATAAGGGCTTTGGTTGGACACACTAAGCATATTTGAGCGTGGCGAGCGTCTGATCGCACAGGGGAATAGGTTCCTCAACAGTTTCCCACTGCAGCACTGCATCGCTGGGCAACAAACAGGGAAAAGTAGCAGGGCAAAGAGGGAGGAAGACAAAGCGAGAGAAACACGGGGAGAAAGCATAAAAATTAGATTATGCCTTACCTGCAGTTTTTGTTTTCTCAGGAGCACAACAAAGTTTTTCGCTCCACTTACTGGACTATTGTCTACCTCCAACTCAGTTTGCTTTAGTAGGTCCTACTCAGACATCTGTTCATTTTGTTCACTAAAATGAAAATGTGGAGAAAACAGAGCAATTTTGCATTTTTACACTTTTAAAAGCGAGATGTGACATTTACAAGAGTCATAGGCCATGCAGCAGGTTTGTCCAGTGAAGTGAGGTAAAGTTCAGACACTGGTACTGGCAGAGCAAAGTGAAATGCCAAGGAGAGGGACAACACAGTTTGTATGGACAGTTACACCTCTTTGATCAGAGGTCACAGGGCCTGAAAATGTGTCATTTATGTTGCTTTTATTTTTAAAAGAGTGATCTGCACTGGGACAAAGTTCTGAAAATTCAAGCTCCAGACAATTCTGACTATGTTTGGAGGTTAAACTTCAGGTGTCCTTTAAGCTAGAATAGCCAGTGTGTTTGGGAGAAGTCGACAGTCAAAGAATAGTGTGGCGTTCAATAGGAAATGACTCCAGCGACATGAAATCCTTTCACAAGCTTTGCCTGACTTAACTAACAAACAGCAGTCAGTCAGCAAAGGAAATGCTCTGTGATGAAAGGATGAACAGTACAAAGAGAAAAGGATTGGCACTCTAGCTATGTGTGTGGACAGCACACATACACACACATACACACACACACACACACACACACACAAACACACACTTAACCGCCACTGCCCAGACAGCTTTACAAAGCGCCTTTAGCTTAAACCTCAAAAAGTGAATTTGCTGTCATTATACTGGCGACATTTAACATCCCATGCGTCAGTATGCGGACTTGTCACTTCAGGCTTAGATAGATGTCTAAATTTTTTCAGCTATTACTTAATTAACCTCTTGAACCTCAAAATCTCCCTTCATATTTTCTATGCAGTCAGTTAAATAGTTAAATTATTGGGTTTACTGGAGATTTTCTCTGCCAGCCTCTGTTTCATGAACTCACTGCATCCTCACTGAGTCACTGAGCATTTATTTAATCTGTCTTTATGGAAAAATTAAGAATCTCTGGGGTGTATTTTCCATTTTCAAAGACAAATGCAGATTTTGAGATTTGAAGTTAAACAACATTAACTTTGTAGTTATACGAAAATTTAGATGGGCACACATCACTCTAATTTGGTTTCTTCCACATCCATAATATTCACCAACACTCTATTTTACAGTATTTTTTCATCTCTAAAAGCAGAGATATTGAATGAACAATAACATTTAACCTTTTTTAAAAAGATTACCATCCCTATCTAAACACATGAATTGGAGGCACATGACGGGTGAGAAAGGCTCTGTTCCAAAGCTGTGTGAAATTTAATCAGAATTATGTTTAAGTAAACATTTTGGATTAATTTACAGATACTTTTTACATTGTCCCTTCATATTAGTATAATTTAACATACAGTATCATACAGTTCCTCTGTTCTCTGTATTTGTATTCACTGTCTGGCTGGACAAATATAGATGTTCTCCCTGTTGTTGTCATGTTGTTTTTTTGTCTTTTAGTTATCTCACTCTGCACATAATTCCTGTTTCTGACTTGGACCTGTTGGAGCTGCGTTACTTTGTCCTGTTAAATGTTAAGTGCATTCACATTCAGGGTAAAGAGGTTTGTTTTTCATGGACACTGAATTGATTTGAAATAAACTTACATGGGTTTGACTGCGCTCATCTGTGAAACCTGTAATGATGGACCCACAGGTTTCTCTATCTGGGTTAGCAAGGTTTAATGATTTTGCATCTTGAATCTAAATCCATTCAAAACCAAAATAGACTGAAAAGAAATATGAATTAATCTTGATTCATGGCTCATCTGCCTCCCCAACACGTCTGCAGTAACACAATATCATTGCCCTTTTTGTTCTTGAAGGCAGAGGCAGCCAGCTACATCTCTAATCCCGACATATTTAGCCGGATAATCACCTTCCATAATATAATCCGCAGGTTAGGTAAGGCTTCATACAATAGAGATACACCTCATTCGCATCTATCAGCCAAGACAAACAGGGAGGACATTCAGATTAAATAGAATAAACATCTTCTTCTTTTCCTTTCTTTATCTGGCTGGAGAAGGTGAGCTTGTATCAAATGCTGTACTAATGACTTATAGTGAAGTGTCAGCTTGTCTTACTATGTAGTGTTTGAAATTCAAAAGAAATGGAATCAGCTATGGTTTATTTCACAGTGAGCAAGCCTTGCACAGAGCATGTTTGAGGTAGCCACTCACACTCTAATGAGACTGACAGACAGTCTCTTCTGTGCTTTAATATTTGATTATCTGCATCTCAAGTATATTTTCGTGTACAGGGCAACAGATGGCCAGCCCACTGCTTGTATTTGTTTTGGTTCAATATTTGTGCTCCTGTTGCTTGCTACAATGCAATCATATCGACAGTCTTATTTAAACCAGCTCCACTGTGTGATTATCATGCTGGCCTCCAGAAGTACAAGGAGAAAGAGGTTGTAATTAGACAAGAATTATACAAAGCAGTAATAAGGAGATTCTCCCAAATGAGGAGACAGCAAAAGATGTCTGTTAATGAGAAAATCTCATTCTCGCCCCTTCTTCTCTTCAATCTGCACCAATACTGAAGGCGACAGTCCCATTTTAGAGCCGTGACATGAAATCAGTGCTGGGGGGGTGGAGGGGGATGAGGTGGAGGAAGTGGTGGAGAGGTGTTAAGATAGGTGAAGATAAGATGGAGTGCCAGGCCTGATTGCATTACTATGGGTTGTTTATGGATCAGACACAGGCTGGTTTGGCCCTCTGGGATTGATTGTCTTCTGACTGGACAGCAGGCGAATGGAAAGATAATACGAAAACAAAGAGAAAACAGAGGGGGAGTACATAGACGGGTGAAGCTTCACCTGAACTCACAGCCAATCTTAGAGGAGCCGTGCATGTTTTTATTATCTGTGGTTGTGTTCGTCACGTCTGCCAGGGAGGTTAATTTTCTATTTTCTTTTGCCTGTCTGTTAGCCTGCTAACTAACAGGGCAGCTCCAAAACCACTCAGCAGATTTCAGTGACATTTGGTATAAAATTTGGTATTATAAAAAAAAGGCCATGTGCCAAGGTACAATTGATACTTTTTTACAATTTCCTGTAAATAGATTTGTGTAAAAATATAAAAAGCTTAAGAACTTTTAATTTTACACATTACACACGTTCACAAGCCATCAAACACAAGTCTGTTCACAGCTGCTGGAGAGGACCACTGCACTTGTGAAAAATGTTGTATAAAGACGTCTGTGGCTCCAGAGGGCGCTACGTGAAATTTGGTAAATTGTGATGTCACTTGAGTCAGTGTCAGTTGGGTCTGAAAACTACAAGTTTAGCTCCTCATCTCCACTGCAGGGTAGCGGCTTGAGGCTACATTAGCTATGGCTACCATGACACATCCAAATCCTTCACTGAACAGTCAAGTTGGATTGTGGGTAATGTAGGTGTCAGATTTTGGCAAGGGAGAAAAATGCATGCAATAAAAAAAGACAGCGTCTCCTATCATTCAACTATCCATTTTTCTTTTACTTTTAAAGCTGTTCCTTAACTTTTACACATTTTCTCTGTGAGTTCTTCTCAGATGTTGACAAAACTAAAGAAAATATAAGTCAGACACATTTCCACCTAAACATTGTCTTCTGCTTGAAATTTTTTGCTAAACACTTACAATACAATACAAATACAAATTTTCTCCAGGCTTTATCTTGTTTGGTGCGTATTTGGATCAACCCAAAGAGATTTACTCATTTGTTTATGATACCATACATTTCTGGTTGCCAAAAGTTGCCAAATGTTTTGACTCGGTCTTCACAAGAAAAACAACAGCATTTGTAGTTCAAATGTTCAAAATGTGTAATACGGCCAGTGTTTCTATTTTCCTGACGATGATCTCTACTGGCTTTGACAATTATGGCTTTAATTCTTCAGTTTTAACCAGGTGGTATTTGGGAACTAACCAAACCTCAACCGTAGAGATGGCAGATCAGGTCAGGAACTAGTTGCCAGATCAGAAAATGCTCCTGTGTGTTGGAAAGCAATGAAAAAAAACCAAAGCATTTTGTCATTCAGCTTGAAGAACTTGAAATAAAACTGCCATTACTTCAATGCATTCACAACCAAATTTATATCAACTCACATATCAACTCTGAGGGATCCTGTAAATTTTCTAATACTCATACTGTATATGATGTCGCAGGAACATGATAAATATAAAAAGGCCAGCACAATGTTAATGAGTATGACTCACTTGAAATCTTGTACAATTCAACCCTCTAAAAAGCCCAAACAGGATTTAGTTGTCCTCTAAAAATTGCGAATACTATCTATCAATCAGCATGATGTCTATCGCTGTGTGTATTTTGAAGATTCACCATCCAGATGCAGGGTCCTGCAGCCTTGATGGAGTGATGACCTCTCTGAGTGCTTTCTATTTTCTGCCTGTTATGTGTCTGTGTGTGTATTGTAAGTGGGTCTTGTTTGTACGACATGTGCAATGATTCTCAGTGTCCTTCACTCCAGTGGCTCTTGTGAAATATATTTAGAATATCCATTTAGTGTTTAACCCCTAACAGTCCAGCCAGGCCCATTCAGCTCTCACCACACCATCGCAGCTCTCCAGTGCAGCACGCCCTCCGTCATCAGCTGCGTTAGCTGTGTTTGTTTTAGCCCAGTCCACCTGGCCCTCCATTTCATTACTTCAATTAGCGTGATTAGGATCTAAAATTGCTCGTGTCGGCTCAGTGATTGACAGCAATTGGCCACTTAGGGAGGAGAGCTGCAGACACACACAGTGCTGCTCAATGGCTTGTGTAATGAAAGGCGCATGTGTACAGTCTGCGTGTGAGTGTGGGTGTGTTTGTTTACCCTGATGGGAGTTGTGCTCACTGAAGACGAGAACAGTTCTTCAGGCAAACAATGTGAGACCACCACTATAGAAAACCCAGATATCTTGCTTTACCCACATGTGCAACGTGAATGTTCGGGGAAGTGGAAGACATAGATAGAGAGAGAGAGAGAGAGAGAGAGAGATGAGATTTGTGCGGATGTGGTTGCAAATATGTGGACGAGATTTTACAAACATTATTGACTTAAACATTATTGACCTAAAGCAGAATATATCATCTTTCGCATGTACATATCTACATAAATAAACCATTGCTGTACTGTGGGCATAAAGTACATTGTAGCATGGACAGATACTATAAATAATTTCCAAGGAATTCTATGAGTGTAATCATGTGAGGACATGGCAATGCCTCCACTCTCCACCCGTACAGCTTAACATCCTCTAAGCATGTTGCAATCAGCTTGTATCACATGCACACTGATTGTGAGAAAGCGTGACAGACAGGCAATCACTACTCAGTCATGGCACGTTTTGTTCAGCCCAGTGGGAGCAGGGTATGCGGCTCGTTTGGTGGAGGCACATTAAACAGTGGAGGGTAATTTAGAGGACTAGCTGGTCTTCACGTCTCTTCTCATTACGGCCCTCGTGGTCTACACGGCCCTAAGTAAGGGCCGCTGGAGCAGATCTTTGGTATTTGGCTTCGCACCATTTTCATGGCATGTGAGATGGCGATGTGAGGCATTATGTTTATAGCACATAAGTGCCAAGTACGGCCGTCCATCATCAGGCGCTGATAGCCAGAACCGCAGAGGTCCTTGGCAGAACATTAATCTGTCTTTCAAACAGACAGCCATAAGTCTCTCCTCCTCCTCTTCTGCAAGTCCAACACATGTGACTGTCGTTCACTCCCTTTTTCTTCATCTTTTCCCCCACATCTTCCTCTATTCACACTCCCCTCTTGCCAATTTTCACAGTATTCTTCGCCTCCACACCTTTGATCCATTCATCCTGCGATCTTGAGCTTTCCACCCACTCTTACCCTTTGTGTATTGTCTTTTTATTTATTTTATTCTATTTTCTATTTATTCTTATTTTATTTTAGTATTTGGCTGTGTCCTCTTGTTTTACAAACTCTAAAACATGTTCCAACAAATTCTAACAAATCATGAAAAATACAAAACTTTATACTAACAGTGAATGTGAAAGAGGTCACTCATACTGACAAACCTCCACATGATCACCCTGCTTTCCCCCTCAGCTCTACAGAGAGTTTTAGCATCTTTTAGCTAATTGTTTTGGTTTCACAGCCCACAAATGTACTTGCTTTTGGTTTAGTCTCATCACAATCTTGTTTTAGCGAAAAAGCTCTGATAAACTCACTGTACACTACCTGCCCTGCACCGAATGGCAGACATGCAAAGTTAGCGACCAAATGGTGAACATAGTGGAGGATTTAGCAGCTAAAAAGACACAGATATTTACCTCAGGAGTAGTTCGACAGCAAAAACAAAGCTGAAAGGAGAGTGAATACTGGACTTGTTTGATGGATGTGTAAATAGGAAAATGTTTGCTAATACATCTGCAATTATCTAACAACTTTATGAGGCGTAAAATTATGAATGCAACTTTAATAATGTTGAACATCGGGGGGGGTTTGTTCAAAATGCATATTTAACCTTTTGGAATCTGACTCTCATCTTTGCCTCTTTTCAGTGTCCCAGTAGGACATTTCTTGTCTTCTCCCCCTCACTCACATCCCTCTCCATATTTATCTTTTTCTTCCATCCAGGATGTCTTTGAAAAGTGCAAAGGGAGGACCAGACAGTAGACCATCCTCTGCTGCCAGGTCAGTGTGCTATAACTAAAATGGTATAAAGTCAAATAAACAATTTGATTAAAAGCTTAATCAAGGAGTGAGCTTGTGAGCTTTTAACCTGTACCTGAGTCAGGCTAAATAGCAGAACTATCCCCATATTTATGTCTTATACTGTAACAAGTGAGCAATTCATGAGGAGGAAATCCCAGAAACCTGGGTAATACAGTCCATGAAACTTCCGAAAAAAGCAATTGACTCCTATTGCTGCTGCTGTCTATCAGCAGACAGGATCCATCTTACCTTATCAACAGGAAGGGGCATCTCCTTGACAAGCCACAAAATCCAGTGTCATTGATTTTTATTGCTGGTTATTAGACATTTTAAAAAGGTGTCAGTATAAATTAGGAGATATAATGCACTTGAATTAACTAAAGTTTTTTTCCTCTCCCAGCATGTCACCACGAGGAGGGAGGGCTGCAGCAGCTGGCAGTACGAGGTTCAAAAGCAAGGCTCTTCAGCTCAGCCTCTCCAAGAAATTCTGGTTATTATCATTCTCTGTTTCAAATCAACATTGATTAGGACAAGGGGAGTGGTTTGTGCAGATTTGTGCACCCAATTAGTGTCATTGATTGGTACATGTGCTGCAAAACAAACAAACTCATTACCCTAAGAAACACCTCCTTCCTTTTTCTAGTGAGACAGACGTAACCACTGATGTCAGCTAACTGGACGATTGGCGTTTTTCTATAATTTCACTCATGCAGGGCAATTATTTCAAGGGAGGCTAGATGAAGTAATCACCCATAAGGCACTTGAGTGCGTTTGTTCTGTTAGGAAAGGATGTATAGCCCTGGCTTTGATGATGACAACTCTTAACACTTGGCACGCAAATGCACACTTCACAGCTCAAAGTCACCCTCGTCTCAGGCGAAGGGCTCTGGTGAGGAGGAAATCGGTCGTAAAAGTAAAAGGAGCCTCAGCAACAGCTCAGCAGTGGCCGCTGCTTACATCTCCTACCTGAATAAGCTGTTTGGACAGGTCAGTTTAACAGCACATTACCACACATAGCCACATGCATGTTGTCACAGCCATGACGCATTTGTTGGTTACTAGAAGGGTTATTTAAAAAAAGGGCATAGTCACATTTTTTTTGTTACAGTGTTTAGAAAAGCCACCATTAGAAGCAGGCGTCAGGAAACAGCATCTAATAAATTGCAGCCATGCCAGCTGATTACTCAGTTGCGTCAATTATGCTGATGATGTCACCGCACTAAACTTGCTTGTATGATCAATATGTGTCAGCGGCCAATGCTCTCAACATCATGTTAATTGTTTCCTGACTCATCTACCTGTTCCTAAGAGATTGTCCTCCCACGAAAAACGACCGTAGATCTGTAGATTCAGCAAGTGTTACTAAATGACATGTGCTTATGTGTCAAAGCCATCAAGCAGCCTGAATAATTATGAGTCGAGAGCAAAAGAGGCAGTCAATGGTTGTTATCATAGAGCAACAAAGTCCACGTGACTGGCTGTTCATTAACTCAGACCAAAGCAACAGCCAATAAAAGAAACGGACAAAATAAACACAGCTGAAATTGAAAATAAAAATTACCTACATTAGATGATGTTGAGGAAATAAACAGGATTAAGTAACATTTCATAAAACTTTATGTAATGTCACAATATTATGGCTACACCATATGTTTTGTTTTTACACTTAGAGTACATCTGTATTTATATATGTACATACACTTACTTAACTGTGTCCATTTGGGTCTCCACAGGCCATGAATAAATAACTGTGCATTGACTTTAAAGTTGCACAGAGTGGAGTTGGAAAATTGATCCATTTGTTCAGCTGATTCTAACTGTTTAAGTATCGATTGAAAGTATAAGCACTGGTTGTAGCTGTTTGCAGTGAATGATGACTATCTGAGAGTGAACGACCTGTCTGCAAAGCAGTAATTACTGATACTGAAAGGCCACATCTATTCATTCACACATGAAATCATGAGATCAGGACCGTGGGCTGTTATCTCATTCTCTAAATCTATAAAAAACATCCAAGTCACTCTAATAATTCCAGCTGACAGATGATATATTGCATGGACACTGGGCTAGCTTCCATAAAAGCCCTGGTTGGTTGAAGTTCAGCACTGGCTCTGTTCAGGCCTGATACCCTGCTCCCAGATTGCTGTAGGGCATCACAGAATATTTAGGCAAATAACAAGTGGAAATGAGCCGGCAAATGGTCCACCTCAACCACCTTCCACAGATTTGTTAAAATCATCAGCTGATTTATATACAGAGCACCTATATACAGAGCACCATTTGCAGGATACGTTTAACTGAAATACAAAATATTGTTATTTGTTCATGCATACGTTTAGCGCTGGAATCAGTGTAGAGTGAACTCTTTTCTCTCAAGGACAAAACCCTGAAGGGCAAATACCCATTGAAATAATTGGTGGGAAATGCACAGTAATTACAAGGACTTATTTTATGCTCTACACAGTGAATTGATGGAATGAACTGAATGAATTAATGGAAGTATGCAAACATCCTGTTTTTCATTAAATATAATAATTTATGTGATTTTTAAGTCTATATAATTGATGCATTTATTTGTGCCCCATTCACCAGAAAATAAATTTTATTTCACTGTATGACAGTGACAACGGAGGCTCCTTATTCAGATCAAAGGTCTTTTATTTTGTTGTGGTCCCCAGTATGTTCTTTAATCTGTTTTTTAGTTCTGCACTGTTGTTGTTGTTGTTGTTGTTGTTGTTGTTGTTCATACAATGAAGTTTATAAAAGATCATTTTAATCATTGAACTATATGGGACCCTGGTGAGACCTTATTACAAAGCAGAGCCAAAGGCTTTTCCATAAATTCCTACATTACAGGAAAGGGATTTACTATAAAAGATAACAGAGAAATTTGCACCAAGGGGAGCTGTGTGCCTATGAACATTTTAATGATGTTTCATAACTAAATTTCTTAATAACTAATGGGGCAGTTTCATTGTTTTAAAGTAATTTATGGGAATTGAAAACCATTTCAGCATGACCTTGGGCTACTGTAGACTCCACTTCCACATCCTTCCCTGAGTTACTACCTCACCTGCCATGACTGATCTGCCTTGTTTTACTGTGACAATTCCGGGTTGAATTTACTAGTATCCAGGTAGAGAGGTCAGCATTGTATCCACAGCACAGAGGACACATTGTTTTGGTTTCTGCCCTGACACTGAGGCAGGGAGACCATCCATCCTGCAGCAGTCGTAATCCCTGCCTCAACACAAGTATTAATAACCCCCTTAGCCAGGTTCACTGTCAGCCCTCATTATATCCAGCTGAAGAAGAAGCCGGGAGACAAATAGCTAAAGAAAAACAATTGATGCATTTACATGTCAGAGCCACAGCAGAAGACAGAAAGATGTGAAGCAAAATGAGCTGCTCTCATCAATGAGTGATACATGTGCATACCGTAACTGGATCGTGTGTGTGAAAAATATCCACACACCTCTCATATATGTTCATGCGTCATGCTTACAAAGCAGTTGGTTGCTCAATGGGCCATGTGAAGGCAGACAGAATGAAATTAACTGTTAATGGGCTCGGATGACGGATGAATTAAGAGTCTGCATGGCATGCTGTCTAATCCTTTCTGGATGAAAAAAATCCAATTAATGTGTTGACCTTGCTACATTATCTAAATATGCCCTTGTAGGCTGGAGGATCCTGAGCAGGGTAAACAGTAGTTCTGAGCTCTGGGCAACGGGCATTTTTTTTTTATTATACTGCAGTATCAAAAATCATATTAAAACTTAAGAGGTTTATATAAATCACAAGTGTTTTAGTGTTTTAGTGTTTGAGGCAGAGTACACGTACGGTGAGGCAACTCTTGATGTAATTGCATCCTGGCATTGCATTTGTGTTTCAACTCTGTTGGCAATATTCTACAGTGAATAATCATTTGAACGGCCGCCATGCAGTGCAGCTTCCAAATAAACCATGGGGGCCTCTCCTTTTCCTCAAGCTATTGTGCACTTGAGCAGGATGACCTTGTATGATTTATGTATTAGCCACCCTAAGTGCCAACATGTATTAAGAGGAAAATATTGCACTTTGCTTTGCATTTCAGTTCCACTGCTGCTCTGGTTTGCCTTTTTATCTCTCACTTTTTCAGCAGTGCAAGGAACAACTGAAGGTTGAAAAATTCTTTCCTCTGATAAAAGTAGCAATAAAGTAATGGAAACAGACACTTGATTTAAAGCATAGAGCCCCCATAAAAATGTAAAAACATGGAAGTAATATAAGCATCAGCATTAAATAGACTAGACTACTTTAGGTGCTTTAATGCAAGTTTTTTCATGTAGAACTTGGTATTTATAGCAGTTAGATAAATGTGATGAGGTGAAAATACAAAAAGGAATAAAAGTATGTCTGACATGGTTGCAATATCAGAGCAAGAAAGAATTAGTTCCTTCCACCTCTGCCAGTGAGTATTCATGTCTTTATCTTAGTTTAAAATCTATTCCCAATACTTTTCCTTACTGCATCAAAGTGAGGAAAAACAAGCCCAGAGGACATTTGTGCTCGCAATAATTTGAGCTTTCATAAGCTTGCATGTCAGTCTTGTTTCTTTGAACTTATAGATATCCTCCGGCTCGTGGCGTCTTTGTGCTAAGCGATATCTCCATATGTCAGGCTTAGTTGCTATATGAAGATGACTGATTGCATATTTCTTGCTTCCCCAGTGAATGTGAAGACATTTCTGTAGAAGAGCTGCATGTTGTTAGCAAGCCCTGTAGTCAAGAATCATGCTTGCACAAGCATGATTCTTGAAACAATGATCATCGTCATCTTTTAATATCAAAGCTTTACTTATGTAAATTTGAGCCAGGACATGCAAATATGCTAATTAAATAAGCTTTGTTTCTAGGTCTGATGCACGTGATATGTGCATCACATTTCATTTCATGAAATATGAGCACTTTTCTGATGGATTCATGTGAAGCTCCCAAACCTCTGAGCTCATCCTTTTCAAGTGTATTTCTTGCCTGGGGATGTGCATTTGCACAATGTTGCAACTGATGACCAAATTATAATGTGTTTTTTATTAAAACTGTCTGCAACCAGTGGAATATATTAGCATATTGCTATTTTAAGCCTATAGCTCTCCTAAATTTCACTGCGATCCATTATTCTTAATGACTATCTTTGTTGAGAATATGTTCCTTGCTCCTAGTTTTGTCTCAATTTCCCTGAAAACGCATGGAAAAAGAAGAGGAAGAGGGAGAAAGAGAGGGACAGATCACCCTGAGCAAATGTCAAAACAAGGCAGAGAATACTGAGCATTTCACACACAAGGCTGTATGCAAATTACGTCTTGTGTCTGTGTATGTGAGTGTATAAGTGTGTGTGTGTGTGTGTGTGTGTGTCTGTCTTAGTTCACATAGTGTATCTGAGTTTCTTTGCAACAGTGCAAGGTTTGTGCAACTCACTGTCAAATGGTTGTGTGTGGGTGTATATTTGAACACATACAGGCTGAGTTTATGCTGCGTCTCCCTAAAGATGCTGCAAATGTGGAGTGTGTGTGTGTGCGTGTGTGTGTGTGTGTGTGTGTGTGTGTGTGTGTGTGTGTGTGTACATGCACGTAGGAGTGTGTGGTACTGTGTCATTTTGCAAATTAGAAAGACATGTCACTGGGTGAAATCCCATTAGAGTTTACTGTCTGCATGCAGCAGTGTTGACATGATATGCATGTTATTCTAATTTGGTAGTCAAAAACAGATTATCACCGGGGTATTTCTCAGGAGAATTTGCTGTTTTAAAGCCACCCTGATTTTGCATCCCATCCTCTGATGCTGTCGTGCAATTATTTCCACTGTCTTTTTTTTTCTCTTTATCTGCTTCACAGGAGCGAGAGCTGATGCCAGAGGAGTTAGATGGTAAGATGTTGCCTATGTAATTACGATGCAAACACACGATAAATTGCACAGCTTCATCAATGCTATTGATACTGTCTCCTGTTAAGCCTGCCTCTTCTTCTGGATTCGTGTGAGAGATTGAAGGTTTCTCAGACTGTCTTGAAATGTTTGCCAATGACTCAGAGCTACAAAATCAATTAAAACGACATCACATAAGTTGTTGTTCATGAGAGTTGGCCCTATTTCTGTCTGCTGGAATCAACAATTAGATAAGTTAAAACTTTGTTCCAAGTGTAAGCATCAGCACCTGCGCACGCCGTGTATCTCTGTGTGTTCGACTCTTGGGAGAAATGTTTTACCCTACTTTATGGTTTGCTGCAATTCCTGTAATTTGTTTGTCTGTCTGTCTGTCTGTCAGAGCTGCAGGAGGCCTTTAAGGAATTTGACTATGATGCGGATGGTTTCATCCATTACAAAGACATCGCAGACTGCATGAGGACCATGGGCTACATGCCTACAGAGATGGAGCTCATTGAGATCATCCAGCAAATCAAGATGAAATGTGTGTATTTCCATGTGCATTGCATGTGTGTGTGTGTGTGTGTGTGTGTGTTTGTGTGGTTTCCATCTCTTCCTCAGTGGTTAAAGCACATGTGCATGATTGATGGGTCCTCCCGAAGTGAGCAGGTGTGAATGCACGAGTAATGCGTCTGTGTGTGTTGGACAGTCTTTCCTGCAAGTCCGTGAGGAACTGATGTTTGTCTTTGAAGTTGGGGACATTCGAGACGTTTGAGCAGACTGATTAATGACCCTCACACTGCAGGTGCAGGGGTGTATGAATGTGAGCCTGCATAAAGACATGTGAGTTGAGGTCTAACTTCTCTCTCACTGCTCTTAATGAGAGCGTGTTTGCCTTTGCTGTCTTCTCTAAATGATCGAGTATTGATTAGCGTGGGGCTAGTGTATAAAGTTTAAGGTGAATCATCATTTCATTGATTTCTGCCTTGAGCCTGGAGAACCAGTTGCTTTAACACCTACCTAGTGTCAGTGCAAGGCCGGAAAATCTGAACAAACCTGTTTGTGCCTGCCAAGACTTTACGTAAACCGCCAATAGACACATGGGACTTAAACACATGTAGCATCATATAGGTGTGATGTTTTGTAATGTCCTACTGAAGACATCACATATGCAAGAACCCAGCTGCAATACAGTATAAAATATGCCAGTGGTACATCTACACTGCAGCAGAGCCATTTTTTAGATCTTTATGTGTATACCATTTGAGCTGTGTGCCATTTCTTTTGTAAGACCACACCCAACCACACACAACAATGTGGTCAGAGGTGAACCAGACTGTGAAACCCCCAGTGAAACACTACTTTTCAGCCTAAAAGTTGCATGTTTGTTTTTGTCTGCAGAGACTTTCCACGAAAGTCTCCTTCTTATCTAAAATCCAAACATGAACTCGCGTCTTGTCCTGGACCTTGGCCTGTTAACCACACGGCCAAACAAAACATTCACTGGGAAAAGTGCTCTGCTAATGTCAGTTTGCAGGCTAGATAGTTAATTAGCTACTCGGCTGCAGCACATTAAACAGCACGTCCTTTTAGATGCCGGTGTGATCTTTTTCTCTTCAGTACCACTGCTTGGAAAACACTTTCCGCTTATGATTTGTACGCTACACTGCACTTTGCTTAGTTTGTCTCTAGCTCCCCTGTTGATGTTCAGAGCTGGTGCTCAGCTTCCCAGATGCTGCCATTCAAATCCCCATAGTCCCTCCAGCAGTCTGAGACTAAAAAGATCATTCTAAATATTTCCCAATAGATCTTCTTTTATTGCTTTCAAAAATAAAAACTATTAACAATACATTGAAAAATCACAGCCATTATTTTGACTGCAAGAAGGAATAACTAAACATGATATCAGCTGAACCTTTTTTTAAAGATATTTTCTTAGTCCTCATTTTAACAGTAGACAAGACTCACTGCAGATGATTCAGAATAATGGAGATATTGTTTTTTAAAGGGATGTTCCTGCTGAACATCTTGTCATTCTTTGATGCTGTAAGAAAAACATAATTTGCCTTCATTGTCTTGATGTGGAGGCAAAAATCTCAGACACAGATGACTCAAAATGTGGGCAAATGAAGCCAAACACGGCGGCAAGACATCATTAGAGATAAGTGCCTTTATTTATTTCTGTTTTTAGATAATAATTGGTTTTTCAATATCTACTGTGTTAGAGATTTCTATGTCTGTTTGTGCCTGCTTGGAAAAATAGCCTAAATTCACCATTAGTTTACACGTGTGTGTAATGTAGCTTTGAGCCCCTAGGACAATAACACTAATAATGAGCACAATATTGGACTTTGGGTCGACTGTGCAATTGTCTGGCCACAAAACAGTTGCATCACGTTGGATACAGTCAGTGTTTCTCCGCTGTGATCCTACGGGACCAGTGTGCAGCTGGCTTCTGTCCTACCAGCCCCTTAATTAGATTCACCTGGAGTCCCGGGTGTAAATAATTTCCTGATTAGATGATTAGAATGACAACAGCAAGGATCGTGAAAACCAGGATTGAGAGTGCGACTGCTGTATTAACCTCCCATAAACATCCCATCTGACGTGCACTGCTGCAAAAAGTGGCAGAGCGCAAAGTGTAAACAACTGTTGTTAAAGCTTACAGAGCCTTATTTTAAAGTCCTGTCAGAAATACCAAACACATCATGCTGAATTACAGGGAAATATGTGTAAAGTGACTCATATCTCATTGCGACTTTACCACTTGATGCAATGTCGCAGCCATAAAAATGATGTCTCAGATTTGAATTACAGGCTTTACACAATAAGACTTCAATGTATGGCTGGGAGAAGCAGACACCATATGTGACGCGTTAAGCTGTGTAGAAAAACATTTTAAATCTCTACCTCAAAAGGAATGCCATGTTTTGTAGTGGTTAGTGTGAATAATTCATCCATTCGCTGATACCTTAATTTGACTCATAAGGTAGAATGGGCCAGAGTCATTCCCAGCTTAATCTCTGTTGCATAATCCCTGTAGATTCATTAATACCATGAAATTCAGTCTTTTTTTACAAGCAGTGTTGCACTATCAATTAAAATAATAATAATAATCTCCAAAGACTTTGGGGAGATTTTTTCTTCTCCATGATTACGGACTGACCCACTTAAGGCACAGAAATTCTTCAAGGCGGTGTCAGAAATCCCCCACAGACTGCCGCTACACCAGGGTAAAGCCTGCCAGTCAAAAAAATACGCTGTACCTTAAGGCAAGTCTGAAAATTGTTTGCTAAATCAAAAATTATAGGATTAATGGTCTTTTATTTCAGAATCCATCAGCTGCTGCTGTAGCATGTATGTGACAGAACCATTAGTTTCGTGATTCAGCACCATTAAATAAGCTTTCCATGCAAGCAGAGTTTGCCATAGTCTGATTTTCATCCTCAATAGTCCTGAGACTCTGAGCACTGATTAAATTTTTGAATCACAAAATGACCGCATGGCTTTATTGAAGTAGTCTTTCACTTCCACCAAGGCCTAGATAATGAAAACAGGCCGAGCCTATTGGTCCACACTATCAAATAAGCCTGTCTTTTGTTAAACTAATAACACGAGCCTTCTCATTGTATCCGTCTGTTTTGATAATTACCATGGGGATCAAACAAAACAAAGCTGGTTCTAAGTGGGTTGAGGGAAGCGTAATGAACACAGCTGAATGCAGTGTTTAAGTCTCCGTGCACTGAGCACATAAGCTTCATACGCTTTTAACAGAAAAACTTACTTTTAAGTCAGGAAAGGCCAGGTGTATCACCACTACCTTTACGTAAGTACTGCATTTAAATACAATCTTAAAGTAGTAATATTTCCACCAGGTACTACATTGTAGAGGGAAATGTACATTTGATCCCACCACATTTATTTGACAGCTAAAGTTACCTCACTGACAGTCTATTTACAGGTTTAAACTAAGACAAGACAGTGTGATACATTGTTTTACCTACCTAAAGAATACCTGAAAGAAGACTATGACTGAAACACTGATCCTACAATAAACTTGAAACAATGTGCAGAGGTACCTTCTTAAGCCAGGGGTACGCTGATTTGTTGTCTGGCCATGTTGGAAAAAGAAAATGTGTTTTTCGAGTGGCCACAGTTGAAGTTAGTGTGAAAAACCAGGCGTCAAGAAGAAGTACGTGATCTGTCATGCCACAAACTGAAAACAAACAGAAAATCGACAACTGGCTGACAAATAGCTGGCAGCTAAAGTGCCAAATATTTTTTGTGAAAGTCGGTGGAGACCAAAACAAAGCTAAAAGAGAATGAAATTTGAACTTTCATTCTTACTTAGTTGCCAGAAACATGACTCCAAATGAATGTTAATGATGCCTTGTGCCATCTGCATATGTAAATGAGCAGCTGTTTGCTAACATGTTCTCCATAATGACTTTGACCACAAAGTGGCCAAAAAATTAAGCGTAGGATCTGAATACATCTCCCATCACTGTTACTAGGCTGATGATTGCAGTACACTGTGGACCTGCTGCATGTGACAGTATCCTCTGACATCTTCATGCTTAATGCATGAGTCCATGTGTCTAGCGGACACTCCAGGGAGATATAGAACTTATTACCTGGTAGTCAACCTGTGCATGTGTGTGTGTCTCCTCTGTCTTTCTGCAGGGGGTGGTCATGTAGACTTTGAAGATTTCTGTGAGCTAATGGGGCCGAGGATGCTGGCTGAGACAGCTCATATGGTCGGGCTGAAGGAGCTCCGCTGTGCCTTCAAACAGGTGAGAGGTCCCCAGCGAGAAACTCTAAAGAAGTTTGACTTCAAGCAAGTGAATTGGGTCTGGTAATATGGCAGAACTCTGAAGTGTGCAACAGGACCTTTCCTTGGAGAGTGCCAGGAGTGTGTGACTCTTACTTGTAAACAGGTCAGAGGGAAGAGGACTCGCTGGCTATGAATGCAGAAAAAAGGGTTTATGGGGAATGGAAAATATTCATATTGATGGTGTTTTTATGAACCTGCCTGGAACCTGCCATCCAAACAGCCACCATACATATTTTATATTTGTTTTTTATGCTCATTAGACATATTGAATTGTTTACCCCCCAAGCCAAGCTGTGGTGTGACATAATCTCTGACCAAGCAAAACAAATGAGATGATCATGTCATTCAAAATCAAAGCTTTTCACCCGTAGGTTCATCTATTAAACACATTGCAGCATGGTAGGTTTTTACTATTTACTGTAAAATAGACTATACTGATAATGTGCTCTTAATGTTTAATATCACACACTAGTGTTGTTATATAGTGTGTGTGTGTGTGTGTGTGTGCGTTTGTCTGTCCGCAACTAATCTCACATACTACTGCACCCATATGCCTAATATTTTTTGTGCACATTTATGCCTGTATGCGCAACAATTGCCTGTGATTGCTGTGGTTCACAATATTGGAAAATTGTATTGACTGTTTAATACGGTCGTTGACTGCTGACTCTTCACTGCTCTGAAAGGACCAGTGTGTAGGATTTAGAGGCATCTAGCAGTGTTCTTGCAGATTATAATGGAACAACTGAATACCCCTCCCTTCAACCCTCCCAATCACCGACTCTTCTTCTTTGTCTTCCAGCTGATACATTTTATACCACCAAATCTTAAGGTGCCACTTCAATATAAAATGTCAAAGGCACCTGGTTTGTCAATTCTGGGCTACTGTAGTAACATGGCGGACTCTGTGGAAGAGGACCTGCTCCGTGTGAACATATGAAGGGCTCATTCCAAGCTACTGGGATTAATTTGTCTACATTATAAACTTAACTTTGTACATTTAGTTCAGATTTCATCATCAATGTCCTGAATAGTGCTTGAATAGACCAGAAATTCATCTTATAACATCTGAATCCATTTGCAGAGAATAATGAACTTCTGCAACTCGAGAGCACAGTCTAGTCTCTTAACAGACAAGAATACATTTTCAACTTAATCCAATTCAGCCTCATAATCACTTCAAAAGTCTATCTCGCTTCAGTGCTAACACCTCATGAGTCAGCATCGCCCCATCTGCAGACCCAAGCTGTTTTCAGACTTCCAGGAACCTCATGCAGCCCTGTTCCAACTATACACTGTGATATGTGAAACTCAACTTTGACTTATGTTTAAATAATTTTTTTGAATGGCCTGATCTATGAGCCTCTTATTTCAATTGGTGCAAAAACAAAACAGTAGACCCTTTACAGATTCAACAAGGATAGAATAGATGGACAGATGGAGAAGATATAGAACAAAACAAACAAGGATGAAATATGTTTATGTATATGATTGTGTGTGTATGGGGGAAAGGAGAGAAAAAAAGACACTACTGCTAATAATAAAATCAGCTATTGTTGTATGAGGGGTTCTTGCAGAGCTTGAGAGCTGCCTGTTCCACACTTGAAGCATTTGTTGGGGTTGGCGGGTTCACCGATGTCATCAGCAGCAGCACGAGGCTGTTACCTGGGTGAGGATGTGTCCATGCGTGTACATACGAATATTGTGTTTGTGTTACATGGTTACGCAAATGGTATTGATAAATGGGACACAGGAACTGTGAAATGAACCCATTTTATTATATTTTTAATGTTATTTGTCTCTCTGTTGGGATGTTGAGATGATAGGAGAGGGTGCATCTGGGATGTTGAGAGGTTATTTCCGTCTTCCCAGAAACTGATGAAAGATCTCCCAGCAGACATGCAGATGGGGAGGCATGAAGGATGTGACCCGTAGGTGAGGGCAATGTATGTAAATGTTTGAGTGGGTAGGTAGTGTCAGGTGGCATGAAGGTAATCATCTGTAGTGTTTAGCGTGCAGTGTGACCAGGTGTCATCTGTGAGCACCATATTGCGTGTATCTTAAACAGGGTGAGGTGAGCTCTGTGTAGGATTTTGTATTAAATAAGTCTGGTGCCAGACAGATGTGCATCCATCATGCAATATGAATGGCAACAGCCAGATGTTTTTTCCAATCTTGGACCAGTTATGGACGATTACAGATTGACTGAGACTGTGAATTGCTATTTTGAAGTGTTTTCTCTGTGTGGTTATGAGTTGACTGAACAGCGGGGTGTTTGCATAATGTTGTTTCATGTGCTGATTTTTCCTTTTAAACAGTGCTTCGGTTGTGAATATAAACCCTCCAAGAAGCTGTTGTCACCGATATCGGATATCTGTTGTAGTATTTTATGAGGAAGTGAGCTGTGATGAAATACGAGTTCCAAATGTATAATTCTACCTCATTATTGTAAATTGAAAGCAAGTGGATTGTCTTTTATCTGAAAGTCTAGGCTTTGCCAGATTGAGGTGAATTTGTGTGAATCTGTAGGTACAGTGGGGCAAAAAAGTATTTAGTCAGCCACCAATTGTGCAAGTTCTCCCACTTAAAAAGATGAGAGAGGCCTGTAATTTTCATCATAGGTACACTTCAACTATGAGAAACAAAATGAGAAAAAAAAATCCAGAAAATCACATTGTCTGATTTTTAAAGAATTTATTTGCAAATTATGGTGGAAAATAAGTATTTGGTCAATAACAAAAGTTCATCTCAATACTTTGTTATATACCCTTTGTTGGCAATGACAGAGGTCAAACGTTTTCTGTTAGTCTTCACAAGGTTTTCACACACTGTTGCTGGTATTTTGGCCCATTCCTCCATGCAGATCTCCTCTAGAGCAGTGATGTTTTGGGGCTGTCACTGGGCAACACGGACTTTCAACTCCCTCCAAAGATTTTCTATGGGGTTGAGACCTGGAGACTGGCTAGGCCACTCCAGGACCTTGAAATTCTTCTTACGAAGCCACTCCTTCGTTGCCCGGGCAGTGTGTTTGGGATCATTGTCATGCTGAAAGACCCAGCCACATTTCATCTTCAATGCCCTTGCTGATGGAAGGAGGTTTTCACTCAAAATCTCACGATACATGGCCCCATTCATTCTTTCCTTTACACGGATCAGTCGTCCTCAGCCCCAAAGCATGATGTTTCCACCCCCATGCTTCACAGTAGGTATGGTGTTCTTTGGATGCAACTCAGCATTCTTTCTCCTCCAAACACGACAAGTTGAGTTTTTACCAAAAAGTTCTATTTTGGTTTCATCTGACCATATGACATTCTCCCAATCCTCTTCTGGATCATCCAAATGCTCTCTAGCAAACTTCAGACGGGCCTGGACATGTACTGGCTTAAGCAGGGGGACACATCTGGCACTGCAGGATTTGAGTCCCTGGCGGCGTAGTGTGTTACTGATGGTAGCCTTTGTTACTTTGGTCCCAGCTCTCTGCAGGTCATTCACTAGGTCCCCCCGTGTGGTTCTGGGATTTTTGCTCACAGTTCTTGTGATCATTTTGACCCCATGGGGTGAGATCTTGCGTGGAGCCCCAGATCGAGGGAGATTATCAGTGGTCTTGTATGTCTTCCATTTTCTAATAATTGCTCCCACAGTTGATTTCTTCACACCAAGCTGCTTACCTATTGCAGATTCAGTCTTCCCAGCCTGGTGCAGGTCTACAATTTTGTTTCTGGTGTCCTTTGACAGCTCTTTGGTCTTGGCCATAGTGGAGTTTGGAGTGTGACTGTTTGAGGTTGTGGACAGGTGTCTTTTATACTGATAACGAGTTCAAACAAGTGCCATTAATACAGGTAACGAGTGGAGGACAGAGGAGCCTCTTAAAGAAGAAGTTACAGGTCTGTGAGAGCCAGAAATCTTGCTTGTTTGTAGGTGTAGGTGAACTTGCACAATTGGTGGCTGACTAAATACTTTTTTGCCCCACTGTATGTACTGTTATGAATGGGTTTTTGAAAAAGTTTTCATTTTTAATTGACTGCGTAAGGAACAGTAGGTCTGATGTAGACATTTTAAATTTTTATTTAAATTTTAATCGTAAGGGACCGTGTACTGTATTAAGCATTAATGTTACCATTTGATGAATTGAAGTGTCAGCCTGAGGCTCATTTTTATCTGCAGTCCCCTGGCAGGTCACCATTAAAACATCCACACAGTGACAGAACAGCACCAAACAAAGTAGACAAACAACACAAAAAACATAATACAAATTACACACAGTAACACATCACACACACACACCTTGTCAGCACCATGAGTGTGTTAGACTGATTAAGAGCAAGGAAATTTGTATACTCAGCAAAACAAGTAAATTACATAATCAGTGGTTACAGAGGGGAGTAGCTTCTAGCAGACTTTTTCTTTTGACTTTAATTTGGCTACTGATAGAAATACAACTCTTTATGTTGTCTGGTTGTGTTTCACTGAGCTGTGGGTTTTACAGAGAAAGCCCCAAGGCAGTGTGGCGAAAGGATACATCACAATCTCTTATAGAAGGTGGTACTGAGGAGAGGCCAAACAATTTAAAATTTTATACACAAGACACAATAGTTCCTGACTATAACTATACTGTTCTATGTTCTCTGAGCCTCTTTGTCTGTGTATATATTGATACATCTCTTGATAACTTTCTCTCTCTCCATGTCTGTCATTATTTCTCCTCTTCTCTTTATATCATACTGTATTCTGTCTCTCCACCCTCCTCATTAGCCCAGAAACTTGTAATGGTCTTTCCTTCTCTGTTCCTTGTGTCATCTCTAATCCTCTTCACCTATGATCTATTCATTTGTCTCCCCTCACTCACTGCATGTTCACGTCCCCACCTCCTTGCTCTCCATTAACCGTACACGCTGCAGTTTGACTGTGATGGTGATGGAAAGATCACACTTGATGAGCTCAAGGAGGGCATGAAGACCCTCCTCGGGGAGAAGCTGAAGAAAGGCGAGCTGGAGGAGATCCTCACCGACATTGACCTCAACAAAGACGGCAACATCGACTTTGATGGTGAGCAGTTGGGGACTTGGGGGGGAGAGAAATGTGTGGGAGGGGAGTGCATAGACTCCAGGCAAGATGTGAAGGGGGGGGGGGTAGAGTAGTGCGTCCCAACCAGGGGTACTTTTAACCCAGGGGATACTTCTGCAGCTGCCAAAGGGTTTGTGAAAACACCAACTAATTCCTAACTAAAAAATAAATTGCAATTTGATTTTGAAAAATGGGTGTGATGCTGAGCAAGCAGCCCTTTTTGAGTCAGATGAAGTTGAGTGTGTGAATTAGCAAGCAGACTATTGCAGAATTATTTGAAATCTTTGAAATATATCGTTAATGGATAAAAGGATGAAAATATTAAAGTGATGAAGTAGTTGAAATATATAGCTATAGCTATAGGTATGGAAAAACTGTTGAAATAGTGACCTGGGAGTTAAGTTTGATAATTGCATTAATGGGTAATGCAGTACTAATTGCCATTTTAAGTTTGGTACAGTGCAGTAACATCCAGTTTATGATCCAATCCGTTCATAAGGACACAGTCGGAACATGACGAACGCTGTGGGGTTACATGAGTTGATCTGACACTTCTGATCAGTACATCACACAAAAAAAGGTTGGGAACTGCTGGTGCACAGGAAGGAAGAGCAGAAGGGCAGGAAAGGGCGGAGAGGACAAAGCCGAGGGGTTAGGGAATGTAGCTGGAACAGGTTGAGGATGATGGGGACAGAAGAGTCAGAAACGAGGCGGCAAAAGGGGCACGTGGGAAAGAAGGGATGGTTAAGTCAAGGTGGGTTAGCCGATCCAATCTAATCAGTAGTGCATTAAGCCAATCAATACACATGCCTGGGCACCTGTCACATGTTACACAAAGAACACACACTGTTGGACAGCTCAAGGACTTTGCTGAAATGTCATTACCACGTTACCTCGCAAGGGAATAAACAACACAATGGGACACACACACAGAGAAACACACACATATGCAGGTGCCATCAACACCATGTTGTGCGATGACGAGCTGCAGCACACACTGAGAGGCATGATCCTGTTTGTCTTGTCTCAGCAATCTAATCAATTACAATTATTGGGAACATATGAATAGGTGTGCCAGTCTTAGAAGGGATCAATAAGCAGGTGTTCCTCATTATCATCAATTAGCCCCCAGGGCAGCGTTTGAGGGTTTCTGTCCAGTTTAGCCACCTGGGCAGAAATCAAGCGTCCACGGCAGCAGCGAGGAGGTTGTTCAGGTCACACTCATGTAGGACGACGAGGACTGAGCTGCTGTTCCGCTTGGTTTTATGTCTTTTTATAGAAAATGGTTAGAGGAGTACCTCAAGAGATGATGTTAGTGGGTTAATCTGCAATTAAGCTTTAGTCCTCAGTCAATCAATAGATTCTCACCCACAATCAGTATCTTTCAGACCAAAGTGCTTCAGAAAGTCAGTGGAAAATGGAAGACATGATTGACTGGATGGATTTAGCGGAACCTGCTTCAAGCTATCTGCAGCCAGGTTTCATTGACAGGAAGCATCAATAGCTGCGTTGATTGACAAGTGGATCTACAACAATGGACACAGGGAGCTGAAATAAGTGGTAATCACACTGATTACCAGTCACAAGAAGGGATGAACAGAGTCTGGAAACTGGCAGTAGGCATTTTAGAGTTGTTTTTAAATCTGTGTCTGGGTTAAATACTTATCCAGAGAACCAGTCCTATTCTCTATCTCGCCTCAACAACAGAGGAAAATGAAACTCATATTTAAATTTTGAATTCTAAATAGCCTTTCTCCCATTTTTTCGCCCCATATCGCCCCATCACCGCCTCGGTTTTTCATTAACATGGTCATAATGGAAATATTGTGACACACCATGAGTTAGTTTCCAGTACAATTTCATGTGGGTTGATAATGACGTGGCCGCATCCCATGCCGTCCTCTTATGATATTAGAGTGTCATTATTCTTATCACTGGATCTGCTGCTGTCTCTGTTTCCCTCTGCAGAGTTTGTTATGATGCTTTCTGCACGATGACCTCTGAAGGAAGAAGAAAAAGCGTACAACACTGGACTCACAAGCTGCGCACCAGCTCATCGGCAGCCCTCTTCCTGCTGTTGTAACTGTAAATTTGACATTGTATAATTGTAAAAACATAATAGAGTCAAAGAGAATTAGTTATATTTTCATAATAAAAGTTGAGTAAGTGCAGAGGGTAAAGGGTGAGTTATGAAACACTTAACTCTATGTAACAATAATGCTACACTGTCGCCCCCTTGTGGTTTGGAAGTGTAAAATGGCACTGGAATCACTTTATTTACCCACTGATTTGCATTTCGTCTGTGAATATGTTGCACATTAATGAGTTAAAGGCCTTTAATGCATTTCACCTGCTCAGTGAATGCTCAACTACATGAACTCACTATTCTGCCCCAAAGTGGGACAGTTTTGGTTGTTTCTGAAGTTGGAAAAAGGTGATGTCACATACTAATGTGCACCAATCAGAAACATTTTAACATCTGACAGTAGTGGTTTATTTTGTTGCTGTCAGTCAAATCTGATAAAACCACACCCGCACAGTACTGAGTTCTTTAGTTAAAACTATAACACATGCTAAAAGCCATAAAATGTCTACAGACTTTTTTTTATTTAACTGCTGCTGCTCATGTAGTGAGAAATAAATGTTATCAAGAAATACTTGATTTGATGTGTGAAGTCCTTCCGCTCAAACAGATCGCTCAACATCTTCTGTTAAATTAGTCAAACGGAGGCTGAAGTTGAAAAAGAAGTGCATTTATTATTCAAATTGATAACTTAAAACATTTGAGCAAAAAGCAAGATCTTTCCAAAAAGCCTTTTTTTTTACAGATGATTTACATAAAACAGCCTTGACTTGAATTTTTTTTTTTTTTTTTAAGAACTTCTTATACACATTGTGAACAAATGGTGCCTCAAACTCACTGAGAAAAAAAACAAACAATTAAAACATACTTCATACTATGGCAAAAAGGAATGGTAACCAAGCCAATGCACCGTGTTATTCAAATCACAATGCAAAATGGTGTAAGGCAAATGCAGTTCAGACTGAAGCACTGCAGGTACCGTCCTCTCTCCTCCAAGCAGGCAGAGCAGCTTTGCATGAAGAATAACGCTGACCCATTGGATGTATACATGCCGTTTTTGTCTTGTTTTGATTTGTTAACATATTGCAAGACCCCCTTTAGAATTTCTCATACAAACACATGGTCAGAATGTACAAATATATCTTCAGTATTAAATTAATTCTGTTTAAGTTAATTCAACGGGCAGCTGGATCTTTTGGTTTAGAGGAGAGACAAATAACACAGGAAACATTTCTCACACTCCAGCAGGATCTCCAACGCTCTAAGACAAACAAAAACATTTTGGAAGATAGTGCATACGACTTAAGGTTGACTGTGAGAGGAAGAAAAGCGTATTAGAAGCATAAGAGTCAAAATGAGATTTCAGGTCCACAAGCGATCCCCTCACCTGATGTTACGAGGGATAACACGGCGTAACAAATGGAAGAGTCAGAACGTCTAATGGGAAGCTCCTTTGCCACTACATGTAAGCAGCCATGGAAGCTATGCGTAGTAAGCATGTGGGTGAAGTGAGTAAAAAGAAAACTTGATGCTCGGAAGAGACTGATTAATACTTTCATTAGTGTTTGGTACAGTACACCAGCCTTTAGTTGCACTTGGTTTTGCAGAAATCTCTTCTCAGTGGTTCCTCTGAACCACATCTTGCCATCACTTTTTGGACTTTCAGCATTTAGGATTTTGTTCTGCAGAATCACCTCACCGCTCCTCCACATCAACACAAATCTTACAAACTTCTTTACACTGGTCTCACCAGAGATACAAGACAAACTATTACACTTTCTTCACCTCAGTGTTCTTCTAAAAGAAGGTACACTCCGATGTGATTTGTAAATATACTACCCTCTGTCAGCATCAACAAAATATCAGCCAAGTGGAATAGTAACTGTGCTACTCATTTAAAGATCGTTCAGGGAAGTTCCTATGAAAATGAACTGCATTGAGAACAAGAGCCGCAGGGAAAAGTAAGTACGTTTGAGTAATTTGTGACGGTCACAAACAAATGATGTGAGTCATTGGAGGTATCCCTGAGGTGGTCTGGCCACATCTCCAGTCTTAGTGATACACAGTTCAAGGATGTTTGGGCTTTTGCTCTGATTTTCTGTAGGCATGGTACAAAGAACTGTAAAAGAAAGGGTCTCCCGTAAAAAGAAAAGTTGAAAGAGATGGCAATATAAAACAAACGTTGGCGAGATGTTGATTCAAAGTTGTATGAATGTTATTCCAGAAGGATGTTTGTGGTTATGAGAAGAGGAAGCTCTAGTCGTTCGGGATGCTCTGCAGATATGTGAGGATGTGCTGGATCTTCACCAGGCGTTCTTTGAGGCTGGTCATGGAGAGGACAGAGAGCTGGTAGCGAGGGTCGATGGGCAGAACAGCCAGGAGCCACCAGCAGCAAGCTGGACCGTTAGGAGTTGCCTAGAAGAGAGGAGGAATACAATAAGGCCTTTGTTTTCACAACAGAAAATCCTTCTCAAAAGTCAAAATATGGTGTCTGTGATACTGTTTGAGCTAAATTAAAGATTTCTGAGGATCAGTTTTCTGTCTCGAAGGTTTCTGGGCAGGACAAAGTGACAAAATTGTTAAAATAGTGTGAAAATAGTAGAGCACTACCTATCTGTCTCACCTGGATGCTTATCTTTTGAGTGTAAGGATATTTTGTAGTTTTAATTATAGAAAACTAAATGACACTAAGACAGGAGCTACGTAGAACAATGGGTTGGCTGATGGCATACAAATATATTTCTGGTTTTTGTTCATACACTTTATTTAACAGACAGAAGCATCACCATTCTTCTGTCTGCGCTCTTTTGACATGATTTCTCTTGAGATTTGAGATCTTGAGATCTCTAGAGCTTTACATCCATTCATCCCTTGCACTGTTTCAAACTTATCAGGCAATATAGACTTGACTCATTTCTGCAGTCGTCACAGACGTGCAGCTGCTTCAGAGTTAAAGCCTTCCAATATGTACGTCATACTTGAAACACTTCCAGTTGTATGACTGGTAATTAAAAGGAGTGCTCTGGTTGGAATGATCGCGTTTCAAAAAGTAGCACTACATAAATACTCAGCAAACCTGGAATGGGTTAAAACATAAATGACCTTTTACAGTAATCTGCCAGAAGAATATAGGTCTGCGTCACAGTTACATGGCTAAATCCCAATTTCACTGAGTTTGCCTGAGGCAGTTACAAAATGTGCTTAACACTTAGAAAGGATTTGAAGCGAACGACGTGTTACATGTCTGTACTGTAGTGCAGATTTTACACCGACCATTAATCAAAGATCTACTGTATTGTTCCATGGATCATTCGGAAATGACGCAACACCACCAGAAATCACGGTCAACGCTTTGCTATGTGTGCGTGTGTGTGTGCACGTGGTAGATAAGGGGATTCTCTTCATGACACTCTTCTGACGCAACAGGGACGGTGGGATTAGGTATGAAGCACCCATAAAGCTCTTTAGCCTATATTATCGATAGACTCCACCCCCGTGGTTGTCCTAAGAGCGGAGCTGTAATCCCTTTTGGTGCTGCGGCTGCGAGCAGGGGCAGAGCACACACACAACAACTGTGTTCCGGTATTAAGTCCTCTGAGGCAGGTGAATCCATGGTAATTTGGGTTTCCCCAAAAGGCAACTGTGTCATGAGATATTCCAGTTTTAAATGACGAATTTGCAGCATCTTGCGATGTCAGGAATAGTAATACAAGATTTAAAAACCCTGCAGTTTTGAAGACAAGTACTGCTTTTGCAAAGCTCAGCCAATGCCAGTTCATTTAATAATAATAATAATAATAATAATAAAAATACTACTACTAATAATAATAATAATAATGTATGTTTCTCTGCATATCTAATTATTTAAGAGGCCAGCTAAACAAATGGCTCTTAAACTCTACAACACTGTCGCTGCTGCAGTGTTTTCACAAACTGATCTGCTTGACAAAGTATAATTGAAGTGACACTACTTCCAAATCTCTAACACCACAAATTCAAAGCTTGATCAAGCACAAAATATAATTTTTCACTTTACTAATTCTAAATCATCTTAGGCTCTGCATTGTATCCTTGCATTTTGCCCATCATATACAGTATTACTAATAAGGCTGGTGTTAGCCATTTTTCAACCCTCTAATGTATCAGCAGTGTGCAGATGTTTGTGTGTAATAAGACTGTAACTGCAAGGAACCACTGCAGGCAAACAAGCACGCATTTGTATTGTTAAAACAAACTCAGGCATCTACACTCCTGTTACAGTCTAGTGAAGCAAATACTCCTCAATAAGATCTTATATTTAATGCGTAATTAAAGATGATTCTCCTTAAGGAATCTGTTTACAATGCAGTCCTTGCATAAACTAATCTGGGCAGACATAGGCAGTCTCTGCAGGTGGTAGTAGAGGGACACTGAGCTGGATGTTTACCTGGATGTCATCTTCTCGCTCTGGCATTGGTCCAAAGTGCTGCAGGATCTGGTTGTGGAAGCGGATCTTGAGGTTCTGGAACCAGACGCGGGCTTGCTCGTACACCGCGTCATGCAGCTGTTGTAGTCTCTCTAACTCATCACTGTCCTCCACCTAATAGAAAAGAATCAATCACAGTCAGTTACTTTATTCTCTATATTTAAACTTAAATATACACTAATTTGTAAAGAATGCACAATCAGTGATAACTCAATGTCAGAAACGCATCTACTTAAAGAGACACACCACCCAACATCGACCCCAGTAGACTTAAAGACATTGTGGTTCTTACCCTGGTATCCTCCAAATGTTCAATGTCAGCAGTACTGTAACCATCCTTCATTCCACGGGACAGGACCCGGAAGCGTTTTCCTCCGATGGTGTCCACGACTGATCGTCCGTCAGGGAGGAAATGGACACTTCTGATGGTCAGCATGCAGCCATAATCTACAAACCTGCAGGGAGGGTTTATTTAGAGAATTAAATTTTGGCGGTTTGATCCAGAGATCTTTAATAACCCATGTCCGTGTCCAATAGGATTTAAATGTCATGAACAACAAAACCACTGAAGACTGTGAACAGCTGATTGCCTTCTTGCCATATTTACCAATTTATATCAGAGTAGATATTTATAACTAATGGCTGATGTCCTAAAAGGAACTTCTTTTCTAGATATGCAGAAATATGTGGATCTACAAGCCCATGTGCCTGCGTGCTTACCCTTTTTGGGGATCATTAATACACATCCCAAACTGCCGCGTGCCTGTGTCCATGCAGCGGCGAATCATGAGTCGGTAACGTGGCTCGAAGACATGCAGGGGGCAAGGCACAGTGGGGTAAGCCATGGTACACACAAAGATAGGCACATTCTTCGTCAGACTGTACAGAGAGAGAGAGAGAGAGAGAGAGAGAGAGAGAAGACATTTTAGACCTCTTAAATCCTCTTTTAACCTTCAGCATGAAGAAACGTCTGATGAGGAACATTGGAATCAGACAGAAATGCTTACTCAGAAAGCTCTCTGGTCTCTTCCAGATGAGTTTTAGCTCTCTCTGCATACTCCCGTTTCAAATACTGTTTGATCAGCGTTTCCAAGACAGCGGTCACCATGTACTTCCTACATGCTAGATACTGGAGAAAGCGGGATAAGAGTTAATGATTAAAACATGTGGCAAGGGGCATTTTGACTAGCTCAAGGCCAGCCTATTAATATGATTTATATCCAGATTCAATACATGCCAACTTGTTTCTTACCTCTTTTAGGCTCTCTTTACAGAGGGGACACTGGGGTGTGTGGTCCAAGCAGCGCTCCAGACAGTTTTTACAGAAGGTGTGGCCACATGGTGTAGTCACAGGCTCATAGAACAACCTGCGATGATCACAGTGATGCAACACTCAGGTGTTTATTCTCAATGTCATTTACAACTGTTCTATGTGAGCTGGCATGAAAACCTCATGGTTTATGTGCGACCTTACCTCATGCAGAGAGAGCACTCCAAGTCATTGGGGTCCAGCAGGTCCTCAGGAACACCTCTGGCAGCTTTGGCTTTGGCAGCCTGTTGTCTGGAGCCTTTAGCTACACCTAAAATCAATATTGAAGTTGGGTATACACAGCAGAATGTGGAGGGTCTAACCAACCCATTGTACATGAAACCACATTATCCCATTAAGTCTGCATCAAATTGTCCAATCAAGCCTAATTTTAATGGACCATTTCTACTTTTATATGTTTTCAATTCATATACATGGTGTAACAATCGAACAACCGAAGCAGAAGAGATTTGATTTGGAAAAACACCAGAATCAATAATGGTGGGATTTGCCACTGACCTTGTTTTTTGTGTTTGCTACTTCCACTGTCCACAACACAAGGTTCTGTGTCTGACACTGACAGCTTCCTCTTCAGCAGGCTCCCCTTCTCCTGGTCTCCCAGCTGAGGGGCAGACCACACTCTCTTCAGTCCCTCCTCTCCGCTATTAGAGCCATGCATTCGTAGCGAATGAGCTCGGCTCAGACCAGGCCGCTCCAGGCTTTCCCCGCGTTTCTGAATTATGACAGAAGATTAAAAGGTAAGACGATGATGATGACCCCTGATAAAGACATGGCAAGCTAAGCATTCCATCAATTCATTGATGAGCTTTGTGGCGTCACTATCCATTGGGCTGGTACCTCTTGGTTGTCCAGGTGGTGGTGTACTGAGGCGGCGCGGACCAGGTGCTGGTCTTGTCTTTGGACAGGGCTCTGTGGTTGAGCCTGGGCATCGGCCACAAGGGTTTTACTGCGCAAGCGAGGTGACGTGTTCTGTGTCGTTTCCCTCAGGCCGACCTTGACATTCTCATCAGCCGGGAAGAGCAGATCACACAGGATCTGTAAAAAGACACTCAGCTTGTCATCTGAAGTCGCCAAAGACAATTAACGCAATCGTGACTCTAAAACCTGGTCTCCGCCGGGTAAGATGAATATAAGAGTAGTCAACCGAAAGAATGCATGCTGGTGTCCACAATTGTCATATCTTACTTGTATAAGCCTGGAGGTAAAGTCTTATCTTGTTGATGATGTTATGAAATGAATTAGAACCACCAAAACATAAGGTGACAAGAAATATCCCTGTCATTGATTTATGAGGATAAAGGCACTCTTGTAGGATTTAGCAGCCATGGCTAACATTGTTAGCATTACTGTTTCTTAAAGTGATATCAAACTCTGTGACGGTTTAGTAAGTATTCAAATTGAATGGGCAAAAAGTATGTTTGAAAAGTGTTAAGGCAAAAAAAATTTCATTTTCAGAATTTTGTATTCGCCAGATTTTGTGGAATAAAAAGTAGCTCTAAAATTGTTTAGACAACATATTTACAAATTATTTCAAGGCTGGAAACATAGTGTGTGGAAAGGGGAAATGTAGGGGAACTTTTTGTCCTCTCAGCAACGGGTTATTGACAAAAGATTAAACTAAACAAAACTGTAAATCCAACGATATAGCCAAGAGGAAGAACAACCATGATAACATGCATGGTGATATGAGGCGAGACGAGAAGCCGAACTTGTGTTGTGTTCAGAATACATTTCAGCATGACCTCAGTTTGACTTCAGCGTACGATACGGCAGCAGAGATCATCGACGTTAAAGGCCTGAACTTTGGTCTCTGAAATACAGATAGTCTTAAAGATATGTGGGCCTATAGCTTGTGCGTCATAAGACAGACTCCCTCTGCACACATTGCAGAGATTAAGTGTTATTTTACTTTGAGTTTTTAGTTTGTGCATTTTTACTCTTTTTTTCAACTTATGTGCGAGCGTATGCTCAGCATCGGTTCAACACCTCGTCATCTGTCAGCGAGGGCAACAAGGATGGATGCTGTCATTTTCTATGTCATTAATTTGCGGTTTTCATTATAAGGGCATTGAGAGACTGTAAGTGTGATTACAGGTTGCACAAACTTGATTTGACACTAAATTGATGCATGCTGTCTGGCTCCCACATTGCTGTAGACTGATGTCTAGAATGAACAGTGTTCATGTCAGGATCAGAAAGGAATTCAGACACCATGTCAATACAAGCAGCAACCCTTAACAACAAATCCGATCAATGTCACACACTTTATAGCGAGGGAAAACTGGAGATGACTAATGGGATTATGTGCGCTTCCTTACACAATAATTCAGAGATGATTGCACAGACCTTGAGTAGCATCAGAAAGTATATGTATGTAGTGCTTCCTACATGAGTCAACTGTGTGTCACTTATGTAACTTCAAGGCTATGTTCTGTCTACCAAGTCGTACTAATGCCATTACAGACAGTCACAAGACCTGACCCACTAACAACTTATGCAATTCCCTGGATAGACTGCAGAAAGAATGGACGATCTATATGGCAGAGGAACTCGGCATGTAAATTTTGATGTATTTTTTAGTTTTGTCAAGAAACTGTAAAAAAAGAAAAAATACTCATCACATTTTATCAGATCCCAAAACAACGTATTTGTCAGGCAAATTTGCATCCATTGTCTGTGAAACAATATTCAACAGTGTATTTTTTATTTTTTTTTATATTTGTATAGACTGACTTAGATCAATACGTATGAACAGTATACTATGACCACTGAAAATGGTCTGTCTGTCTCTCCGTCAGGACATTTCAGATGCATTTGTATGCATTGAAGAAAATACATGATTTGTCTCCAGTTAAAATGCTTGTTTAGTCATAAAGCTCAAATGGGGTTTTACGATCCGTGCCATAAAAAAAGGCAGGTTCCACGAAGTCAATGAAGTATAATAGCAGATGCTAGCTGTAACACAGAACAAATGTCTTTAATGTCTCTGTGCAATTAAGATCATAAAGGGAGGGCTTTACAGCACTGCAGTCAAGTCAAGGAGAACAAATTTCACTTCTTTGGCTTACAGTGTATAGAGGCTAGCTCCTCCACCCTACGTGCATGAACACTGAGTGACCTCAACTCAGCTGACTGCCGGGCTTTTGGATGACAGCAGAGTCTAATATTTAATCATTTTCTCCTCCCACAGGCTAATCATGACTCCTTTCTCTTAAGTTCTCTCACCTTTTCCACTTGTCTTTTAGCACTGGGGAAGTCCTCGTCCATAGCCAGGCACTGGAGGAACACTTGGAGAGACTCGTCCACTTTGCCCATCTCGTGCAGCACCATAGCTTTCCTAAACACAGCCTGAGAGGGCAGACAGAGTCATCATACTTCTGTACCAGCATTTATGTTTACACTGGATGCTGACTCTAATGCCTTGTCTCCTTAACCATAGTGTATACAAACACAGAAACATCTTTGAACCTCTAATACCTTTGCAAATACTAGTACTTGTTTGTACTTTGCGTGCACTGTCACATAACTTTGGTTTCAAAACCACACTGGATCTCTAAACCACTGAAAGCTGCAGCTTTTGGCAAATGAAATATTTTTATGATCTAATAAATCAATATGAAATGACCAATTATGCAACTACCTTTGCGTTACATACTTTGCACTACAAATGAAAAAAAAAAGAATATCCTAGTCTTCAACCCAGACATTTGGTCTCCTGTTACTGATGTAACAGTCATTAATGGCTTTGACCTTAATCACTGCATTCTCAGTCGCGGTCTAGAAAACCTTCTTTAGTCATGATACTCTTTTGTAACTTATTTACCCTATGAGAAGGCATTTACTATGATACTAAAAGCAGAAAGAGGTTAAATGCAGTAAATGCAGCTGCCAAGACATGCAATAGAAATGAATGTTTTAAGTAATTTTATTCTGTAACAAAGCCACCGAATGAGCAAACATGACTGTGTGTCTGCAAATTGACCTACAATCAACTTGTGACTATAATCCAAGGACATGACAAGTGGAATACCCACTGTCTGTGGCTTTAGAGACAGCAGTCTTAAAATACACTTTTTCTTGGTAACGGTCAACTGACCCATATAGCAGTGTGAGCACTCGAGACAGTAAAGGCAGGTGCGTGAGCATGCATGCACAACCTGGCAATGCCGCCATCATTACAGCACCAACAAAATAGCTGGTATTAAACTTGGTGTAATCATGTCTAACAGTTATCATTTCCTCGAAAAGGCAGGCCAACAGTGAACGCATGCCTAAATAGAACACAACATTTTCATTCCTGTAGCATGAGATAACAAATTACTGCAGTATCAGTGAGTGACCTACTTCAGCAGAACTGGACCCGGGACAAAATTCTGTGTCCTCCAAAGCCAGACGGTACTGACTGAGAGCCATGTATGCCTCCGCTCGAGACAGCCGCACCAATGCTGTCGTGTCTGGATCTACAGGAGACATGAGGAAATGGAGAGAGGGGAGAATTATCTTTATGTGCTGTAAGAAAAAGTTATCCTTAGATTACTTGTTTTTAAATATTGGAAAGCACAGCATTTTAGATTTTCACAGATATCATTCAATTGTGGGGTTATTCTAATATCATGAAACATCAGAATCAGAATTACTTTAGTAAACATAGCACAAGTAACACCATACGTAAAACACTGACTGCATCTAAATGTCTAGAACTACAACCATTGCTTCTTGTCAGATAATGTTTATCTCAACTAGCTTCCTGCAGGTTAAATATTACGTGTGTACAGAACAAACACAAATTATAGATCAGCTGCATCACTGAATTCCCAGAAAACATGTATGCCATTGTATGCCTGTGGATGTGGATAGTGTCAGCCTTTAGAAGCAGTCAGTCCTGCAGACATAATGCATTCCATTAAAAGTTAAATAAGTTTAATTATCTTCACTGACTGAGTTGGGATGTTTTTTTCAGCTCACGGCAGGCTATCACTCCAAGTAATTTATTACCTCTCACTGAGGTGCATCGAATATAGTTAATTTTTTCTGATGTCTGGCAGATGCTAACGGAAACAGATTTTTTAGACATGAAGACATTAACAAAGCACCCCGGAACATCTGGAAGTCACTGGCCCGTTTCTCAGGTTGTCCGCATCACTAATGGCTGTCAAAAGCAGGCTGCATGAAAGCATCAACCGCAGTGACTTCAGTCTGCATTTTGACGCAATGCCAAGAGACAGTTTTTCAGAAGGTGTCATGCCAGTTATTCTCATTCGGCCTTTAAATGACATGGATTACTCAATTTATCTGATTTTTATGGCAGCCTCACCTTTAATAGTTAATCAATACTGTAAAATCAGATAGGAAACAGGGGTCGAGGGGTGCGTGCGACATGTAACAAAGATCCCGTGGAAGAACCAAACCATAGATGTTGCAGTTATCTAGCATGAGCCATAACCAGTCGTTGCACCTAAGTTAGACAAGGCAGGAATACAGCAGGTTGTGCATCCCCATTTTGCAAAGGGCAGTCAATTATCAGCAAATGTTTTACCTGTATATGATGTAGACGTGGAGACATGTAAATACAGTACAAGTCTAATCTGTGGTTAGATATTCCACTGGTGTCAGGATCACTAAGGTTCTTAAAAAGCATTTGTTTAAATTAAGTCTTTAAAGCCCTGCAAGCAATGCTTAAATAACATAGGTTAACAGTGATGCAGCAAGCTTACATGTGTGCTGCATCATTTGACCCAAATACCACGCATGTTTCCATAGGCTCCTATAAACCAGGCCAAGGTCTGTACTGTCAGACCAGCAGAACATTCTCAGGATGTGGGAGATCAGATGTGACTGCACATAGTTACTGCCAATTACCACATTATTATGACAATGGATGAAAATAGAAGTTAAAGCTTATATAGCATGATTATAGGTCAACTGAAATCTTCAGGTTCTGAAAAAAATAAAGGAATAAAATAAAATATATCTAGATTCCCCTTGCAAGGCAGTGACAAACCCACAATGCATTATATCAGTTTATTCTGCAGTTTCTACTTCCATGAGATCTTACTGGAGACAGGCCATCAAAACCACAACACTTTACTTTATTACCCTTTATTTCCAGGAACTGCTCAGTGCACTGGCAAGCATTTTCAACTTAAGCTCATCTTCACAAGATCAGCTGGGTGCTTTGCTCAAGGGCACATTGTTGATACTGGTGAAAGCAGCATATCTCATTCACTTCACCTGTGCAAGCTTTTGCATTCACTACTAGGGGGCTGCACCTGCAGCCGCAAAAACCTCCATAATCACTGGCTTGTTTACTACAAATAATAAGAAGTACCCTATATTCTCTCATTGCATAACGCTAGGATCTGTTACAAAAGCTAACTCACTGCCTGGCTTGGAGTATGCATTCGTTCCCTTTAAACCATTTATGAAACTGTGACAAGCCATAACTATTACAAAATACAAATGCACCCCCCCCCCGCCCCCCAAATTACAAAACCTGCCCCTTTATGTGTCATGACCTGCCTTATGCAACTTGCACCAACTGCGCATGCTCAGTTTGTGAAATTTCGTAAGCAGGACCTTCCAGGTTACCCAGCATCCACTGGGAGGAGTCTGGCAGCGGTACAACACATGGGAGGAACGGTAACACTTTTCAGACTATTAGTCAGTGGAACAAACAAACACAAACTAACAGAGCATCATAATAAAGAATATGGTTTCCTGCACATGGCTGTTTAAGCTCAGTGACACATCACACTCCTGTCGTCCTCACTGAGGGTGCGCAGCTGGCACACCACCAGGAAACAACCCCCTCCTCTTCACACACTGACTGTAAGGTTAAGGTTATTTCTCTTACCACGCTGGATAATAACCGACGCTAGCGACACTGCTTCTTGGTAACGTTTTCTTCTGCACAGCTCGTCCACTTCGCTGAGTGTTTTCGACTCCCTCAGCTCGTCCGGGAACCATTTATCCAGGAGTCCGCACAGAATTACATTCACTTTCTCCTCGTCCCGCACGGTTTCACCGCACAGCTTACATTTGGAGAGCAGCCGTCGTTGTAAACACCTTTTGCAGTACGAATGTCCACAGGCTACGGTGACAGGTTCACCTAAAAAGCTTTGACAGTTGGGACAGTCAAACACATTAGCCTCAGAGCTGTCCCGGCTCCGGCCCGAAAGTGCGTCTGGCCCGGCCGTTTTGCTCTTAAAGTTGCGGAGGATACAGTCCACGAAAGTGCTTAATTGCTCCGGCCTCACGGGTCCATACCGCATAGCCACAGAAAACCAGTCGATGACTTCTTTGAGGCAGTTCTCCGATGCTAACGCGTTAGCTTTCTGTAGTATAAGTTGATGAGGGTCCACCTCTTCCGAGATGTGGTCCGAGTCAGCGCCGATGAAGAAGGCGCTCCTCTCCTCCGGTGCGTCCTCCACTTGCGGCTGGAGCGACATGTTAGCGTAAAAAAAACCCCAAGAAATGAGATAAGAAAATGTTATGTAGGTTTAGGGCTTCTTCTCTTAGCGTGTCTATACATTTCTATAGCTGCCACGGTCCTTGGCAGTATAGTGGAGCGACTTTCTTGTGGACGCCCGTTTGTTACATAAAAAACACCGTCACGTGATCGGAAAACTCGTGCCGTGATTGGTCAGAGCGTCTCTGTTACAAAACGTGCGTCTGAAAGTTTCATAACTGCGGAAGAGACGTAGTGGAGTTTAGTGACCGCGCCAGATGACAGCGCTCCCGTCTGAACGGGACTGAACTGTAGAAAACAATAGTCATAATAATAATAATAATAATACAATAAAGACATGCGATAAAACTCCTCGTTTGTGTGTGTTTTAATAATACAGTGAAGTTTGTTAAAGATGTCTGAAAACGGAGCCACAACACTCCCTCATAACTGCTTGTGTAATAAGATTTTGTAACACCGTTTTAGTGTCAATTTTTATGTAATTTTTGTTTTTCATCTTCCCTGCCTGAACCTGTGTGTCCTAACCTATTCGATTACAGATTTCTATCACATTAATAGTGTGGTGATTTATTAATTTATGGTGATTATCAATAAATGCTGCAGCAATTAGCCTTGCATGCTATGTCATTTGAATTGGATAAAAGATGAATCATGCATTGATATACAAAAGACTCATACCAGGGTTTGCTCAGGAGCATCACTAGGATGACTCAGTAAATCTGCTTCAAAGCTAAGAACCACATTTGTGTTTTAAATCACAATAACTTGAAAAACACACCAGTTGTCTCACTTGTGTTTTTTTCTGTGCCTGTTTGTTTTATACTGTATGTAGTTACTTTTTGTACTTTATGTTATTTGCGTTATGTGTTACATACATGTTATATGTTTGTTCTTGTGTTTTTTTGTTTTATGTTTTTGTGAGCTAAAGACAATTTTCCACTGTGCTTGAAAAAAAAAAATTCTAAGTTCAAGTCTTTATCATATTTAATATCATATTTAATTGTTAAAGTATTCTATTCTGTATAGTTTCACTTACTTTGCACACTTCACCTCACACACTGTGACACTTTTCACAAATTTGTACTTTTCAATCTGTACTTTTTGTTTTAAAAAGGGACAGACTATTTAATTTAATTGTATTTTATTGTGTCTAAGTTTCTGTTCAATTTTGTATTTCAATATTTTGTATTGTTGTGACTTGACCTCTGTACCGCACTCTGGCACAACAATTTCCTCCGGGATAAATAAAGTCATTCTTATTCTTATTCTTATTCTTTAGTGTTAATGTGCATGATGTAAAGGTCAGAAATTACTGATTGGTCCTTGGACCCACTCCTCATTTCAATACTCAGTATAGTTTAGACAGCTGAGAGATGCTTCCTGCAAACCTGCTGCCACGACATGTTGCGCTGGCTGTGGCCTCCCATCATCACCTGTCACCTCCTGCAGCACTGGAGCACAGAGAGGCTAAAGTTAGCAACATGTCAAATGAAAAATAAAAACTGCCTGAATAAAATACCTTACAAGAACATGATGGTGTCTTGATGCTGTTGCAAACCTATTAAATGATCCAAAACCAGCTTGGGGACATACATTCATGTTATTTATTTGAGCTAAATATGATTTCATTTTAAACAGTCAGTTAAAAACAAACATATAAAACAGATGTATTGTTTTGTATTATGTGAATGACATTAATCTAATCAAAACAGTGATATGACTTATTAGACAGCAATACTACTGTAACAGCCATCAAACAGGATGACCTCCTGACCTCTTGTCACTGATTTGAGGTCATAAAAATGGCTCTGATCCTCTTGAAACACATCATGTGCAGATTGTCACCTTCTATTAAAAGCATGAGTGTGTCTTTTCAAGTGTTATCTAATATCTAAAATAGTTCTCTTATTACATTCTAGAGAGCCAAACGTTGGCCACCAGAAAAACAGATTAAATAACAAAATAACAAAAACATTAAAAAAAATGTTCAGCATCAAACACTAAGTGGATCAAATATGTCAGATAAGCCTGTAGCCTTCTTGAATGTCTGGACAGAGCCGTTCTTTTGCGAAGGGTCATTTTCTGCCCCTGTGTTTGCTCACTGGCTCTATTAATGTTTGTTGTGCTGTAATGTAGGTGAGGTTGTTTGAGGCCAAACAGGGTGTGAACCAGCTGCAGCTTTTGGTGAACTGTGGGGGGCACCTGCCCCCTAGTGGTCAAAATGTTCCAGGTTATTGGAAAATGTAACAAATTACAAAATATTTCTTAAAAGTTTAATAGAAGAGCAGACAAATGCAAATAGTGTGTTTAGTGACAATACACTCAACCAGAAGCTAAAAACATGTAAACAAGCAGAGAAATTATATAAAGTGTCAACTTATCTCCAGGGTTTGTGTCAATTGTATGTTTTTTATGATGTAATTGTGTGTTTTGTTTTTTTTTGTGTCACCTGTAAAAATTCAAGATATATTTTGCATACACATTTTGGCGCCTTAGCACATTAAATTAGTTGTGTGTGTGTGTGTGAGGGAGTGTGGACTAATGGACAGTAGGGGCTGGTGAGTCCAGTCTATGTTGTGGGTGAGTGTGTTTATCTTATTCCAAACCACCACCAGAGGTCAGTGTTGAACTGTGAAACAGACATTAGTTGTTACTGACAGTCAGGCTCAGTGACCCCTTGTGTTTGGTCTGAGACATTTCTCATCATCTCTCAGTCTCTGGTGGCCACACAGGTTAAATAAGAGCATATTTGAAGGATGGCAGGTAAAGCCCTTCAGCCCTAGGCAGAGAAGGATGAACATTAAACAAGTGCACTCTTTTAGAAAAAAAACTCATTAAAATGGATGCGTTAAACTGAAAGAATCTCCAGTTGTCCTGTTTTTGTTTCATTTTTACTCTTGACTTCGTGGTTCGGCAACCATGCTGCACACTGCCATACCAGGACTGTGACACCACATCTGTGGGATTTGGATGTGACCACATCTGGGACGCCAGTGATGAGGTCATTAAAACAACTAGACTGTGTGTGTGTGGGTGAAGCTTTGCCTGCAGTCTGACAGAAATGTTTTTCCCCGCTTAAAGACTTTACTTCCAGCCTTTGGAATTTCTAGAAAATCAAGATATGATGAGGAATGATACGAGGCCGTTCTTTTTCGTGTTGACTCTTAAAACATGGCGTTATCATGATGAAATACCATCTCTGTTGCGACAAGAATACCAGAAGTGATGCATCAGAGCATTCCAGGACACATGGAGATGCGTGACAGACATTTGTCTGATTGCTTCTTACCAATGACGACTATTGACTGTGGACGATATGTGATAGATAAAATAGAAGCACTGAGCAGGTGAGCGCTGGTGGTGCCAAGTTTTTTGATCATCTGTGAGGCTCAAGAAACATGCAATGAAGACCAATGAACATGTGCCAGTAGATGCAGGAAAAAGTGATTGTTCACATAGTTCATTGTCCTTTCTTTGACGTCTCCTATTAGAACGAGAGATCAAATGTTCTAAAAAATTAAATATGAAATAAGTTAATTCAATAATCACACCCAGGATGGATCCAGCAATAACTGTCACACTGTTCTGCAGCATTTCTGATAAATGCTTGACTAACTAGAGGATGAAATGCACTCACACACAAGCATGATTGTATTCATTTATCAATGTGGGAAACCTTCTGCGTCTGATTCTCAAACAGCAGTGCAGGAATGCAGCCCCACTGCTGACTCCTGGTCGGCCTTATCTGGCCCGACGTGATCTCCCAGAGGCACTCGGGTTCCCAGCAGCAATACGTACACATGCAGGCTACATGAGACAACATACCAGCATTTGGAGTGACACACACACACACACGCGCACACACACAGGAAAAGATAAATAAAAAAGAAAAAGGAAAGACAGTCTGTTTAATGTACTTTACAAATTCAAAGGCGCATGTGTGCGTCTACAGTCACGTGTTTGAGCCTTTTGGAGGCGCTGTTTAATCTCTAGTTCCTGAGTTGTACATAAAGTGATCACGACCCTGCACAGGAGAAATGAGCGAGTACGCCACCACAAAATGTAAATGCATTGTCTTGGCTGTGGGCTTTCGCAGTCGAGTTAACACTTGCCTCTGCTGTCACACTTGTACAAGTGTGGAAAGTACCTGTCCGTGAACTATGTAAATACACAGTCCAAGTTTATAGATCGTAATACTTCAGATGTTTGGATAAGAGAAAAGCGTGAGTAAAACAAGAACAGCACGTGACACCTTCGTACAGTATGTTCACAGGGAAGATGTTTTTCCTCCTACACATGGCTACTTCCCGCTTTGTCAAGTGATCAAACCACAAAGGGGGTACATTAGTCCCCACTCTGACCCCTGGACCTCTCCTCTTTGCAGCATGACTGCCCCCCCCCTCCCCTCTCCCTTACTCAGTGTGCTGGATCCAGACCAGGCCAGCTGTGGCACAATGGAGCCCATTGTTTTCTGCTGTTTGAAACTGTTATGTAAGAAACAAGACAACGAGTGAGATCACCAACTACCAAGCCAGTTGACACCCCACTGCACGCAGCTCACGCCTCTCTGGCCCCATCATGGATTCATTGGTGTGGAATGAATGTGAGAGGTGGACGTGGATGTGAAGGGAAGCGAGGTCGGAAATCCACAGTTAGTCTGAATCTGAGAGGGTGTGCAGAAAAAAAATGTAGCATAAACCAGTGACATTATGAGGGACTTTAGGAGAAAAATTAGATAAAAACCACAACTTTTTGGTCTAAAGAGTTGTCTGTGGCTAAGCCTCCCGGCGTTATTACATAACTTTCACGACACAATTGTTTTTATTTTAATACATTTAATAGTGCACTTTGATTAACCTGTACAGAAATAATATTAATAAAAAAGATAAAACATTTGTTCATTTCTGTAACACAAAGCTTAACATTTACAATAAAATAAAATGGTATGATACAAAACAAACATATATCTGAGGTATAAATATATTTGTTTTAAATTAACTGTCATTGTCATGCGTTATTATTTGGCAGAGACACAGTTAAAGGTACAAACATTAATTATATCAACAATGGCTTAGTGAATTAATCATACAACTCAACTGACGAATGTGAGCCCTCAGATTGAAGCATGAGTGTTACGAGTGAAGAAGGTCGACTGTTGTTATGAGGACCTGAATCTCTTGCTTCCAAACACTGACGTGACAACACAGAGAAAGAAGCTCGCACACAGATAGTTTTCCTTCCTTTGAAATCACACAAACATTCAATCTGCCCTCTCCTTTACAGTAAAACCTGTAAAATCTCCACCTTTATAAAAGGACCGTTTTTTTTTCTCTCTTTTCATTTTTTTTTACGGGACTAGCTGGAGGTTTCTGTTGCAAGTTATACCAGTGCTTGTTTTTTTTTCTGCTCTCATGTACATCAAAATAATTGTGGAATCAACATTTGTCTTTTTTTTTTTTTTTTAAATGTGGACAAGTGATGTCTGGACAACAATTAAAAAAAAAAAAGTGAATTGACTGTGCTCTTTACAACAACACCTCTAGGTTTTTTAATAGTGGGGAAAAGCTCAATATGGAAAAACTTCTTCTTTCAGGCTTTTCACAATTTGGTCCATTACTGTGGATCTGTTGGTCTTAAATTTTAGTTTCATCCTGTAAAATATGCAACTTCCAATCAAACTTGTGACACGTTTTCTTGAGGGAATGAGGAAACACCTATTTCTATGTTTGTCAGTAAACGAGGCCCTTTCTTTGATGACACCTTCTCTTTTTGGTGAGCCAGCCACCGACTCTCATCTGTCTTTGCCTTCCTCTGCTAAAACCCTCTGTGCTATCAGCCACCTGTCATCTCCCTGTATCTCGTCTATTGTCTCCACTCAGTCTGCATATTACCAACACATTCACATCTTTCTTCACCCATGAATTCATCAATCAGCTGACCATAATATTGACTACTATTCCTCCTGTGCTTTGCTGTAACAGAAAAAACGGTACAGAGGTAACACAAGACGGACGACAACCATTACCGTGAACAGAATACTGTATGTACACATTATGCTGCCACTGGAAACCAGTGCATGAAATAGGTATTTATTAACCGTTTGTTGCTTTGAACACTCATGCACACACACACGTACACACACTCTTTGAATCCCCCTTTGCTTCTCAGAAGCAATAGCATCCTTTTAGATAAAGTTTAAACCTCACATCCTGTATCAGCGACATCATGTCCTTTGGCCCAGATAAATGTTTGTGTGACATGAGTCCTTTTGGCAGCACACTGAGAGCCCCAACAGAACAGTTTTAAACAATAGCGACAGTCTGTTGTGACAAAATCAGAGCAAAAAAAGTCCTTCAATCCAGGATTCAGGGTTTGTCTTTTAAATGTGAGCATAAAGAGGCCTGGACCCCACTCTACCTCTCTGTTGGAATGGGTGAAATGAGTCATTTCGAGATCTAAATTATGGTCCAACAGTCCAGGCTTCAAAGAAGCTGTTGAGTCTGTTGTTGCCCAAATTGCACATTGCTTCCTCATTTGTCCATGGGCACAGTGAAGGAGTCACGTATCCGCGCCACTTCAGCAGCACACAAGTGTCCATACAGTTTATTGTACCACTCTGGGAAACGACCCCTGAAAAAACCCAAAAGAGACGTGGTGTTAGCTCATTGTGCCGCTAGGGAAAAGATATTGACTGACCACTAAAATTGTCTTTGCTCCTGTCAGTCATTCACTCACCTGCAGTCGACCCTGGAAATATATGTGAGCCTGGATTTGCTGCCTCCATAGGGCTCAACGTAGTAGCGTGAGGTGAGGACGTTGGCCCGAACGCCTACAGCAGGTGCTCCTTCATGGTCCACAGATGTACACACCAGTGCACACGCTCCCTTTGGCAGGTCTGTTTCCCATGTTCTAGTAGGGGTAATAAAGTGTTTAGAGTAAGAAACAGCATTAAATCCAAGCAGAACATTGACAAAGGTGAAGACAAAGAGGGAAGTGAGAGTGGTCAATCAGGGAGGAAGAGGAATGGCTAGTCTACCTGAGCACCAGGTGGTCTCTGGTAGGGTGTGGAGCCATGGTGTTCCTGACGTACTGGTAGACCTCCGTCCTCTCATCCAGGGTCTCCACGACCCGGCTCTCGAGCAGGTCCTCGTCCCAGTGGCCCTGCTCCCTCAGCAGTCGCGTCAAAACCTCCTCAGGACTCGCAGGCACCTCCACGGTCACCTTCCACAGCCGCAGTGGAAAGCCATCATGCACCTGGAGAAACAGACAGAAAGGCCCAATTATTTTAGAAACAATTCTCTTTTAATTCATATTATTTTGGAGCGTTTTATGTCTTCATTTGATAGCTGAGAGCAGAGAGATGACAGGAAATGAGGGGAAAGAGAAATTAAGAATGACATGCAACACATGTCCCTGGCTGGATGTAAACCAGGGAGTCCTAGCACACCTACAATGGACGTCCCAATTTACATACTTATTGACTTTTCTTATTGACTCCTTCCCAACATTTCTCATATTCAAATATTCTGTTTCACAGTTCTTGTGGCTATAAGTGAATGACAAAATAAACTTGAAATCTGTCACAGTGTGAAATGTGGGATCATCATATGTTTTCTAAAGTGGGCAGTAGGGTTAATGTAGTATCTCCTGAAAGTATCTAGAAGCTTCCTTTAATATATTTAATCTTATCAGTTATATTTACAGAAATTAGGCGTGGTAATCCAGCCATAATTTAATTCACAACAGTCAGACTGTGTTTCAAAACCTCAATGCCCTTTGGCCAAGTCAGCTGCTTGGTTCTGCCATCAGATGATAAAGAACATGCACTCTGCGCCTTGTGATTCTCAAACTGGAGGAAAGATAACCTCATACTGTTCTGTTGCATACTAGACACAGGAAATGTAGGCCTGGGATAATGGTGAGATTGTGTATGTTTGTGCATGTGTGTGTGTGTGTGTGTTTGTCTGTGTGTGTGTCAAGCTGATGTCATTCTGGGAGACAGTCCAGTTCTAGGATGGGAACGAGAACCCGCGGGCCAGGCCAGTTTCACACGGATGTGTTTCTATACAGGAAACCCTAAGTGCTGGTTTTCCACTAGATATTTAGAGAAGCAGGGGGGAGTTTGGAAAGGCATACACGAAAGAGGAAAGGAGAAGACAGGAGAGGTGAAAAGACAGAGCGCGCCTCATGAATGGTGGTTTGTTTACACGCTGAAGACAGATTGACTCATGATCTGTTTTTTCTCTCAGTAATTAACCTTTCATGAATTTCATTACTTTCACTCTGTGGCAGATTTATCACTGCATTCACTATCTGCCACAAACAAACACAGTGAGTGCAGCCATATGGACTCAAAAAGAGTCCTTAAAATGAACTAAAGCGAGTTGACGAATGCTCTTACCTTCCTATTTGCCAGCTCGGCGTGCTCGGGTGTGGAGCAGCTGTCATAACCTTTAAACTTGTCCTTGGCCTCTTTGAGGAGGGCGTCTAGGCTGTCCCGTAGGTAGGCCCTGTAGCCTCTCTGCCCGGCCTCGTCGCCTGCGAGGTCCTCCAAGCGTTGCGGCAGCAGCGCCTGCTCCACATACGAGTTCCTGCAGCGATTCATTTCCTCTGGGATCTGTGGGAAAGTAGGACGATGAGGGTCAGTCCTTAACTTTACATTGTGTTGCTGGAGGTAAAATGTATTTGGTTTGTGAGAAATATCAACACAAATCTACAGCAACAGCTCCATACAACACTGAGACATACAAAAGGATCATAAATGTAAGTGAATTTAATCATTTTTAACTATTTCATTGAGCCTATTTGTACAAAACACATATCAAACAACCATTTTTGTTTAAGTATTTTTTTGTCTTGTTTGTCATATCTGTCTTTTTCTAAATGTCCTATGATAAGAGAGATCAGCACTAAGTCTCCTTCATGTTTTGCCTTTATCAGTCATCTCCATCCTGATTACATTAAACCCCTTAATAAATGTAATAACCGTCACTTGCACAACAATTAAAAATGGAAACATACCACATCCTATTGTCTCGTTCCCTCTGTATGTTTGTACATCTTTCAGGTTTAATTGTAGACTAACAATATCACTATCTAAATAAAGGATTTTCATGGGTTATTTTCCATTTATGAAACTCCATGAGCAAACAGAGATGTAATTAAAAAGAAATAATTCAGGAGGTAATTGAGTTTACTTGTTGTGTGATGCGGCCATGACAGGAAGCCAGGAAGCTCTCCCGCAATCTAATAAAACTTTGAACAGTAATGACCCACAGTGTGCAGCCTTTTAGCATTTACTGCAGCAGGTCAGAGAAGTCTGCACTGGGCAGAGAAATGTTTTAGGCTGAATGACATTGAATTAGTAACAGAGTAGTTTGCTGATTGTTTCCTGTTTATCCAGTCCTCTCTTTATGGACACACAGAACCGCACTGGATGAGGTGGATTCATGGCTTTTCTGCTTTTGTGGGACCATGCTGTATTTTAAATTCTTTCACAGATGCTTGAGTTTGGTTTAAATTGACAGAGACATGAAGTCCAGTTCTGTGCAACACGGGCATTTAAAATGGAAGGCTGGTTGGCACATTTACATTATGTAATCATAACACTGCATAAGCAAATGCATGAATTGGATCGAGTTATGTAACAGTGACTGTGTTTGTTTACAGGACACAGGAACACAGGGAAATTAGGTGTTTGACACGGTACAGTGAGCCAGAAGTGGCATTCATTCTGGCAGCAAACGCACCACATCGACTTGAGTGACTTTGCTAAGTCAGAGTACACATTCAGCTCCAGTGTTGTTAACTACTGACCCGGAAGAGTTTCCTGCACTCCTGGATCATGTGTGCCAGGCCATGAGTGGCAGCCAGGTTCTCATTCAGGTCTCTCTGGTCCGGCTTTCCCAGTGTCTGCTTCCTGTTCATCACCCTTTGACCAAAGAAGACAGATAAAAAATGGTGGACACAACAAGATAAGTAACAGCATCCATCCTGCAGGCTGTGGGCACAAGACAGGGCAAACACCTGATGTACCACCTTCTGACAAATGTGGAACAAACAGTGTTTCTTAATTAGGTAAAGATGTTTATGTTATCTTTCTATTTCCTGTGTCTCTCTCCCTTCCTCCTCTCTCAAGCTCTTTCTTTTTTCTGTTCTCCATCTACACTATCTACGGCATCCGGCTCTTTTGTTTCTTTAGAGTGTCCCTTTCCTGTTTTGAGAATGAACAACATATTTCACGTTATGTAAGCTGCTAATACAATAAGTGTGTCAAAATTAAGTTTGTGTCAAAATAAAGGCACTGATAAAATTAAAAATGAACGGGTGGCACTGGTGTAAAGGCAGACCCACAGACACACACCTTGGTGAGGAGCTCTCCTTGCGACGCAGGGTGTTGAGGTGGAAGAGGGACGGGGCCAGACAAACAGCCAGGTTGGTGGGAGTCATCTGGTTCTCAGACACGCTGGCCGTCACGTCGCTGAGGAGACACAGCAGCGTCCGCAGTGCCTCGCGGTTCTCATCGGGCAGCAGCAGCACGGCAGCTCGCACCGCCTGCAGACGGAGCTCTTTAGGCATGTCTGGAGACAAAGAGGGAGAATGTCATGGCTCGCTCTTACTATTACACGCAGAAAAAGAATAATAGCCAAAGCCAAGCTACATCATGTCATCTTTCTTGTGTCCACTGATTAACTTTGGAAGGTAAGGCTTCCCTTCGCCTGCCAGGAATGAGCTATGATGGGATCTGTGTCGAAGTGTGTTATATAAGCCGACATGTGTGTGTATACTATATGAGTCATGCTTCATACTTCATGCTTAGGACTGGTTTTGTTTCACATTATGTAAACAGTTCCTAATGCAGCTATTACAATCATAAAGAAAGAGAACTTGAGAGGACGTCTATATTAATAGTGGGTCGCTGAAGGATGAGCCAATACTGTATCACTTATACCACCTCATGTCATAGGTATTTCCTGTGTTCATCTTGTTTGTTTTCTTTTGTCGGTTTAACAATTTCAGGCAAGCATCTGCAGCTCTAAAACAATACTTTTAATGCAATCCTCATGTGTCATTGTGTGTGGATGTCTCTACAAGAATGTGTTAATACTCTGAAAGTATGTGTGTGTGTGTGTGTGTGTGTGTGTGTGTGCTTACACTGATAAATCTGGAGGAAGGTCTCCGACAGTTTGCTAGTGAGCAGGGGTTCTGGCAAATCTCTGAAGTACTGCTTCAGCATGTCTGCAACGTCGTATGCCGATTGGCCCTCGTAGTTGACTCCTCCCCCATCTGCGCCGCTCGCCTCGTTCATCTGACGAAGAGCTTGGATACGAGATTTAACTCCTGATTTCCTGAAAAGACCCACCTGGACAAAGAGTAAAGGACAAAGACAGAGAGAATTACACAATGCACAGAAACGTGATAAGTCAGCTTTGAACTATAAATCCCATATTAGTCTGAGTATTATTACAAGTACAATGTACAGCACAATCATTAAAGCAGATCAAAAATGATTAATGTGCCCAAAGTCCATACTAAAAACATCTTTTAAGGCTGCAGGCTGTTATTATTGAAAATAATATTCTTGACTTATCAACAAATCCAGAGCTTACAGTCATTATGGCTACATCACAACAGAAGATTTGACTGTATTTTCAAGAAGTTCGAGGACACCCAGTGGGCATTCTTGTACTGTTGTGTAGGTCCTCATCAGTGGCCTTTTAAGGCTGCATGAAATGGCAATGTTGGGGTGGAAAAGAGAAAAAGGCTGCTGGCTTGTCCAGCCTGAATATTTTCCATGAGCTTTCGCCACTTCCAAACAGAGGCGCCTTGTTCTGTTTTGAAAAGAACACCATCACTCTGTTTTCTGTTTTGCCCTCCATTAATAGCTATTTTCTCCTTACTCGCTCTTTCTTTCCCGTATGAATGTACACACTCACTCTGAGATAAATCTTTCATAATGTCTCTGGATTAAACAGACAGACACAGGTGACTTAGCAGCTGCACACTTTGACTCTCTCCAGGCCTCCTCGCTTCAGCAAATGTGTGACACAAAAAAAGAGAAAAAAGGGGGACAGACAGAAACCGTATACGCACACTCACTAAGTGGGTATCAAGCTTTTTCCGATTCACTGTTCCATCTTATGTAATATCCAATGAAAAAAAAAAATCATGGATGAATATTTGACTGATTGCAGATGTCCTAAAATTCAGACATTATGTAACTCGGGCACCTTAAAGCTGTGGAAAACTGAAAACGGTCTGAAAGCTCAATGACAATCTGGCAGGAAGTTTGATATTATATGTACACTGCAATTACAGTATATGCGCAGGATTATGTATACATCTGTCCATACATGTGTGTTTATTTGTGTATTTTGCGTTACCTGGTCGAGGCATTGACTGCGTAAATATCGCATGGCCTGCTGGATCCCCTGAGGGAGGGGCTGGCCTGTCCTCTGGACGATGACTTGTAGTGGCACACCGAACACATTCCTGTCTTTGTAGTCGCGGACCTTGATGCGCTTCATAAACTTTGGCACAGCCCTGCAACATGCATACATACAGACATACATGCATCAATATCTGTTATATAATGGTGTGGCTTTTGATATGAATTTAGCAATTTAAAGATTTCTTCAGGTCAACAATGACATGACAACAATGTCATGACATGTCTTCAATCTTACTAGGTCTTGTATGAAAACTGTGTGATCAACACCAACACGTCACATTATTCAGGGTAAAACAGCTCAGCAAAACATCGACTGATATCCTACATTTTTGACTAAAAAGATGGATTCAGACGTTTCAAATGGTGGTTCATTTAGTTTGGGTTTAATATACCACTCTGCCTGTAAAACTAGCCTGCCTTCCAAAATGTGTGTGTTTTATGTGTGTGCATGGAGGAGACCAAGTGGTTGCAGAAGCCTGTCTCCAGGTTTATGAGAGGGGAGGATAAAAAGGATGGGGGGAGAACTGGGCGTGTAGGATGTACGGCGCGGTGTCAAAAGAGGAGGATCCCACTGCTTTATACATCCGCACCAAGTGTCTGTCTCACTATTTGTCACTGTGCATGTGGGGTGTGTGTGTGTGTGTGTGTGTGTATGCTCTTGGGCGCAAGTGAACTACCATAACTACCAACCCCGTAGCTGTAACATGTAAATCCGTCCATTTCACGAGAATGAACCCACGGATTTTTGGCTGTGCAACTATCTGCAAGGGTGCGAGTGTGTTTACCAGAGAGACGCTATGCGTGACTCAGGACAAGCTTGTCTTTGTAAGAGCAGCCGTTCACAAGACTCACAGCACTTCTTAGAACCACAGTTTGGGAAAAATTGGAAAGGAGCATATTATGATCCTGGCCCGGAATTCTGAATATGTGTGGGCCTCCAGTGGGCAACAAGTGGCCTCTGTCTTTCAGTCTGTCATAAGACAAGCTGGGGTCATAACACTTTCTATTCCTGTCCAAGGAAGGCCTCGGGTAGAGGAACAGAGAAAGTGTGAAAACACGAGAAAATTATGTGATTTTTCATTTCATTTTTCATGTTCAAAAACCAGTAATAATGTGCAACAGCTAATGGTTTTTGCACTCACAATGACTTTACACAACAGTGTTTGTCTGTCATATATGTTTTGACTGTGTGGTATATCCCGTGATACATTTTCTGGTAAACCAAGTTTTGTTTGTGTCACCTTACTGCTTTTAGTCCAGACTAAAAGAGAAGGGAGTAATGAGGTCAGGATAACATAACAAGGAGTACCATTGGATAATCATAAGCAGCACATAAAGTGAGGTCAAACCAATAGTCTAGAGGTGGAGGAGAGGGTAGTGGTGGAGGGATAATTGTTGAGGACCGATCTTTCCAGCCTCCAGCTCTTGTAACACCATGCGTGTGAACGGCCATGATTGCCCCGTTGAGAAAAAGACAATGTACACCCCTTCCCAGCAATTACGGGCCTGGGAAAAGAATGTGAAACCCAACCTCTGTGGACAGCCGTCACCACACTATACAACAACCTGCAGATGGAGGGGATTGGGAGATGGGTGGGATCGAGGGGTAGTAGTTGGATGGACGGCTGAATGGATCAATTCAAGGGCATCACTTGTAGGAACAATTAGACAGGCGCAGAAGGCATTTTTCACATGAAACACAAGCTTTAAAAAAAATGTGTGTGTGTGTTCAACAATCACATAGAAAATCTCCCCATCGTCAAAACATGTACTTTGCATTTTCCTACAGTCCACTCACCAGCTGAAGCCATGTTTGTTTGTAGGGGTGTGCTTCTCTAGCAGAGCAGTGAGCTGCAGCAGGGAGAGCTTCTGGAGCAGATTCATCTGCAGCACAGACTGGCAGCTAATCTGGAGTTGGGCCGAGGCCAAGCTTGGCCGATGGGAGTTCTGGAAGCTCGGCCAGCGGAGTTTCTGTGGCCTGGAGTACAAATTGATATGTGAGAAGAAGAATGTTGATTAAATAAAAGTAGTTTAACTCTTGGGATCAGTGTCATGCTTTTGTCTATACATAAACTCAGAAAATAACACACAGCCACATGCAGTATTTTGCGGTTTTATGTGCCAAGTGATCAGTTCAGGGATTACATGGATTTATGTACACATCAATCAAGAAACTGCCTAAAAGACTAAAAACCCACGCCTCCCGAATGTAATTCTGCCTATGGATTCCTGAAGGAACAGCAACAGCTCCCATGGAGACCAATCAGCATTCCTGAGTATTCAGCACCATTACGTAAGGAAAGAAGTCTCAGCGTGTCCCCCTGTTTATCCTCTGCTGTCACTTTCTTAGAAAACTCTTTTCTGTCAGTACCTTAGTGTTTGTCTTTCTATTGTTTTGTTGTCCTTGGGATTTTCATGCACTAAGGAAATGTTTGGCAGGGGTTTTACGGAAGAGGACTAAAAGCATGAGCCTGTTTGCAGGTTGAATTGTACAAACAACAAAAAGTTGTATATAAAGAGTTATGTAAAAGTATCTTTTCACTGGAACTACTTTCTGCTGGAGAAATAGTCTGGGAAAAAAAGTTAGTGAGTGAAGAGCTATTGCTTTTTTTAAATATTTTTTAACTTTGACTCCCAAACAAACACAACTCACTGCATTAGTAGGAATGCACTTTAGGTTTTTTTCACTGACCTGCTGGTTCTGGTTAGAGATGCTCCGACACCAGAATCTCTTCTCTCTCTCATTCCTTCCTCTCCCTCACCCAGCGGGTTTCCTGTGCTGTCTTGGTCACTTCCATTCTCTGTCTCCTCCAGCCGGTTCTGCAAAGGAGAGGACGGGCACGGGGAGGCTGAGTCCAGTGCTGAATCAGAGTCTCCTTCTTCCTCTTCATCCTCCTCCTCTTCCTCCTCTTCACCAGCCACAGCCTCTGACCAGGCATTAACAAACCGCTGCAGGCCGCTGACATGTTGTAGCACTTGCTCCAGTTTGCGTTCATCCCCCTCTTCTTCCTCTCCCTCCTCCTCCCTCTCAGTGTGGGGGACGTTGTCATAAAAACTGAGCCGGCTGTCGACGGAGCCTGAAGAGCCACGGCGCTGGCGTCTACTTTGCCGCCCCCTGAGGATCACCGAGTTCCCGTTATCATTCCCATTGTTATTGCGTGAACTCCCGTCCCGCAGGGCTTTGGGGAAGGTTCCAGGCTTGTGACCTTCTGGTAGGTAGAAGAAGATCATGCCATCCTCTTCCTCCTCCTCTTCTTCTTCCACTTGTCTGCTATTGTCTTGCACACTGCAGTTGTTCCTGCGGTTCTGCTCATCAACTGTTATCCCATTACTAGCTTGGCAGGGGTTGGGTGGGGCAGATTTGGGTGGGGGTGTTAGCTGTCGACCTAAAGCCGGTTGGAGAACGCTGAAAGGATCAAAACCCTCCAAATACATTCCTCCTCTCTTGCTAGAGCCTGCGGCTGTGCTGTGGCTGCGAGCGCGAGTTACTGGGCTCGGTGTGCTCACTGCACTTCCACTGCTAGCTTCAGACTGGCTGCTCCCAGTACTTCCAGTGCTGCCGTTGCTGGTCTGAGTGGAGTAGGATACAGAGCGATTCCTATTAAGTGTCATAGTCTGAGTGGGATTGCGATGGTGATTGAGGTTCTGGTTGAGGTTGATACTGGAGATGTCCACACAGTTGAGCTGCCGCAACTTGTCATCATCTAGACCCTCCTTGATGACAGGGCCACTGATTTCTATCTTGCCTCCGCTTGTGCTCCCCTTCTTCTTTCTCTTGGAGGAAGTGCCACTGCGCAGCCGTAGACTCTCCATCCTCTTGAGGAAGCTCTTAGCTCTTGAGCGTGTGCTTTTGCCACTGCCACCTCCTCTGTCTAGACTTCCTCCTTGTCCTCCCATCCCTGTTTTCACATCAAACGTGAACTGTCCGAGTGTCTCCAGGGGTGAAGGAGGCATCCCATCAGACAGAGAGTCCTCATTGGCACATCCTGACCCCCCTGTGCCCGAGGATGAACACATGCTAGCTACAGAGCTGGCACGAGTGGCACCAGCAGGTACAGCTTCATTTGTCAGGGCGGCACCACGGTTCTTCTCCTCCCCTCTTCCTCCACTCCCACTGCTGTGGATGGAACCCACTTCAGGCTGTTCACTAAGGTCGGTCAGCACACTCTCTGAACTATTGCCTTCACGCAAGGCAAGCTTGCCTTTCTGAGATACTTGGTCTTTGGGAAACGGGGGCGGGGCGGCATCTGTGGACAGTGTGGAAAAAACCTCTAGCTCCTCCATGCGGGACCAGCGCTTGCTGTCCCTCTGGAAGGTCCAGCGGCCACTGATGGCACAAGGCTCATCCTCATCGGAGTCCTCACTCTGGACAGAGGAGGGGATAAGGGAGGGAGAGGAAAAAAGAGAGGCAAGGAAAGGAACAGTTAGGCGACTTTATGCACTGCTACGTTTTCCATTTTTTCCCACAACATTCCTCACCTTGGTCCAGGAAACTTTCTGGAGTTATGGAATTTGTTTTATACTTCTTGCACTCGCACATTGCCTTCTGCACATTCATGTTAGGTTCAGTTTTCATGTCTCATCCGCTTGTCATTAGTGTATCATGTCATATTATCAGCTGGCAATCATTTAGTCTTTTTGCCTGGTTGTTATTAGTTATTATTGCCTTAGTTATTATTAGTTAATTTGTTTTGTTTGTACAAGTTTCTATTGATACAGGATTAATAAAGTATTGGGGTATACTTATCTATGCATGCATTAAAAATACTGATATAAGATGACTGTCAAATGCCATAATAAGAGCTGTTACATAAGAACATCTACTGAAGAATTCTTCTTGGAAAATAATGTATATAGCTTGTCAATGATGTAAAAAGACAATGGTTTTGCATAATATTATCTTAAACTGAGGTCTTGTGAGCATTTGACCTGATGAAGCAAAGATATCCATCATCAGTTACTAAACATGATTCTGTCACTTCCTGACAGCATGGACAAAGACAAAGGAAAAAGTGCACATAGCTGACATATACAGTGCACATGCCCCTTCACAAAATGCACACACCTCCCCCATATTGGTTAATCTATCTCAGGCCCTGGAGGGAGTTCAGGAAATTCCATTATGACCCCCATAGCTCACAATGCAGCCGGCCAGACTGGGGTCATACCCCCCTACAGTCTTTATCCCCTCTGTCTGTACATATGCACACACTGAGTGAGAGACAGTGTCACTGATACACTGCAACTGCCAATCCTTATTCCTTATCCATGACAGAGATACCCACCTTTCCTTTCAGATACACAAACATACATACACAAGTTAAAATAGGAGATTCCAAGGATGCTCAATGTTCCCAATCAAAGTGGAGGATCAAAGCTCATAAAACCAAACCACAGGCCACAATGTAGCACCATCTTCTCCTCACCTTAATTTTATCTACAATCTGAATTCTTTTTGGACTTTTTTCAGATCTGTCCTGACAAAAAGCTTAGACGTTTGTAAGCTATAACCAGAGCCCTGGCCCAAAGATGCCAGGAAATGAGCATTTTGAATAAAAAAAAAAATCCAGTAGAAAAATGATCATATCCACAAAATCCATGTTGCCAGGGTTCCAGTTTTCACTACTCACACAGATTTCACATACAGGCATCATTAATTATATGTTTTGCAGTGGAAACATGATGTAATTTTAAAATGAAATTAATAATAACCAAAGAGTAAAAGCCATCCCTGTTTCATACAGATCTTTTTTTTAAATTTAAGAGGACAAAGGAGATTTTTTTCGTAACATTTTCGGATTCCATTTTGGCCTTTTTCTTAAGCTGTGTTGGCTGGAATGTGAGATAACATTAGTATGCTTTTCATTGTTCATAGAGAGTGTCAACCATTTAGCATTCTGGAGATATGTTATCCTAAAACCATCAAGCCACCAAAGCATTCATTGCAATGGTGGCCACTTTTAACGTCACAAGGAGTCTGAACAAAAACTATTTGTTGTTATTACAATTAGACAGATGGAGCGAATGAACCAGAAAGAACGAGAAACAGGGAGATGGAGATTTAAGAGAGAAACATGAAGGAGATCAATGCATTCCTGAGTTGTCTTGGAGGGGGGGGGGTCACAAAGATGGCAAATAACCTCTTTGACTCTGCTGTGTTGACTCCTGAAATGAAAGGTGCTGCAGAAAGGGTCACTCTAATGAATACCACCACACACAGAACAAGGATGTCACTATGTAGCACTTAAGGCCATTATGGAATTATGGTTGATTAGTATAAGGAGCAATTCTTCTCACAAAGTGACAGTGTAAGTCAGTAGGTTTTCAGTTGAAATACGTGTAGTCTAAAACTGGGAAAGTCACACAATTATCTTCCTCTCGTCAAAGAGGAAAAACACTTTCCAAGAGGGCCATTTCCTTGAAAGTGGAATCTAAGAGTGTGGTGTTTGAGGGAGTTACATTTATCTTAAAAGCCACTTAAAAAACACCATATTGTAAGAATTCCACAATAGCAGCATACTAATTCCCTTTATGGTGAGCCAGAAGTATAAGGAAGTATTTGAGAAAGAGAGGCAGCACGCCTTGAGTAGGGGGAGGTCCTGGTGAACGCAACCCCTTCATTTAGACATTAAAGCTATCCTCCTTCCCCCTAGGGTCCTCACAGCTCACTTGATATAGAAATAAACCCAACAGGTGCCTTCTCATTAAACAAGATGAGAGAAGACACAGCTTTGCCCTGTGGCCAAGAGTGAACTTATAGTTAAGGTGAGATTTGCAAAGTGGTTTTCAGAAAAGAAGTGGAGTTAATTGTGCGAGCATGTGCACCTACTCTTTTTCTTTGCGGTGATATCTCCAGTCTCATCAGAGCACACTTGTTGAGGGTGTTAAGTCTCCTGCAAACACAAAAACACACGTGCAAACATGGTTACATTTAGAAATGGCCTTTAAAATATTCTGCCCCCCCTGATTTTTCCTATAACACAAACCTCTCATCACCGAGAGGATGTATGATGGAAGAAAGGATGAAACGGGACGAAAAACAGAAGAGGGGAAGAGAAAGACAGAGGGGGAGCTTGGGTGCACCCAGGCTGGTTAATGAGCTGCTGAGGGATAATCCCCACATGAGCGGGAAGAGAATGAGAGGGAGACAGAAAAGGAGAGAGCAGGGAGAATGAAATCTGCTGGAGTGGCGACGACAACTTGGGGAGGGGGCAGAAAGCTTATCCCCTCAGCCACCTGGAGAACAGGAGCGAGGGTGGTGGTGGGGGTACACCCTCTGGAGAGCTCTTAGAGCAGATCATGTAACAATGGAGAGATGAAGGGATGGGAACTGAGGGATAGTTGGGGTTGTGGGGAGGGGCTGCCAAGAGAGGAGACATTGAGATGATAGCTTCCAGATGTATGGAGGGACACCTGCTGTGGTTTATTACTGAGAGTCGGAATTTGATGAAGGAGTCGACTCCATTAAAGACCTATTAACCTCCTCCTCATATGCAAATGAATATGACAGGGGCACCAATTAAAGTGCAAACCCAGTCCTCTCCAGTGATACTTACTGTAATTTAACTCATTTTTTTATGTACACACACTGAAATGTCTAACCTTGCAAACCTTCATACAAACAAAGCACTGACACCCTAGTCATTCCCCCAGTTGTGGGAAATAAATGGGGCAGAATGGATGAAGAGAAAAACTGAATGCAAAGGGCAAGACGTGACATCCAGGTAGGAGTGAGATATGTGTCTGCCAGAATGGCACAAAGGACTCTAATGACTGAGGTAAACACTATCAGTCTCAGAGAAAGAAGAAAGAAAAAGAGATGTATGAACACAGAAAACCAAATGGAGAGAGAAAAAGTTACAGCACAAGGCTCCAAGGTGCTTATCGTGTCATTCTTTCATCTCATCAGCAACTTTCCAAAGCATGCCTCCTTTTGAAGTCATGCCCTCATGGTTTTATGTGGGGGGAAACAAGAGATAGTACAGAAAAGAAGCAGGAGAAGAATAAGAAGAATGGCGCAGAACATCAAAAGAAAAGAAGTACGAAGGGTTCAGGGCGACTTGTAATCTCACCTGCAAAGAGCCTCGATCGCATCCCGATCGAGGAAGTCATGATCTCTGGTGACCGAAGAGATGTCGATGGGAAACTGGGCATCTAAATACAGAGAGTCAGATTAGTGTGGGCATCTCCCTGCGGCTGATTGGATCAATGTAGTCAGATACAACTAAAGATACAGCCTCAGAAACACCCACCCACTCAAACACCCACCAGGGCCTTCCGTCCCACCTTCTCCCCCCATACAGCCTTGATGAAAAGCTAAAAGAGGAAGTAGCGTCTTAGCCGACCAAACAAACACAGCTGCAGCTTTCAGACTCGGTAGGCAGGGGGGATGTGGAGCACAGAGGGAAAGAACAGGGGATTGATTGAAGAATGACAATAGGTACTCCACTGCCGCTCAGAGGTCCTACTTCCTTTTCTCCTTCTTGTTCTTTCTCCCCTAGTCTACCCCATTAACAGGATCACTGAGTCACAGTATTAGTAAAGGCACACAGATAAAGTGCGCCTTAAGCTATAAAGAATACTTAAGCACCGTAGTCTGCTGTCAATTTATGGATTTTAAGATGATATTTCTGGTATTTGTTGACCCAACCCAAAATAGGAATTTTGCATCTAACCCCCAGGGGCAATGATGATAAGAAAATGCTATTTAAGGGAGGCCAGTACCTTTAGCCTACTGTACTGGAACAGGCTTATCGGTCTTCTTATCTTTAGTGGGGCAATAGTCTTGACAGAACAGACAATAGAGATTCTCCCACCGATACAAGGGAAGGAAAAATGTGTCATGCAATTCCTACTTGCGTGAAGATGAAAAGTGACAAAACAGCGAGAATGTAAAATCTGGGGGTGTAAAATGATTGATTACCATTTGCACTTTTGCGTTGCCATTCATGTATGTGTAAAGAACAGTCGCAGTCATCACCTGTGCAGCAGCACAATGACCTTTCCATTCAAAGAGGAAACCTTTCACGGTTAAGTTGCAACAAGCAATGACCTGTTGACTTAGTCCTGCTGTCATCATTCTGTAGTTACATAAGGGGAACTGGTATGCCCATGGTATGCCACAGTATAGTTGGGGAAGCTTTGTGGAGTCTGAAGAATGTTTCATGTATTTTGGTGAGTGTGTATTTAAAGCTCAAGGGTCAGGCAAAGCATTGTTTCTCAGCCATTTGTCATTATATGAGTACCTTGAGAGGAAATAGAAAACATGATTTGTGTTTAGATTAAGTTAAGAGGGACATTTAGTCACATCATAGTTAATGTTTGGAATATAGCAGAGTATGCTAAGGTATGTGTGGCTTTACCTGCAAAAGCACAGTAAAGTCCCTTACTTCTCAGGAATGCTGTGCTGTGTGTGCATGCTGGTGTTTTATAAGCTACCTAGTAATAGGTGTGCTTAACTGATTTTAGATTTTTTCAGCCTGTAAAAGTTTCAAAACTCACAGGTCACTGAAGCAACAACATAACTTAGTCTGATTATGCCATGATTCCCAGTATGACTGTGACTTTCTAATACCAACACCAATGAGAATGGAATTGTTTTTGTCCATCTTATCTTCGTTACTGAAGAGAGAGAGGGGGGGGGGGTGTCTCACAGGGGTCCTTACCTTCATAAAGCTGGGCATACTGTGGGAACCCTGCTGCTCGGAGCCAGGTACAAGCCTCTTTGGCCTCGATCTCTGCAGAGGAGACAATAACAAAGGCATTTTAGGTGTTGTGGGGGAAACTTCAACCCACGTGAACAGAAAATATAATCAGAGTACACTAACATGCCAAATTGCCTATAATAACACAGGTGATTTACAAAAAACAACCAGTGTGAATGAAAAGTAATTCTAAAGGGGTTATCCTGTCAAAATATCAACGTAGCACAAAAAATTTGGAACTGAGCAGCTGATCAAATAGAAGCCCCTTGACCTTATTAGCTATCTCACACTCGGTCACTCTCCGTTCTCATGCTTCCGACGCTGGAGCTCAAAGCATCAAACATGCAAATTGTGTTACTCCCTCACACTCCAAGTGTGTGCCAGCTCCTTATCCAGGTATGACAGCAGTTTTCAGTGTTCACACAGGGATCTCCAGCATAAAGGTCTGCATGGAGCCTTTTCCCATACAATATGACTATTCCCATTGATATGAATATGCCTTTTTTGCTGTTGTTTAAGAGTTTGTTGACAGCATATGACGTCTTGTGAATGCAGTGCTATCCTCCAGCTTCTGTTCCCCTGTGATGCCAATATGGAAAATGTCATGAACCATTGTTGTTTAAGATGCACATAGGAAAGGGTGTTTTACATACATACATATCAGATGTATGTTTCTCAAGTGTCCATCAATGTCATTACTACATGTTCTCCAACACTGACATAACTCCCTTCAAACACAAGGTGTGACATTTGTGCTTGTTATGCTAAGTACTGACTGAATGTCGAGGTCCACTGTGTCACAGGAGCCATGGGGATGTCTCCCAATTATCTGTGAAAGCCTTTTAGTGGACATATGCCAAATGGCTGCCCACATCCCAGCCTCCTCAATTGCTCCATCACCCCCACAGCCAGCAGTTTGTGAAGAGAAGACAGACAGAAACATGTCTCCATGGCCTTAAGGACCTGACTTTTATTGCAGCAAATACGAATGTAGCACAACCTTGAGAAACACTTGTAAACCAACCCAGTGAGACAAAGGCAAGAAAAGATGCTGGTAAACCATGGATCAAAGTGACAACAACATATACAATGAGTACTAAACATGAAAGTGAAATACTTGTTAATTAAGTTACCAATGTAAGAACTATTTCTGAAGTCTAAAATTCAAGCAGAGTAGTCAAACATTTTCCATTTAAAATTCTACATTCCTGGTATTTAGACATTATAGTAATTTTTTGTAGGGCTGTTATGTTTGGCTGAGCATGACTGAGCTAATAGTAACCACCGGTAAAGAGAAACAGAGTAGTTTATTTTATCACAAACACCAGCCAAGCAGTTCCACCTCATTTCGAAGCTAAATTACACCAATGAATTGTTCTGTTTTTTTTTTTTAGCTCAAGCTCAAGAGCAGGCACATAAAAGACTGAGAGTGTGCCTGAAAAAAGACGTTTCAGTATTTTAGTGGAGAATTACAGAGGTAACCATAAAGTACTGCCAGGCAGACAGCAAGGTCAGAGGAAGACTACTGCTGGAAAGGGTCTGAGCTCAACCATATACAAGCATTTACATACCAACAACAAGCCTAGACGGCAGACAAACCCACTAACAACAAGGTGTGACGCGACCAAGACAGGGTCTCCGCTCTGCCACTGCAGGGGCCAGCACTCCTGAAGAAGCCACTGTGACACCAACCTGCACCCAAGTGTCAAATAACACATTAACAACTATGTTTTAGGACTATTTTATTTGACAAATTAGCTCTATTTCCTTGTGGATGTGGAATGGCAAGTCTAAGAAGCTGTGTATTTGGTGGGTGTGTTGAGCTCAGTATTTTTGGAGCGTAGAGAACGCAGAGGAACGCAGAAACCAAGGGGTAATTATACCAACATTCTTGAAAGCAAGCACTGCATTTGGAGATTCTTGTGTTTGCTTGCGTATCTGTCTGTGTGTGTGTGCACATGCAAGTCTGTGTGTGTTTGCCAACCTCATGTTTAAAGACAAACCACTCAAAAGACAGTAAAGCTATTGAAATGCAAATTAGACACACAAACACATGGTTAGCTTTCCACCCCCAAACCCGAAAAAGAAGGCTATGGGATCCATTAAGTGCCTTTGGAGGGAAGCTATCCAGTGACACACCCCATTGGGCCAGAATGTGTGTCAAATCTACTTTACAGTGACATAATGTGGGCTTGGTGTCCCTCAGAAACAAAATAATGACAGTATTCACTATGCAAATGGATACAAGTGAACAATATTTGTCACTGCACCACATTGTGTCTCCATTCCTTCACACAGTGAAGCAAGAATATTTTTCTATCTTTTGTTTGGCTGCAGGAAGTGGACAGGGGCATGGGGCATCTGGCACAAACAACCTAACAATAGAGCCGCACACACATACAGTCCTATGCATCTGCAATTTAAAAAAAAAAAAGAGCCATAAAATGGGTTTATAAGAACATCTCAGGCCCTCTGGTCATAAAAATGTCATCCTACAACACTCCGCCCAATCCTTTACATTTTTGTTTGCTTCGATAACTTGAGAGTCATGGGTGTATTTTATTTTTTGTCTTCTCTCACTGTCCACCCCAATTCCTTAGTCCTCGCCAGGGAACTACCTCACTTCCTCTTCCTGCTTCCCTCACAGGAAGAGAACCGAGCGGCGCTGCAGTGGCCGCCGACCACCCTGCTGTAAGGCCCTGCCTTCGTTTGTTCCTGGCCAGATAATAGGTGGGGAGGCAGCCAAGACAAACACTGGCTCCGGTGATTGTGTGTACTTACCAAATGTCCTCATGGTTAGAGACAGCTACAAGCCACTCAGGATAAATGTATGTCTTACAGCAAAAAGAAGCTGGCTCCCTTGATAGCTGATATATCTACATGTGTCATGTTGGCTTAAGTACAACAGATTACAAATGTAAAAGGCCAGCACTGAAGTTTTTTCAATACTGAAAATACTACATGTCCTGGTACACCAATTGTGCTGCAGCTGACCACACTTTCTTATATGCAGTTTCATGTAGTAACAACTGTTAGGAATGAAAGCAAGTGCAGGTATGCAGAATGTAATTCTTCTACAATACCCACTTGTCTGCAAGAGGTTTAGTCCTGTTTTGTCTACCTATAACCATCGCTGGTTGTGGCCTCGTTGGCTTGGAGACAGACCAACAAACAAACAAACAGTTGGATTGGTAAATATGTGAATCTAAGCACAGACCAGACCAGACGAGAACTTCTGGTCGTGCCAAGGAGGCCGCACAGGATGTCTGAAACATGTCAGTCAGGACAGAGAGGTGGATATGTGGCTGAAACTGAACTAGCCTCATAAGGACAGGTTACACTGAACAAATGTCCTATTCTGTGATAATCAAGATACATTTTAAACTGCATGCATCACTTTGTGGACTGAAATGCAGACTCAGTTGGAATTAGTAAGTTAGTCACACATTAATTCTGGCTGATATGAATGAGCAAAGACAACACAGTGAGACACACTCCCTCTCAGTGGGAGAGAAAGATGAGAGCGATTATCTGCAGATAACATGACTAATAAGAGCAAAGCCTGACGCTAATAGAAATTTCATATGGATCACAAGAGACTTTTTTTTTCTCCTGGAATATGGCCAAAGCTGAACTGGTGAAATGCCAGTCAGGGAAAAGCTTCACCCACTGCCCCGTCAGTATCGATTTCTAAAATTATCCATCATAGTCTTTTCTTTGCTTTCTTTTTCCCTGCTCTCAACTTCATCTCCTTTGCCATCCCTGCTTATTTCAACACTGCTCGCCCCTTCTCTTCTCTCCTTTCCTGTGGCAGGAAATTCTCACAATTGCCGGCCAAAGTTTCCCTCCATCGCAGGAGGCAGCGGGGTCTGGCTTGGCCGAGTCTGAATGCTCAGCTCCATTGGGAGTTTGTCAGCGGCTAGCAAACAAAGGATGCTGCTCCCCACCTCAAAGGCTGTGCTACATACATGGCAGACTGGAGGTCAAGAGTCTTAATACAGTTATCACTCAGACTGGGTCTTTGAAGAAGAATGCTTGACTAACAACTGCTGTGAATTGAGGTGGCTTATCTGGAATTACCCGATCATCACTGGGTCCCAAAGTGCTGACTGTAAAACAACCCGAAAGGCAGGCGAAAGGTTCTTATCAACTCCAGGTCTCAGTGGGTCATTCTGAAGGGGCTGCAAAGTGGGTCTAGACAGGTGATGTGATAAACCAGTCCAGACTCCGTGGCTCAGCAGTAATCTACAACAAGCAAAGCCGGGAGCCTCGATGCTGCCAGTGTTTGCCCTTCTCCTTAATGGTGGCAAGGACACACTCCTGGTGTGTTCATGAACTTGAGCAACATGTTTCCAGTTGAATCAAGATCTCAACTATTTCATGAATGATCACAATGTCCTTAACAGCTTGAATCCATATAATAGCACCAAGACAACTGGAGACGACAGCTTTTTTAACGTGACCAATGTAAAATCCCTCCAGTGCTCTGCTGGAATGCAAAGATGGGTGATAACAGATTTTCTTCCTGATGGGTATTAGGTTTTGTGATTCCACGGTTGAGACAGCTGGTGTTCCCTGAGAAGGTTGGGCTGTTAGCTAAGTGAGACGATGCCAGGAATATCACCATCTGGCTGGCCTCAAGCATTGCCCTGTTCTCACACACACACACACACACACACACACACAAATGAATAATGAGGTTACTACCACGGTCCATTCCAGTTATCTACCACCAGCCGGGGCAGGCACGAATGCACGGACACAAGCGCATGCAAACACACAGCTGGCCCAGATGGTTCATCGCAGGGCTAACCCCAAAGGCCCCTATGCTCGCTGATGAAAGATTTATGCTCGCACAGAGGGCCCTTGCCGTGGATCAGGTGACCAGGCATATTCAAAGCCTCTGATAAACTTTCCATGGCCAGATGACAGCCTACCTGCCGGGACCCCCTTCCCCGTCTTGATAACGAACCTTTCATAAACAGATCCCAGGACAGTTTGATACATTCAGCAGAGGGAAGGTAGGAGCAAAAATGAACATATGTGTCTCCTCACAGGACATGGAGAAAACAGAGTGCCAGCTGGATGTAAATCTTTCAGATAAAGCCCCTGCTCACTTCCTGGTTCACAAAGAGTGCAGATGAAGTGTGTTTCCTTTATTTCTCCCAGCACAACCTCCCAACCTCCAACTAAACCATCTAGTCTCATCTCTGATTGAAATAAATAAAGAGACAGACTCAGTACAATAAATGAGACTCACACTACTTCTGTACCAGGACTAGTCTTCTGTTGCATAGTCACTCAGTAACATCAGGGTCAGACAGTATCCATGTCACTAGTTACTGCAGGTAATGTTCATTCAGCTTGCATCATGATGTCTGTGAGTGCCTTTGAGCACGTTCTCAATGGTGATATGGCTCAACTGTGCCTTGCTGTGCTCATATCTGCTCCAGACCTGAGGTAGCTGATAAGGAGCCATGTGTTGGAACAAACAGTTAAAACGGTTGAGACAAAGCGCCAAAGCTCACAAATCAAGTAAAGCCTGGCAGCACAGGACAGAAAACGGGACTTTAAACAGTCACAACAACATCCCCTCAAAGTCGTTAGCAAAAGGCCGACAGTCAGGCAAAAGGCACAGGCAGTTAAACAAACTGGAGGCACTGAGATGGCAGAAATGTCGCGGGCTGGTACTATACCTTCTGATAATCTTAAAAGACACTAAATACGACTTAAGGCTGAACATTCCAGTTCACGACCTCGTTTCCACAACACGGATCAAAGTTTCATCCAATTAAAACAGTCGAGAGGGTGCATGTCTGCCAGTTGCTCCCTTCTTGTGTGCGTAAAAGCAAGATATTCTCTAAAAACGGATTTGCACCAAGTCAGAAAAGCATGGTCTATAATTTGGGAAAACGTGTACGTGAGCGGAACCTGTGGATTTTCAGTGAGCTGTGAACAGGAGTGAGCACATTGGAGACACGGAGTTATGCGCAAAGCGGCGAGATTTCTTATCTGACAGCCCGCAGCGTTGCGCCTTAAAGACGACTTAAAGACTGTTTTATTTTAAGGTAAAATTCAGTAAAATAAGGTGAAATTAAAAACTGAAAGTCAACTAAAAAAAACATAAGCACATTGTAAACTACTAATGACGCCCAATAAGTAAGCTTTATTTCTCCCGGATGAACAGGAAACCCGTTTAAATGTACGGCCACATTTTTTGCATTTCATAGAAAAACCATCATCATTTCCAAACACTTACGTGTCAATATCATCTTTTAATGTCTCGGTCGCGACGAGCCTCAGCATACAACCAAACTCCAGGCTGCGCCCCGGCAGGCTACGACTGTCCAGTCAGGTCTACTCCACTGTTAAGGCAAAGCCCGCATGATAAATCCAGTGCAAAGAAAACTCTTAACTACACGCTCGGTTGCAAACGGTCCCTGGACGATGCGTAAAACAGTAGATCCATGGTTATAATTTGATCTGGCTGCGATAAACAGAATTCCACAATCTTCAAATCCTTCCAACAACTGTGAGTCCCTGAATGAAGCGGTCCCAAGCAGGAATGTGAATGGAGAGTTGTATGATTCAGGCTTTAGGAATGGGCAACTCTGCCGTGGCTCCACCCCCCACCACCCGCTCCGCTGCTCTGCTCCCCACCTGATAAGGAGCTGGACACGCACACATCCACGCAGAATAACCTCAGCAGATCCCACTTCGCAGGGAAGGAGTTTATAAAATAATATCTGTTATAACAGTCTGTCAAAGCGCACAAATCAGGATCCTTTTATAATTCCTGGTCTTCACTTCAACTATTAACTTCTGTCGATCCTCTTCTTATTTTCTACTTGTTACTAATTTCATCAACTTATTTCACCCGTTCTCAAAAAAAAAAAAAAAAAAAAAATGCTTTAGAAATGTTACCTATGTATAATCGAAAGTAATTAACTGGGCTCCCCAGGTTTCTCTTTATTCACATCAGCTCCTGCCTCGCCTGAGCCTCTGCCACCTCCCCTAATAGGCAACAAATGACCCGGAGGTTGGTACCCTGTTTGCATATCATTAGAAAATACTGGAGACAACTGAGAGACGCTCTTTTGAGACGCGAGATTAGCGTGAAAAGCGCAAGTGGTGCAGTGAAAAGACAAGTGTTGCAGGTATGGTAATGCTTCTGGTCCTGCCCCTGTCCGCGGCGCGCCTGACGCACTACACCACCGCTGGTCGACGCCACAATAACAACACATTTGATCCCGAGTGCAGGGCAGATTTCAGAAGATGTAGACAATTTCATAGCTCTATATACTGATCACACCTAGAGCATCTACAGACACCTTCAATATATGGACTGTTATTGGTAATGCGACAACAGGGTGAATCTAAACTTAGATTTCTTGATATCTTGACTGTGTATACAGAGTTAGTTTATATAAAAAATTGATTTATTTTTCCCCTGCCAGAATAAGAGAAGTAGTTTTTGGCAGCTGTATAATTTACAATCCATTTTGACAGGAAAAGTTTTGATGCCTTGTTATTGTTTCACAGATTTAAGTGGATTTGTGTGCGTGCATGGGGTTCACACTTTTCTCACTTACAATTTGTCTATGTCAAACTATCCTGTCCAGTTTCCCCCTCTGCTCCTCTATCCTCGGGGACTTTACAGCCACAGTTTTCCAAGAACTCCTCAACGACGTCAGCGTTCAGAATCAGCCAGCTCTGTGTTATTGCTATGGTGACACACAGGCGCTGAGATGGTGCACAAAGGGAAAGCCAGCCAGACGAGTCACCATGTGGCAGGGAAATACATGTAATCCAAAGCTTGGATTGCGCGGGGGGAAAGGATGATGCAGAAAATCCTGGCTAACTGTGCAGTCTGATGTTGGCTGCCATACTGGTCCCAGCTGACAGAGGAGTCACAAGTGATTCACCCAAAAGACATTCTGCCAGCTATTAAAGTGAGCAAAATCACAAGTCTGTACAACAGAGGCATTCATTAGAGGAGTGGAAATCATTTGAAATTTCTTCTTGTGAAACATGTTTGGTACACTAAGAGAAAATACCTCAGTCTCTAAAATATCATTCATCATTCATTTTCTAAAAAATTCAAGAGTTTCCTGATTTTCTGATTCAGATATGAAATAATTCAATGAAAGATTAAGTAAGCAATAGTATGAATCTGATTCAAAGTCAACCTCTGATAATTGAGAGTTTTCAATATTTAATGCTGCAGACACACTTTGGCCAGTATTCTAAAAGTATTGTGGTTCACTACACGTGTATATCCTATATACTAAAACACAAGCATGTCAACAGATCAGCTCTGATATCAGTGCATAAATATCAAATAATACTTCAGTGGAAAAACGTGATCTTATGAGATCAGAAACTGAGGAAAACCTCTTGTGATTTTTAGGCTAAATTTGTAACCTAACGGAAGGGAGACAGATAATTATGGTCTGTTAGTGTGTGTGTGTGTGAGACAGAGAGAGATATGGGTAGGATAGATGGGGAGAAAGAGAGAGAAAGCAAATAGAAGAAGGAGAGATGAAGAGAGATTACCAAACAAGGCCAAATCCCAAAGCCACAAACCCGACCACCCAGAGGCTGCACCCACAACCCCAACCCAAAGCAACCCTCGCCTGAGACGGGTCAACAACCCTGCGCAGAGTTTAAGGGGTTTGCGCTCTCAAGTTGTTTTGTGGGGATAAATGCACAATAACGCCAGCAATTGTTGATGAATGTGTGTGGTAAAGTGTGAGAGATCAGACAAGCAGACTGCCGCTGCTGCCAGTTGCTCTGGGGCAAATGAGTGTGTCTCTTTAGAGTGTCTACAATTTTCATTCATCAAAGCTCGTCAGAGTCAGGCGCTTGTTTGGCTTATGATTCAGATACAGATCAAATACACACAAGTATAATGAGGGCTTTGGACAAAAGAGAGGAAATGAGGAGATGCATCAGTGTTACAGTAGGCAGACACATGGGATTAGGCTTGCATTAAATATAAGTTTTCCTTGGAAGGGGAATAAAAACAAATACTTTTATCTTGAAGGTATATCACGAGGGAAGTTGAAGTGGATTATCTCATGATTCATAGTACATTTTACTCTAGCTGTTGTATATTATCATTTCTATTTCAAACACAACAAAAGCCCAGGTGTAAAAGAAAAATAAACCATAGGCATTTGATTTGAATAAAATTGGCTTTGTGTACACCATTAACTTGTTGCTGTTGGGTTGTTGGGTGAAGCTACTGTTGTAGGTTGTAAACTTTACAGTGTCACCTCTGACCCTGAGACACAGAGGGAGGGGCTGGAAGAGGAAAGTGGGCTCTAAAAAAGACTGAAATTAGACATCGACAAAAAATTTGAGACAATGAAAAGTAAAAGTAAATAAAGTTTATAAGTAAAATAAAAAAAAGACAGAAAAACAAAAATAAGAAAAAAGGAGGGGAAAGATGAAAGATTCCCCCCCACCACCATGGACGCCCATCCTTTGGGGTTGCCTTGGGGTTTATGCTCCACTCTTCTACCGTTTCTAACCTCAAACAGTGGGGCCAGGTGAGGGTCAGCGGACAGACGTGTGAGTCCAACACACACACAAACACCCAAGGCCGTGTCAACAAAGACTCACAAAAGAGATAACCAAATTATGGGTCTGTAAAGGTCATAGCGGCCATTCTGAAATAGAGATGAACATGTTAGGTGTCTGTGTTTAACTGTCTGGACTGATTTTTTTTGTGGTTGAGAATTTCAGATAACGAGGCCATAAAAGATACTTGTCACAACCGATGCATAGGTTGTAAAGTAATTAAAAACAAGGATAAAGGCACATTTGTCTATTTGCTGAAATGCTACTTTGTCAATTTACTGCGTGTGTGCAGTTGTGTATTATTCAGAGGCAAGGTGCTGCCGCTGTCCTTGAAACTTGAATCTAAATGCCACCAATGACAAGCGTGTGTCCTCTGCCTTTCACTGATGTAGTCTGAGATAATGAGTTTAACTGCAGTGTGTGTGTGTGTGTGTGTGTGTGTGTTAGTTTGAGTGGGAGAGAGAGACAGAGGAGGGGGGTATAATCTTTTCATAACAGGAATCTCCAGAAATAGCTCATCCACAGTCTTTGGGATCAGCCCAATAAGACACTGATTAGAGAGAGGGGGAAAGAGAGAGAGAGAGCGAGCGAGCATGTGCTTCCATACACACAATGGTGAGGAGGAAGTGTAGGGAGACAGAGGCTTGGACCAGCACACACACAAACACACACACAAACAAAGGAAGTGTGAAGCAGACAGCAGACCAAATGCCTCGCTGACACCCTCTCCGGGCTTTGATGGACTGACCACGATCACAATAGAGGCAGGAGGCCGACACACACACTTACACAAACAATGGATTGGTGTTGTACTACAATGTATTTTTCAACCAGGTGGTGAAGTTTTTTAAAAAAACAACAACTTAACTTTACAATCATCATGTCGACCACAGTAGAAAGAGTCTATTTAGATTATAGAAACCAAAGCAAGAAAAATTAACCATTGGAGAGTTGCTGAAGATTTGCATTGCTACGGGAATATGAACTTTTAAGTGGTACAGTCTTGTGTTTGGTTTTGACTGCAAGTCTGCATACACTCACACACATGCTCATTATTTCAGCGCAGATAATAAACGGAGTTAACGTTTTAATCAAACTGCATCACGGATCAAGTGAAGCTAAACAAGGTGCTAGATTTAAGCAGTGGCCTGGATAATGGCCTCTTCTTCAAAACAGTGAAGACAAATTAGATGAATTGCTACCTATTATTTTTGACTGCGGCTGCACATTAATTGGTGGCACATCATGCTGCTGCCAGTTCCAGTATTAGGGTCTAGTGGGGTTGATTACATTTTGGATTGTGACCAGTTATCCTGGGGTCTACTTGGATCAGTCTGCCTAGTGCTGCTGAGACACTGGTTTGGGCTTTGAGTTTGCTGATGCATGGAGATTTGTCTCTACACAGATCCTGTTTGACTCTCCTCAGGTCGAATCAGGTCCAGAAAAAACACTTCAGTCGAGCTACATTTTAGCCCAGAGGAGCAAGTTCACATCTGATTATAAACTATTGTTACACTTTTACTAACTAAAAAACTATTAGTGGCCAGTACCTGCTGAAAAGGTATATTTTTTAATTCTGTGGACAATAAATCTTTAAGAACGACTGACATCTCAAAGGAGTTAAATCACTATTTCCATGTAAAGCACTACCATATGTGGCTTCTGCTCAACCTTGGCTTTTGGACAATGGCGAAGAGATTTATTGGCCAAAACTAATGTGTAAATGCTAAAGCAAACAGCGTGTAAGTTAACATATACAGACAGGGAGTTAAATACACGTGTGTGCAAAGACTTTAAGATACTCAGTGGTCTTTCAGTCTGTATTCTCTACCAGATATTATGCATTTCACATCAGGAATGCTGCATGCAAAGGAAAAACAGAGCATCACAGTAACATCCACTGTTCAGCCTCACTAAATGAGACGCTTTGATATGAGGGATGAAACAGGAGCCTGAGAGGTCCTTATTCTACCATCTGTTTGCATACACTTTTTAGTGGTGGACGTAGTGTAGCTTATTATATTAATTCTGTATGTTAAATTTTCTGTTCTGTTCTATATTATAATTTTAGTAAAACAGTCACAGCTTTTATGGAACACTTTTTTTTCACAAAAGAATCTGAAGCCCTGTCTTATGTCCTGATAAAGAGAAAGAAGCCCCAAAAGGACACACATACTCACACATCCGCACACTCCAGATTTTTTCTCATATTTTTCTTATTAGTCATGCACGGGGAACACATATTAGTGATGGTTTGCTTCAGAGTGAGAGAAGGATGGCAGAGGAAGAGCAGAACCAAAGGACTGTTGTTACAGGTTTTGGAGAAAGACAGAGAGGTATTAAGGAAAGCAAAGGCTGATATTAAAGGTCACAATCAGAAGATAGAAAAAACAGAGTGCACAGGTTGGGGGTAAGCATTACATATGTCCAATAAAACTGGTGAGATTACATTGCAGAAAAATAGGAGAAAACAAAGGTTGAGAGGACACAATAGAAGTTGACTTAGACTTCTTTATTTACATTTATTATTCTGTGTTGTAGGTAATATGTAAAGAAAGTGGACTCCAACTTAATAATTGTGTAAAAGCAGCAACTTGATGCAGCTTGATTATTGCCATTAATGTCTCTGCCAAGACAAAAAAACAAACATTTTATGTTACAGTGCAGATGTTGCTGGCCTAAAGTGAATGAACCAAGCTGGGTTGATTTATTCCTGAAGGCTCTAACACATAAGAAATAGCATTTCAACACATAAAGACTTACTGTGTGAGTGAGACCACATTTTCTAAGAATTACAAGAGGTGGAGGTCTGCTTGGGAAACCAGCAGAGTACTTGGGGAGTGGTTAATGATGCCAACCATATGGCTGTGAAACGAACACACAGCAACATTTTGAGCTGTGCTGTAATGCCTGGAAATTTCCAGAATTCCTTTTCCAAACCAAGCAAGGTCTAATAATTACTGTTTGGAACAATTTTGTGCTCCTCAGTGCCCGATTTTCCACACTGACTTCAAACCACATCAAAATAATTCAAAGATAGTTTCTTTTTCATCCTATATGACTTCTAATTAGCACCATAGTATTGTTCCTTACAAGAGATGGTTGTAGTTGTTGTACTGCCAAACTTTCACGCCCTAAACCTTTATTTTCCATATTAATGTTCCCTGTCTTGCCTTGAAACTTTAAAGGAAACACAAGCGATTACTCAAACAGCAACTGGTCTCATTTAAGGAAAACAGTTCTAATTTCTCAATTCCTCTCTATAATAGCTAAAAGACATCTTCGCATTTTTAAGCCAATGAAGACAAGAATTCCTCCAAGTGTTAAAATAAAATTACAATTTGAACATCTACAACTCCGTCTGCTGATGTGGATCACATAATATGATCAAAGGCTTTAGAAGAGCTACTAAATGGACCTTGAGGTAAGATTCTTTAGTCAAAGACATCATCCCTGCTTTTACCAAATGTCTGGTGAGAGTAATTATTCTTGGACAAAAATGGAATGACAGCGGTTGCTAAGAATGTAATGTCTGTTGATATCATCTGACATCATGATGAACTGTTGTGGGTAAAGGCGGAGTTGGCATATGGCTACAGGAGCTGGCATGGTTGTCAAACGTGTGCCAGCCTCCTTTCAACACCAATGAATCATGGGGCGTTGGGTGCACGATTTAAGCTGCAATGAGATGACGAGCCCTGCAGCAGTATTGTGTAGTGTGTATGAATGAGGAACAAGGCCGTGGACGATTGGAGGTGGGATGTGCCAGTAAGATTAAGGATATTTGACATTAGGGTGAAGAAACCGGTGCACGTGTGTTTATGGAAGCATGCCTTTTTTTCTTTTCTTTTTTTAAGTGATTGGTATGCTATCATTTTTTAAATATATGCCTGTGCATGTGCACGTCCATACTAGGCTATCCAATAACACCAATGACAATAGAAAGTGCAGAACTCTCTTCCCTTTTCTATTTTCTTTCCTGTTTTTGGCTTTTGTCATGGAGTCCTAGACAAGAGAAGCAAAGTCCAAATTCCAAAGTACCATATGTCCGCTCTCTCTGTGCAGAATCAGCCAGTGAGTAGTGCAGGAAGTTGATGCTTTAGTCTTCTCTGCCCTGATCCGTGACCTCCTTTGAACCCTGACCTCCAGCGAGCCACGTGACAAACCGAGCAGACATCTAGGCTGTCATGACAAACACAAACCAGGTTCAGCTGGGAGATTATCACTGATCCAGAGGCTCCTTTACAAAAGTGCACTGGGCAGGTTTGAATTTCGGTGATTTCTTCCAGCTCCTGTGTCTGGTGTCATTTTTCAGAAGATAAGATGAGAGAGAGCGCTACCGCAGATCAATGAGAGATGGGACAGAGACACAATCACAAATCTAACCTATATCAAAACCAAAAATATGCCATGCACCTAATTTCTCATCTCTTCTTCATTGTAGAAAACCTTGATAAAACTGATAGTGATTGAAACCTTGAGCCCATGAGCCAAAATGAACATTTTTGTCACATAAGATGTACTTGTGATAATGTAAAATCTTGCACTTGTAAATTCTTGATCTGTTTTATGAATTTAATTTCTGATTCATTTCTGACCTCTTGTATATTTTACTGAACATTTCTAGATACGTAAATGATTGCTGACCCAAATAGGATACGTTAGGTAACTGTGGCTTATGTTGACACAACTTTATTAATGATTATTATATTTATCTGACAAAGATACTGTAGGTGTGTCTCTTGTGTCTGCATAGGTGTTGGCCTTAGACAAGCTTAACTATGTTACATGCACACCAAAATAAGAGATATACTGACGGGTGTACTTCTAGGGCCTGCTGGTCTTTTCCTCCAGGTAAAATACTTTTTTTTCTTTCTCACCTTACTTTGTGTGCAAGTAATTTTCTCTCCTTCAGCAGTGGGCTGACAAATTACAGCAGGAAGGCGGACATCAGCCAGTGAATATTAACTCATTCCTCATGTGACAACCTTGACCTACTAAACTAGACATGTAGAGATGGACTCACATGACAAATGCCTTGCACATGCAGAAATTAGGGAGATTCAGACAGAAATAGTTTTTGTGTGTGCCTGAGCAAACCTACATGTGTACATAAGTTCATCTGCATGCTTGACATATTTTTAAGGTTGCCCTCTGTAAACATTCATCAACAAGGAAGACTTTTGATATGATTATGAGGGGTCTTACTTTAGTTGGAAAATCTAAATGTTTGACTTTATGCATAGCTGACCCAAATCCACTGCACAGGAATGTAAAGAATCTGGTGTATTAAGCCAAATACAAATAAACAGAAGGAAGTTAGTGTATGTGTTTAGCTGTGAGAGGAGAAGGAAGCATCCCTGTAGGTACACAGTGGACAGAAATGTTATGAAGAGACTATGACCCATTTCTTCTACTTAAAAAGAAAAAATGTGATCACTAGGACCCAGGGTCAAGCACTTAAATGGCCAAATATTTTTGAGAATCAATTCTGTTTTTGATATAAAGTGTTCCGTTTAGTTCGTGTTTCCTTCTTGGGCATCAATGGTGATAGTGTATATCCTTAAATTCCTAATGTCAGAGTCTCAGTTTCTCTGGTCAAGTAAATACTCTTTAACATTTCATGTCATTAACCCTGAACCCTCATTCACTCACTCTTTCACTCTCTGTCCTACACATCCACACAGTTAGTTTATTTAGTTTAGGAGCTAATGGACAGCACTCATGTGTTTGAGGGTGGAAACTTTGGGTGATGAACAGGAGCGGCAGTCAGACCTGTGACTCCCCCCCTCATCCCTCTACTCCTCATCGGTCCCTGGGGGAAGATAGTTCAACTCCTGAGTAACGAGGAGGACTAATACTGTCCAGCTGGAGGTTGGCAGCAGTGACAGAACCTCCATATGCCCAACAGATTGGGCAGTGGCTGTCATGCTAACACTTGCAGACAGGGATAGACTCCCAAAGACTTCGAATTTAGCTTTCTTTGGTTCTTAGAGTCGCATATTCTGTAAAAGACAGTCTAGAAAAAGCTGCCATTCCTTCATTTAAATTGCAAAAAATAAAATCACATGATGCTAGTGCAAGTCACAAACAACTGTATGTTTTTACAAACAATGATTCATCTTTTCTCAGAGGACAACAGAGTCCTTCAAATACTTGTGTCGAGACAGTGTGGCCCCAGAGAGATCAAACCATGTCATTGTCTGAAGAAAAAATGTTTTAGGCTTTAAAAACCACAAAAACACAAGACCCCTTTCCCTCCTCAGTTTTAGTGCAAATGGCTTTAAGGCAATGAGACAAGCACAGGACAAGCAGCTGAAGAAAAGAGGCTGTTGGCTTATTGTGTTTTGGCTTTATTCACCCGCAGGTTTTGAACTCGATCCTCAAAACTGTCATGCTCATGAGGTTTCACACAGCCAGGCTTTTCTAGCTCACGTTTCAGTGCGTGCGTATTAGTTAGAGCCACTCAAGTGGTTCACATGATGGCTATATTGACCCTGCATAAAGATAGGCAAAGAGGAAAAAACCCAGCATGTTTACCATTCATTATGTTTTAAATGAAAGCTATTTGAGAGAGGGATAGACACACACAGGAATCTCTGTAAGAAAAAAACCCTAATTTCAGGTCATTCCTGCAATGCCTTGCTCAGAACATTATGCCGTACAGACCTGCTGCTTTATTTTACAACCAGTGAATACAAAATATTGTGTTCAACGGAGCAGATGGCAACTTTCTGACCTGTCAAGGTATTTAGTCCACGAAATATTGGGCGGACATTATGTTCACTGACCCTGACCTAAACCACACACACACACAAAAGACATTAAGTTCTCCAAGTGTCACTTGCCCAACATACTAATGATAAGCGCTCCAGTGCTTGTATTATTACCAGCTGTAAGGAGTTAAAGTGGAGGTCGGCCTGGACATGAAGGGTGACAACACTCAGCCAGTGGCCTTGTGTTCGCCCATTCATAGTGGCAAAGGGGTTACGATCCTTGGGTGACTACAAGGTGAAAGGTCACCAGCAACACCTCTTGATCAGAAGGAGAAATGGACATTAAGTGGGTGCTCAGTCTAAAGAGAGATTATGTTGAGGCTCCTTGGAGGTCTACATTGGGATGAGCAGGAAAAAAGACTTTGGCAATGTCAGCACTATACCAGCAAATCATCCTATGATTCTATAAAATGGGAAACAAACATCTCAAAAACCTCAAAAGTTGCTACAGAAACATCATGTATATGTCTGTGCTTAAACAGTACTGGATGAACTTGTTGCCATTTGATGGTGGCCCTAACTTGTGATGGATCACGATGTTGCCCTCACACAAACGTTTTCCTTTGAGATTCTTGGAAAACATTTTTTTTCAAAACGGCCATAAGGGGCCCGAAGGCATACATAACTCCTTCCTCAGGAGTTCACCAGAACAGTTGATGCATTTTTCTTGATGCTCGAGACCTCTGACCAAAGCTTTACTTAATGATGCTTAGTCGTTTGGAATGACTCGCTATTTATGATCGTCTCAGTCATGCTACTTTTGTCTGTAATATTGTCTCAGCTATCAGAGATCGTCAAGTTCTCTGTAACACAATGACAAATGCAGATGGGAAAGTATGAGGAGATGGAAAGAGGAAAATGTCTTTGCCTGGGGACCCAGAGCTGCAGTCATCCTCCCCATAAATAAAAATACCAGTCGTTTTCCAGTGCGAAGGAAAATAAGGAGTCAAGAACCAGGTCAGACATGAGATGGAGGTGGTCGGTTGACTGAATGCCACTCTGGATTCTAGAAATCCATCTGCAATCACTTTCCTTCCCAATGTCTTCTGCACATTCACTCTTTCTTCATATCTTGCCTACTCTTAGTCCCATTTCCATTGGGATGCAGCCAGTGTTGATCATCCCATTTTTAACCAGGCTAGCAGCATGGCTCTAGGGATGGCAGTATCAGTTTGATGGTCGGTCTGTCGGGTTGATCGGTGATCAACCACTCAGGAAATATCTCAAAAACAGACAGGATGGACTGCCATGAAATTTGCCATGGATAGTCATGATTGGTAGGTTTAAAAACTTTGGAACATGGTCAAGTAGATCACCTCCGCTGGCAGCTGAGAACTATGAACGAGCTAAAATGGCTGCAATGTAATCCTTCGGGGCAACTGCATCCAACCAAAGTATGTCCACTAAAAGTTCTTGTTTTTGCCACTGACAGGCTAAGATTGTTATTCGAAGAGTCTGGCAATATTATTGAAAGGATCCCTACAGTGTTTGACCTGTAAGATTCTTTTTTCAAAACCAGAAACAATTGTTGTATTGCACTATAACGCACCTGACTCCTTTGACAAAATCAGGAATTTTACTGCAGTACATGGGACTCGCTGGTCTGCCACCGCTTCAGTCAGTTAGCTTGTTTGTGCTATTGTGTTCCACAACCATTGGGTTGGGTTTTAATTAACTCTTTAAAATACCAGCGTCATACACAAACAAATTAACTGATCAAGACAGCGGTAGAACACAAACTTACAATTACATCATTGATTGCACAAATGCAAAGAAGCATTTTCACTAACTAAACTTGAGTATTTAGAGTGTTTGGATGAGCGATTAAAGACATACTGTCCGGCTTCCAGCTGTATTGATTGTTGTAGCACAATCTCTCACTTCCTGTTCTCCTTCTTTATCCAAATTGTCTTCAGTCACTCGAATTTTTGTTAAGAGTTGTAATATATTGTGCAGCAAATACTTTTTAACTTGGATGTATCGGGACACATGATTCTTTGATCAGTGATCCTCTATCGAACACCAATTGTCTATTCAAGTTTGAATCTCCATCAGCTACAGTGACTCAGGCAGTGTTGTCACCTGCATCGAAAAAAAAGGAAGACTTCTATTGTAAGTGTAAGATATAAATCTCAATAAATGTTTAGAATCAGATGTGGAGATGGATGATCATCCTTAAGTAAATTATGCTGTCTGGCATTTTACATTTCTGTCCTCTGGGAAAACTTGTGTCTGCACATGCTCCCATTAAATAATACAATCTTGTTTAAATTTAGCTGGCAGGTCAATGTGATGCTGAAAGGACAATTGGACGATAATCCCAAGGCGTCTTGTGCTGGTGATTGGAGTGACACGTGAGAAAATGGGTCAGTGTGTTCGTGTTTCTGAAAACACTGGGAAACCATCCTGACTTGTCCCGTGATGCAGTGAAGGACATGTGCTAGTGTTCATGAATCACATGGCACTATTCTAAATTGCGGGTATCTAGGTTTACATTTGCATTCCTTGCTGATACTACTGGATCTTACTCTCATGACTGCAACATGCATTAAAATCTTTCTGGCTATTTTCTTATTGGGCAAAAGCTAAATTCCAGTTTGAGATCAGATTCATTCCCATCAAGGCTTCGTCTCTTTCCCATAAACAGCCACATCAGGATACTCCATCATGACTCATTGCTTCAGAATTGTAAAGAGAATGCCGCCAATCAATGGTATTTGAAGGGGCAAAAATACCAACAAGAACAACAGGATTACCTCAAAATCCCCTATGGATTGACTGAGTAAATTAAAAATGGCTAACCCACTGAGACCTGCTAGATCCGCAACAAGCAGCAGACACACAGGAAATGAAGGCCCACTGGAGAGTAAACAAACAACATACCATGAGATCAGGCACCCCAAGAGGCAGTTAAGTCACCAGAGATGAGACCATTTAATGGGGCACTAAAACTTGTTGTAAGTACCCATCTGGAATAGATTCTTCTGGAATGTGACTGTTTTACAACTAATGACCAGTGATGAGTCGTCACGCCACCATCCTCCTCGTCTCACATCACAAGTCTTGTTAGACACTGCATCGCTCGCATGATAGGTACCAAAACCTTGAACTTTTAAGACACTGACTGCTTTGCAAACCATGGCTATGACAACTGATATGCAGTCTATATGGACATTTACATCTATTCACTCTCACTAAATGTCATATACTGACCTCAATCTTTCATATTCCCTCATGCCCACAGGTGAAGATGGATGGATGTGCATGGAGGAGGTACCCACAGATGTGCAGATGGTCACACACTCATTGGGTTTTACGTTGTATTGAATTCATCATGATACAGATTGATGCATACCCTTAACAGTATGTGCCTTTTGTAATAGCCATGTGCTTTTTTCAGGTGTCCCCCCTCCTTATACAGCAAAGCAACTATAGTTAATTCACTCTCAATCAATTATCAAACCACAAATACTTGCAGAAACCATCATCTGTCTACAGTGACACCACTGACAATGTACTGATGTGGGACAAAATTGTGCTTCTATATCCTTGTAAATTGAACCTCTTTCCTTCTAATTCTGTCTCCACACCACTCCATCAGCTGTTTACTCACTCCGTGGTTCTCTCATTGACAGTACATGAGTTAACACCCAGTAGTATTGATTAAAGCTGGGAAGGAGCAGCGCACACAGTGACTCAAGGTAATAAAGACAGCTCTGTCTCTGTCAACAAAGCAGCACTGCTCGCAACAGCATTCACACCATCTCTGCTGACTGAGGGAGGAAAGGTGTAGGAGTGGGCAGCCTGAAAGTCTGCAGTGTGAAATCAGACATTCTCAAGTGCCGAGGCAGGAGCGAATTCCACAATGTGTGCAAATATTTGTGCGCACCACTTTGGGAATCCCAAGCTTTGCCACATCAGGAGTTCTGCGAGTGTCTGCTCTGCAAGGATTTGCTCCTCATCTCTGTACGATGTCAATGGACACTTGAAATAGCAGACTCGCCGTTCCAGCTCAGTTATATCAGGATGTTTGAGTCTTTGAGGGAGATGAGTGTTTTCCCTACGTTCTGTGCTGAACAAGAAAAGCACGAGCAGCGAATGGGACAATGAGAAGTCAAGAGCGTGCATCAAGTGGTCTGGCTGGTACTTGTGTTCTGACTCAGAAGTGCTAGACATCCCGGCTGAGTGATGATAAGGGCGAAGAAAAACAGAAATCAAAGAATAGGCTGATTGGGATTCTGCTCACAGACAGCAGATCAGCAGATGGAGGCTACAGCTACTAGCTCATAACGCTGAGGGCTCAGATCTTACTTAAGACTTATGCTGTATGTTAATTTCAAACTTTTACTAACAGAACAAATCAGAGATTGCTAGATAAATAAAACAGAGAGAGAGTCTCTGTTTTAATGAGAGAGTCAAAAGATGCATTGAGTGAGTTCATGTGTTAAAAAGAGAAAGTGAGAAAAGACTGAAGGAGAGGGAGCGCGGTAGAACAAGCAAAGTAAACAAGTTTGGCGTGAGCTTGCTGGAGTCACCGGGTTTAGCAAAACATTCCAGAGTCTTCGAAACAAGCGGCCTTGTGAGTGCACAGGGGCTGAAACAAGGGGGCTTTAAATCACTGAACAGGAACAGCGTTGAAGGACTCTAATTCAATCATAAATATCTCAAAAGTTTTCTGCCTCACACACCAGCATGTCAAGTTAAGTGACTACCAGTCACCTATATAACAGCAGGAAAATCAGTCAGAATAACACGGTCAAAATGGAAGAGGACAATGTGGTTCACTCACACAAGTCCAGTGGAGCAAAAATGACATACAGTCTATATCCTGACTGTGGTTTCTACATAAAAATATACAGACACAAAAGTAATAATGTGATCATTTATTGCACTGAAAAAAACCCACCTTGGAAACATTACATTTATCAAAAGGTCACCCAGCCTTATTTATTATGTTGATACAGGCGGTGGTTAACGTAGAAATCAAATCTAATTACATTTCTGCTAAAGATTAAACAGACTAAAGCCATCAATACACCATCACATCACTCATCCAAGCTGAGCAAAACTGCATTCTCAGAAAACTGTCAATTTATCGCTTGTTGACTCTGTACATATTACCAAACATAGCATGACAATTTGGTGAAAAGATGTTCGCTGAAGCATGGGACATTAAAGAAATAAAAAGATTAATTCAACTGTAAAAGCATCTAAAAACTCTCTTTTGACAAAAACACGTCAGCATATTGCTCAAAATACTTTTCATTTACTGACTGGTTTAAGTGTTACTGAAAACCTTTTTGACTTTTGTGAATTAAGTGACTGCTTGTCATTGAGTGCATGTATACATATTGGATAAATATGTTTGTACATAATGGATAAAATATACGTTGACTATAGTGTACAATAGATACAAGCTTGTGCTTCCATTTTAAGGAATCATATCAGCTATATCATATCAGCTACTGAGCTTGCATGTCAACAGATCCATCTCTGTGACAACTAAGGAAACTTTCATCTGATGATGAAGACCATGCCATATGACTGGAGGCTCTGGATAAAGGTAGTAAGTAGACTTTGATGTGATGCTGTTCAGTCAAAAAAAGCTATGTCCAACATCAAAAATGAACTTTTGTGTTTTATAGATATGATGGTATCACATTGTGCCTTTTACTTTTTTCATTTAAATTAAGCATTGATGATGGCTGCAAACCTAATCTTAATATCTTCCTTCCTGAGGCAACCACAAGAGACTTAGTTTTGACTGACATGTTTTTGAAGTCAAGTGCTGGGTTAAAAAATGCAAAACAAAAAAAGATAGATAGGATAGCAAAAGAAGTGTGATGAGACAGAGACAGAAAATACAGTATGTTCTTGGCACATGTCCCATAGTCATGTCTAGTCGAGCTTGACTGTAATCTTATAGTACACACATACACATGCAAACAGAGTAAAAGCGCCTGTGCGCGCTTTTAGGTATGCTCTGAATCACTCACGCTCACCAACACACCCACACACACAAACACTATTTTTATGAGTCTTTCAGTAGTTCAAGTGTGGCATGCCTCACTCATGAGACACACATGGACTCAAATAAAATCTCAGGCAGAGATGACAGGAAACAATCTTCTTGGCCTACTTTTTCATATCCTCATGACCAGGGTGGGATGCATGCACAAAAGTAGACTGTAGAGCAGTTCATCTGCCTTTAAAGAATAATAAGCAGGCGCTATTTATAGACACAGAAATTGAACAGCTTGACCTAAATGTGAAGCTCTACTGATATGTGACGTGCCAACACGGGAACTGGTGCCTGGAAGGAACATCGCACGTTGTTGTGCAGAATGGGTGCCTTGAGGTGCTCAAATTAAACCACTGAGATGACCACGTGATGACACATCATAAGCAAGACTGTTATGGAAAATGAAAGACGCCGAGAGATTTAACAGTTACTGGAGTGTTGAGGTCTATCTTGTTCACTTTGACATCTGGGCGTAAATGTCTCTTTTTGAGGGACAGAGACGTGCTGTGAGAACTGACAAGATCTACTCAGGGTTGAAACACAGAGGAGCAAAACCACAAACACTTTAATTGTTGTCAAGACCACAAGTGTATATGCCTCAACCCAACAAACAACTGAGGATAACCAGGCCACTGAGGTTGTTTAAAGCGAGCCAAGTCTTAAATTATGTAGTTTGATGCTTGTTGTGTTGAAAACACGTAGGACTAATGCAAAAAAGTAAACATTTCATATTTGTGTTGATCTGCAGTTAATTTACATGTTTTCTAGCTAAATCTCTGACTAAACTTTAATAGCTCTGTCCATTGTTAGGGTGAAAGTATCTTGTTGAAGCTAATTTGTTACATGGTTGCCTGCTGCGTTTTCATTGAAAGAGATTTCTGCTGATGTCACAGTGGTGCACCCTTTCTGACTTCCTCTTTGGACGTCCTTGAGGCGTGAAATGGCCCTGCTGGGTCCCTGTAGAGTCTCATAGGGCCACAATAGGCCCAGGACATCTGTGTGGTTTAACAGTAGGCAGGGCTTGAGCGGACCGGAACATGTCTATGGACCTCCCACTGGCCCATCCTTAAGCCCCACACAAAAGCCTGGTTGCCACTTAACAATGACACATTCACGCACAAGTAGGGACACAAACACACAATCGCACAAACACTGGTACTGAGGTAATACAAATATTAACCCAAATAGAGACATTTTATTTTATTTACTGTACTTCAAAGAACATTTTATGAACTTAATGTGTCTCTCCCAGCTGCAGCACAGTTTTGATAGCGATGCCGTAGACACATGCTGAAAAACCTTTGCCAATCCAGTGCATGAACTTAACGTTTTCACCTCATTGAGGACACTTGGCTGTATGGACGGCAAGGTCAGGTGGTGGTTCGGGTCATTTTTGTCCAAACCACTTTGGTCTAGTTGGTTACATACTGAACAGACTGCCCATTTCATCTGGTACAAGGCAGGTTTTTGTCTGTCTGTGATGTGTAGCCATTTTGTGGTTTTAAAAGGCCCCACCTGTGCTTGCTGAGATGAATGGAGTGGTGTAGCTGGGGATGTTTTAATGCAAATTTGGTAGTGTAGTGCAATTTTGGTATCCATTTTGCAATTAAATTGTTGCTCCACTGAGACTTAGTACACACACATGCAGCCTTTTTGGCTTTAGTTGGTGAAGGGCCTCTATAAAGTAACACAAACCCCTTTAATGAAAGTTGACTGTGACCTCTATCACTTTGCTATAAATTGCTCAACCACTATGCCTTTTTGTTTAGCTCTTTGCAACAAATACCTGGCTAGATTTGAACCAGAGACCTACGCACATACCTACGCATCCCGAATCAGTAGTCTGTTTTGTACTAATTCCTCGTTTATACAGTGAAAGTAATAGGTAATACAGCAGGAATTTTTGTACTTGCTGTCTGAATGTAATCAGTATGTGATTTGCTTAGGCAGCAGCAAACTGAAATGACCAGCTAGGACTGTACGTTAGGTGCATTCAGGAAAACCTCATAAATTGAGAGACCAACCAGAAACAAATGTTACCATCCCTCAAAGTCTCCACCTTCCACTCAACAACATCAGTTCCCTCTTAGAAGAAGCGACTACAGAACTTACAGTGCACTCAGTATACGTGGATATTGGTGTTATATTACAAAAATGCAGCAGCTGTATACATGTTCGCACTCATTTGAAATTCCTCAAACTTGAGCCTGAGCAAAACAGTATGACATAGTATTGTGCAAATCCTTAAGCCAAAGAACATTGCCTTATGTTCCATAACAACTGCTAACCAACTGGTTTAGCTTTTAGCCTAAGACATGTTTACAAAATTTTAGAATGGCTTTTGTCATTGTAAAGCACAATAAAAACTGTAAGAATACATGCATTTGTATCTTCCTTTAATAAACGCTTACACGATCTTATGCAGTATCTAGAAATTAGCTGAAACATTCTAAGCCAAGATGAAATTAACCAACCCAATAGGCCTATTACATCCATTATGACTTGGATTGATTGACAAATCTCTGGTTGTTATACAATAGCATTAGCTCGGTAGCATAATGATAGGCCTAATACACTAATTAAGCCTCTCAGGTGACCAGCCAAGAGTGGTGTAAAAGGTAAGCAGAAATAACGTTCACCTTGATGCAATCCATGATTACATCACACAGCAATGCCTCTGTGATGGTAATACATTATGAATAAGACTCGACACTAAATGTGTTTTTTCTGTAAATATGTCATTTAGGAACTCTTACACAATATTCAGGTCACGTAAAACCTTTTAGTGCAAGGGCAGGATGGTGAGCACACAAGTATATGTCAGCTGGAAAAAAGAAAACGTCATTATAAGTGACATGGAAGAGACAAAATTATTTATGTGCTGAGTGGTTGAGTTGTTGATATAATTCAGCGAGCAGTTACTGTGCACTCGGTGCTGTGACGAATGAAAACTGCTCATCGCTGTTATTCAGCTGATTTTCCTACTCTGTTTATTATTGCTTGCACCCCACACCTCTGCATTCATTAAAAATCTGCTCATCTTGTATCATACATACTTTTTTGGGGCTAAGTGATTGTTGCGAAACCTCACTTTTATAGTTTGTGACATACTACACTGTATTTAATTTGCTCCCTGAATGTAAAAAAAAAGCAGCTTACAACTGAATCTTTGTATAATCTTTGTAGTTTAAAACTACAAGCTAAATAATGCTATATTTTGTGCAAATAAAACCAACACTCAGCTCAAATGCCCTGATCTCAGAGAGTTTGATTTGAGTCCTTAATGAACAAACTAAAGGAAATATTTTGCAGGCAGGTATGATGACAGATTATGTCATTGCCCTCTTCTTTCTTGCTATCTGCCTGGTGCCCTTTGACCTCTCTGAACCTAACCAAAAACCATTCAAAACAGAACAGAAGGCACTCATTCCAAACTCTGTTCTCTTCTTCTGAGACTTTGCTATTAAACCTTGTTTTTTTTTGCTTTATTTATCTTTTCCAAGGTCATGAAGCATGGGACAAAGCAGCATTAGATGAATTATGGAACAAGTTAAGTCTAAAGGCTTTACTGTTTCTAGCAAGAGAGAAACGTCTTCTATGGCGAACTGAAATTCTCAGAACTATTAATCATGTGCTGATGAAAAGGTTGGACGTCCGCACTTGTGTGCAGCTTCAATGGTATAGTATCTGTTACAGTCTTGTTGGAATATCATACTTTTGACTAAAGGAAAGTATCAGAAAAAAGATGTCTGCTCAAAGCTTTGGCCTCTTAAAAGTTCCATTCACACACCTTTGCTGCTTAAAGAAGCTCTGTCTTGAAAAAGTTAGTTGATTTAAGGGGGCTTCTGACATAAAAGCCTGATGGGGCGATGATCTTTGATGACGTCTCCAATGGACAGTGTGCACAAAGACAGTGAGTGACAGCTGGCTTTTGTCAGTGGACAAACTCAGTGTTCTGAGGAGAATGTTTTCCCCTTAAGCTGTAAACATGCTTAAATATGTGATGTGATCATATGGATGACAAGGGTGGGAAATGTCAACAAGGGTATTGTGTTTCAAGATGCGTGATGCTGCACAGAACTGATACGCAGTCCTTTAGAGCATGCCCTGAGTGTTATTAGCTAATGCACATGCGTCATCAAGAATCACATGCCACAGTGTCATCTATATGTGCTGTAGTAAATAAATATGAAGTGCTAGTTGATTTTCCTGAGGCAGTTCAAGATCACTTAGCCACCATAAAAGCCAGTTAGGTCTGGAATTGTTTTTCACAGCGTGTCATTTTCAATTGGTGGCATAAAGCATATACAGTGGGGCAAAAAGTATTTAGTCAGCCACCAATTGTGCAAGTTCTCCCACTTAAAAAGATGAGAGAGGCCTGTAATTTTCATCATAGGTATAAATCAACTATGAGAGACAGAATGGGGGGAAAGAATCCAAGAAATCACATTGTAGGATTTTTAATGAATAAATCAAAATAAACAAATAAATAAATTCCTCGGTAAAATAAGTATTTGGTCACCTACAAACAAGCAAGATTTCTGGCTCTCACAGACCTGTAACTTCTTCTTTAAGAGGCTCCTCTGTCCTCCACTCGTTACCTGTATTAATGGTACTTGTTTGAACTCGTTATCAGTATAAAAGACACCTGTCCACAACCTCAAACAGTCACACTCCAAACTCCACTATGGCCAAGACCAAAGAGCTGTCAAAGGACACCAGAAACAAAATTGTAGACCTGCACCAGGCTGGGAAGACTGAATCTGCAATAGGTAAGCAGCTTGGTGTGAAGAAATCAACTGTGGGAGCAATTATTAGAAAATGGAAGACATACAAGACCACTGATAATCTCCCTCGATCTGGGGCTCCACACAAGATCTCACCCCATGGGGTCAAAATGATCACAAGAACGGTGAGCAAAAATCCCAGAACCACACGGGGGGACCTAGTGAATGACCTGCAGAGAGCTGGGACCAAAGTAACAAAGGCTACCATCAGTAACACACTACGCTGCCAGGGACTCAAATCCCGCAGTGCCAGACGTGTCCCCCTGCTTAAGCCAGTACATGTCCAGGCCCGTCTGAAGTTTGCTAGAGAGCATTTGGATGATCCAGAAGAGGATTGGGAGAATGTCATATGGTCAGATGAAACCAAAATAGAACTTTTTGGTAAAAACTCAACTTGTCGTGTTTGGAGGAGAAAGAATGCTGAGTTGCATCCAAAGAACACCATACCTACTGTGAAGCATGGGGGTGGAAACATCATGCTTTGGGGCTGTTTTTCTGCAAAGGGACCAGGACGACTGATCCGTGTAAAGGAAAGAATGAATAGGGCCATGTATCGTGAGATTTTGAGTGAAAACCTCCTTCCATCAGCAAGGGCATTGAAGATGAAATGTGGCTGGGTCTTTCAGCATGACAATGATCCCAAACACACCGCCTGGGCAACGAAGGAGTGGCTTCGTAAGAAGCATTTCAAGGTCCTGGAGTGGCCTAGCCAGTCTCCAGATCTCAACCCCATAGAAAATCTTTGGAGGGAGTTGAAAGTACGTGTTGCCCAGTGACAGCCCCAAAACATCACTGCTCTAGAGGAGATCTGCATGGAGGAATGGTGGCAACATGGCAACAGTGTGTGAAAACCTTGTGAAGACTTACAGAAAACGTTTGACCTCTGTCATTGCCAACAAAGGATATATAAGTATTGAGATGAACTTTTGTTATTGACCAAATACTTATTTTCCACCATCATTTGAAAATAAATTCTTTTTTTTCTCATTTTGTCTCTCATAGTTGAGGTATACCTATGATGAAAATTACAGGCCTCTCTCATCTTTTTAAGTGGGAGAACATGCACAATTGGTGGCTGACTAAATACTTTTTTGCCCCACTGTATATCTAAGTCTACAAGTTATATATAAATGTGTGTGTGTTTACATATACATGATTATGAATATATATAGATATATGTGTGTGATACAGCCTTGATTATGATTCATAATTTAAGACAACTTGCACACAGAAAGCTTAAGTTTCATTAGAGGTTAATGGCATATGGATACAAACACGCTAACTGAGAACATCTACAGCTCTCTTGGTACACGACAATGCGTTCCTGCACTTTATGGCCCGGGACACACATGACTGAATTCACACATAATGGTTTAATTACACATGCATTTGCTGTCAAAGCCACAGCACTTTGCCTGCAGAAAGACAGCAAATCAAAAGAAGAGAAATTATTGTCATGTCAGGTGAGCTGTAATCAGATCCTGTCATAATTCTTTGACCCACTTTTCAAATCCTCCCTCTTTCATGTGGGACAGCGGGCTATGTGGCAACAGCCTGAAACTTCCTGTACAATGTTTGTTGGTGGATATTTATCACCCGGTGCTCTCTACTTCAATGGAGAGGTCAGGCCACAGGGCACTGACCTCTGGATTCAGTGGGAAACTTGTATAACAGCCTTTGAAAAGACGCACACAAGCACCTGTACTAACTTGGAAGGTGTCAAGATTTCCAACACGATGCAACCAAATGTCACGTCAATTGTGACCCTTACACATGATCACGATTCTCTTGGAAACACTTTGAAGGGGTCTGAACTTGTAGATGATATTGGCCATCGGCGGACAACATTCCTCCATTTTCTTTGTGGCTTATATGATGGAGGAATATCTGCATTATTTAAAAGCAAGATAGCCAAGGAGTGGGGACTCTATTCTAATGCACTCAGTCCTGCGTGTATAGAACCAGCTCATTAGTTATACATGGACACAGCGTGGTTTTCAAGCAACTGTGGCCGAGGCAGGTAAGAGGGAAAATGCCAACACTGCTACTTCAAAGTCCTGCAAAGACGCAACACACGCAGTCCTGCTGTCACATAAAGCATAAGAAAAATCTAAATATAACAACAAAAACCTGACAATAGTTATCCTGGACAAAAAATGGGCCAAGAAATATTAAACTAGTCTGTGCCTATTTCTCTGAGCTGCAGCATCCCCACACACCCATGACATGCTGTCCATTGATCTGTTTGCTATGCAGTGTATCCTCTGTTCTCTCAGTGACAATGACAATGCAGTTTTCCCATCCTTGTTCTGCAACGTGTTAAAGAAGCTGTAACTTCATGCTTGGAGTAAATTACAACCGTATGTTACCAAGCAAAATATAAACATATGCACACAGAAAACAAACATACATGTACCGTACAAATACCCACATACCGTACATGCGCCTGCCATGTCAGTCACTTTTTTCCTCACTCACCTTCTAGTCGGCTCTCTCGAGCAGATTTGCTAAGCCTATTCAGGGCTTTGGAGGTAGAGGACCTGATGTGGTCACTGAAGGACCTCTGCAGCAGCAGCAGCCTCATGGAGCGAGACATGCCGATTAGCATCCAGCGAACTGTATCTATGTCAGGCTCCTGACTTGTCTCTACACCTGTTCCTGCTCCTGATCAGGTCGACGATTGTGCTTTTGTGCCTTGTCGATCCCGCCTCTTTCCACTACCTTATTTTCTAGTTTGCACAATATCTATGTTCAAGCACTCAATCATAATCTGACTAGTTTCTCCATCCAACTGGCTCTGGTCTATCCTCTGTACTGGTCTGGTTTCTCCCCCTTCTCTTTTCCACTCTGTTCTGTTCCAGTCCGGACTGTACACTCCCATCTGCTGCAGCAAGCATCAGTGCGGTAACTGCTGGGACACATCCAGCCGGTGCTGCAATGCTCTCATATTCTATTCTGTCAGTGTGTGTGTGTCTATATGCTGTATGTGTGTAAATGTGAGTAAGTGCTTTCTGACACAAGCTCCAGCACTCTGTGAATATCTGAGTGCTTTAGAGTCACAACCAGCATCTTTCCTTCTCTGTCTTTTTTTTTATCTCACATCTTTTTTTCCTCTATTCTCTGTCATCCTCCACATCTCATCCACTGTTTACACCTGCCCTTCCCTGTCTAGACGCAGAGAGCATTGGTGCCAGTTATATAACCCACTGCCGAGGCAGCCCGCTTGCTATAAAGATCCACCTGTCCTTGTACACAAGCAGCTAAAGACATCACACAATTGAAAGAAAAAGACAGGAAGTGAGATGATGAAGTGGTCCGGGATCATGTTTGAGTCATTAAGACAAACCTACAGCACAATTAAAAGGTTCCCAGAAATGGTTGACTGGGAAAATACTTTGAGGGATTTCCCAAAAGGACAGTGAGAGGTCATGATAAAAATGCTGGGGTTTGAAACGGCTCCTCCTGCACCACAGAAACCTCTCAGGTTTTCCCCACAGCCAACAATCACTTTCCTCAGTCATTCAGCCGTGGCAAATGGCCCAACCCATGACATGATTTTACTGTATATGCATTATGGTTGGAGTACACACACACACACACACACACACTCACACACACTCACACACACTCACACACACTCACACACACTCACACACACTCACACACACTCACACACACTCACACACACACACACACACACACACACACACACACACAGTGTGTGCAGTTTGCACAGCTATCCATATTTGGACATTGCACTGACAGCCTAATCCTAACCTTCACACCTTACCCCTAACCTTAACCAGTGCCTCAAAAGTGACATTTTGCCTCATTAGGACCAGGCTATGGTCCCCACGAGGACTCATGGTCCTGACAAGGGTGGTGTATACTGGAAACAGTAGAAAAACACATGCACACACACACACAAATGCCATTAGCTATTGAGAAATATGCATGTACTGTAAACCTTATGTAACAAAACTTAATCTACTGTGATGGACAAAAACAACACAATGGAATCCATTACTTAGACTGTTGAGTTGATCGGATAACGCTGATTTAGCTTTAATTAAGCAAGCACAACTCTCTGGAGTCTGAAGAAGCTTAGGCATCGGCTACTTACTAACAACCTCAGAGTAGCTGTAATTTATGGCGGTATATTAACATTAGTATCTACATGTGATGGAGGGGGCTGGGGGGGGGGGGTTACACCATGACCTTTTAGAAGATAGTTAATAACATCTGAAAATTAAAAACAAGTCTGCATCTTGCAATCAGGTATAAGATTACTTTTAATATCACGTAATATCGTTTAAAAAAAAAATTTCTGCAGGCTTAACAAAAACAAATGTTTGAGCATAAGAGCACTGATGAACACTACCTGTTCAGCACCAAATAGCACAAAGTTAGCTACTGGCTAGTGAACATGTTAGAGCATTTAGCAGCCAAAAAGCCAAATATTTTTCTCAGGAGTAGGTGGAGACCATGTCAGAGCTAAAGGGAAAATGAATATTGGACTTACATTCATTGTATAGTTTGAAACATGACTACAAATGAATGCTAATGCTGCTCGTTGCCTGCTGGATGAGATAATAGACAACTATATACTAACATATTGGCTATGTCAGTTTTAGAAGTTGATGATATGTCAAATTGCATTTACAGCTTGTTCCACAGCCCTCTAACATTGTGAGGCAGTTGGATTCGTGAGATTATCATCACACAAAAGTCCATCTTTACAGGATCTGTGTGTTTGAGGCTGAACAATGGACCAATCAGTGTTAAGCTACGGGGCGGTTTCGGGTGTGAGGACAGCCAGAGGAAATTGTTCATTCCAAAACAACCATGGCAGCTCCTTAAGAGTTATATCTGGAGACTGGCGACTATTTCTTCATTGAAAGAGGAGCAAATAAGAGCACTGGAGGCTTCTCTCAGTGGAAAAGATGTTGTCGTGCTTCTCTCGACTGGCTTCAAGAAGAGTTTCAACTACATTGTACAGTTCGTTGATCTGATTGGTTGAAGTTAGCCTGTGTTAGATGGTGATAGACAGATGGTCTGTCCTATCACCTGCCAGGAAGTGTTTGAACTTGCCTGCCCTTATCCAACAAACCATCTGACGTGTCAGGTTAGCTGACCCCTGGGAGACAGAAAACTCATTTAAATTTACTGAATTTAAAAATGTGGTTTTGTATTTCTTTTAGACTGATGTGTGTGCATGGCAAATAACTAATTTCCTGAGAATATGATTTAATATGTGCGTTTAGATGTGAGCAGCATGTGCTGTTCAGATTGCCTTCAATTACATTCCACACTAAGCTCACCCTTGAGTAAGTCAGCCAATTGTGCTGATTGCTCCAGCAAGTGAAGGTAATGTACCCACCATTGGCTTATTGCAGCCTGCTGATAGCATTGTGCTCATCGCGGCCAATTGACTTTATGGTCTCCCAAGATTTGCTGAGAGTGATAAGGCTGGATTCCCGCGTCTTTGCTTTTTCACAGCCCTTTAGTCTGCGCTTCTGCAATTGTGGAATGACCTCTTTAACAGTGCTGTAAATGAGAATTAGGAAGGGATACAGGAAAACAAACATCCTATAAAAGTATCACATTTTACTATCCTTTCTCACACACCTGTTTAGCTCACATGACATCTGAATCAAATTATAGTTTTCTTGCATGCCTGTGAGTGTGTGCGTACTCCGAGACAAACACAAACCATCTGGGTGACTATTCGTATCACAACAACATATCAGAGTACTCTCTCGCTCTGTTTCTGGTATACCTGCGATAAGGGGGTGATACACAGACTGTAACCTGGATATGATGGAAAATGTCCTGAAGGGTGGAGGAGAGGGGTTGGACAGGGGAAAACAATGGCGTTCTCATTCCTCAGATAGGAAAGTCTTGCCAAGTGCCCCCTCTGTCTAATAAGGGTACAGTGTGCCAGGAGGGTGTACCTACATCTAACTCCACATAACAGAGGCAAGAGACGGTTACCTGCCAACATACTGACCTAGAAATGGAGACAGGGGAGGTGAAAAATTAGGGCGGGGGGTGTTTCTGGGAGGACTTCAAACACTGTATATAAACAGCATGTGAGAGTCTATCATCAAAATGTCTGTGAAAAACAATGCACTATACTCTATTCTTTACAGCACAGCCAAAAATGTGTCGGTATGTTGAAGCATGTATGCGTAGGCGTGCCCGAGTGTGACTGTAATTGTGTGCAAGTCCCTTTGATGTGACCTGCTGCTTGAGGTCTTATTCTGCTATCAAGCATTCACTCCCTCACCCTTACTGTCTGCCCTACTTTCATATAACTTGATTCTGACTATCTGATAAACCCTGAACCCTGTGTGTGCGTGTGTGTGCCGGTTCAAGAGCAATAAATTATTATTACCATAGACCATAGACTTCAAGATATCATAACATGAAATATTCCATATATAGTTTATCCAAACAATTGAGACCTCAGGCTCCTACATATTCTAGACGATCTCTCCCCCTGACACCCAGACGAGGGGAATAAACCTGCCAAGGAGTGACAGAGCCCGATTCATTAGCCAGGGGACAGTGTGGGCATCCTCACTCCATCAGCACTGGGAGATTTACAACCCCCTGGTTACTGATAAGTGCTAATTACGAGAGTAAGGACGGACCTGTGCAGACCAACACTCCTTGTTTGCTTGGTTAGCTCCTGACACATTCTTCTTTCTTATTTAGAGAGAACACAACAAAATAATACCCTTGTGATGGAACTAATCACTTGGAAGAAAACCTCTATATATACTGTGTGTACTGCCCACATTATAGTTTTCCTTGTACATTAGGCATTATGTTTGACTTAAAAGCTCTCCAGCAATGTATCCCCGGAAATGACCATTGAGGATGAATCTGCACCTCGCAAGTTACATCCATTTCTCACCATCCAGTTCATCAAGCATGATGGCCTATTTTATATAAAAAGCAATACCTGATCTCCATGCACAGTTGTGATGAAACACATACCAATCTGCTGGAAAATAAAGTAACCTAAAGTAAGAATAATGACTCAATTCCTTTTTCGGTATTGTGGAGACTTTTGTTGTTGTAACTCTCGGAGTTCAGCAAGCTGACTTCCTGTTGTAAATTCCCCTTCATGCACTGGTTTCCTGTTCAGCGCACTATAGCTATTGAGAGGGATTCCCGAAGAAATAACTCAAAACTCACAAAGGAGCAAAGAGGTTTCTGAACTTTGACTTGTGTAAATCTGCGTTACGGTCCGTTTGCTTTTTTTTTTTTTTCTAAAATACACTTTTCCAGTCTTAGGAAATTTATTTTTGTAACAAGAGGGACACTTATTGTGACATCAAGCATAAGAAAGTAAAATCATTTGCTTCCTAGGGGAACAGTTAAGATAGTGCCTGTAAATGTATTTGCATCTGAGCTGGAAGTGTGATATATTAATGACATGACCTCCAACATGTTACAGTACAGTGCCAGTCTCCACACAGGAAGCTGGGGAGAGAGTGTGTCAAATGGGAGGGGAGAGGAGGGGCTGTTTGGGGGGGAGGTGTTAAGACTGGTGTAGACTGACGGGGGAGGCCAGGAATGTGACCCAGCACAAACACAGCGACTCCTGTACTGTGTATGAAGGGGTGGCAAAAAAGTGGGATAAGGCAAACTCAATCAAAGGGCAGGAACAGGGAACAGAAAAAGAAACATCAGTCATGAGCTATTATTGACTTGGCTCCAGGCTATAAGGTCTTCATAACATCTGTCAAAGCACCTTCTCCGAATAAGAGCAATGTCCTCAAAGGGCATGTTGCTGCAAGGTATAAACAAGGAGAAAGTAGCACGGGCCGCAAATGAGAAAAGTAAGTTATTCAGTATGAATACAAACTGAGTTCACTGTGACATTCTCTGAATTAAGTGAAAATTGCTGTGGGAATTTGCCCATTTTCTGGACTGGAGAAGATGTCTGTTAGAGCCGAAAAGCTTTATCACAAGATCTGTGGATGAACAGAGATTCTCAGGCACCACCTGTGCTGAAAGGACTTTGTTAGTTGTTTACCATGATAATGAAATATTCCTCACAACACAATTACATCTCTATTTCTGATTTTATCAAAGGGATACTTTAACATTTTGGAAAATAATCTTGTTTGTTTTTTTGGCAAGAGTTAGACGAGAGGATTGATATCACTCTCATGTCTCTGTGTTAAATAGCTTGAGCCAGCAGGCACTTAGCTTGGTTTTGCATAAATACTGAGAGCCTGGAAAAAAGGCTAACCTGGCTAGCATCACAGAATCATTTTTACATGTCTGTTTGCGTATGACTTAAACAAGATGTGGTAATAAGACAAATTATCAAAGACAAATTGTCAAAAGTAAAAAGAGTCAGCAGTCTAGTGCTGGTAGGCATTTTTTACTTTTGACAGAGGCAGGCAAGCTGTTTCCTCCTATTTACGCGAAGTATTCCCAAAATGTTGAATTATTTCTCTCACCAGTTTAAGCACAAATCTCTAAATGTGACTTTAAAAGAAACTACTTGCATCAGGTATACAGATTTATGTCTATTTTTTAAGTGAGCAGTGGTCAAACAGATAAAGTGAGGGGACTTTTCAAAGTGTGTAATAATATGACAATAAGTACTGGGATCCCCAGAGAGAACACTCACGTTGGGCATGAAAACACATCTGCATTCAACTTTAAATACCAGTAACCAGTATGAGTTTGTCACTGGGTTTCCAAGAAGGGAAGAATGGTGACTAGAAAGGAAACAAGGGATAAAAGAGAGAAGGAAACAACAGGGAGATCCAGACAGACAGAAATGATGAGACAAGTTATTCACAGGAACCACAGACTCCTTAATGTTCCCCTCCCATACAGGACTCCACTGAGGGTGCTAAACCACTTCCTCTTTCCTCAGTCTGCCTTTCCTCCACCTACAACCGAGGCAAGTTCTGCAGACTATGAGGCTGAGAGTCCAGGTAAAAGGTCAGGCCTCAACCCTGCTGCTGGTTGGATGCCCATCATTGTGTTCTGTTTATATATTCCCACTGGGTTATATTTAGATCAGGAGGGCGCAGCATGGTGCCTCTAACCTCAGCTGCAATCAAGGAAAAAAAACATTGACCATTCTTAGAACCAGGAATCTCTAAAATGTGATGTTGACAAGCTCAAGAGCTTTAGAGAGAAAGAGAGAACGAGAGCTGTCACATTCTTCTCTTGCATACATGATTAAAATTCAATCTGTTGATGTCAATCACCTCCTGTCGTTGTGCAAACCAGTGTCATGTGCAGCCAAGATTAGTTTACGATTTGTAATCACATTTGAAACTTGGCAAACAAGGGTCGTCAGTCACTGAGCTGATGTACGCTCAGACAAAACGTCAAGTAGCATTAGAAGTAAGTGTTTACGTCTTTGCCAGCTCAAGACAGTTGCATGTCCTTTAAAGTTGAGTACTGAGTAAATACTATTTTCAACAATAACATTTTTATTTGCTTTTCTAGCTGCTTACATTTTATGTAGCACCAATGCAGGCATATACAGGCTTTCAGAAAAAATGTTCACAGCTGTGATTATGACTTGGATGTTGATGTCAATGACATTTACAAGTTATGCACTGTTAATTAACCTCCCACATGGCACAAATGTACTAAAGTATCGAAGGGTGACACTGTTAAACACACACTTTACAATGGCTACTTTCATCCCATTCATCCAGCCTGAAAGCTCGTATTACTGAATACTCAACCCTACCAACAATTAACCACCCCATCCTTCACCTGCTCAGTCAGAAGGGTAGAGGGGAACCAATGGGTCAATTGTTTAGGGCTAAATGAATGAGAAATTGAAGGATTACTGCTAACCATAATGAGACTGAACAGCGAATAGTTTAGAAAGTGCTGCCAAAGAAACTTAACCAACGGTAAAAAGAAGTGGAACATTCGAGTGCCATATAAAAAGTCAACTCTGTGTTTTGTCCACCACAAAGGCAAGACAAGAGCATTTCCACAAAATATGAATCCCTGTCTTCCTTTGCTCTCTTACCTCTTAATCAGTCTTTATCAACCTGTCTTCACAACACAAGGTAAACCTGCCAATTTCCCAGATGAGAGGATGGAGAGTCACAGAGATAAATAAGCTGCCTGTGAAAATAAGCATTCACTGATTTGGAGTCTGTCATTTTTGGAAAACACAAATTACATACACACCACAGTACTGGTGCCCACTAAGGGGACACTACACTGAAGAATTAATATATTATGTTGTATCACGTGAGAAAAAAAAGTTACACAGTTACAGAAGCACAACTTTTAAAATTGCAGAGCTACAACCACAAGAACTTACAACCTGTCCAACTTTAAAGTGATACTTAACCGTTTCTTTTGGTATGAAACGTTCACCCCCTGTGGTCTTTAAAGGAGAATGAAAGATGTCTTTGTAGTTTCTACTCTTGCCTAATTGATTTCTCTACGGTCCACCTGTTTACTCAACATGAACAGCCATGGTTTCACCACAGAGGCCAATACCAATCATCATTTAATAAATGTTTTTTGAATCTGTCTCAATTACATGAAATAAATACAGGACATGCAGAATTAAATAGATTTCTTTTGAGCTTTCTTTACATCCCCTTTAGTGCTTCTTGAGTTTGATATCAATAACATGCACATTCCTCCACATCACATGCATCATCTCCTAGACCATACCCATATGATGATAAGGACGGTCATGCAAACTTGGTGCATGACCGTCCTTATCTCGTTCAGATGGTATGTAGAACGGTATGAGTTATGTCACTGCAGTGCATTAGCATGCTGCAGGCCTGTGAAGTCCGGGCTGGTCTGTGCAGCGTCACAGGAGCTCCATAAAGAACCCCTCTAAACAACAGGTTGTCAGTTTTACTCTGCTACATGTAGACACATCCTTTGTGCACATGAAAGCCGTGACACTGACCACTCACTAAGGTGCACCCGGCGCCGCGGGGAGGTCATCAACTGTGTCATTACAGAGCATGGGCTGTGGAAACTTCTTGTTGCTCACTGGTGTGCTTCCGTTGTCAGAGAGATAGTAAAATTAACCATGAATGAGCTGGCTTTCATGGCGGTGCAGCAGGAGCCTTTAGGGCATGGTGTGTGATGTAACACTGTCACAAATGTGTCATTCCCAGGGGCTAAAATGGTGGAGATACAGAGGGGGCTTTGAAGTGTCACAATGAACACTGGGCTTTGTGTTCCATCAAGTCCCCCAAAACTCAGCCAACTCCCATCATACCAGCTCCCCCCTCCAGAGTCCTGGGTTCCATCACACAGACCCAGAGATGAGGGTTACATAACTTGCTTACAGGAAGTCAGACTGATGTAAATGAAGAAAAATGACCAAGAACATTTGACCCTTTTGAAGTTTGCAATGGCCATTTTTGCGAGCTTTAGCCTCCTTGTAAAAAATGCTTGTGGTCGGCCTTTTGCCAAAAGGTAGTGCTCATGTATGCACATACACTCACACACATGAACAAATATACCGACAGCTTCTGCACATTTCCCATGAAAGGGTTTCAGCAAGTGGCGGTAATTAGAGGGAGAGACAGAGCGAGAGTGAGTGAGGGCTCCCAGCGGGCTTTGAGACAGCGGGGTGCAATATGAAAGCCTCGTCCCCATGTCGAACCACCTCTCTGGTATTGTTTACCAGTGGACTGACGACACAGGGGGGTGTTTAATGAACACTGCTCCCCTGCTGGGTGTCTGAAAGTAGGTCTGTCCATCCATAGTTTCCTGATGACACTGTGCATTACCGGCAGACTGCTGACAGAGAGGTCGGAGCCAGAATGGAGGGGGCAGTCACTACAGATTGAGTTTCTCCTTAAGATCGATTCATAGTAAAGTGCGCCAAGAGGATGATGGAAAGCATTGCAAAGTGATGACATAACATGTCAATACTGTGAGGGCTATTCATCAGGAGGAAGTCATAAGGAATGATAATTGTAGGCCTAAATTTAGATATTTACTCTTAGTTGCAAAATACTGTTTTTGATCACCAAAAAAATTATGAAGAAGGTACGGTGAATAAAATACAGGTCAAAGGGTTTGAGCATCAGACACGACATCCAGTCTGGCTCTTATCTTTGAAAGGCGACTGGCTTGATGGTTTGGTAGATGAGTCTAGGATCTTATCTGCACTCGCATCCAGTGTCTCATAGAGCCAGAGCCTGTCCTCCTCCACTAAAGGCCTCGCTCCCTCCCTCCTCTTTTGCCCCATGTTGTGAACGCTGCACAAGGCTATCAATCAGAATCTCTTCACATGACACCAGACCAGCCACAGACCAGATCGATGGCAGACACACACTTTTCCTACCAACGCAACATAATGCTTATGTTCTGAGTGTCAAGATCCGTAAGTAAAGTGAAAACACGAGGGAGAAAAAAAAACAGCAGAGACTCACCAGCTTTTTCTTTTTCAGGAATGGTGGAAGTGCTCTGGGAAAGAGAAGAGAAAAAAACATTATAGCTGAGGTAGCTTGGGTTAGATGTATTCTCATGATTCAAACGCATACAGAACAATACCTTTATCTAGCTAGAGCTCTTTAAACATCCTTAATTAAACATTTAACACTGTGTTAAAAAGTAATGAAGAAACTATTGATGGAAAATATCAAAACAGTATTTATTAAGTCTTGTGATGTTGTGTTAGCTACACATTTAATCCATAGACTTGCATGCACAGGTACTGTAACGTGTTGCTACACACACCAATAAGACAATCACAGAAACACAAATTGGCCAGAGAGACACGTCACAAACGTGGTTTCTAAAAGTCCATATGCATAGTTTTCCAAAGTGTTTAGTAAATGGTCACAACAGATAACTAACCCAGCGAAGGCTTCTGAACAAATATTACATCATTAAAAGTCAGACCACACAGATCCAAGAACACATCACTCAAGTAGACATTAGTGATAAAATCACAGCACATTTTGTAGCCACGGTAGAGTCTCATCATTCTGTGCATGTAGTATTTCTTTCTTTGGCTTTGTTGTGCATTTTAGAAAATACCACTGCATATCAACTCAGAGTTTCTGGTGTTGCGTTGTGTGTCAATTCATTAGTAAACTCTGTACACACATATACACACACATATATATATATGTGTGTGTGTGTGTCTGTGTGTGGAGGGCAGCAGTCAGTTGGAATGCAGAGGTCTCCCTTGCCTCTGACTTTTGACCTCAGGTTCCTTGGCTGACCTCCACACCCTGACCTGTTTTAATCCACACTCCCCTGGAACAGATCAGACAGGAGAAGGAGGACAAGGTACATTCTCAATAATATTTATCCACTTTGTCCACATGGCCTTGGCTGTGCTAAACTTATTCATATCTACTTTTCCTCCTGATATTTGTATCAAAATAAATGCCTCCTCCCCAGTGTTTATTTTTTCCCCTCAGGCCTAATTAAAAAGATTTAGCTGTGTCCTGCTGTGACGGCTTTAAAGCCTGTTTACCCTTTGGCACCTACTTACACAGCAGATTCAGCAGAGCCAAAACCACACTGATTAACATCTTAAAGGAATAGTTCAACATTTGAAGAAATATTCTTATTTTCTTTCTTTGCTGAAAGTTACATGAAAAAATCTATATGACTATAAAGCTACCACTAGCAGCCACTTAGCTTAGCACAAAGACTGGAAAAAGGGAAAACTGCTCATCTGATTCTGTCCAAACCTGACAAAATTCACCTGCCAGAACCTCTAACACTTACAAAACAGTTTATATCTCATTTCTACTTCTTGTCTGGGAGAAGTAACTTCCAGGATTATTACCTCAAACTAATGACAAAACTCTTAGATAGATGGGTGGACAACCATGCAACATTTTGTTTTTACACTTTGGTTTTGCATGGATTAAATGGACGAAATATAATTAGTGAGCTTAAGAGATTTGTCTCTGCTGGATTTAAATTTTTTCATGCATTGGTCAACATCTCTGACCTGTATTACCCTGTCCTACACACCCTACCAGGGAATATAACCAAAAGAATGTAGCAAGGATGGAGAGCATTGCTTTAAGGAAACTAAACATTTTACTTTTACCTTAAAGCCTGCACAACATGTCCATCCTCTCTTCCCCTCATATCTTCTTCCTGGCAAAATCTGCTGTCTAGTAACTTTTCCTTTATCCTTTCTGTATCATAGCTTTGCTTGGAAAACATTTGCCAGTGTACAGTGCACTGTCTCACAGATCTTCTTGGTTTACACATGCATTTTTATTTGAGCTGGAGGTGTGCTTCTATTTCTGTTACTTTGCATTATAACTAGTATCATTTTCCAACTGCACCTAGGAGCTACATCTATTCTACACACCTTGTATAACAAATTATTTTGACATTGACGTAATAATCCTAACAGGAATTATGTTGTTGTGGAATTCCTGTATTTCCCCAAATTTGTGCACTGTGATTACATTTACAAATCTGATTAATGTGAACTTCTGTAACTCTTGGGAATTTCTCCATTGGTGCACTTTCTGTGGGTTAAAGAATCAGAACGAGTCATTAAAAAGCAAAAATGTGACCACAGACTGTTTGCCTCTCAAATATCAAAGGGGCTCTTATATTTTATGATGAACCACCACAAGCGTGACACAGTCTGGTGAGAGAGAATACAATGCCTGCTCTCATACATAAGTTTGTTTTTGCTAACATGTTGGCTGATTAACGCTGGATAAAGTGTTGTCTTGGTCCCAATCTGTCTCACTCAAGTTTTTTTTCAGAGGCCCGTGGGTGAGTTGTCTGCACATACATACTTTATCTGTAATCCACACACTCCATTACTATGTATCTGTGTGTTTGTGTGTGTGTGCATAAGTGTGTGAACGCATATTTATACATTATGTGTGGGCAAAAACAGCATTTAATCACTTCATGGGTCACGTTTCAGACACAAAGTGGGTAAAATTCCCCTGTGAGTGAATAGCTTTTCAATTTTTTGCTGATTAATGACCTTAAACAGACACTAGGGAGAAGCCACAGCCAGACTCCCACTCACTCCTCTGTCAAGAAGTCACCGGCACAAACAGAGCAACAGAGAGGTGAAATCAGAGATAGATTTATGTCCAGTGCTGTTTCAGCTGTTGGAGTAATATTAGCTCTGCTTTTTTAACTACAAGAGTGTCCTCTCTGCATTCTCCTGTGTCCAAAACACCGTAGAGAGTCAGTCAAGCCACTAACAACCTGCTTTGTTTTTGCCAATTATCAACTGCATATAACCTGCTTCTGCTGGCCAACAGATAAGATACATTTTCTCATTAACAAGTATTGCCTTTATGACATTTGTCTCACAAATCTTTCCAAAATCTATCCATAACAAATCAGGGGGCCACACTGTTGCACTGGCTGTCATGTTCCATAATCATTTTAGATGCTGCCTCTGTAGTTGTTAAAAAAAAGAAAAAAATTAATCACTTTCTGTATTTTTGATAATCAGCTACAGCTCCTTGCAGAAAGAATGGCCTTGAGTAATGGAATCAGTATGGGAGGTCTGTGTGGCTTCTCTGCACTAACAAGACATTTTAGTTCACCAGTGTGCGCCCTTCCTATTGTGTAAACACCACACCACGGGTTCCTGTCAATGACCCATGAAGTCACTTAGACACAGTGTAAATCTCACCTCTACACAATGCTGTGTTTTCCCTCATAATAGCAATTACAGTTGAATAAATGTGAGTGAGAGACCACAGAGCCGAAGAAGAATGTGAATGAATGGGTACCAGTAAGTACCAGTGTTTTCATAGCACCACGGTCGCATATTTTCCCGATGTTTGCCTGCGTTCCCCCTGGCATGCCACAGTGCAGGTTGTCCCAGTGTGAGGTTGTCCGGGCCGTGTCAGGTGTCCACTGGGTAGCTGTAGGCTGCAGAGCACACAAGCGTCAGCTGCCTCATTTACTGCACCTAATTTACTGGAAGTGGGATGTGTAGGGGGCGCAGGGGGTATGGTATGTGTTTGCTTTACACATGTGTGTGTGTCTAGTAGCCTGCAAAGCATGTGTGCCTGCACGGTTAACCACTGTAGGGTCATTACTGCCATTACTGTAGCAGTATGCTTAGTAAAGTACATTTTACAACAAATCATTTCATTTTTTTTGGGTAATGATTTGTGAACAGGGTTCTTCTACAAACCCCTTTTCATTCTGTTTTTTTTTTTTTTTTTTTCAAAAAGTCACATTTTTAAATGGTTAACACATTAAATCTAAATACAACCAGCTGCACAATAACTTTGCCTGAAAACAGCAGTTCCAAATTGGCAGTATTTTGACTGAAACCCTCAACATCCAGTTTTCTCACTTGTTTCATTTAGGCTTGTCCAAACCATCTCTGTGTGCCAGATTCAAATACATACATAGTGTATCATATAATTCAAGCCCTTCATTGAAGCTATTTGACGTTAACACTGACTGAAATAATCAAACCCAAGACACTAAGGCTTTCTGGTTCAGTCAAATGGAAATGTACTATAATATTCTTATACATAATTTTAAACTAATTTTCCCCAAATTCAGCCTGACATATTTGATATCTTTGAAACTTTTGGGATCTCAACTTGAATTCAAAATAATGTTCTGAGGGTTAGAAATAACTTTGACCGCACAGCATGTTTTTTTTCTGACTAATTCACTGGTGATAGAGTTTTAAATCAGGAATGGACTGATCAAAGTAAAGAAGAGTATGAAGCTGCACAAAGATCTATTGCCAGCTTTTGGTATTTCAATATCTACCCCAAGTAACAAACAATGTTTTGTACAGCTGCATGGACATACTTTCCTGTATGATTTGGTTAGTCAGAGATGTTAAGCAAGCCATTGGCATGTGGCTCTTGCACAACAAATCTGAGCAGTCCACCGTGGCCCTCTCAACCCTACCGTCACCCTCTCATCCCCAGCCCCCCTCCTGCACTGCAGCTGCAGTGTGTGTGTGTGTATGTGTGTGTGTGTGTGTGTATATATATGTGACCACCCATGGTCTGTGCTGGCCAAGGATTAGGGGGCTCAGGCTAACCCAAACCTTTTTCTCCACCACTTAACGCAAATGGCTAAATTGGTGCGGATGGCTTATGGTCAGGTAAGCTGGCGGCTCCAGCACTAGACGTATAAGGTGTGTGATAGAGGCAAGAGAGACGTGTGTGTGTGTGTGTGAGTGCACGCGCATGCCTGTCCGTACAAGAATTTATTCTCCATGCTCTGTCAACCCCTGAGTGCACGTGTGCAGGGAAACGTGGGAAACAATTTCATTTTAGCCTTCTCCTTGAGGAAAAGTCCAAACCCCCCCACCTTCAGACTTTCTCCCCCGCATCCCCTTTCCACATTTTAATAGTTTCCATATGTCACACTTCAACTGTGTCAACAGGAAGTGATGCGATGACTTGGTGTAATGATGCGTTGGAACATTTCCTGTAGAAGATGTATATTAGCGTCCAGATGTTGGATTTAACAGCTATTTGAAAAGAAAACAACCCCTTACGAAATTTGGTGTGACTTGTAAACGTCTCAGTAACATGTATTGGCATCTTGTATGACGCTGAAAGTCCATATGAAAACTATAGCAGAAATGGGTGTACTTTCAGTCTTTAGTTGTGCAGTTAATGATTTTACCATACCCACTGTGCACTCATTCACTCACTCACTCATATACACATGCACACACACAGACCAGCAACTGAGGCCTCGTTCTCTCACTCAGCCTCAAGTCATGAGATATGTTTTGTTTGGGGAGACTGTGACTGAAAGAGAGTGAGAAAAGTGGATATGGACACACACAGACAGACATACAGACATTTGCCTTTGTTTACAGGAGTAAGCCAAAGCAACAGGCTTCTGGTTTCAGGCAGTGTCTGGTGGGATTTAGTGCTGGCCCCCTGGAGCATAAACTGTGAACCATTGACTGACCTTTGAATCCATCACTGGACAAGACAATAACTCTTAACTTGTCTAACCATAAGACTGTTCCTCCCAAAAGGCAAACTAACTGGTCATCACCAAACCTACCTTCTTAGGTCACTTTTGCAGATGGACTATCAGGCTACTTTGTGCATAAATGGAAATTATTCATCTTTATGACAGCTAGCTTGTCTTTTCAGCAGACAAAGTCTCCAATGAGATTCAGCTGTCAGTCGAAAAGGTTTCAAAATAATCAAATAATTCAACCAAAAGCATTGATTTTGACAAGTGAGGTAGTGATGTCGCTTTTCTCCCTCCGGTTTTGGCCCTCTATATACTAGGTAAAAACAGGCTGGGCTTTTGGGACACTGTTCTATTCACATTATACCACTCCTGTCTTATTAGACTAACTAGGAGACAAAATGTGTCACCTGTTCCCACTCACCAGGTTGAATTTGGGGCTTATGGACCAGAGTTAATAGGGATAAGCCTTATGATCCCAACTGCACCAACAATGCCAGCCTGTGGATTAGCCAGTGACATTTTTGTGAGAGAGCGGAGAGTGGGTTAACAACACAGAAGGATTAGACTGTCCTCTGTAGAAGACTGTGGTGGCCCCAGAGCAGCCCTGTGGCAGACACACAGCTTACCAGAAGGACCAGTGGGCGAGACCTTGCTGTGTCACAGTTTTGTAACATTTGCTAAAGAATGCACACTCTTGGCAGTCTACTGTAGGGGGCAGTGTATTTAGTTGGACAATGGAGTGTTGACTGCTGGGTAACGCGTGTGCATGGGTACAGTTTCCCAAGCAACAATAAAATGTTTAGCTCTGAACAAAAAACAAATCCCTGTATGGAGTCGGCCACACTCTTTGCTTTAACATTAAAACTGAGGGCAAAGATGATTAATTGAGCAAGATGCTCAGGTGTATATTGGCTGAGGTAATGTAACTTAAAGGCAAACATGAATGAAAACACACAATCAAAACAAAAATGTGAACACATGCTCAAACCAAATGTCCCAATTAAAACCCTAAATCACAAGCCAGAATAAGTGTTGCCTAAATTGCACCTGGTTTTACAATAAATTCCTGTGTGCGTGTTTCAGCATCTATGAATGTGTGTGTGTGTGTGTTTTGAGAGTGCATCCAGTTTGTTTGTTCGTTCTGTGATTTATGGCGGTTCATTATCAGCAGGCTGCAGGGGTGTTCCAGGAGCTCTGCATTTTCCACTCATCCTTAAGATTTACTGTCAACAAGTACCATCATCCTGCAACTATTCCCTGCCCTTTTTACTGTCTGCTTTTACGTAATAGATGTGTGTTTCCCTTCATTGACTCCGTGCGTGCCTTTAACACTGCTAACTAGTACTCATTAGCAACAAACACAGTGCAGTGATGTTTTCATATTAGATTAAAAACTATGATTCATTCAAGAAAATACCAAAAACCATATGGAGGCAATAAATCATATTGGTGATTAAGCTGATGTGATTTAGGCATCATGCCACAGTGTGTTGTCATAAAAACAAACATGAGCTGCCATTGAGCACAGGGTGTAGAGATTTATGTGCTGTTTGACTTCCACAAAGATGTCTACTCAATAACCTCATTCTGTGAAACAATTAAGCATATTAAAGCTCAAATCCATTTTATGCATACTGAGTCAGGCAGATACATGTGGAGAATTTCAATAAATTTCATGATGGCATGTTTAGGCTTTTGTTTTACTACATCAGTTCAGTATATCCTTCTCTCTCCTGTTCTTGGAGTGCTTTATGTAATGGCTATAGCCTTGAATCTACAGGAAAAACAAGATTTCCTTGTGGGGGTTGAGGAGATGTTCATTTTCCACATCCTGTCCCAAACACAAGCCTTTTCTTTTTTCTTGCCCTCTTTTCTTAAACCACAGCAGGTCTGTGTTTGTCTCCTTGTTACAGCTGTGCTCAGCAGAGGAGTGACCTTGGGGACAATGACACCACACAAAGCGGCTGGCGTGGCCATGACCAGAGCCTCTACTGGCTCCCCTTGTCAGACTGAATGGCGGTTGGTTTCATAGCTCACTGACTCATTATGGCCTACTACAGTCTTTAAGCCAAATATGTGGGTGGAATGTAGGCAAACATAATTATGCCTGCTGCACATGGTGTTGACTATTGACCAAGGACAGGGACGAGAGAGAGTGGGAGCAAATGTAGAGATAAATAAAAGGAAGTGAAAATAGTAAAATATTGAGTCTTTTATCTGAGTGGGACATTTACAAGGTGTGGTTTGGATAAAGGATGTTTGGGGACTGTGAGGCTGCCAAACCGGAACACGGAGGAAGGACAGAGCAGTGATCTGCTAGTGACCTTAGCACGCAAACCACAGCACTTCTATTGTCGAGAAAAGCACAGACAGATAAACAGCTATGTACACACATAACCAACTGACAGTGACTAAAGTCTTTTTTTCCCTGTACCTCTAAAATAAAAATCTCTCTCAATCAATCATCTCCCTCAAATCCAGACATGAAAACTCCAGATTTAGGAAATCTTTCAGATTTCACTGTCAAATAGTACAAAACCCACCAACGAAGATGACAGAAGCCGTGTTTGGAGCACTGTTGCCGTGGAGACAGAATACAGATCCAAACAAAGGGTCAAAGGTTGCCCTGTTATGGAATGTTTACCAAAGACAGAGAAGATGAGACCTGGTATAGGGCAGCACCTTACCTGTCACCATATTCATGACATGTAAAACATCCGTGTGCTAAATTTAACAGACAGTCATCGTCTGTGCCTTGGTCAGTAGCTAAGGTCTTTAGGGGATTCTGAGTATGGCTTGCTGGTGGGAACGCTCAGCACTGAGGGTGATTGATATGTTGTTTCCGACTGTAACATTCAGAGGAAGGTGGTCAGGGGTCAGCAGCCTCCACCCACCTCTGTAGCTTGGCACATCCTCTGCAGCCACAGAGCTCTAAAAATAGAGTCACACAACAAATGGCTCTCACACTATGCATAACCTAAGTTTGTCAATTCTGGTTACACTTATAAAGCCAAATTAATGGCAACTCATACCGTGTTTACGAGCAATTACATTAATAAATAAATCAATCAAAAACATACGAGCTAATGCTACTCAAGATTGGAAATAATTAGATCAAAGAGGGAAATCTTGCAGTGAGAGAATATAATTAGAGGTGAAACAAATAACCGATTAGTCGATCTTAACAAAAAAAAAATCCACAGACATACGAGCTAATGCTACTCAAGATTGGAAATAATTAGATCAAAGAGGGAAATCTTGCAGTGAGAGAATATAATTAGAGGTGAAACAAATAACCGATTAGTCGATCTTAACAAAAAAAAAATCCACAGACTATTTTGATAATCAATTAATCGTTTCAGTCATGTTTTAATTCTGAAATGCCACACATCATTAGTTTTTGGTCAGATTCTCAAGTGTGAATATTTACTACTTTGCTTTTTCTTACACGACTGTAAACCACAGCAGACATTTGTGTTTATTGGCCATTCATGACTAAATGATTAATCGAGAAAATAATCAGCAGATTAATCAATAGTGAAAATAGTTGCAGCAATTACAGCAATCAATAGATATATATCAGTCTATAAACCAAATAAAAGCCACCTGTTGCAACGCAACAATGCAGACCAAATAACACTGCAAGACACCTGCTACACTAAGCAAGTAATAGAAACCTGCCAACAAAAACACTCTGGGCAAAGAATAGAAGTTCCACCATAAGAAAAAAACACCTGCTGTGGCACAACATCCGCTATATGTTAGCCCCACATTCGATGCAAGAATAACAGCCACCTGCTGAAGACTAACAATAGCCACCAGCTACACTAGCAAGGAGCCAAGAATCCATTCACTTGAACCCAGTGCCTTATCCTCAACAGTGGGTGAATGATACTGTGCATGGCAAGCGATTGCCCACTCATCAACAACACACACATACCACCACTCAACACACACATACCACCACTTCACATTTATCATCGTTACATAAAAGACAGAACAGCGCGAGTATGTGCTCCGTACAATCACACCATAGTGTCGCAGTGAGTGCGATTAAGTGTCAGGCGAACAGTATAAAACACAAATACCCGTTACCTCTTGTATAATCCAACATGAGATGGAAGGAATATAAATGCACAATGATAAACACTTCGCAATTCAGACAGACTCTAGAAATATATTAATATCAAAATACACACACACAAACCACTCCTCTGCAATCATCCACAAGACATGAGATGAGTCACATTTCTCTCCCCATGACCCATGAGGTTTAAGATCTGTTTTCATGCCCAGAGTTCATAGAACTGTTGTTACATATGTAACTCTCACTCTTTATCAGTTTATAATGGCTGCATTTTCCGGATGTGTTTCTGGATCGTCCCGGCTGACGTTGAATGACTTCAGTCTGCCTAGGGGTTAGGACTCACTGATGATGATGATGATGGTGCTTCAAAGCCATTTAAACTGCTAGCTTGGCTTGATGAGGCTTCAGCTGATGAATACCAGCAATAGCTGTACACAGTCAATTTCTCACTGTTTGCAAATTACAACAGCTTTATAGATTAAACATAGATTTTTTTTTTAGGGTCTAGAGGGCAGAGTTACAGGGCTTTCACTGGAACGGGGTAGACTAAATTAAATAACGAATTGGGCCAGCATCAATTGATAATAAAATGACTGTAAACAAAAAAGTGTTACTCTTTCAATAACATATGAACAAAGACACATAACTAAAATGTGTTCACTTCACTGCCAATTGGTTTTGCTTCCTGCCAGAATTTCAGATTTTAACCTCTCTCTGACCTTCTAAATGGAGATAACTATTTTGGTACATTATATAAATTATCAAGGTTGTGTTGTGAGAGGCCCACATACTACTGCTGTTATCTTGACAGCTTGGACCTCTTCTCATAAATTACAGGAGTGTGTACAGTAGCAATTTCTGTGTTGATGTTACCTTTAAAATGGATTGCGCTAAACATTGCCTTGCTAAAAAGAAATATGCTGTTTGCTGCCCTGTGTAAACGTGCAAATACCTCCTTGTTAGGACTGATGTCAAGAAATGTTTAAGGCAACTCAAGCTAGTGAAAAGCTATGTAGCTCACAGTCAGTGATCTATTATCTGGCAGTTGTCTAATTTTAATAGAGTTTATCTATAAAAGATTTAGCCTGATTTTTTTTTTTTTTGCATACTCTGAGTATACAGTACACGGTTTGTTTCCAGTTCTAAGTAAAAGGCAGATATTCTAATTCAATATAATCCAAAATGCCCTGCTATAAATCCTATTAAGCTATTAATGTTGAGCCTTTATTATCACTGTGTCAGACAGGTATCAATTCAACTTTGTGAGGGTGTAGTCTGTGGTGCCTTTGAGTGTGGTGCAAATATTGTGTGTAGTCCTGGTGAATCCATGTATAATCTATAAAAAAGATACTAGGAGAAAAAATGAAATTACTTACCATTATAAAATGAGATTACACTCACATAAAAGGGTAACAAAGGTTAGATATTTGGTCAGGGAAACTTTTATGGTAAAATAATGACTCTATATACAACCCTCTCTGTTATTTAGAGCAGAGTATTTTTATATAAAAGCAAATGACAGTAATATTCTGTGCTTAAATAATATTTTATATGATGCATGTATGTTGTTAACACCATTGTCAGGCTGAATTAAGGCTTTAACTCCAACCCTGGTACTTCCTTATATCTGCCTTGTGTTTACATCATTTAAAGGATTTGTATTGTCCAGCTAAAAAGATTAAGTGGGTGTCACAACACTTTAAGTCTGAAAGGACTCAACATGCCCCTACTACTATTTACCACTGAGAATCCCCTTCATGAAGTCATCATTTCTTTGGCCTCAATCAATCACCCTGCAGGGCCTCCACTGTAAAAAGCCTCCTATTAAGCGCAGTGAAAGCACTGTTTACCCAAGCTTAGTGAGTTACCTTGGGTTACTGTAGGAACGGAGGTTGTGGAAACAGTTGGCCACAGACATAATACATCACACGTCATAGAGCTTGTTGCTCTGTGTCCTTTGAATTAACCATCACACACAAGTGAAATATTGTTTACCTCTGAGACAGCAAAAGAGTTGTGACGTGCAGCAAGACAAAGCAATATCAATAAGGAATTGTGAGAAATAATTCAGGAATGTCCTTTTTTGTCAAGAAACTCCACATTTCCACAGTTTGTAGTGTTTCGTTCTAGATAAGAGGACTGCTTTGCAACAGAAACATCCTGCATTAACAGTTACCCTATTATGCATCGTTACATTGTGAGATAAAGCACTTAAAAATATATTTTTTTTACATTTCCATTCAGACAATTACTTGCAAAAGCTTGCTTGAGTGCTCCGTCCGCTGGCCTTGTTCACTTTGACCTCGTTCTGAAGGCAATAGCAAAGGAAGGCTGACAAAGCCATTAAGTGAGCAAGCAAAGGTTTTGAAGACGCACGTCTCACTTGGAGCGTGTCCCCCCCTTGCTCCCCCTTGGCCTGGCTTTTCACCCCCAGACCCCCCCTTCTGACCCCTTTGTTGGGGAGAAGCATCTAGATCTTTAGAACTAGCTAATTATAGAGTTTTAACGTCTGCTTGGCTAAGCCCTAAGTGCTGGGAGACATTCCTACAATTGGGAGATTCACTACGAGTTTGTGTGTGCGTGTGTGTGTGTGTGTGTGTGTGTGTGTGTGTGTGTGTGTGTGTGTGTGTGTGTGTGTGTGTGTGTGTGTGTGTGTGTGTGTGTGTGTGTGCACCATGTGCGTTTACTGTTATCATTTTAAACTTTTGTGCAGCCATGTCAGAAAATAAAATGTAATCTTTTATTGGAGACATAAAAGCTGTTGTAGCTCTACACTTAACTAAAAAACAATGCAAATGATTTGAAGTGTTAAATCATGGCCACATGAATGAAACTGGAGACCTCTTTAAAACAGCCAAAACTATGTAAAATTGATGTTTCAAGTCAAATCATCCAAATTAATTTGGAGTACTAGCTTTATTAAAGTTTATAATTCCTATTATTCTACTGGATTTGTCTGGGACATTTTGAAAACTTAAAAGAAACTTTTAAAAAAACAATATTGTAAGAATAAAACTAATACTTTAAAAATGAAGACCCATAAACATCCCAGTCTCAGCTTAGATAGAATCCAAAAATGTGTGAAAGTGAAGGAAAGGAGGCCAAAAAGGAAGTAAAGAACAACATGCAGTACATAAAGACTTCCCAACTTACCCCACTCTTAGGTTTTGCTCCAAGGGCCAGTGTGGGTCCTGAGGAGGAGGCAGCAGGAGCGTGTGGATGTGTAGGGTTTTGTGATGCTGCTGGCACAGATCCTGAATCAAACTCCTGCACAGGTAAAAAAAAAAAAAAAAAAAAGCTGACAATGTAGGCAATGACCATGAGGAACTAACTCCCCCTCAGCATCAGCTGAGCTGAGTCAGTGTCTCAGTTTAAAAAGCTTTTCAAAACCAATCTGTGCAAACTGACATTTATACAACATTTTTACAATATCTATTCAAATGTTTCATGTGCTTTTTTATATTTTATATGTATGTTTGACCACTTCTTTGAAATCCCTGTTAATATGCATTTTTGTGTCTCTTAAATCTTTTGTTCTATTTCTCTGTTTGTTGTCTTTCTGCCTATACTGTACAGTTGTGTATTTTGTGAAGCACATTGTAACTCTGATTTCAAAAGGAGCTTTAGAAAAGTTTATTGTAATACTACTACTACTATTGATGTGCCTCATATTGGCCACATACATTAATTCAAACCTGCCATTACAGCAGGTAATAACAAAGAGTTGTTTAAGCTGCAGTAGAAACTGCCAAAAACGGCCAGGAGGTGTGTACCAGGAGTTGTCGTCGATGGAGGGTCGGGGTGCTGTCCATAGACGAGGTGGCACTGAGAGCATTTTCAATTTCCTGGTCCAGCTGGTCCAGCTTCATCAGTAGCAACACCATTGAGTCCAGACGGGCATGCTCATGCTGAATAAAAAGAGAAATCAGCAGTAGAACAAACTATTGTAGCATTTTATTTATGACCCCTCATGGGAAACTTTTATGAAGGGTTACTATCTGTTCTTCCTATTATCTCTATCATTCAGAAAAGAAGAAGAGGAGCTGGCAGTCATACATTTTATAGATTCATTAACACTCAACATTCATCTGTTCAGAGAATCTGTGTTTTTTTCTCAGATTAAAAGGCAGTGGGCTGATGAAATATGAACTACAGCAAAACTGCGCACATTTAGGTAAAATATGAACAATAAAATATGAATATGGCACTGAGACTTATGTTGTATGCAATTTATCTAAAAAGCAAAGACTTTTTTTACCACTAAAATTGAAACTGGATGGTATACCAGTTTGGAGGAAGAAAAGCAGATTTGTTGCTGTCTGAGTGAGATGAACTGCGCAATGTTTTGTTTAGTAAGATAAAAACAGACATTGATTTCGTAAATATGGATGCTGCAAATAGATTGTGCTGGTTGTTCACATATGAAACATTTAGATTAACCAGTTGCTTGGAGAAAGCCTGGGAGATGAGAAAAGAGAGCCTTTAACAGGATAAACTGCAGATATGTAGCAGTTCTTTTCAGTGGACAATTTATCTGAAGCATGTCATTTTGAAAGTTATTTGAAAGAATAACGGCGTACTATCTTGTAATCCCATTTGGGATGGGCCACATGTGGCATTGCACAGGAACAGAAACTAACTAACTTACTTCATCAGCTTGTTGCCTCACCCAAGTGATCTTGATCCATAATCAATGTCATATTAAAAATACCAAGAAAAACATGTTTTACAACCATAAATCAAAAGTACAATTATTACTTATTTGCGACATTTCTAAAGAATTAATATCAAACTGGCTCTAATCTTTGGCTCTTGGTCCTTCATGCCAGAAGGACTGAGGAGCTTCATGCTGCAAACTACGCATATCCTTCTTTCCCTGCTTCTTACCTCTCTTTCCTCTTCCTTTTCAACTGTTGCAGATAACTCTTATCCTGACATTTCACCCTCTGCTCTTGTGCATCCTTCTGTACCTAAAATATCCCGGTTGTTTCCTCCACACATCCTGTGTGCATTTAATGTTTATCTCTTTTGTATCATTTCTGTTCCATTTTCAATCATATGACTTGAAGAAGTAAAGTTCTTCCCCTCAGTCCTCCAATCTGCAGTGTTTAATTATCCAGTCTAACGCTGTGATAACAAGTCTCACACTGACCTCAGGTGGTGTGTCTCAGTAAGGCAAGTTAAATTACATACAATCCAGCCCACCTCCACACTCCACCTACCACTATATCCTTGTTTGCTATCCCTCAATCCGGTTTTGGTTGATGCAATATAAGCCCTTGTCTGAAGTACAAAAACTTGTAAAATCCCTTTTGGGAGTTCTTAACACAGTATATGTTTTCATTTCCTTCTGCCTGTCTTTTATCCTGGCTCCGGGTGTGGCTCTCTGTCTGAGCTTCTCTCCCAAGAAGAATCCCAAGAAATTACATCACACGGCTGGCTCATTAGTCCCAAACAAACCTTGTTACAATCTCTGCTAACAGACCCCGTTAAAGACTTTATGAGGGTGACCTCATGGGACACACAGCCACTGCGACTGTATGATTGTGCAAAGGTATAGAGGCATGTTAACACGGGAATGTGAGCCTGGTTTTTATGTGCTGTATCTGTTCTCAGGTGTGATACATCAGAGAGAAATCTTGATGGGTTATGTAGGATAAAGTCAGTACTTGTGATGTGTCTAATGTGGCTTGCTCTTGTTTTAGTTCAATTTACAATGGGTGTGTTGTGATGACAACATTCACATGAGCGGAGTTGTGACTAATGCTAATGTGTGTGGGGTTGACAGGCCAATGGATCTAAGATAGAATCTGCATGACGATAAACAAGCCACAGCTCCCACCCTGCCCCTGGTTCCCAGCTCCATCCCTAATAACGTCTTATGACTTGCGCTTACATTTATTTTCCAGTTAGAGCCCAATTAGCCTGTCAAAAGCCGTTCCTATTGGGTTTGCTGAGAGAGCAAATAGACATCGAGGGCCATGTGTCATGGAAATGTGTCTCAAATTGATGCATTCATTGGCATTCCTGGCTAGTGGCAGCGCACATCGCTACGTTCTGTCTCCTTGGAAAAGTATCACAATGAAACATTGTATCGTGGTAAAACAATGACATCTTTACGAGGCCTCACTGAATGAACAAAAGCATCTGGCTCGAGATGGCAACAACAACCACAAAACGGCAGAGTAAAAAACAAGTGCAGTGCAATGTCAGGCGCCTCAGAGAGGCAAAGATTTTTTAGGGGGCATTCTGGTGGTTTGGGTGTTCTCAGAAGGTTTCTTTTTTCTCTTTCCCATCTTTTGAGGTTTCTGTTACATTCCCCTCCACTTCCTGTTTTTTTGAGATGGGAGACAGTTCCCACACTGTTTGAACTGTTAGACCCCTCCTTCCCTCAATCTCTTTTTCAAACCCCCTCTTCCACCCAGTGGCCTGCATCCCATTTCTCAGATATGTCCAACCAAGGGTCTCTTTCTGTGCTGACCTAAAGATGATTATGCATCAGAATACTGCACATACTTTGTATGTAGGTATCTCATTCGTAAACAGTGATCAAAGGACAAACATTTAATTCATACATAAGGATAGAAAGGCAGAAAAGAGACAGAGACCCCCGAGACAATGATGTTGCCAAGTTGCTGTCACATAAACGACAGTTGAGCCAGTTTGGCCCTGAGGTCAGGATGAGGCCTTGTTGCTAAAACAAATAAACACACTAACAAAGCCCAATATCAGGTTAATCTGAAGCCATTATGCAAACCAGATGGGTTCATTTTACAAAGTGAATCTGCAACAACAACACAGTTCACTGGGGATATAATCATTAATTAGTGCAATATCTTTTGAGATTTCTTCAAGTTATTCAAGCGCTTCTTCTCCTTCGCTTTATGCTAAATATGGTATGTAACCTTCCTTGGGGGTGATGATGTTAATTTTTACTGCCTTGTTTTTTTCTGTCTTCATGACCTTCCCTAAAGCACATTTACTTAGTAAACTGGCTCCATACAATATGTAAATACACCCCATGGTGAAAACCCTGTGGTGCAGCCAAAGACGAGGCAATCCATCACCATATGGTGGATGTATTGCCCTGGCGCCTTCCGCTTTTATGGCTCAGCTCCTCTTTTCGAGTTCCAGGGGCCAGTTTTTTTGGATATTTAATCCAAAGGTTTAAAGTCACCCTAAGATTGAAACTGCAGCCAGTGGTAATAAATGCTGCACTGGGTTTCCATGTCCCCACTCTGGACTATGATCTCTCATTTTTGGCAGCTGATGGAGTGACATCAGCGATGGTCATGACTAAGAGGGCCTCCAAAGTTTCCATGCAAACTCAGAATTCATGTTGAAATAATTCACTGACAATACATGAAAATCTTTGGGGTTACACAACTCAAAGGCATTTCCTGAACGCAGATACAACCACAGTGTTCAGTGTTTGATGCATCAAGCAAACACCGTGACTGGATGCACACACTACTCACTCAGCATCATTTATGGCTTTACAATTCAAAGTATAAAAGACATTTGTTTTAAATTACATAAACTGCTGGAATAAAACATCCCACACACTGATCCACAAGGCACTATTAACCACCACGCTGCACAATTCACTTGACTGATCGTATCACAAGCAACACTAAAACGTCATAAAATAACTCATTACCTTGTTTATGATATTTTGATGGATGGAACAAAACCTAAATATCTTTAGCCAGGCATTTTTTTGAGGTAATTGCTTTTTATGTAGGAATGTGAAGTTCAGTGTTTGACAATGCAAAGAAAACAATTCATTTTGATAAGAATTTACTTAAACGCACCCTATTCATCATTTATAGACAGAATAAAAACATTGAATGCATGGTTTATAACACACTTTAATGTAGTTGTCAGCAGATATTAGTTTATTAACACAAATGTAAGAAAATAATATTTTCTCATAGGAGAATTCAAATTTTTGACAATTTTTGTACAGCAATAAACACCTTAAAATGTGCCTATATTTGCTTACGACCACATTATAGTGCATTATGAACATGTAATAAATGTTTGTATAAAGTTTATAAATGCAAAAAGGGGCATTTAAACTTACACTACAGTACACTAAACAACTTTGAAAACAGCTCAAGCAAAGGGTTGTCATATTAAACACTGCAAGATTAGCTGTTTACAAGCGGGTGATCGTCTTCAACAAGAACATATCACAAGAAGTCGACTTTCCACAATATGGTACTTGTCTGCCTGCTTAATGCACCATGTGTTGTAAATAATGGATTTCTTGCTGTCATTCCAAAAAGGCCAACACTGCAACTGCTAAATGCGAATGAACACAGTGTCAGTTCTCAGGCCATTGCTGTATTCCAACAAGCCCAAATATATGCCATGCTTTCTAAATGTTTGGCGCTTCAATGTATGTAGCAATGCTGGCTAGCAGAGTGTACAGAGTACAACATACAGTATTTGCAGGAGAAAGTGGTTTAAGCCTTTAGCCCCAGAGATTACTTGAGTTTCCAGCCCCCTCTGTGTTCACAGTCTCCATGCCCTTATAGGACCTTGTTTTGCAATGAGCAGTTGAGAAAGAGTAAAACATTTCACAGATCCCCCCCCCACTCACAGATCTGTAAGCATGTGAGAGTGAAGTCATTGTTTTCCGAGGCACTTGCCAGATTGTGGGAACAACATTATTTGTAGGCTGTATGTGCCCAGTAAGTGTCAGCTCAGTTTTAAAAAATAACTTAATTTCAAGGTGCTGAGGACAAAATCTTAACTAATATCAATGATGACCTAATAAATCCCTTCACATGTATATTATATATAGCCTTACCTTTCTCATGCGCACTTTGACCACGTCGTCCTCTTTCTGTTTTTCAGGTTCGTGCGTTCCATCTGAAACTGGACAGGCAAGTTGTGTTTCACTGTTAATAACTGTGTGTGTGGCCTCATCTCTCTCCTCCATTCTAGAGACTGTGGCTCCTGGCCTGCGGTGTTCCCTCTGACCATCTGCCACCTCAGAGGCAGGTGACTCACTGAAGTAATTACCAGAGGCCTCTTGGTTGCCATGGAGTCCCTCCAGTGAGAGCTCATCACTGATCTCTGAAGAGCATGGTGGCAGGTTTTCGGTGTCCTTTTCAGTAGCTGCATGTTTATCATCCATAAGGAAGTGATGCACATCTGGATTTTGGACGAAATCTGAGCCCTTTTGAGGATCTAGTGCAGAGGTGTCATCTGGCTCAACATGGCTAACTTCTGGGATAGTATCCAGTTTTGAGCAGCTATTTTCCAACTGTTGAGCTATGGTAGGATCTTCAGAGCATGCCAACTCTTTGGACACTAAGCTTTCATTGGTGTTTTCCATTGATTGACTCATGGAGGTCATCGTTTTCACATGCTGGTCTGCACACTGAGTAATGTTTGTCTGTATGGGGTTTCCTTCTGAATACCTAGTATCCGGTTTTTCAGATGGCATATTATTATTATTATTAACTGTCAAAGAGCAACACTGACCTTTCAAACAAACATCTGATGATGTGATTGGCCCATGCTGGATTTCTGCTGCTTTCTCGCTGCTTTCTGTTTGTGCACTTTCCTCTGCTTGAGGCCCGTTCGTCGCTGTCATTTCAACATCGTGCTGCTCCAACAATGTCTGGTAGGATATTTCACAACCATGAGCCTGATCCAATACCCCAATGCAGGCATGATGATCCAGCTCTCCTTCTTGAATGTCTTTTGAGAAATGTTCAAGTCCTGTATTTTCATTTAGAGTTTCTGGGTCATTTAATCCATCCTTGTCAGCAGAATCTCTGCTCCAGCTTTCAGTTGCTCCTTTGTCACATACTTCTTCCACCACTAAAGTCACAACTGGCTCCACAGTTTTGTTAGCCTGTGACATCACATCACCACTCTCCATCACATTAACCAAACTGTGCGGTACACCATCGGGCAAGGTTACACTTGCATCAGCAAAGCCAAAGGTTGAAATCTTCTCTTCCTCTACATCTGGGAGGTCAGTTTGAGGTTCCAGTTCAGCAGCAGAGGGCCGGTTTAGTGCGGCCTCTGAGATTTCAGGAGGTCTGCTGTAACCCTCTGTATGGCTCTCCTTTGTTTCCTGACAATCTGGAAGTTTGCCAGGCTGTTCACCAGCAGATCCAGACAGTGGAGGCCCATTGTTTGAAGAGATAGAGATGCATTGTTGCTCTTCACGAGAGATATGTGGACTTTTAAAGACATTATCGTCAATGCACATGTCGTGACTACTCTCTATGGCAACTTCACCTTCACCATTGACAGTTTTTTCACTATGACTGCTGCTATCAGTTGCAGACGAAATATGTGAACTAGACATCTGACTGTTTGAGTTACAGTGAAACTCCCCAGAATTCCCAATGTTTGTGATTTGGAGATGCTCTGATTCGGAGGCCCTCTGGGGAATGTCAACTTCCACCAACTCATGGGGGCCATAAACTGACTCCTCCTGCAATTCCAGTGGAACTTTTACATTGCTTTCCAACAACTTCAACTGTTGTGACTCGGTATCATCATTCATCACACAAGCGGTCACCTCATGTGTCCGAGCCAGGTCTTCTGTGGGCAGTTGGTGGCAGCCCTCTGGCATGGAGGCGCACCTCGTCCGTCGACCTTGTTTCGAAGCTCCTGCTCCCATCCAAGGCCCCTCGCTGTCCACCCCATGACAACAGACCAGATCCAGATCATCATAGCTGTACTGTAGTCCTGAAGGATGAGTCACATGCTCCTCCCAACTCCTTTTCCGAATGGCCACTGGCATGGTGGACAGCCAGTGCTATCCCATACAGCTGCGTCTGATGCCAAGCGGAAACGGAGAACCAGATCTGCCGCAATCGAGAAGAGAAATGGGGATAAGAAAAAGGCTGTGTTCCCAAGTTATGAGTTTACAGTAACTGAATGTGCAGATGACAATATAGTAAACAATGTTTCACATTTAAAGTAAACAGTTAGGGAGTATTGAGTGGAAGTTCAAGTGGGGTGTAAATATACTGCATTCACTATTCCCTGGAGAGAATAAACTCCTGGATCTGTATAAGATGATAGGATTCCCAGTTACATTAATGTAACATGGAAAATGTATATCTCTTGAAGCAGAGCCATTCCAAATTTCTCATTACAGCATGCCAACTAAATTCAATTTACCTGATATGGAACAGTCGTTTTTGTCTGAAGTGTTTAGAAGCCTCCAAGAATAAAGCCAGCAAAGCTGCCTGGATCTTACAACATCAAGATAATGATCAAGATAAATGTAGATTTGTTTACTTTTTAACGTCTTGCACGGTGAACTGTAACTGAACCAGCTTGTCAAATTTACACTGCAAATACACATTAACTTAAACTATGCCCAACTGGTCTGAAAAATTCAGGGTGTTGGTTAACTGTCATTCTGTATCTACCCATAGACCCACAAAAAAGAGAATTATGCAACTAAAGGGAACTATAACTGAAAAATGACAGTCAGTGTCCCTGAACAGCTGGGTCTCCACAAGCCAACACCATCATAATACATCCTGTGGGTCCTATCACATGAATCAAACCATGCTCTATACTGCGCTCAGTTTTTTTTCCTGTTGTTCTAGGTCAGAATGTACAGAAGTAAAGGAACATGGGGACTCAAGCAGGGCGTACTCAATCCAAGCTGCATCTGCTACATTTAAAAAAAAACTGTTGATAGGAAATCCTGTACATGCTTACTGTACTGTACATTAAGTGACTGAAAACCAAAGACTGATGATTTTAATACAATTTCTATATCATTCATCATTCATATATATCACGGCTCATATTTCAAAAACATGAGTAAATATTTCAAAAGTTTTAAAATCAATAAATATTTTTTCAAGTTATGTCCCTTTGCTGCTTTTTAAATAAGACATTAAAGAAATATATATCAAATTTATATCAAAATTTGAGATTTGTGTTTTTTCTCTCCACCTTTTCACTTTGCTTCCTCAGGAGAAGAGCTGGATGGTACCAATGGCCATCTGCATCCTCTGGCATAAACCTGCACCTGGTTTTCAGTCAGGGACGTTACAAAAATGTCCCAGAGCAGTTGCTTCTTCTACTTGTCCAACAGCCAAACAACCACCTCAGTACATTTCAGATATTTTATGCTTGAACAAGTGTTTAGTCCTTGTAAACTCTCCAGGAATGAAACAGTGTTTTGCAATATAACCCAGTGGCTGCATATTAAGTAATCAAACCCCAGGTGATAATCCAACAAGCAGGTCATAGATCCAGTATTTGCTTCGAGTAAACTTATCCAGAGATGTTTCACAAGTTCCCTGTTCATTCATCCACTGTAAGCAGCTCGTCCACGTTTGGGAAATGAATCCATCTCTTTCCAGGTGACCTGACATACATTGTATTTTGTAAGCAGTCCTTAGTCCTGGTTTCTGCAAGCCATTTTCTGGACTCCAGTCAGCATCTGTGCTGTAAAACTGTCGGAAAACCAGTGAAGCCCCCAAAGGCAGGCAGAAAGCCGGGGAGCAGTGAAAAGTCCACAGGCAACTTCCATCTTGATCACATTAGGGTTTTTGCTGACGCTGAATGCCGAAGAGTCAGGGTGGTGTAAGAGGGGCCGGGTTTTCTTTCCCCCACTCCACCCCTGCTCTCCTCCGATCTATCCCTTTTCTCATCAGGTCTCCTCCCCGCTGGTTTTGACAGAGTCGGAGTCACATCCTTGGAGCCCCATCCCCCGTCTCACAACTCACCCAGCCCACCACACGCATTTATTCACTCCACCCACCTCTGATGCACTCTCTCTCCTCACTGTTTTAGAAACTTCTTCTGCGCTTCTTCTCTCAAAACTTGTCTCTTTCCTCTTCTCAGTGGACTTTTTCTTAGTTCTGCCTTAGCCTGCTGTTTCACTGAGCTGGGCAAGGCTCCCACCAGTTGGTTTTGATTATTAACAGGCAGGCTGCCTTGTAAGACCTCTGGCTGTGGGCCAAGAGAGATTGCTCTAATGTTTTGGCAGTTATTTCTGAGGCATGCTTTAAAAAAAAAGGAAAATTGTCATCTTGTAACTCTGCAAGCATTCTTAACCAAACACACTGGTACTAGTGAAAAAAATAACAAAGCAAGATATATTTACAGATACACTTTGAGAATGCATTTTCCAAATATTCTGAATATCTGAAATATCTAACTTGAAAAGTTAGTTAAAGTTGTATGGCAACGATGTAAAAAGTGCTGTCAACCTGTTATCTTTGCTTTATAGTAGACCTACAGGAAGAAAAAACATTAAAGGACCTGAATGCCAGTAATTAATTTCCTAATATAGTCATGGGGCACTAGGCAGAAAGAAAAGGCAAACGGCAAAGCCCGCAATATTTACACTTGATGTCACTAAGACAATTTAAGACAAACATTAATCAGCTAATTTTGTCTGTAAAGTTTTATTGAGATAAGGGCGGTAAAACATATATAATATTGCCTACAAACTTCCATTTGCAGAGACTATCTCCAGTCAGAAAACTAAAGTGCCCCCAAACCTTCTGATTTACGTTAGCAAAAAAAATAAGAAGTTTATAACATTTTGACAATAGCACCTTCATCCAAGTTATGTCACCTAATTTTACAAGCCCAAGCCTATAAAAGATTATGTCAGCAGGGTCACTTGAACAAAAAGTGCAATGTGTCAAAGCAACAGGGACAATGCAAGCACAAGAGAGAACTGGAATGAAGCTCCTTCCAACTATCCCTGCAACCCGGGCCTCTAACCTCTGGGTCATCCAGATGTGAGGTGAGGTTCTGGATGAGTCCTTTCTTGGGGGCCTTGCTGGGAAACTGAGGACTGCCGTCAATGTTGGCTCTCCAGGGACACAGATGGTCACACTCAAGGGGAAGGATCCAAGTTCAACAAGACTCCTCTGCAGCATGTCACATGATGCTCTCTGTGGTTATGCCGAGTGCAGTGTAACGAAATACAGAACTTTTCGGTCACAGTAGCTTCCATGTGAATATGGCTGGTGATTGAAGTGCAGAGGCGGACACAGAGCATGACTCAGGCTATCCACTCATTACCTCCTGTGGACATCCAACACGGGCCTATAATTTAAAAGGCTAGGCCTCCTCCTTGCCAATCCAACCATCCTGCACAGCCACAGGGCAACTGGTCCACATCACAATCTGATCCATCAGTGACGCTGTGCAAACACATGTTCAATCAACAACATGTGTGACACTTAATGCCCACCAGCAATGTCTGTGTCTGTGTCTGTGTGTGTGTGTGTGTGTGTGTGTGTGTGTGTGTGTGTGTTTTCTGTGTGAGCTGCAAGAGTACTGAAGCATTAAAATTGGAACATTAAAACAAAATGTAGCTTGAAAAAGTCTGCAGCCACAAGAGGCACAGTGGTGCTTTGAGGTTAATGCAGCCATGCTAATATGTTCACCATGACAATGCTAACATGCAGATGTTTATTAGGTCAAATGTTTACCATGTTCACCATCTAAGTTCAGCGTGTTAACATGCTAATATTTTCTCATTAGCACTAAACACAAACTTTAGCTGAGGCTGAAGGAAACATCATTAGGTCATAATATTCTATATGATGATATATTATATTACCATTCTGCAGGTATTTGGTCCTAAACAACAGTATTGGGCAAAATGCAATTTTGATGGCAGCACCAGAGGAAGAAGAATTCATCCTCTGGGGACAGATTTTTGAGCGTCTGTGTAAATGTGTGTATAAAATTTCACAGCAGTCTGTCGAATAGTCAATGCTGATATTTCTGTGTGGACCAAAGTGTTGAGCCAACCACTCGACTGACAGAGCCACATCTTGACTAACGGCAGAAGCATGGCTAAAAATGATTCACTCTCTGAATAATTTTCCACTTTAAAAGCTTCACTCTTTTCACTATGACTTCACAAAACAGTCTGAGACAATATGAACTGTTTTGGGTGGTAACTCGTGTGAATGCGTGTGCAGTCTATTTTGGAATATGTGTAAATAACTATGTGCTATAAATGAGAGTTATTTCTGAGTTTGTGAGATTTTTTTTGGCCTTTAAGAGTCATCGTTACAGGGCAGACTCTGTCTAAGCCCCACATCACAGAGGACGAGCATGAACATTCTCACAGGCATGCAACATGATTGGTCACATGTCTAGAGCGGTCACATACATAGTTAAGAAAGACCCATTCATGATTCACCCTATAATCCCCCACTGTTCAACCCCTCTGCTTCTTAAGTGGAGCAGTGAGGGTCCAAAGGAAACAGCCTCACATTCCTCACTGATATAGTTTATTATTGGAAAAATAAGCCAGTCTAAATCATGGGCATTGAAGAACAGAGTGTTTGCCCATGTAGGAAAATGTAGGTGACGCTTGTAGAGAAAAAAAATCCTGTCCCTCCTCTAACTGACTCATTTTGAGTCCTTGCATACACAAAGACTGCTTTGAGAAGATTTTGTTGCACCCATTTTAAGGCTTCTTTAAATAACCATTTCTACTGTACTTGCCTTGTAGTTATGTGAAGTTGTAAAAATGGATCTTTGGTTCATTTACACTAAAGAGAAAACTAAACTAAAAATGCCAGAATCTCATCTGTAGATCTAAAAATAACATCAACAAACCACACCAAGATCCTTGCGATCCTTTCCTGTCACTTGCTATGCCCTGTGGTTAACAACCCCTTTTAAAAAGCCAACAGTAAAGCCGTTTTAAATAACAGCATTTGAGGCCTGGGTGGGAACTTGAGCAATCACAAAATACTCTTGAATGAAACATCCCGATGCAGATGGTGTAAAAGCCAGCTGAGGGCTCCGTTGCTGTCTTAATTAAAAATGTGTATTCAATCATGTGTGGATTTTTACTTGCTTTGCTCCTTTGGGTCTAAATGCAAGACGTCGCCGTGGGAGAAACTGAGGGGGCCTTGGCCACTGATCATGGGTTATAGTGTGACTGTTACCGTGGGAACAGGAAGTACAAGTTATTGAGGATATAGACCAAAACAATCTCCAGGCTAAAATAATCTATCTAATCGGCTTGAGAGAGTGTGTGGTTGTGTTTTGTGTAAATGTGTGTGTGGCTGTGTTCGTGTATGTCCACGTGGCGGCTATAAAATACTGTAACATGTTGTTCAAAGCAAATGATACAGACTTGTCTCATCTGGGCCTTATATATTTGTGAGAGGAAAATGCTGTCTCACACACAAATAGAGTCCCATTAGTGTTCACTGTGTACCATCTGTTCTTGTGTTTTTAGTGCTCTTGCATGGTTTAAAGGCCCTGATGACCAGCAGTGAAGGGGCGTTGCCATTTAAGAAGTCACTGCTCTTACTAGAAAACAAACATCCTGCATCAAAGTCACTCTATTTGTGTCGAATAGCATTTGGACAAACCTATTAGACTCTATACTTGACTGTAAATACAAAACCACCACCAAAATTCACTAGGGACGAACATTATTGTCTGTTATGGCTCTTATTATTTTACCCATATCTTGTATACTCAAAACACACAATACCATGGCAACCAATAACCGGTTAATGCTCAGGTGATCGAGATATCCATTTTCTTTGTTGCCGCTTGTAAATATAATATGCCATTTATCAATATTTGGACAAGCCCTTATCTTGCTTTCAAAACACCTGAAATCAATATACCTGTTACATTCAGGCTCATTAGAAAAAAGGACACTAATGTAAACAGCATATTCCAAACAGACCTTGACGGTGACGACTTCAGTGTCCCAGTAAATCCCCCTTTTGAAAAACAACATATCATTAACCATGATCTCATCCTGGACAAGCAGGCATGAACAAAGAGTCCTACAAAGAAAGCCAACGCAATTTTTTAAAAACTATTGCCTTTCCCTCTTGGCTCTATGGCTGTTAGTGCTTTATTCCAGACATCCTGGATATTTGTCCCCTAAAAGATTCAGCCTCACTTCTTGTCTCTCCCCCTTCATGAATGGCATACTTGAGGCTTGTGTCTTGTGCGTGATATGTGGTCTGTCCTCTCAGGTCTTCATGGTAGAAAGGAGGGCTTGTGGCCCAGGTTTACCTGTCTCTTTTTCTTTTTATTGCAGTAGGCACTGCAGCAGCCTTCACAAAGCACATACTTTCCATGTAGTATTCATACAACAGAGACATACTACTTTGTCATAACATTAAGCCTTGAACTTCGACCCTCTTGCTCAAGCAACCGTCGCAGTCCTGTCGTGTCCAGTTATCTGTCTGTGCTCTCTTGGTAGCTCAGTCAATGTGACATGTCTTCCACTGTACAGAGTATTGTGGGTCAGAATAGCCACAAAAGCATGCTGGCTTGCACACTTCAAAATGCGACCAGGTGTAGAAAAACATTTTAGTATTTTTGGCATACTGCATTTGACACACTATTCGCTGGGACACATTAAATCTTTCCGTGGCATACGAAATAGATTAGTATTGTGAGTATTGGAGCGCAAATGCTGTTTCTTAAAAGAGGATATGTGAGATACATTGTGTAAGCGATGTAGTCGATGGTCTGCTCAGACAATCTACCTGCATCTCAAACAGACGCTTCTATATGGATCAAGGCAGGAATGGTTGGCAACAGCTGGATTTCATCTGAGTTGTCTGACTCAAACAAATGCCCCATAGCCCTGTAACCAGCCGCACCTGAGCACATTCTCACACTACTGTAGCCTTAAAACATGTGCAGGAATGCACTCTGCCGTACCTTAACATACACATAACACTCACACGTACGCTAGCATTAAACGTTTCACAGCCTGATATTAAAAACAAGGGGCCATCTAGTATACTTCAATTTTTTCTTACTTTTCCCCCCAGTATAAAAACTCAAATTCACATTTGTGCTTATTTCATTTTCACACTAAAATGCAAACTTCCATGAGAGATTCCACATGAATGAGAAACCAACTGTAAGTGATTCACAAAGACTCTATTGTGAAAGTGAGTGAAAAGTGAGTAATTTATCACCACCCTTCTATTCAAAAAAAAAAAGGAGACGCAATTTCGAAACTCTGCATAGTTTGCCTTTTGGGATTCATCACATCCCCCAAAGCTTGACATTTACAAACAGCTTGAATCTTAAAAGTATCTGAGGACAGAGGCACATAATATTTATCCTCTTGTCTTTTTGTTTATGAGGAACGACTCTTGAGTTTGGACCAGACGCTGTGAGGGCCAGGATAGTGACGTACTACACTCCCCGCCCAGGATTCTGCTGAACATATGCTGCGCTGGCATTGACTCTTCCAGTGGAGATCCAGGAAAACGTGTTGTCCTTGGACACCGTTGCCACAGCAGCATCAGCAGGAAATAGTTAAGCCCAAGAGTCAGGAGATGAGGGGCCAGGAGCCGTTTCATCATATGATGAGAGAGACCTCCGAACAGTGTTGTGTCCACACTCCATGCTAGTTTGTATTTTTGTTCCAAAATGTAACCGCCCAACACCTGTCCTCGTTCTCTCATGTCTAATCACAATGGATTCCAAAGTGTAGTGTTCATCACATGTTCTGGTCCTGCAGGATCTCTGTTTCCTTATTCTTATTGTTGCTTTTCATACCAAGACAATATGAGCTACGATGCAGGTATGAGGAAAACAAGCACGTGTCTCTGTCTGGAATACAGTGTTTTAAAAAACTGGATTATGCATCCAGTCTGAGGCTGCAGGAATTTTCCTTCATAGAGCAAAAAGTGGATAAGATTGCCACAGTTAAATATTTACCTTCCCTTCTGGTGTTCTACGCAATGCAGTAGAAACATTTATAGTGCAATATGAGCAAAAGGAAAAGTAAGACGCAATGCACCTCTTCTTCAGGAAACTGTTTGACATTCCAGCCCACTTAGGAAGTGTACATGTCACTATGAGGAGAAGAAACCTCTTGAAAAACAGCAGGCAGGGGTTGAGAACCACTTGAAAAAGATGCTATTTCAAACATTTGACTTTTATCAGGAGCCATCAAATGGCAACATTTCTTTCTATCATAGTATCAACAGTATGTCCAACCAACTGCAAGCGTGGTGCAAATAATTGTAATCAGGTGTACCTGAGCAAAAACTGCTGTTTCTAACACAGAAATAATGATGCACAGGGGGGCAGTTTTTTTTTCAGAGATATAAATATGATTAAAGATACAACACATAAAAAACAGGGATCCAAATCACTAACCTTTGCTTTTACTTAGACTTGTAAATATATGCGTCCCCTGAAAGCTCCTATCACATGCAGTGATGCTGCCTCAGCTGGAGGGGCTGCAGCGGTCTCTTTGTCAGCAGGCATCCCCACTCAAGTGTCTCTGAGCAAGATCAAGTCCTGTCGTCCATTGACTGCCAGCCAGGGGTACTTGTATCCCAGGGGGTACTTCTGCAGTTGCCAGGAGGCACCTAAAAAAAGTAGTAGTATACAGTAGCTCAACTAATTTGATAATAACAGAAATTATGACCTAATGAAGAAAAATATATACGTCCATGCACTGAGTCTGTTGTGACAACTGAACTATGTTATGATGGAGAAAAATAGAAATCTACTTCAGTCAACTACTACTTAAGTTAAGTCTAAACAACACAGTGAGTTGGGAGCCACTGCTGCAGTCCCTCAGCAGCAGAACCATCCAAGAGTGTCTGTAATTAATCAGTAAATTAGTAAATTAGCATTTGATGGAAGAAGCTGGTTGTGATGGCATGACACAGACTGCTGGGGGCGACACAAACCCATATTTCTCAATGTGAGGAGCTCTTGTACATGTAGGTGAGGCACCATGTGACATTAACGAGTTGTGTTTGCACATGTAGTTAGCTTATTTTTGGCACATTGTCAGCTCATTTAACACACCGAAAGAAAAACACATGCAGAGCTTTACGTTAAAAATGGCCTAAACTTTCAGGTCCAGCTTTAGTTGAAAAACTCACTGAACACTCTGCCCATTCAGTGAGAAGCTTGTTTATCCGCCATGGGGAAGAGAAGCGTCTCGCGTTTTCCACAGGGAAAAGCAGGCTGCACATACATGTATAAGAATAAAAGCTGCGGTGGCCAACTATTACAGAAAAAACCCTTATAACCTGAGCAAAGACAAACTAAGACGCTTTAGCTCATCATTACTCACGTTTGGAGGTAACATGGCAACCGCGAGATGGCGCAGTTTCAGCTAGCAAACCGGCAGTACTCCCCGGTCAATTTGAGTTTAGTCAATTAAACTTTAGTCGTACTCAGAATATAATTTCCTACCATTACAAGAGACACGCCTGGCTGCTGTACAACTTAAGTTCATTCATATTCTTGACAGTTTCTTCGTTACTCCAGTAAACGGAGTGTGTTGTGTGTCCACCTACAAGCGTGCTGCGTTCACAACACCTTGTAACTTTCTAAACACTGCATCCTGCATTTGGGTTTGCAGTGTTTCAATTGATTTTTATGTTGTTCTTCAGGTGAACAAGGATTATGTGGAAGTCTGACAATAATTGCATGAAAGCCTTCACGCTTTGAGTGTATATGAAGCCTATAGCAGATACTTGCTGTATTATAATGATTAAAGAAATATTTAAAGCAGGCAAGTATAATAGGCTTTGGTTATAACGTTATCCCTCTTTGCTATTTTGGTTTTACTATACAGCAACAAAGGTCAAGTTATTGGTTCCTGTTATTGGTTCCAGTGATCGAGATGCTGCCTCAATAAAGACCTGTGTTTATTAAGGGGCATCTTTTCTAATGTTGTCACAGAGCTACTCGGGTGGCGAAGAAGCAAACAAAAACGAGAAAGCAAATTAAAATTTTGATGATAACAAAAGCGCCTCGGCTACTGCGGCGACAATAGAGATATTTCTGATAGTCAGTGAAGGCAGCATAAGAAACATGACTTCTTCCGCGTTTACCTGCAGTTTCCTTAATTAGTGCCGTCACTGAACACTACAGCACATAAACAAAGGTGTTTATGTCTGTGGCCGTGCTCGTGTTATAGTTAGATAAAGGGGAGCAGGGGCAGCAGCGAGAAATGAGCTGAAAACAAGCTGGTAAAGTTTAACAAAAAAAAAAAAAGCCTCGTAAAGTTTTGCGTGTACGTTAGGTGAAGCTGCCTGGTCCTCTTTCACGATGGGGTGTTGTAGCAGCACAGAGGTAAGTTAGCTAACATTTCACTGAAGTTATGCGTTGCTTTGAAACTTGGAAAAACCACTCACTCACAGCGGAGTTTGAGTGTGTAACGACAACGTCACTTCTCGGGCAGCAGCAGCAGCAGCAGCAGCAGCTTGTTTCACAGCAGAAACACTGTGATTTGTTCTGCGTGTTTTGGGAGCAGCAGGGAGGCTACTGCACCGCGGCAGTCCCAGCAAACACAAATAAGGATATCTGTGCCATCTTTTACTATCTATTATTTATGCCTTGGCAGAGCAAACGTGACTGGAAACCGCTGGAGGAGCGCAGCTGCACGGACATCCCATGGCTCATCATATTCACGTTGTTTTGCATTGGGATGGTGAGTTTTTTTTAGTTGGACCTTTTCATCAGGTCCACCTATCTCAAGCTAATACAGTTTAATACAAAAGTCCTGCATCCACGAAAGTTTTAATGCTAATCTTTTGTTAGATAGGTGTTGATTTGACCTCATGGCAAGTCTGGAGACTATAGCTTGTGTATATGTTGAACTGCATTGTGTTAGAGGTATTTCTAATAATGTGTCCACCCCATTTGTATTAGTTGAGGTAGTTTTGTCTCAACATCAGCTCAACATCATCGCCAATTACAGCCTCCAAAGTGATCACAAACAGTTTCAACAAAAACAAAACATCCTAACCTTCATGAAGGCAGGATTGTTTGCTGTTACGCTAGACTGCATCACTTTTAGCTAATTGTACCTAATAAACTGATCATTTGGTGTAATTATGCATGCCTTTCTTTTTCATGCTATACTGATCAATCCGTGCATGCATAGAAATAAAGTTAGAGATTAGTGAAGTGGCTGTTTAGTGCTAATAGTTGATTACTTTTGCAAAATTGCCCTGTAAGAAAAGCAGGCTTGGTTGAAACTGATTGAGAGACGTGCTGATTCAACTTTTTAGGTATTTTGGAGGCTGTAGTTTGTGCTACTGTTGAATTAAAATCATGCTACACTGAGAGGTGTTTATGATATTCAGACCACCCTCACTGATGTAAATGGGGTGGACGAATAATCAGGAATACCTGTTAGTGTAACACAAATCGGCTCAACAGCACCACAAACGACACCCTCCACACTCATGAACGTAGGATCTATTGTAGGACTTTTGAATTAGACTGCATTAAACTACTGGAACTAACATGTAGGTTGCAAACATCTTAAATTTAGATTGTGGTAAATTGAAAATCATATTTTGATTCTAGGGTTGGGGTTTGAGATTACAGATTAAAGATGAGTTAATGGTGCAATATGATTTACTGAAGAATTAACAATTTTTTATTTCATGTTATCCAGCAGATATTTTACATGATCTACTCTGTTCTGTGTCATCTGCAGGCATGTATTTGTGGCTATCCCATCGTCACAGGAGCTGCCTCCAGATTAATCTCAGGATATGACAGTTATGGCAACACCTGTGGACAGAATAACACCAAGATCGAGGGAGTGCCCCTCAGTGGCCAGAACATGAGGGAGAACAAGTAAGTCTGATTCGTTACAAAAGACCTAACTTGTGACACGGGGCTTTATGTACATCAAATTCTGCCTTTTCTTAGATTAAATTTGATGCATCAACTCCCTGCTCTACCCTAAACTTTGATTTGCTATTTTCTTTATCGCCTACAGTGACAGAACATTTAGTTATAGATTCAGTAGATTAGAGTAGACACGTTGAGACACTTGAGAGTGTTAGTGGCACAGAACGCATTCAGCATTACATGTGTGCATGCAAAGATTGCATCATGTACTCCTAATGTACCCTGCCACAAATAACCAGTTGGTGCATTTGTAAACGCTACAGTTTGCCTCCTGTTGTGGCTTACATAGCTGGTAGGGTTGAGCTGTCAAGACCATGACCTACTAACATTCAATCCTAATAGCCGTCTGATTATTCTCATTTACACAAATGTTGTACAAGTTGTCAACAGAAGACAAGTCGGACAAATATTGTAGCATGTTAAGAAAAATGCTCAGTGTTTTCTCCGTTTGATGTCTGTTCGAGCAACTTTGTTTGCATAAACTGAAGAGGAAAAAGATGTCATCAGTCTGAGGGTTAATGTAGATTAACATCAACAACACAGAGCTACACTGACTCATGGTTGCACTGCTTAAGTTTTTCATGTACCTGATTGAATAGCATAGTTTAACCAACATTTTCAAAATCTCCCTTTTTTAGAATTTCTCACAAAGTCTGATTTAATGTTATTTTCATCACCAGGGCAGAATTGTCAGAAATCTTCCTGTCGTAATGTTGTCGTAATTTTTGTGAGAAGTCTTTGATTATACTCCTCCTTTTGGGCAGTAGCTTCCCATCAGCATGCTGCCTGTAGGCCCAGTTTTGCTGAAACAATGGGTCATGCTTTATTGATGGGCTGATTGCCCATGGAGGCTTTGAATAAAAGGCGTTTCGGCTACAAAGAAAGATCTGTGCGACGGGGTTGCAAATGTCAACATCTTTCATTTTCTGCCCAGACAGAACAGTCCCAACCACCACAGTAATGCCCAAATATACTCATTTCCATCAAAGGAAAAGTATATTTAACAGTTAATTAATCTGAAATTCAATTTTTTCTTCCTATCAGATATGTTTTCTTCTTGGACCCTTGCAACCTTGACCTCATTAACAGGAAAATCAAGTCCATTGCCCTGTGTGTCTCCAAGTGTCCTGCGATTGAACTGAAGACATACAGCGAATTAAAACAGTTTTCTCTGAATAATGGTGAGTAAACTGCACAGGCGACAAAGTTTTAGAGAAAAGATGGTCCAGTATGTTAACAATGAGTGTCAGTTTACTGATATTTACACATATTTATGGTAAATATTGGCCATAAACATTGAATACCATTACAGTTGCTTTCAGGCAAGTTTTGATATTTGAATAAAACTGAACATGCAATCTAATTTTTGGTCTTCTTGTTAATAGGATCTCATCTCTGCGCCTATGATATTTCTCCTACAAGATACACAAGCCACTCAGACAGATTCACTAAATGTCCCAAACTCCCTGTTCCACCAAGGTAATCCAGCATTTCCTGTTGGCTTTAATTAAATATCAACTCATAAACAAGAAAGTTACTTATTACTGGACGCAACCACATTCTTAGCAGTGTCAAACTTTCCTTGTTTTTAATACCACAATTGTTACGTTACGGTTAGGGTGCATGCATTAAGGGCTGGTCAAGGGTTTAGTGGATACAAAAACCAAAATAATCATACAAAATAAGTTAAGTGATAACAGGGTAGGGAGATGGGGAGAGGGATAATATCATTGGTCCAGTGAGTTCAAACCTATGTCAAGTCTAATATTCATCCATTTAGTAATTCAGTATTTATTTCTTCAATCATTTATTTATGTGGTTAATTCCAAAATAGCATTGCACACAGAACTGCTGAATATATTTCCACACACGTTCCAGGATCAAATTAGTAACATAGAAGTATATATAAAGTCTGCCATGGTCCTCTATTTCAAGGACGACCCATTGAAAGTAAATGAACCAATGTCTTCATATTTTTCATGTTTGCAGTAAGTCTGTCCCACTGTTCCACCGCTGTATACCTGCGGATATCGGCTGCTATGCTGAATTCGCCCAGGCATTCATCACATTCGTCGGTGACAACACTGTGCTGCGCCGCGTCATCGCAGGGGTGATGGCCAGCAAGGAGATCATCATGGGCCTTTGTGTGCTGGCTTTAGGTAAAACACATGGTTACATCTGGCTTAGAATTGTATATGTGTATATTTTAGGTTAATGATTAATTGTTTTCAACACCCCTACTGTTGCACAACTGTAATTGGTCACGAGGATTCAGTAGGAAGTCAGCTTTAGGAAGGGAAGCTATTTTTGTCATTATAACAACAGGAAATGTCTGAGTGGTTACAGCCACAGAAGTTTAGCCTACAGGCATTAATTTAAGGTCTCCTCTAGCTCTTCCCATTGGTACAGAAAAACAGAACTAATCCCATGTCAGTTATAGACATCTTTTATCTCAATTATTTGGTCTGTCTGGCCTGGTTAAATTGATTTTAAAGGCCACATGATCGATTGCAGGACAGAGTTTCCCTACAGCTGGACTTTTGTCATTTACTTACAGTTTAACTTGATGCTAACAGATTGGCTCAATTACTTTGCATAGTTCAGTTATTTTTATTTATGTTTAAGATAAAGCAATATTTTAACCTTAAAATAAACAGATACCATAAGATCAGCACTTCTCCTCAGCCTGATGTACCTTTTTTCAGTGTTTGATACACTCGGCTTGAGTATTGTGTTTTTTCTCTGGCCTAGTTCTGTCCCTGATCATGATGGTCGTCATCCGTTACATCTCCAAAGTACTGGTGTGGATCATAACCATTCTGGTAATCATCGGCTCCATCGGTAATTTTCAAAAGCAACCTGCATGTTCTAGCACTCATACACCTCCCCACCTAATGAGTTTTTATGTTTTAGATTATGCTCATGTTGTATTCTGTCACTCTGATAAAAGTACAGGATGTTTTTACATTAGGCTTTTCTGCTCTGATCTTTTGCAGGTGGGACAGGCGTCCTCTGGTGGCTGTATGTGGACCACAGAAATGCCCTTGATACTAACACCTTATCAGTATTTGGGAAAGAAGTGGCTTCAGACAACGTTAAGGCCCTGCTGGTGTATTCAATTGGGGCTACAATTTTCACAGTATGTCTTGAGTGTGTGAGGTATTCTATAAAACATGTTTTTTTTTTTTTTTTTAGAGTAAAACATATATTTTTAATGGTTTCACAAAGTAAAAAATACATAAGGTGAAATACACAAATTTAGTACTAAATAAAAAAACAGCCTGTAGGATTCAGACTGTTAAATATGTCAGTCTGAATCCTATCCCAATGTATAGCTCATTTTAATGATTTCATTATATCACCGATCTTTGTGTAACCCTCCAGGTAGTTCTCCTGATTGTGATGTTCTTCATGAGGAAGCGTGTGGCTCTCACCATTTCGCTGTTCCATGTGGCTGGTAAAGTGTTCATCCACCTTCCCCTGCTGGCCCTGCAGCCTTTCTGGACTTTCCTCTGCCTCATGCTCTTCTGGGTCTACTGGATCGCTGTGCTTCTCTTCCTCGGGACTTCAGGTGAGGACAAAAGCCGTTTAATTTAAGTGTGAGTGTCAGATTCAAAACTGCATTCACAGTTCAGAGTGCTTTTGTTGATGTGTACATGCTTCCGATTAGTTTTTACTGTCATTGCAGCGCACAGACTAGTTAATAGCGCCAGATGTGTTCATGGTACCGTTCCCAAAACAAGCTGAATGTTAAGTTTGTCACTTGTGACATTTCGCCTGAGTTTGGTGGCATGACCGAACTCCCACATTTGGAATCTTGTGCCAGTCTCGTCATGTGGGAGGATGGAGTCAAAGAACAGCTTCTCTTTTCATCTCCCACTTCTCTTTTCCGCAGTTGAATTTGAACTCTAGCAAAGTAGTATTTAAAGCAAAAGGCCAGCACAAATAAAGCCACATTTTCACGCTTTATGTTAACAATTTTTTGTTGTATTGTGGTTAAGTTTGGAAATATAGGTACTGTGAATCGCATCACAATGAATTGTATCGAAACACAGGATATTGTGAAGATCTCCTAAGGAATTTCTTGGGGCTAAATTAGTTAAATGATTTTTTTTCTTACTTGTTTGAACATCTTCCCTTCAAAAATGTGAAAAATATGGTGTGGCCATCCAAAAAGATGTAGCAAAATATAATTATGGAAAAATGCCTTCAAGTATTGAACTTATAAACTATTGTACATGTGGATGTGCATCTTAAGACAGTTGCTCCTCCGTTGATTTTGGAACTGTGCTCAACTTCACTATAAAACAACAGCAAATAAGAGGAGAGTGGTTTGAGCTCATGAGGAATAGTGGTGACAACGTGAGTCCGCTAAGTTGCTCAGTGCAGTCATACATTAATTACAAGTAAAAGTCAGGCAGACACAATAAGTGCACTTGTTTCCAGGTAGGAAGAATCAAAAACAGTAAGGAAATATAGAGGAACATGCAGACGTTTTATCTCTTGTGTGAAATTACACTGACTAAACTGTAAAGCATGCAACCCAACCCTCACACTCTTAATTTTTCCCCCACAGGCACACCAGTAAAGAACAACTCTACAGGTGTGATTGAATACCAAATGCAAGGGCCTCTCCAGTACTTGGTGTGGTACCACGCTGTGGGTCTCATCTGGATCAGTGAGTTCATTCTTGCCTTCCAGCAGATGACCATCGCCGGAGCCGTAGTCACCTACTACTTCACAAGGTGCGAAAGAAGTAACAGAAAAAAATTGGGATGTTCACACACAGAAGGCTTAATGTTGTCTTTGTTTGTCATGTTTATTCAGTAATTCCATTGTTAGACTCTTTTTAATTAAGATTTTTGTCTCATCTCTGTGTCTGATTCATTGAAGGAATAAGTCCAAGATGCCAGCCACTCCCATCCTCTCCTCCATGGCACGCACCATCCGCTACCATCTGGGCACTCTGGCCAAAGGCTCCTTCATCATCACGCTTGTTAAGATCCCCCGTCTCATCCTAACATATATCCACAGCCAGCTCAAAGGGAAGGTGAGCTGTAGAATCAATTCAAACTGATTCACTCAATACAAACTCATGGCCTGTCAGTGGCAGTTATGAGTACTTTTAATGCAGAAATTGATATTATTTTTTATCGTAAATGACATTATTCTAAAAAGGTTTTTCAACTTGTGAATTCGTCCATTCTTCACAGGAGAACGCCTGTGCTCGTTGCATGCTGAAAGCTTGTGTCTGCTGTTTGTGGTGTCTGGAGAAGTGTCTCGCATACTTAAATCAAGTAAGTAACTTCAGGTTGGTGAGGGAAGAAAATCTAGTGTACTGTATGATGGAAACAAGATCCTGATTATTTACTGTGTACATGTCCTTCGTGGCATTATTTCAGAATGCTTACATTGCGACAGCCATAAACAGCACCAATTTCTGCACCTCTGCCCGTGATGCTTTCCTTATCCTGGTGGAGAACGCTCTTAGAGTGGCCGCCATCAACACCGTGGGAGACTTTGTCCTCTTCTTGGGAAAGGTACCACACAGACATGTCCTGCTGTACTGACCACAAGTCAGGAGTTTATTTTGATACGAGATGCTCCCCCAAACCAAACTGACTATAATGTTTTCTAACTAGTCTTATATCTATATCTATCACTCTCAGGTGCTTATAGTCTCCTGCACAGCTTTTGCCGGAGTCCTGGCTCTGAACTACCACAGGGACTACACCGTGTGGGTGCTGCCTCTCCTCATCGTCTGCCTGTTTGCCTTCCTGGTGGCTCACTGCTTCCTCTCTGTCTTTGAGAATGTGGTGGACGTTCTCTTCCTGTGCTTCGCCGTGGACACAAAGTATAATGACGGCAGCCCCGGACGCGAGTTCTACATGGACAAGGCCTTAATGGTGAGAGGATAACCTGTACAAAGGGGGATACTGATGATGATTTCTTCAGAAAGCATTTTTCTGGCTCAGTGACTGGAGTCTTAGACACAGCTCGTGCATTCAGGGGCTCATTGGGTCTCATGCAAGAACCTCCTGTAAAAACAGATCAGTTCTTAAGTGCTACGTGAAGCTGATTTAAGAGAATTTGCAGTACTCACCAATTTTCAGCACATAAACGCAGCTGCCTCAGGCTCTTTATGCAAGTCGCTCTACATTATCATCGATTTTAGCACCCAAAAATTTAACATCGCTTAAAGTAGGCCATAATATTCTCTCATCTAATATCTTTGACCGTCTCATCTCTCTCTCTCTCTGACTGTTACATCAGTCGTGTACCGCTTTGCTAAAGAAAGCTGTTCTCTAGTATCTCGCTTCATGTCAAACCATTCTACTTTTTCTCTGTAAAGTGGAACGGGAATGTTATTGGTTTCGGCTACGCTAAGAATTACTTCTCACAAACGCACATCTCCTCACAAACAGGTTATTATTTCATCTGGCTGAAATAATTGATTACAAATTTGTTCAGTTTAGAGAGTTTGTTGAACCTGACTTGGAACACTTCTATCAATTAAACTCAAAATAATAAGAGAGGGATAGGATAAGGGTACAGAAATGTTCTTGCAGGAGGCCCTTTGTGCTTTTGAGTTGTCTGTTTTTATTTTAGTTATTGATTTCTTTTGACCCAGTGTTTGGTTGTACATTCTTTACTATGCGAAAATGTCTCTATTTCATATCCAGAGCTCAGTGGAAAGACATATTTGAATCATGCACAGTCACCCTGGGGCACTTTTGTGTAAATTCATATATGAATGTTTAGCATCTCATAGAAAAATATGGTGGAATCCAAAAGCGATATTCCTAGTTGCCATTTCTGATTTCTTGAGCATTTATGCACCCATTTTGCCTCAAGAAGAGTTTTGATAAAGAATCACAAAGCATTGTGGTTTAACAACGTACGACGACCATATTCTTTTAAATAAAATAAGTATAAAATAGCAGATCTCTGACCTTTTCTTTCCCTTTCCAGGAATATGTTGAGAACAGTAAGAAAATGGGTCGGTACAAGCCAGACGATGGAGACGGACGGGAGATGAAGTCTATGGTGAGCTGTAAAGTCCTTGTAGTCACCTCATCAGTATGCTGCACGTGAGCTGTTTCAATCCAGCTGGAAAGCAAACACAGAAATTTATTGTGATGCAGCAAAAATTATATAGTAAACTGGGTTCATGTCTGTTACCTCAATCAGAGTAAGTAAAACCAGGCGCTTGTGTGATCCTCATACTATTCATTTTGTGGTTGTCAGTATATTTTGTTTTTTTTTCTTGCAGGCACGCGGAGGGACGTTTGCTTGACCAAAGTGTCAAGCTAGACTGCCAAAAACCACTAAAAAACACACCAAAGCTTAACTCAGAGTTTACCAACATTTCACTCCATGGACATGAGTAAGATAACAATGTGCCTCATACTTTAGCAAAAAAAAGGTATTTGGTTTATTTTTAAGAAAGAGGGATTGTAAGTTTTAAAGTTTGACACTAATAGAAGAGTTCTTTTGTTATTAATAGGATGTAGTTGCTAGTCTTTTTTTTTTTTTTCAACATTACTTGAGTTTTCTCTTACTACATTTTAAGATGAGATTTAACATGTTTGTTTTCTGTGTTACATAATTGATTTGGTGTACATTTTTGATCAATGGAGAGCTAACTGGTCTGTCAAAGGCTGTTCAGGTTGTTTTATTACTTCTCAAATTTTATACGTAAATAAATAAAACACAGTTTTATTGATTTATCTTTTCTCCGTATGTGTAAAACTGCACAAAATAGATCAAACATAATGATAAATGACATAATGACAAATGATACTTGCGTATCAGAGCTTGTTTGGTCAGGATTTAATCCTGGCAGTTATACTGTACATCACCCATTTCTGCAAATGAACTGAAATTTGATTAATACAATACTTGTGATATTCAATGTAAATACAGTGTATACTAGGAACACTAATCCTGTATTTTTGTTGAGTTTAGGATATTCTACAAATGTTTGGCAAGGATATCAGGGTCGTCTGACATAGAATATGAAAGGTGATGTTCAATTCGATTCAATTTATTTTTATAGCAACAGAGTCACAACAGAGTGTCTCATAGTGCTTTACAAAGTTCACTGAAATAAACAAGTGTAAGCGAACAAACAAAAAACATGTGCAGAAGAGTGAAAATTTTTGATTTGATATCAAGAAACACATGGAAAGCAGGACTTAAGCTGCATCGGAATAGTCCACATGCTTCCAACTTACAGTGTGAAAAAGTACAATTTTTAACAACAGCAGCAGTCCCAAACTGTTTTCAGGCTGCCTTTAAAAACATAAATGATATCACATTTCATTATTCTTCCATGAGAGGCTATACATTCAAAATATTCACCTCAGACATTTTCGTGTGCCTACTATCCTCCTCGAATGCAACACAGTCAACTCAGCCAGAGAGGGCTCCATATGTTCACCTGTGGGGTCTAATTTCAACCACCTGAGGGCAGCAAATCCTGTAAAATGACTCCTTTATGTATTCCCTGTAGATGACATGCCCTTCAAGAATAATAATAACAACAAAATCAAATTTTAACCTCATACCAGGACTACCAAGTTTAGAGTTCCCTGAATCTGCTTATGGAAAATAAATGAGTTTGCCATTTCAATTTTTACTCTTTATGGATCCAGTTTGGAGTTGATTTAAATAAGATGACATTTAAATGAGCTACTTGATATGTTCTGGGACACTGTGAAAATGTTTTTAAAAAGTGTATATGTGTAAATAAAATGTATTTGTATCGTCACAACTGAACCAAATACCCCCCCCCACCCCCCACCCCCACCCCCACCCCACACATGCTGCAGTGTTGACCGTAGCTGTATTTTTGTAGATATCTCTAAAATTTCACCACAGTTTAAATGTTTAAATCCATGCACAAGAGACATTTTCTTGTATATGTTAAAAAAATGTCATATACAGTAAATATAGAATAATTTTTTTTCCTTAAAAGATTGAAATTTACAAGTCAGTTATTGAAGTAACAATACCTTGTAGATTACAAATGTTTCTGATCAGCACTTAAGCTAAAAACCCCATGAATGATTACTGCCTCATCCCCTCCAGTTTCTTTCCAATCTAGTATTGACTGAACAAGAATCAAGCCACTAAGCAGTTAGAGGTTATTGATGGGAAAGCTCTCCCTTTGCGCTGCTGCCCGCCTCCATAAAACACAGGAATCCAGAGGTGAACCACTCGCTGGCTGGCAGTGAGTCACACCTACATGATTTCTGTAGTACTTACAGAACACTAACCATTCCTGGAAGCCCTTTGTCATTGGATAGAAAGACAGGAAAACATGTTGTGCTGGAGGTCGCCTCTGCAGGAAGCAACAAGATCTGAGGCTGGATGGGATTTTTTCCTTTGATTCTGTAATTCTGTCACTTGCATCATTATGATGCTGATAATGTGGGTTACTATAGTGGACAAAGCAGGCAGGCTTGGATATTTTGTGAGTTAATGGAAGCTACATCCTCAAAAACATGTAATATATATAATATATAATATATATTTTAAAATAAGACTAGAGGTCAGATATTTTCCAGCTACACTGTAGTTTGGCCTCTGGGGAGTTTTCAAAATATATCTTTAATTTGCAGCATACTCAAAAGTATCTGCAGGCATACATATTGTAACTTCCTAGAATAAATGTTGAATGAATACAACATACATGCACTTTTTGAGCCCCTTTTCATATTTTAAAACCTCTATCTCATCATGTTCTGAAGTATATGTGCATTGTTTTATTTATTTACCACCTCTGCAGGTGGTATATCATATACTGTTCTCAGCACAGGCAGTATATGAAATAATCATTTGCTTCTTTAGCTCCAAATCTCTGAATCAACTAGTAAATAGTTTACAACCATTAGACCTGTTCTGTCCCACTCCTATATGGATGTCTAATGTTTGTGCTGACTCAGGCGCAGTAATATGAGCCTACTAAGTGTGTGTGTGTGTGTGTGGGTGAGTGTCAGAGAGTGTATTGACCAAGACTGACTTAACCATTAAGGTGAACTATACTGCCTCCTCAGCAGCTTGCCCTGGAAGCTCAGCTCAGGCCTTTTCAGTGGTGCTTACATTTAGCAAACAAGCTAGACCTCAACGAAGAAAAGAGCTCACAGTGCTGTTGACATAAGAGAGTAGCTGTAAAAAAAATAAAAAAAGCACACACACTTACAAATTAATGACTGTGATCATAATTGTAATAAGAGCAGAAGCACTCACCATACACACAGATCATGTTTAATAAAGTTGTTTGAACCACAGATGCAGAACAGCAGAGAGCAGAACAGACACACCTACCCAGTCTATTTTGTTGTACGGCTGGGCGATATATTGGAAATATAGCATTGATTGCATGGCATTAATAAGAATATTTTTGGTTTTTTTTTACAGTATTCATATATTAATATGTCATGATATGGCAAATGGAAACAAAAGCACATAATAAGGTAGTTAAACTTGACCTTGGAGTGGAGACAATTATCTCAACCACTAGGTCCATTTAGTAGATTTAGTAGCTGTGAGTGGCAACATGAGAAAGAAGTCCTTGAGGTGCTGATGAAATGGAAAAATTGATTAAATACGTCTCAATGACGGCGATGTCAACTCCGTCCGCTGAAGAAATTGATGTGACGCGATTGAAGGCTTTAAACTAGCTACTAAATGGACCTAGCATTGATTCACATTGAACTGAGATGATTCTGCTTCTGCTGTATATATTGAATCTATGTCAGTGTCTAATAACACAAACCTATTGGTGATTACATCACATACAGCAAGCAACAACATATATCATGCACCAGAATGTGGATGTCATAAAATAACCTGCGTCACAGGGTATTACTTATCCAAGAAACCTGATTTCAGAACATCATAAGTGCTTCCTGCAAACTGAGGCATTTCCCTTCAGCGCTCAGTCGTACTGTCTCCCCAAACACTACCGGATCACTTTTTATTGTTGGACGGTCTCCAACAACAGGCTCCACTGTGTGGAAATTAGATGGTATCTCCACATTTCTGTGGTCAGCACATACAGGCAGAGGGAGAGTGTGTGAAAATGAACATTTGATATTTGCCCAGTGACTTCCCTATCTGGAGCTGCTGATGGGTCCCGTTGCCAACACACACACACACACACACAAATCAAATTGTGCAAGTTCCTGCAGCCTGCTTTCATTGGGGGAAAAAAGAAAAAAGAAAAGGGAAGGAAAACAAACTTTTCCAGGTCAATGAATGTGCCTTTTTCCTGTACTAATTAAGTCAATGTACGTGTTTTGCTCTACACGTGTTTACGTATGCTTTGTGTGTGCGGTGTGTGTGCATGCATGTATGGTGTGGGCTCATGAAATATTCACCTGTTCTTCTCCTACATAATGCAGTGATGTTCCTGCACACAGAACTCATTGCCGATAAACAAGTAGAGTTTGTCGCTCCAGACCACTGTCAGCTTTCTCTCATTTTAAATTTGCTTTAAGCTCACACATAAACACATTGTACCTCCACTTATGGCAGGACTTTGTAGTTTCATTCATACACCTCAACAACAGCTGTACACCTTAAAATGGGGCTGAAATATAGACTTGTGCCACATTCCTTTTTCTTAGTTCCCGTTTACTCACAAAATTTAACATCAACTTTTATAGCACAAACCCCCAACAGCTTGAATGTACATAAATAGAGAATAGAAACGAAAGAAAGTTACAAGTTGGCTGCATGCATTTAACTCTGTGCTCCAAGCAACACTCATGACTACTCAGTCAAGCAAACGTTGGTCAATATAGCTTTTATTTCAGCAAATCATACATACACTGTAAAAAATGCATCTGTATCATAACCTTTAAACACCATCTGAGCTGTGATGACAGTGTGTGATTGGTTGAGAGTGGCTACAGTGTCTGAGGTCATCAAAATGATCTGCATGTCATCACACTCGAGAAACAGCGCACTTTAAGACTGAAATGCTTTCCAGTTCAAAAAGTGAATTGAAATTCCAAGTTAAAAGGAATGAGGGCAAAATGAGAACAGAAAAAAAAAGAACATTTGGACAGTTAGATGGCACTTTTTGGGTCTCAACATGGAATTTCAACATGTGTTTGATTTAAAAATGAAGCCTGACGGCAGATTAATAGTTGAAAATAAACACAGGAGCTCAGCAAATCCCAAATCTGCATAAACAGTCACAGGACTAACCAAGAATACACAAATCTGGGATTACTTTCACTTTTCAACCCTGACGGATATACACTTATAATTAGTTAGAGCAGATAAGGTACAAATCAAGCTTCTGAAACAAAGTAAAAACAAAACACTGTAAGATGATCATGTTTTTGTCATATAAAGCTGTCTAAACCAAAGCTTCCTCTAGTCAGTGTACTAATATATAAACCATTTTTCAAATCCAGCAGAATCTAAGTGTTTTTATGCCTTAACTGCTAAGTATACCTGTGCTTCTCTACATTCTAGCTATCCTATGTAACAAATTGATCTGAAATATGGCCTATGTAACACCATCGGAAGAGAGACCCAGAACACAAGCCATACCAAAACCCAACTAGTATCCGAGCTTGATAGTAAAGACACTCTTATGCAGTGTCGCGACGAGCTTAAGTCAGTCCAGTAAGCATGCTTCTCCCACTATTACCAGTAAAAGGCACACCTTACCCTTTATCCCCTGCCCGACATATTCAATAGATCTGCATGGCTCTGTGGTTATATTACTGTGCAAGAGATTTATTCTGTTACTCTGTGTGCTCAAGTCACATCAAGTCCAAGACACATATCTGAAAATTTAAAAGACCAGCTCCACTTATTCTTGTAGGTGATCTCGTGATGTGAGCGGTGATGAGATTTTCTTTGAACCGGCTGACGCATTAAAGGTCAGTAAACTGTTTTTATCATACAGACTTGTGGCTCAAGCAGTTTATAACTATGCAAGTGCAGTTTCATCTGTACACGCTTGAGGGATCTTTTTCTCCCTTAAGCTCCATTATATTTTGATTTCCACTAAGGTTTAGCCTGTGGTTAAACAGACTGAAACAACACCACGCAATATTAGACATGCTAGGACAAATCTGTTTCATCTGCTGTATTCATCCAACAATGGATTAGAAAAATAGATAATAATAGCATTTTCCCCCAAACACCACCGGCCAAGCAGTAATTTGTCTTTCCTTGTTGCCGAGCCTTTGAGATGATTTGACTTGATTTGTGTCTCTGTGAAAACAGCTAGCATGTCGGTTCTGATTGTTATCCAACCCACAAAGTGTTTTTTTGCCGCAATTCTCCTAATGAAGCATGTCTAACTCTTATCTTGTTTTTCCACACAGTTACAGTCACAGTTAAAAATCAAGATCAAAAGAAACCTAAAGAGTGCAATATTCTCTTATCTACATCATCAACATCCCACCTATACACAGGAACATTTGATAAGGAGTAACAGGGTGAGGGGAGGAGAGGAAGAGCATGAAGGAATGAAGAAGGGGAAATCTCTTTAACATTGCGCCCCGGGCATCAACACACTCAGGCATCAGAGTGCTGCACAAGGACAGGACACACTAGAGGACATGGACTGTCCAATGAAGGGAGAGGTCTTTGCACATGTGACCAAATCCAAAGCACTGGATTGGTTGTCGATTAGTCCTTGTCATGTTCTCTGGTTGGCTGACACACAAGTGAACAAGTGCCATTTACCAATCATATTTTATACTTAGAGAGGAAGAGAAACCATAAACGTTTGCCAGGAATATTGTTTTTTTTTTTTTTACTAATGAACAAACAATACACAGAGAGTAGTCCATAGGCTGTTAGTACGATTAAGTATCTGCCTGGGGAGTCACCTAGAAACGTGCAGTTTGACCAAACAAACAGTTTTCTCTTTTTTCTTTTTTTGTTTTCTATTTCAAAATTACGACAGGTACTCGTCGTTGTCGTCATCATCACCCTCATCTTCATCGTCCTCGTCGTCCATCTCAGCCTGGTCATTGAGGACAAAGGAATCTTCATCATCGTCAGTAAACAGCGAGTCTCCGCTGCCAAGGTCTCCAGAAGACTCCAAAATCACGCCTAAAGACAGAGAATTAAACAAATGTCGGAATTAAAGGAATAGTTTGGGGAAACAGTTGATAGTTAAATGAGTTACATCAGAAGATTGATACTGCTTTTGTGTCTGTATGGTCAATATAACCCAACCACCAAGAGGCGTTAGCTTAGCTTAGCATAAGGCCACCGCCATTTAAATCATAACTCGCTATTTTCACATTTAAATTTTTTTTAGGAATTCAACAAACAATCAATGTATCAGTTTGTGAGCTTTAGAAGTGTTGGTAGGCAGATGTAGCTACCTGTGCAGAAGGCCAGGCTTCCTGTTTCCAGTCTTTATGCTAAGCTAAACTAACTGGCTGCTGGATGTAACTGCAAATTTCTATAGCATTTTTATGACACAAATACATTGTGACAGACTTCATAGATGTATAAAAATATAGAAGAGAAACAAACTGTTTATTTGCACCCGGGTGCAAATAGCCAGGTGGTCGCCATTTGGCTATTTACTTCCAATAAGGTCACACAGTATAAAGAATAATAAATCTGTTTTCAGTCACAGCTTGGTTAGGTTTAGAAAAATATCATGATCTGCGTTAAAGTAATAAGTCAAATACAAATTTAAAAGGCAGTGAACATTAGGCACAAAATATCCTCTTTCCATCATATACCTGGTTATAATTTGCCACACTGGCTATTTACACCAGGGTGCAAATTGCATCTGCCACAATGAAAAGTGAGTGTTGACACTAATATTTATGAATTATTTTCTCTGTGACGCCATAACTGCCAATTGTCTCTTTGTTCTCGTACACAAACACAGAAACATGACAGTATCCTCCTCAGAAATTTGCCTACCGCAGTTTGCAGGGCCATGGGTGCGTGAGCCGGTCACCTCGTTACCATAGCGATCCACACACCAGCACTGGCCGCTGCTGCTGTGACACTGGTGGGACCTGTAATAACCATCCTCATCACAGGATGGGAGATACTGACCTACACATACAAGCCAAAACACAGACACACATAATGAATTAGGGTAACACACCGTGTGCGTATTTGTGCTTTTTGTGTGTGTTTTACAGGGGGTCTTACCAAGAAGTTTCTTCCCTGCTTGTTTTCTGTTGATACTGGACAGCTCTGCTTTACAAGGGGAATCTGAAAAGGAGAGACAAGGGACTCTGGTAACAAACTGCAGAAGTCTGCGTTTCCGGGAAAGCATCTGTTTGTGTGAACTTTGCTTCCTTTGTGTACTTTTTGCTTTTGTCATGATGTTTGTTATCCTGCTGTCTTTGCTTTTACGAGAGCAGCTCTGGAGACTCATCTGTAAACACTGTCTTCTTTATAACCAAAAAACTAATTTTAGTCCCTGGTCTCATACAATGGCATTTTAATGCAGTGTATTGTATTGTGTTGCATTATATTGTATGTACAGTAATGTATTCTGTACATGTCAAGGAAGAACATGGTGATTGTGATTCAATGGAAGGTTCATTATTTCTTTGTCTGTAGAAGTTAGTTTCTAAATCTGAAGTTTGTTTTCAGAGTTTTGGCCCTCATTTCTATTGCTTCTGATAACACTACTCATAAAGTACAGGGTTCACAAAAAGTTAGGGATATTCGACTTTCAGGTGAAATTTATGGAAAATGTAAAAAGTGAATGCTACAGTGATATTATATCAAGAAAGTAGGACATTTAAGTATCAGCATGCAATGGTAGTTTCTTCATCTGAAACAATTTATTGAAAGAAAATCTAACAACAGTGGAAGGTAAACGAGGGTAAACGTAAAATTGGGATGTGGCCAAAGGACGTCCACTCCTCTCCTTTCTGTGACTCTTCCAGTCTCTGTATCTCTGTTACAACCTGCTGATGACACTCTGTGACCCTCTAAGCTCAGTGGACACTTCTGTCTGAGGACCTGTTTGAAGCCTCCAGTGTTGAGGTGCTGCTGATCAATAGTTAGGTGTCGTCTTGGTCTCATGATGTCAGAATGTGAACAGCATGATGAGGAGGACTGTTAAAATACCAATTCTAACTGAAGCAGGAAATGTATTGGTGGTGGTTCATCCTGAAATTTCACCTGAAAGCCGAATATCCCTAACTTTTTGTGAGTAGTGTAACTGCTGAGATTGGGTAACATACCAAATCATTACAATAAAGTACGAAGGGGCAATGGACACCAGTGATCAGATGATCAGGCAGATCTAAACAACCCCGCCACGTTTTTGAAACCACTTTATTTGGTGGTAAAACTGAAAGTGAATAATTTTTCTCATTTTCCTGTTTGTGTTTGTTTTCTTTTCCAAAAAAGGTTTGGCTAACTTGGGGTTTTGTTTCAAACCTGTATAATTGTCTTTCATGTTTTATGTTCCTCTCTGTCTCGTCATTTCATGATAATTTTTTATCACATATGGATATAAGACCAAATTGTTGTAAGAAATAAGACTTTTGCTTTCAGTGTTTAATATCACAAGAAACTGAAGCTGAATGACATCGGTGTTTGGTATGAATGCTTTCTAAGTGCTTGCATTTGCTGCATGTGAGTGCTGGAGACGACGTACCTGTGTATCTCTGGAAGCATGTGCACCACTCGGAGCTGGATATGACTTTGTCGGCGTGCGTATCACAGGATTTGAAGAACGCATCAGAGCACGGCTCGTTCCTGTCCAGGTAGAGGCTCTTGATCTCTGATTGGTCCAGCTGGTAATCAAAGTTTGTGTCCAGCCGAGAGAACATCCAGCCCAGGGGATCCTTGCAAATAGGCGACGCCCCGACCTCAAACTCTGCAGAGAAAAGGTTAAAAGTGAGAGAGGGTGGATGCAACCAGGTATCTCAGTGCGACAAGGGCTGAGATACGGCAAGAAAAGCTGTTTTCTACGTCGTTAGTGCAATGCGACTCACTGTTCTTCTCTGGTTTCTGGAGCTTGACTCTCCTGTGGTTGCCGTTCTCATGCAGCACTCTGAACCAATCTCTCAGACGACTCACCACCTCTTTCAGGTCTGACTCACTGCACACTGAGGAGCAATAACAATAACGATAATAGCAAAACTGATTAATGATGATAAAGTGATGCTTTATTGTCCCCCTGCCCCCTGATGAGAAGTCAGACTCAACTATAACACAGCTGATCTGAAATTTGCAGGGATCCAGTGCCAGGCTAAAAGACACTTAAGCAGAGCAGAAGGGCTTTAGCTTGTTAGCTTTTTACCATGGGCTAGGGCACCATGGAAGACTTTTTAATTAAGGAGAATTTATTATTTCCTCTGCAAAGTATCCTAACTTGCAGTGTGCAGTCATGTGTGCAGAACCTTGTACCTTTCTTCTCTGCAGAGCTCTGTTCAGGCTGAGAGGGGCAAGGACACATGCCAGAACACTTCACAGCAATCTTCTTTCCTGTGATGCATGCCTGGTAGTCTAACTTACACTGAGCAAGAGTGACAGAGACAGAAGGGACGTGACAGAAGTGGAAGTAAAATCAGGAAGTGCGTCTCAGCGAGAGGAAATGAAAAAATGTAAGTCGTGTCTGCGCAGATGTCTCCATTATGGGTGAGAGATGAAGCGAGTGCGTGTGCAGTACCTTGGTGGAGTAGGTGTGTCCATCAGTTCCGCACACAGGGGATGGGTGAACCACGGGGCAGGGGTTGCACTTTGACCCTGGACTCTGGTACAAACTGGCATCTTTAAAACTAGAAAATAGATTAAAAAAACATGATGTATCATTTCTATCACAATGCACTGTTAATCTTCGATGCTTCACTCAAAACGAATGTTTTCAAAGCGTTTTGTTTCCGTCATGTACTTTCTTATTCTTACATCCATTTCTGAAAAGACAAGGATTAGGATTTATGTGTGATTATTTTCTGATTTGCTTGCACTGTGTAGTGGTAATTGCGTTGCTGCTAAGAATGGGAAATGAGGTCAGTGTGGCGTTACTGTCCTCTGTCCAGTCTGCAGTGTCCCAGACAGACACACTCATAATACACACAAACATACAAAGCCCATTCATATCACTTGGCAGGACTTTGTGTCCGTTGTAAGGCAGTGCCAGTGCTGGGGTAACTGGACTAAAAAGTAATGTCACACAACAGTCACAAGAGAGCCGGGCAAACAGTAAACCAGCTGGAAAAATTAAAAAAAAACAGCTACCCCTCTGGTGTTGTTGCTTATCCTGCTGCATGAATAAGTGAGCAGGAACAAAATGAGGGAGGAGAAAACAGACAGGAAGTTATAAAGAAATTTGATTTGCTCCTCATCCACCGTAATTGCACTTCTGGCTTTGTCACGAAAACATCTGATTAAAAATTTGAGGGGCAGCTTTGAAACTTGCGACTGTTTAAAAGAGCAAGTGTGTGTGTGTGTGTGTGTGTGCGCGCGTGCAAGTGTGTGTGTGCGTGTAAGTGCGCGCTTACCTAACTCTCCTCTGGCTGACACAAGTGGCAGTCTTATAATCCTCAGCCACGCACACCTTGTGGCGACTGCATTTGATCTTCAGACAAGGGTCTTTGGCTGGATCGAGGCCTAAAAACACACAACAGAGATGTAGAGAGAAAACTCTTTTAAGTGCACGTGTGGAGTGTAAATGTGTGTGCAACCAAAACACAGCCTCAAGAGCTTCCTTAGAAACTAAGCCTGTAAGCATAAACAGAGAAAATCTTCCAAGGTTCCAATTTCTTTTTATCTTTAAAATCCTAGATCAATGCTTCCAGGTTAAGGCGTGTACTTCCTTTTGATTTTCACAGATCCAAGATATGTGGATAGGTGTTAGAGATATGTGTGTGTGTGTGTGTGTGTGTGTGTGTGTGTGCTAAGTCTGACCACGGTCTCTTTGCTTACAGTATACTGGCAACTGGTCTCTCACACCAAACTCAAAGCCATAATACCGTTAAGTATTCTTACAGCTAAAAACAGATGGTACTAGTTATAGAGGCTACCTCTGACCTAACATCAGCCTGCACTCAGTGTCAGTCTTATGTGTGCTCTTGCTGAGGTCCTCAAACTGATCTGGTATCAGATCTCACATCTGAGGGCTGTATCTGGCTTTCAAGATGAGAGCTGATTTTAGATCTGAGTCTCAGGCTGAGGGCGTGATCTTTGTTGGTGAAGACAAGCTAGCTGTTTCTGACCGCTTGTCAGCCTTCAGCGTGGCATCTATGCGCTGGATCTGAGGCCCTCAGCTGATCTCAGAACAGTTTGCGAATGACCTCTGCTTTAAAGAACCTTACTGTAATCCCTGAGCAGCTTTGGCAGATTATCCAGCCTCCATCCTCCAACGCACCACATCTAATGCTATTGTTTCCCTGACATGTCTGTGTGAGTGTGTTTGAGGATAGGGTGATAAGTGAGAGTGAATGTGTTCATGTCCTCATGGGTCTGGATGTGTGTATGTGCGTATCAAATGGGAAATGAGATCATCAAAGAACAGAAAACCAACCTGTTTTCTAACAGTAGATGTTAGCTACATAATCAACTGGTTGGTGTAGTGAAAAGGATGAAAATACCTTGAAAAGAACACACTCAACCAGAGGTGTGGACTTGAGTCATGAATTTGATGACTTTAGACTCGACTTGACAAAATGTAAAGAGACTTGCAACTCGACTTGGACTTTAACATCAGTAACTCGTGACTTCACTTGGACTTGACCCTTTTGACTTGAAAAGACTTGCTACTTTCCACACACACACACACACACACCATAAAGTCATTGCAGTTTTTCAGAAGTGATAATTCAGATAATTTTTTAGGGACTGAGGAATTTTTTGTTTAAGTGATGACATGTTTGGAAAAGGTTAAGGCTAGATTTAAGTTAAGTAAAGTAAAAGGGCCTGTCTAGTTGAAGGTGAAAACTGTTTTGCAATATGATGTGAGATCAATACAATACAGGACAGAAATTGCTGTGCAACTAGTTATAGTGTAGTATGCTATGGAAATACAATGTCAGCACTTTTTGTGCAAATTACATTTGCATTTGTTTCTTTCAAATGTGTTTGAACAATGTTCTTGCTAAAAAAGGTTTGAATAAATACAGATGTTGTAGCATACATGATCTGTGTAAATATTATTTCTCTGTTGTTAAAAGGACTCGAAAGGACTTGAAACTCAAATGGTAGGATTTGGGACTTGACTTGAGACTTGTCGGTCTTGACTTGGGACTTGACTCGGGACTTGCCTGTCTTGACTAAGGACTTGACTTGGGACTCGAGGGCAAAGACTTGAGACTTACTTGTGACTTGCAAAACTATGACTTGGTCCCACCTCTGCACTCAACACACACACACATATGCGTACACCAATAGGTAAAGTAGTGTGAATGTGGCTGTTTTCATAAAACAGAGATGTTTACCATCCTTTCCTTACTGCTGCTTATTCTTGTTACGTTACGTCTACAGAGCCATGAGTCACAGAGCTGACGCTAATTGGTCACAACATTTTTCCAGCAGCAAAATGTTTTTGAGGGTCCAAGTTCCAGGGAACAGATACAATTCATCAGAGAAACACGACCGTTTAAAGAGAGTAAATGTATATTTTTGCTTCTGATTTTTTGTCTAAAACACTACTCAACAAATTTCAATGAAATTAGGTGGAAAGTTAGGCCATGCACCAGGGAACATGTGTTTTGTTTTTGGAGAGAAGAGAGCGACTATGTGGCCATGACCTTAATTTTTCATTTTTTTGTTTTTCAACGTTTTAAATTCAAAATACCTTTTCCCCTTTGGCTCCATTTTACTTAGTCTTCATTGAATGTTGTACATTATGACATTTCAGTGATCCTAAATGAATGTTATTCATTTGAGTTTTGATATGTCATACTGTATTCCGGTAAATGACTTGCAAGCATGACCTATTTGACATAAACTGACATACCTCTATGTAGCAGTGCTAATGCACAACTATAATGATATCATGCACTTATTGAATTTGTGCAACCCTCGAAAATGTGATGGTATTTTACCTTTGGGTGACATTACAGTAACGTGTGGCTATAACTCAGTGGCAATAAGCTGGACTACATTATATATTCCTACTTCATTTTAATTCTCCAAAAATTGTGACTAAAATTGTGATTAAACATTTAAGCTAGACATTTTCTGTTAAAAATGACCATATTTGAAGATGTGCTCATGTTTGGAACAGGACTGAGTTCTCTTTGCTTGCTTTTTTGTCTTATCACAAAGCTAACAGCACTAACACCCGAGGCTCTCTTACACACACCCACCTTGATCGAAGGGCTTGGATGGAGTCCATGTTCCAGGCTCCTGAAATGGGGTTAACCAATAAACACAATCAGAAAATATTGTTCAAATGGCATCTAGAGTAAATAATACATGACAGATACGAGACTATTAAGCAGTCATACAAACCTCCACTTCCTTTAGGAGAAAGCATTACAGAGAAAGAGAGAGAGAGAGAGAGAGAGAGAGAGAGAGAGAGAATGAGGAATTCATTTAGGTTTTTCTTTCTTAGTGGAAACTTTGCATAATGAAATAAAGTGATGGAAATCTAGCAACACAAACACAAACACCAACTACAAGCATGTGGAGCATGCGTTTATTTAGTCAAGGTGATGCCGACGTTTTAATAGCAGTTTTCCGCCGTCATAAAAAGGGGCCCGTGTGTCTTTGTGTGTGTTTGTGAGCGTGTGCTGCATATCAACGAATGGAATTTGGTTTATATACCATTATGTGGCAAACACATTCACATCTGAGGGAAATAACACATCAACCAAACAGCAATTGCTGACTATGACAGGCTCTTTTAACAAAAGAGACGGCATAAGGTCTTCAATGAAGTGAAGTTGGGCTTAATGTCTGGTTTGTGTTTGAAAAAAAAAAAACCCTTTAAGATTCAAATTATGATCGGCCAGTAAAATTCACATAACATTGCAGACCCCAAATGCATAAATATTTTTGAACCTAATTTACTCTAAAATGCAGCTGATTGACTTTAATCTCCATTAACACCAAAGAAAACTCAAGTTTAAATGTCAAATTTTGTACTAAAAGCCATTTGAGGTGGTAAGACGTTCTTCAGTTAATCCATTAAATCAAACTTTAAGCTTTGCCACATTGCAGCTACAGATTGGACCTTAAATATAGCATCTAATAAGAAACACATTTAATCAAAAGCTGACTTACAACCACCCTGGGAATATTTACAGAGCTCTCATAAATTCTGTATCTACAGAAAGCCTACTGCACTGTCAAATAAGAAATGCTAATGTTAATCATATCAATCATTAATAACGTTATTTCACACATAGCAGTGCTTAAGTATTTCCTCTAAATGGATTAAAAGTGCACTTTTTTTTTTTACCTTCCTAGATATAGTCAAATGATTCAAACCGTTGCCTGTGGATGTGTTCCAAAGTCTAAATAAGGATTGCACAGAGGTCAGTGATTTGCCTGCTTTTAATAGGACAAGAAGGAGACACACCCAGGGGTGCTGGCTTATGATGCAAATGTAAAAGGAGCTTAAGAAATAGTGAGCGGTGTGTCTTTTTTACTCAGTCTGAGCTCAGTCTCATTCTCTGGTTCCCTCTCAGTTCTGTCTCTGGTCTCTGCACTGTGTCCTCTCTCATTCTGTCACAGCGATAACCTCTTCTCATGTGTGTCTTCTTTCATCGCGTTTTTTTTTTTCATATGAGCACACACATACACATACGTTTACATACATACACACACGCACACTTGTTTTTGCCACTGAGAAAGTCATTGAAATGACACTCATTCTCTGGAGGCTTAACCTGGCCATAACCACAACATGTTTAACCCTATGATATTACCCTATCATTGGTTAACCTTATTGCAATGAGCTGGGAGGTTTGTCAACATAATGTCACCATGTCAACTGACTTCTGGCCCCACGTGCTGGTTAATTGGTCATTTTAGTGTCACATATCAATAACTAACCCGATGAAAAATGATTTCTTCAACTGTAGAATAATTATGACTGAAAATAAATTGAACATGTTATACAAACTACTTCTTTTATTACTAATTATTATTCATTGATTAGTTTAATAATAGATTATTGTTATCAAAATACTGCTTGAAACTGCGCACACGTAGCTTTGGCACCTAGTGATTTACCTCCTCTATTGGTGTGTGTGTTCTCTCTCTTTCTCACTGTATGTGTGTGTGTGTGTGTGTGTGTGTGTGTGTGTGTGTGTGTGCGTCCCATGCCAGAACAAATAGGAAGGGAGGGAAATAGGGGCAAAAAAAAAAAAACATGTTATCAGCATAAATCCCACAGTGTAGCTACACGGCGAAGAGTCTCTTATCCACCCAATTAAAGCATTGTGTTGCTGATTTACACAATGTAATGTTGTGGAAATCTCCAACAATAGGATGTATCACATTCAATTAAAAACTGAAATTCAGAACTGAACACAGAAAACTTGATCAGCCAAGTGAGGGCAGCAGTCCCAGTAGAGATGTGAATACACGCAGTTTGAATTCAATTAAAATCACATTGCTAACATTGCCATGTTGAGTTTTGTTTTCAGTTTAAATTTTTCTGACTTTCAAAGCAACACCGTTTTACAGTATATCCATTAAAAAGTAAAATACAGTGACAGCTGCAGCAACGGAGTAGTAATGTCAACAGTACCAAATTCAACATTTCAGTACTTGCAGGGCAGGAAGCCAGTGTGGGAGTTCAAGAGCTAAAGAGTGAGCAGTCAAGAGGAGTTCTCGGCGAGTAAATAGGTGTGTAAGCATTTATTTTATAAAGATGCAGTACTGCAGTGTACTTCATTGTACTACACTGTCCTGTACTGCTTCAGATTCTGTTTGGTATAAATGTCAGATCAACTCTTGCATTGTTTTTAGTCTGTGAAAAGGTTTTCCAGGTTCCCTGACTTGACAAGTTCAAAACACATATTGTAAAAAAAACAACCTCTGCTTAAAATTAGGTTGTATTTATTCACCTTCCTGCGGTACGTCTTTGCAGCCAAGCAGCTAAAATATGTTTACGCCTTGTTCATGCAGATGCAGTTTCCTGTATATGTCACCCTGGGAGGAAATAGACACAGTGACAGCTAACTGTCTGACCTGCATTTCATAACATTGATGCTTTTAGTTTGACTAAAAGAACTAATATGAAATTTTGTTGAACCCAAAGTGTTTATTTTTTAGCATATCAGTGAACTTCATGAAGACTGCATATTACCTTTACACAGTAATATCCACATCTCAGCAAGCTACTATTCTGCCTGCACTATGCACCATGGAGCAGAATCTAGATATCTATGGGTCTTTATGTGTGTACGTGTCTGTGTATACAGTGAATGTACGTCACAAACATTTATAGTTTGGCACCGTTTGCTACAGCATCCTGCTTATTGTGTTTTTAAAAAAACATGACTTTAATAGTCAGGGAGTCTCTCTCTGTTTCACTTCCTTGTACTCTATAAGGTGCACAGGGTCAACTCTTGCTTTTTTCTCAGCTCCAATTAATTTCTCCTCCTTGTCCTTCATTGCTGGCCCTATCTGACCCCCTGCATCTTCACTACAGACTTCATTATCATCGAGTCACTTCTCCTTCTCTACCTTCCACCTCTATAAATGTCCATGTCTGCTTGTTCAGAATTACACGCAGTACTTTAACATTTTAATATGAAGAAAACCTACATACTAAAAGCCAAACAGGGAGGTACTTTCCTTCCTGGTCAGGATGGTTCCCCTCTAGCGCTGCAGACCATAGAGACTGAATAATGACAACACTGCATTATGGGGGCCAGGCCCTCTAGACCAGTCAAGACAACAAAAGTGCTTGTGGTCTGATTCCTTAATGGAATCAACAGACGCACGCAAACGCACGCACGCACGCACACACACACAAAAGTATGCTGAAACACACACATACGCAACTCAACACACACGCACACAACAAACAAACTTATCATCACAACACTGACTGTAGTGCCAGAATCTGTCAGCACTACAAAACATCAAACAACTGGATGAATGCACCTCACTGCACAAGCAACCAGCCGCCCACTTTCCAAAAACCACAGAAAACCCAAAATCCAACAATAGGTCTAATGGCCTACTGAGTGTGCTCTAAAAATAGCAACTTTTCAATTTATCTCTCCATCTCTTTCCACCTCTATTCCTCTCTCTACCTTACAGTTATAACAGTCTTTTTTGCTCATGTGCACGAATGCACACAAACACAACAGCGTGTGTGTTCGGCTCCATTTGCTAACATCCTTATATGCTGTATGTGTGTTTACTGATTTTGTTTTATGCCTATGGAAATACGTCCTCATGAATGTGTTGCTTCTGACAACCACTTTTCTCACCTTCGCTTCACATTTTCACAGATCATCCCCACTAATTGTGTCCTCATGGCTCCCTAACCCTTCTCGGCTCCTTGCTGTCTTTCCTCTAACTTCCAACAGGAGAAATATGTGCATGTTTTCACTGTACTGGCTCTGCTTGTCTTGCTCAAGCTTGTCGCATGCATGCACGCACAAACACACACAAATCCACACCGAGGTGCTTTGAAGTGGAAAAGGCCTCAAGCTCTCTACCTCCCCTACATCATTCACCCTCCACAACACAAACAACACAGGATGGACATGGACAGAAAAAAAAAACAGACAAAGACAGAGAGGAGAGGAGAGGAGAGGAGAGGAGAGGAGAGGAGAGGAGAGGAGAGGAGAGGAGAGGAGAGGAGAGGAGAGGAATAGCTCTATTGAGGCTCATCTAAACAAGACATTGCTGTAATTTACTATCCTATATCGTGCAATTAATCGTCATGCTCTTCATCATCATCATCCTCATCATCATCATCATCTCTATCTCTTCACTCCGTGGTAGTGCTGAAAGCTGACCAAGGCTCTGTAAAAACAGAAGAATGTCTAAAAACCTGGGATGGCACCAGAGCAGCAAAGAGAGCCGCAGGCCTCTCCAGCCATCCTAACAGGACTTACAGTAAATTAGTGGCCAAGATCCTATCTAGTGCACTTAGCAGGAGACCCATTTATGGCGCTCGCTGAAAGATGAAAGCAACAGTACACGCCTGAAATATGCAGTGAAGCAAACTTGTCACAGAATACCAGACATATCACAAAAAAGGTGTTTTTTGAGACGGAGAAAAAGTGTGAATATTACGCAAATTGTAACTGCAGGTTAAGAGTTTCATTTCAAATTAATTTAGCTGTTAAGAATTGGTATCACAAAAAAAATAAATAAATCACATTACAGATTAGTCTTGAAGTAAGGAGTCATTTTAAGAAACAGGATTGGGTTTTGTGTATTAAGTCCTTCCTTATTTAGCTAATGGACTATTTCAGACTAAAACGTTTACTAAATTGTGTTGGACCATTAAAATGTAAAGAATCGATTGAAGCTAATTTAGCTAATGAAGACTATGGTAATCTATAAATCTGTTGCTTGGAAACATCTGTAGATCTGTCCAGTCAAAAGCAATTAGCAATGTAAAAAGGGAAACCACTGTAGAAGCTGCAAAATGACTCCTAAAAATAACCGTAAATCCTCGACAAAAGTAGGTAGGCTTTGTTTTATTCATATGTGCATACATGAAGAAATATGTTTCAGGATTAGCAGTATTAATAATTCAGTTCACAGTCAGAAGGAAGTATCTGATTAAGCTGACCTAACTGACATTATTGGGTGATTTGGGTTATTAGCATAATGTCAAATGTCATAATGTAGTGAGCTATGAGATGTTGTTTCTTTGTGAAATGTAATTTAAACAGTTTTCACTGTGCATAACCAGCTGTTCAATCAATGTGGTGTCAAATGTGCTAATTATATTCAATTACCTCTTTAGCGCTTCACTTTAAACGGGTCACATAGAAAGCCGATGTTAGCTCTATCAGTTGGTGAGTTGGCTAACCTGGCATCTTTAAAAAAAACTAGGTAAAAACTAGGCTGAGTTTGTGTATGTGTGTCAGAAGTACAATTTTAACAATCCATGTGGTCACAGACAGTGCGTATGTGTCCTTGCAAACAGCAAACAACAGCTTTCCTGTGCTAACTGGCCCCTCGAGCTGTAACCTCTACATAGTGTGACAATACTGTGACAACACAGTACGTGACAATACTATGACAGTATTGGGATGCCTCTGTTCCATTATATGCGAATGTGTCAATCAGATTGCCATCACTTCTAACTGCAGTGCATGCGGATAATTAATAGATTGATATAGAAGCAGACTGAGTCATAAACAACACTGCCGAAGATTATATTAATCCTTACTCCAGCCATTTTTATAACCCACTTTAATCTAAACACACCAGAACTAACTCCTGGCTTTTGTGTGAAAATATTGTCTTGTCTAAAATACCTCCTTTTATTGTTGTTGTACGAAGCCACTTGTTAAACCCCACACGCCAATTAAGTATAAATACAAATACAGCAATTACCATCTAGAGCAACAAAAAAAAAGCTGTAATTACACATAGCGGTGATACATGTCTGATTGGAGACAAATGTGCAAAGATAAAGGTAACTTTGTAAAGACTGTTTGTCATGTTTCTTTAGCTAATTAGTTAAATACCTGTACAGATAATTGCAAAAACACATAGAGACAAACAGTCACTCTGGGACTGGGAAAAAAGAAATGAAAGGCAGATACAGTACATATATACCGAGCACATAATGCTTTTGTCCTCTGCTTCTATCTCTAATGCCTGAGCCTCAAGGTTAAAACACAGAAGTGAGTGCACACAGAGCCTTCAGCTCACCACCAATCACTCCACGCTCTCTTTGATCTTCTCTTTCCACTCTCATTACTGTGTCGCTCCCTCTCATCTATCTATCTATCTATCTATCTATCTATCTATCTTTACATGTCCTCTCATTGACATTAGGGTTTTTGCAGACCTCTGTTCATTTTAGGACAAATTCACCAAATTCTCTCAACTTCCTCACTCTTTCATAAACACACACACACACACACACACACACACACACAAAACACAATCTTTGTCTCACTGCATATATCTCAGAGAGTTCCTATCATCTTAAATAGCACATGGCACATCACATTTCCTCTCTGGCGCTCTGTACCAACACCCTATTTGAATAATCCAAATCCTGCTCAATAGTTTAACCTGAGGTGTATCACATGGATCTATCTGAGCCCATGGGTTCACACACTTAAGTGTAACAGGCAGGGAAAGTGAGATATAGAAAACGCCTGCTACGAGCTACATATAAAATATGAAGAAATGTACAAAAAACAACACTTGTCCGTATCTTTATAAATTAAAGAGAATGTTACTTCTGCTTTTATCTCTCTATATCTTTGACAACAATTTATCAAGGGCTCTAATTCAGAGAGAAATCCTTTTGCATGTGTGTAGCGTGGTGGTGGAACCTCTCATTAAAGCTGGTGTGAGGGTGTAAGTGTATTTTCTCTGGTGCATTATGTTAACTCTGTTGTTTTTGCATCACAGTCAAAGTTATAGCTCCTGAACAATAAGCCTGCTTCTCATAATTTAGGTGTGTGTGCAGTATGTGCTTACATGCTGTTTTGTGCATCGGTTTGTGTGTGTGTGTGTGTGAGAGAGAGAGAGACAGAGAAAGAGAGAGAGAGAGAGGGAGAATGAGTGCAAGTGTGCAAGTGCAAGCGTGCACAAATCACTTCTGCCCGTGTGGACCCATTTAACACAGTCTGTGGTTAGAGGCAAGATATCCTCCTGAACGGCACCTGACACCTACACCGAACTATTAAACTGAACGACACTGAGTTCTTCTCCTTTCTGTAATTTTAGTCCCAAACAACAATAGGGATTTCTACTGTAGGCTACAAGCGATGACTGTGTGTGAGGGTATCAGATACTAAAGGGTTGAAGTCTGCGAATATTTTGATTCTATGTGACAGTAGAAAGCATGAATGCCGTCATTCGTTGCAGCAACCAAACTGTTCTAGGGTCAGTGGAGATCTCAGGCCCTGAAATCTTTAAATGACTCTGGGATCACTCGACTGTAGATACCTATTGCAGTATAAATAAGTGCTGTATGAATGATTATTATTATTATTATTATTATCTCAAACATGCAACTGTCAAAGGCAGCTCTTGCCACATTAAACACGTATGACACTAATTTAATCAAAGCTGCATTTTAAACAACTTATAAGAGACTCACTGTCAACATAATGTTCAGTTTTGAAGAAATATTCCAGCCACTCTGTATTTGAACAAGCTGGGTGATGTTATGTATTGAGGCCCATCTGCGGGGCAGTGTGCACTCCTTGCTGCTGTTTGGGATCCGAGGGGAGGCTGGGAATGAAGGGTCTGCAGGATGGACCCCTGCAGGCCAGGACAACTACCGGTACAGGTACCGGGGACAAGGCAGCGTCTGTTACGTCGTTTGGCTTTCTGAGACGTCTAAAATGTCCAGGGCTTGTTTTCAGATTGTGTTTATGCTGCAAATGGTACATTCACTACAGTGAATTTGTCAATCTGAGTGAGTACAACTTAGCTCTGAGTAAACGCTGTGTTTACTTGCTTCACGCGTAAAATGTGTCCACTGAAGACTCTGCCACTAAAAGACTACAGGAGAGTAGGGCCTCTTTGTTCAGTTCAACACATATAGGGTCCTGCCCTCCTGTCCAGCTATTTTCTGCTGAAAACATTCATGCCCTCCTGTCACCTGTCATGTGATTGGCTACATGTGCCTTGACAATCAGCAGCATTACTGACTCATTACCGTCGGCTGACAGCACCTTGATGATGCCAACCAGTGAAGACACGCACCAGCAGCCTAATCAACCAAAGCAGTTCAAACACAATCACTGCCACACTGAGTGGAGCGGTGACTCGGTGTAATATTCCTTTAATATTCCCCATAGGGGCTAATAACGTGGTGGTGAGTTTACAGTGGACTTGCTCTACTTTGTGCTCCTTGTGTTAATATGCTGTTATATTCCCAGATGGGACCTGCTTGGGTGCTTTTGTTGTGATAATCACATCTCTATGTTTACCACAAACAAATACCCACAGACATGAGCATAAACACACACGCGTCTCCTCTGGTTTGATGCCAGTAGCTTGTCGCAGGTGCTCCGTCCTCTACACAAACAGCACACCCGGGCCTGGCGTGCTCCCTCCCTCATACCTGCCCATGATTAGGCCCCTTTTCGGGGACTCGGAGGTGCCTCTCGGACAGCCAAGCTGTCTCGCTGTTTCGCAGAGGCCTCGGCTATCTCCGCTAAGCAGGGACTGCTATCGCGCAAGCACACTCACAGGCAAGGATCATCCCAGTATAGTTAGTGTATTTACTGTGTCTCAGTGGAGCGGGTGATGAACGTGTGACAAACACCACGACGGGCCCCGTGACGCCTCGCTTGGACACAACGAGAAAACGAGGAGCGCATGATCACAAACCAATGTGGCTATAGGGAGGAGGAGGAGGAGGAGAAGGGGGGGGGGGGGCTGTAAATGAGATAATGAGGAGGGTACAGGCGCAGATAACACAAGCCAGAAATATTACTTACATCTCTGAATTTATCCCATCTCCCAGCGAGCCACTTATCATCCAAAAAATTGCCGCTGTCGGAGCGAGCGGAGACGTGTCCAAAGGCGACGGCGCACACACACAGCAAGGCGACGTTCAGCATCTGCGGACACACAACAACAGCACGGAGAGAGGACATAGAATCAGGCTGTCGGATACGGCAACCGCGTTCAAAACAGAGGCAGTTCAATCTGCAGCACGCCAGCACTGAATATAATGATGCGGAGGTGTGTTTTTTTTTTCCCCTCTCCTACCTTGTCGCATCAACTGTTCTCCAGACTGTATGTGCTCGCTGCCGTTTTCTGTCACTGGTAATAGCAGCACCCTCTCTCTCTCTCTCTCTCTCTCTCTCCGCACCGGCCGTCTGTGCGCAGCAGAGAACGGGAACGCGCGTGGCACCGTGCGCGAGCCCTGCGCTCTGTCCCTCTTCACTTTTTTTCTCTCTGCCTCTGCTCGGTGCGGAGGAAACAGTCATTATGGCTCACCGTGGGCAGTTAGCAGGCAAAGTGTTGTGATTTCATGTAACCAAAAAGACATTGGGCGATCGTATGCTGAAGGTTAGATGGATGGTAGGTTCATATCATGGCAAAAAAAAAAACATATATAGAAGGTTGTTAGATTTGTTTTACTGATTTCAGGCTATGAAAAAAGAACAAAAAACAACAACAACCATAGTGGGAGGTCATTCTTAACCTACTATAGTGTCCCATCCAAATAGGAAAGATTTGAGTGATTCAGGCCCGTGTGCGTGTTTGAGTGTGTTTCCCTTTACTTCTCCCATGTTTCTGCTTTGTTACAGCCGTCACATGAAGCCACTCAGGCTTGTTTGTACAGTAGTGACTCATGCCAGAGATTCACTCACATTTCTGGCAGAGGTTAGCTCAGGACTGTAAATCAATGCTACCAGATAACACAGTTTCCATGAAAGAAATGTACCTAAATGGCCCAATCTAAATGATTTGTGGGAGTGGGTGGAACCGCTCTCTCTGAGGGCAGTCCTCTCTGGGCCATTAGAAATCCACAAAAACATTCTTCCTCAGAGTGATTATGTGTGATTGAAGGTGTTTCAAGATGGAACATTTGCCGCTGGTGCACTTGTTTTAGGCGACAACAAGATACCGCGGTGACTGCTGAGGCTTTGTCATTACAGCATACAGATGGGTGACAAATTAAATAAAAAATTAGCATAGTCAGATTTTCAGCCGGCAGCAGCCATCAGCACAGATTCAAGATGCCTTGTGTAGATTATTATATCATATCTCTCTGAATTCTACATGAGAAATGAGCGTTATTCTTCCAAAAGCTACTCCTTCATCTGCTGTAAGAGTGCTGTCTAACATTAAAAAGTCAGTATCTCCCACAGCTGTTCAACTCCATCTAAATCTGGGCAGGGACATCTAGTGATTTTCATACTAATCACACCATTCATTGTCCACCAGTGCCCTGTAGGGAAGCATCTGTATTCATTGCGATGTTTTCCCACTCACTTATTCAATTTTTCTCTTTAATTTGTCAATCATTGTGCAGAGATGGACAGAGAAGAGGGTGAAGTGGAAATAAAAGAACAAAAACCTTGCAAACATGGAAAGGCTGAGTATTAATATTATTACCACACTCTTCACAGAGAAGCCTGATGGTCAGGAGGGTCACGGCATTATTATGCACAGTTGCTGTAGAAACCAACCTTGACCTCAGCTTCAAATCTTCGTCTTCATAAAGACATAAAGAGTGTGTGTGTGTGTGTGTGTGTGTGTGTGTGTGTGTGCGTGTGCGTGTGTTGTGTGGGCATGTGGAAAAGATGACAGTGTGCAGATATTTGAAAGTCAAATTAGAACTATGAAGCATGCATGACTGCATCAGAGGGACACACGAGAATTTATCATGTGGCGTGTGCAAGTGAGATGCTAAATGGTCAGCTGCATAAGCACACACAGGTACAGATATATAAAACTAAACATGTATGAGTTCTGTGTTCAATCCAACAGGAAGTGTGCAGCATGTTAACAGGAAGCTGGTTGTAGAGAAGCCATTGTGGTTAGAAGAGCAGGAGGTGCTGGTTATCTCTAGAGCACTTTACTCTCTCAAATCATTGCAAGGTGTTATAATCTTGGGTATGACAAGATGTGAAGTTGTGAAGATGGTGGCGTGCAGGACTGGATGATGTGGTCATTCTTTTCAGCTTACTGTTCATGTGTGCTATATGACATTTGTGCAAATGGAAGCAGGAGAAGAGGTGTTTGTCTGTGTGTGTGTGTGTGTGAGAGAGAGAGAGAGAGAGAGAGAGAGAGAGAGAGAGAGAGAGAGAGAGAGAGAGAGAGAGAGAGAGAGTGAGAATGTGTGTGTCTTCCAGCCCAGGGGGTTCATACATTATTCAGTCTGAGACATTAAAGATGTAGATGTGGTCAGAGACATATGCAGGAGAGACACACTGAGTGCTCACACACACACACACACACACACACACACATACGCACACACACACAAAGACAAACATACCCACACACACAGACTTCTGTTGTTGCCTAATGAAACTCTGCATAGATTTTTCATTCCACTGTAGTTTGAATTTTCTTTTTTTTCCTCCTCTAAATAAATTCATGAACATCACACATTGTTGACTCAATCTCGATGCAGGCAGAGAGAAACGATGAGAAAGGGAAAGGTGGAGAAAGGAAAGAGTTGTGGAAAAATAGGATAAAAACAATGTAATTTGTGCGTGTGTTTGCCTGGGTGTGTGTGTGTATGTGTGTGTGTATTTGAACGGGAGAGGCATGAAACGTGTCTCAAGGAGCTGAGATTTCACAGCCCAGTGACTCTGTCACTGTGCACCTGCTCACTGAAACGGTGGGAGGGAGAAAATGAGAGGAAAGAGGGAGCTGAGGTGAGGAGGTTCGGGGTAAAAGGGAGAACAAAATCCATCAAGAGAGAATTAGGGTGAGCGCACCAAAGGAATTTATTCAGCAGAATTAAAAAAAAAACTACACAGAAAAGCCCACCATGCAGAGCACTTACCATGAGAGTGCCAGTCTGTACTTACCATACATTAGTATATGGACCCTCACACATGACTCATTTATGTGACTGTTGAGGATCTCATTCCCATTCACCCACAGCAGCATAAGCAAGGTTGGACATTGACTTTGGGCGATAAAGCCTGGCTTGAGGTCAGTACTCAAGCTCACCCCATAGGTGTTTGTTGGGGTTGAGACTGTCAAGGATAGACAAGTTCTATGATGCCACACTTTGATTTCTACCTCATTTTGTGCATTGTCATGTTGAAACAGTAAACAGCCTTCCACAAACTGCTGCCACCAAGTTGAACCTTTTTCACAGAAAACATTTTCACTTGTCATAGTAACAAAAAACACAGATGCTCCTAATGAAATTACCGATGGCTCTGACAGTGTGACAGTGAACCAGCATGCACAACACCAGGACCCTGAAACCGACCTTTTGACTTGGCAAAGTCAGCGAAACCACAGGTGGAACTACTAACATTAACCATGACCGTGTTCCATTAAGTACCCCAAGGAAAAGCCTTCTCCAGTGAGCCAGCATGTACAACACCAAACACTTGAGTCGGCTCGCTTAAATGGAATAATTACACCTGTTCTTTTCCTGCTTCGACATGTCAAAATGTCTGCTGTGGAAAGGGTCTACTGAAGCAGCTCAATGAAGATCAGCCATCATTAATTGTACGACTCTCACCTGTGCTTTTCCTGCTGTGACATGTCGAAACTTCTCGTCAAACTGCCCTCTGTATGTGTATCCTTGAGCAGAAGGGGCCTCATCTGACAAAACAGCCCAGAACAAAAGTACACGTGAGTACACTTGGAGCATACAAGTGTCAATCAAACAGTTTTTTTAACGTTTAGATTCTCTCTCTCTCTCTCTCTCTCTCTCTCTCTCTCACTCTTTCCTCTGTGTCTTTCCATCATGATGTGAGAAGATGCCTAATGGAAAAAAAAAACTGAACTAGAGGGAGACTCAGGTGTGTCTAAATCTTTAATTGGATTTCTTGTAATCTCTGTACTTCAGTGAAATGAAACATTTGGGTTTTGCTGGTTTCACCAAAACTCAAGCAAAAAGATGTTTTATGGGGTTGTAAGATCTTATCTAGAATTTTATATTTGTGATTGATTTGTGGGTGTATGTAGGTGAATCTGTATTGAACGTGGCTCTGCATGTGTATGTGTGTGTGTGTGTGTGTGTGTGTGTGTGTGTGTGTGTGTGTGCATGCATGTGTGTGTCTGAGAGAAAGAGATGGAGAGAGTGAGGGAGACGTTGGGGGTGAGTGTGTTATCTTGCAAAGCAGACGTTTCGAGCATAGCTGTGACTATAAGGTCAGTGTGAGTCCTGTGTTTTAGCCTCGGGACAAAAAGCTAATAGCAGAGTAATGACAGGGAGGGAAACTGCAAACAGGAGATAAGGCAGACAGAAACAAAATGGCTATTGCTGAGAGGGCTGATTACAGAGCCAGTAAGCGAGCATGAGAGCCAGAGAGGGAGAAAGAGAGAGAGAGAGAGAGAGAGAGAGAGACGAGGGTGGGAGAAAGAACAGGATAAACGTTGTAGAAAATGAATGAATGGATGTTCTGACCTCTGGATTCCTGCAAGCTACATTCAAATGATTCCCTGTGAATTTTGAGAAGGTGAACCTGTGTTTTTTTGTGACCTAAATAGCAGGAAATTATGGACTTATGCATTATGGCTGCCTCTCTGAACTGGTATATAGTACTTGAATGGCTAACTGTGCATGTGTCTCCATTTCACTTTAGCATGGAGTCACATGAAATGAGTTAAAGATGGTGCAAATACAGAGAGCATTTGTACGTGGTTGAAGGAATAAACAACAGAAAAATGCAAGAAAAATAGGAAGTAACACAAAAAGAGGTGATGAGCAGAATTTTAGGACAGAGTCACATAGATTATCATAGAGCAGCTAAAAGGAACATACTACAGAGTTTGGTTATGGTGTTTGTTCTCCCCCTTGTGGTAATTACAATACATTACACTACACAGAAAAGAGGCCAGACCATGAAGTACACCTTTGTTATTCAGCCGGAACAGGGCTTGTGAAGTGCACATTTAATGGGAGCACTAAATCAAGTCCATGAAAATGAAATAATAACATTACATTATCTAATACTCTCTATGACTAATACTCTCTTAGTCTGTGTTAGCCGTCCTATAGATGAAGGATTTTATATTACACTTCAAATGATTGTGTCACAGACAGTGACTGACTTAATGGAAAAGCCTGATCTACATACACTCAGTAAGCAGTTTATTAAGTGCACGTCTAAAGGCAATCTAATACCACAGCCTTGTAATAAATACAATACATACAATACTATGCTACACAATACTTATAATGTTCAGTCCTCCAGACCTTTATGGTAACTTTTGAGTGATGGTGTTTAGTGGATTATGTTGAGAGGTGTCTCTAATGTCTTGCGAGCCCCAGTTTACATACATGACTGGACAAATTACTTTTCAATTTGATGGAATCTAATACAGCACCACTAATTACAGCCACTGAGTTTAATCAAAACAAAAATCAACGTTATAAGATTAACAAAGGTTGGATTAGTTATGTGGCTGTTGCAATAGATTGCATTACTGTTGTACCGAATTAACTGCTATCTCAGTGTACATTGATTGCTTCTGTATGACTCATACAGCACTGGCAGTGCTCAACACACAGTATTCCCATTCATTAATTCATATAATCTCTTTGCAGATAGCAACGACAATGGCACACAATCTTGGCTTTCTAAATCTATTGAACATAATGCCTTTAACTCTCCCAGTATGTCAGCAGAATAGCCAGTCTGGTTCCAGGGTTTTTCAATCCACTGAGTCATAGACTGCCTCTTGTCTGTCAAAGCATGCACCCTCATCTCTGTTTACTCATGGGCAGACAAACAGTCATCATACTAGATTAACATCTGTCTTCCATAATGTCAACATATTCACAAATGACATGAATATTGTAACTGTTTTCTTACAGGTGTTAGTTCGGACTGTAGGTTTGTCAGGGCTCAAGCATTAAGCAGACATTAAGGAGATAAATTGTTGGATTCCACATGTGTAATTTTTCAAACATTTGACTTCCAGTTTTGCTTGGCTGTTTTACAATTAGCTTCAGTGGCTTCCTTCAATTTAGTAAACTCTTACAATTGGTGCTCACACCTGAGGGGACAACTGTACAGTCAACATATCACTGTTTACTTGTACATTTATTTTCACAAACTGTACCAATTACAATACAGATGCCGTGTATTTCTACCGGTTTCAGTCGTCTTTTAACATCTTGAGGCAATTATTAGAATTACACATTCTAATCCTTCTGTCCATGTGATTAGTAGGCCCTTCAGTATATATAACACAGACAAAAGACTGGAAAAAGAAACAAATAAGCTCTGTTACTTCCTGGAAAATCCTGACCTGTGAGACACATGAATCAATACCGGAAAGTGAACTTTTAATGTGAGTTTAGACAAGTGATTGTCTGTCCTGCATGTCACATCCACGAATCAGAGACGTTTTTATGAGGGATTTAGTCTGGCCCTTTAAAAAAAAATAAAAAATTGCAGTCATTTTCTATTTGGATTACTGTACCACCATGACTACTTAGACCCTGACATGAGTCAGCCAGTTATTCCATCTAAACTCTGCTGTTAATCCTGCCCAAATTCTCCAATGTCAAGAACGATCAGCCGTACCAGCTACCCTCGAGAGCATGCACATGGTTGTGAGACGATCTGGCCCCATAGACCTCCAGGCCGTTCTCTAGCAGCTACACATAAGCCACTTTAGTCATATTCTGACCAGATGCTCGACTGTCCTTTCTCTGTGCTAGCGGTCATCACTTCACACAGTCGTGACTACTGACTCCTGGTTTCCCATCTGAGAAACGATCTTTCCACTCTAAGTAGAACAGAAAATTCACTCCTTGCCTACTGTTACAGAAAATCTTTCATATCTTATTACTGAAGGCTTTCTCTTCCCTACTCTATCTACAAAAACCTACATAAGGAAAGAAAAACTCCCCATTTGGGTATGTATGTATGTGTATGTGTGTTTGTGTACAACAGGGCTCTGTGTTAGGACAACAGCACAAGCTATTTTGAGTAAAGCCAGTGAGGTGATATATATTTGATTTATTCACCCTGACCCTCTCAGCCTCCAGGGAAAAGCAGATGTTTGCCATATACAGAACTTTGCTCCTTTCACCCTTTTAGAGTCAAATGTTTCAGTAAAAGGTGATCGGAAGATTAAGTATTCATACGCTGCACAATGTGTCGAGGGTACCTTATTATTAAGAGTATGCACGTACATCCAAACAAAAGAAGGCAGGCACTGAGCCCACAGTGAACAAATCATGAAATAAACAAATAAACACTTACGCATTGCAGGACTCCAATATCCACTTATTTATTACACAAGTGACATTTCAAGCACCACTGCTCTTTATCAGAGTCTGATGAAGAGTCCGTGTAATAAATAGGTGGATATTGGAGCCCTGCGGTGTGCGGCCCGTTTGTTTATTTCATGCCTTTTTATTAAACCAGCCGTATTGTGGTTAACAGACTCTGCTGTGGATCTATAGTGTGTCTGGTGTCTGTGAAGTCACGTCGCTGCATGAACCCAATGACCAACCATCCAGTTTACCAGAGAATGACAGTCCTATGAACATTTTGAAAAGAACATATTGTTAAAGATGCCTTGAGGGAATGGGGCCACCTTTGCAAAAGTTTAGTTTAGTTTTATTTATTACTTTCTTCTAATGGGCAGCATGGTGTGGTTAGCACTTTGCCTCACAGCAAGAAGGTTCCAGGTTCGAATCCTGGTTTGAACCCGGGGTCTTTCTGTGTGGAGTTTGCATGTTCTCCCCATGCTAGCGTGGGTTCTCTCCGGGTACTCCGGCTTCCTCCCACAATCCAAAAGACATGCACATTAGGTTAATTGGTGACTCTAAATTGCCCGTAGGTGTGAGTGTGAGAGTGAGTGGCTGTCTGTCTCTATATGTGTTGGCCCTGTGGTTGGCTGGCGACCAGTCCAGGGTGTACCCCGCCTCTCGCCCGAAGTCAGCTGGGATTGGCTCCAGCTCCCCCGCGACCCTGACGTATAAGCAGTATAGATGATGGATGGACTTTCTTCTAATCTGTCATTACCATTAATCTCTCATTACCATATTACCAGATAGATAGTCTTGATATTAGTATCAATATAGCCTCATGTGTTAGTCAATAACATATTGTTTGAGATGACTTAAGGAAATGGAGCCACCTTTGCATAATACCAAGTTTGTTGGTTTCGTCTAATCCTCATTACCATTAACCTCATCTGACTCTTAAGAATTTGCCTATTTCTTAAAGTCTCTGATGTATGCAAATCTATTCCTCATGTTTACTGTAAAGGGACAGGGTATTTATAAGAGTACCGCTCTCTAATAAGTTGTTTATAATTTGTAGAGGCTATTTTCATGGTTACAAAAACATTGTTTTCTATTTACATCTTATTGGTTGCTGGTAGTTTTGGATGCAGCTCTCTTATCAATGATTCCTTTGGGGCACAAGTCAAGTCAGTTTTATTTATATTGCCCAATATCAGAAAACACACAAATGTTCCTCAAGGGGCTTTACAATCTGCACAAGATATGACATCGTGTATCTTAAGGCCATTTCTATCACCCTTCGCACATCAGCAGTGCCGCAGAGAAGAGGCCAGTGAAAGATTCATTGTGTGCAAATGCTGTCATGCTTCCTGGGGATTACGGTTATTGTCTAACAGACATGTACAGTTAAGAGCCGACCTCTGGTTACTTCATTTGTAATACTATTGTTTGTCCACTAGGGAGCAGAACAGAACGTTTTTGGAAGCTGAGTCCTTCCAAATTAGTTCACAATGTGAAAACTGGTTCAAAGATGTTGAGAGCCTCTTTTCTCCAAGTATTGTCCATATATTTTATTGTAAATGTATAAGCCATGTTACTTTAAGTGCTTAATATTCCCTACTTAATTCAGTTTTGTTCCCTTTCCACAACTGTTTATATTTATTCATTTAGTTTATGATGAATTCGCAGTTTCCCCCCAAACTAAGGCATACTTCAGACCATTTTCCTTGAGTGTCAGTTTTACTGCCTAGCCCTGCACAATCCAAGCTCCCCCTGCTTTCTCATCTCTACCCATTTGTCTTCTAGCTCTCCCTTTGTTTGCAGTCTTGCAAGTGTTAGCATCTCTCTCCCCCCTCTCCTTCTTTTCTCACACAGACACAGACACACAGAGACACACACACCATGACCACCACAACTCTCCACGGGAGAGTTCTGTCATGCTCTGTAGATTGGATGTCCCAGGGTGATTAACTATTGATGTGGAGCTCAGGTAACACACCTGATATCTGGGGGGACAGGGAGAAAGGAAGGGAGGGAGGATGGGGGGGGGGCAGGGAGGGAGGGAGGGAGGGAGGGAGCGGGGGGGGGGGCAGGTAGAAAGAGAATAGCATGGGAAAGGTGAGGTGGAGGTAGAAAAGAGAGAGTGAAACAGAGAGAAATAGTGTACCGGGGGGGAAATAGACACACGACGAGTGAGTGTGAACAGACAAACAACAAATAAGCAGTCACATATGCTCCAGATCTACAATCTACGGGCCCTTTTTGGATTGGAGGGCTGAATGGATGCTCAGGCCCAGTAGCCAATAGCAGAGCTGCATATTGTGATGACTCAGGGCATAGCTGAGGAAATGGGATGCCGAGATGAACAATGTTTGTGTGTGGAGGGTAGATGTACAAACAAATGGATCACTGTCAAAGAAGAGACATCCATTTGTCGTTAACTACACACATCATGGCTCTGCTCTCCAACCCCCTTCCCCCCTAAATTACTTTGCATTCCCTTCAGTTTATGGGTGTGTGCATGTGTGTGTTTACCATGCAAACACACCTACTTCGTTGTGTGCCTCAGCATAATTACAATGAACTCACCTCTTAAATTCTTTATCTTCACATCTTTTCTGCCTGATAAGCATCTGTCCGTCAACCTCCCCCCAGGTAAACTGCAGTAACAGCTTTTTTACTTCACATCTACAGGATTGTATGTGTCTAATGTGTATTGTGTTGTACTTCTGTGAATGAATGAGTTGGTTGATTAATCAAAGCAAAGATATCCACATCTATTTTTTTTTAAATTTTGTAATATACCTGGTTTTTACACTACTTATTTTAGACACTTTAATCCTGCACACTCTGCACACTCTGCTGCTGTAACAAGTAAATTTCCCCTGATGTGGGAAAAATAAAGTGTCTCTTATCTCTTAACACACTCTTCACAATAATCAGCTGCTATTGTTTTAATTAACTGAATTCAACTGGTGAAATTTCTGCCAAAAATACGAGACACACAGACAGACACACACTTGCAGACACAAAGGCTGAGTGCAGATGGTGTTAAAATGTGGCTCAGCACAACAGTTTGCTGTGGATAGCTAATTATGTTGCTGATTACAAAGATACATTACAAAGCATTTTTGCCAATATGGTTTTAGTAGTAGTGCTGAATTCATCAGTCTTTCAGAAGAACACACACACATACACAAAAGGTGAAGATAGATAGATAGATATATAGATAGATAGAGAATAGTATCAATGTGTTAGTCAATAACATATTGTTTGAGATGCCTGAAGGAAATGGAGCCACCTTTGCATAATACCAAGTTTGTTGGTTTCGTCTAATCCTCATTACCATGAACCTCATCTGTCTCTGATGTATGCAAATCTATTCCTCATGTTTACTCTAAAGGGAGAAGGTATTTATAATATCATAATATGGGTACCGCTCTCTAAGAAGTTTTTTTTTTTTTTTTAAAGTTGCGACTAGAGGTTTTTTTCCCCATGATTATAAAAATATGTATAACCTCATACCAAATATTTTATTAGAGGATTATTCACAACTTGGCAACCCAAAAAGTTTTTTATCCTAATCAAGCATTAGTAACGGATTTATCAACCATTAATACAACATTTAATTACAACCCATTACAGCTGAAACTATGAATCATGCAGTCCATTAGTTGACTGAGAAGCTCGATGAATCGTTCAAGTTATTTATCAAACAAAAATACCGGAATTTCTTTGGTTTATGCTTCTCGTATGTGAGGATTTGCTGTTTTTGTCTGTTTTATATTATTAATGATTGATTATGAAAATGAGCTTTGGACTGTTCCTGAGACCAATGAAACAACGTCAGAATTGGATCTGCGAAACTGTCATGAGTGTTTTGTTATGTTTTTCAGGCATTTTACAAATTCAGTGATCATGAGTCAATCCATTGAAATTGTAAATAATTTAAACAGATGTTGCAGCCATTCAACTTAATAAATATGCCTTATTAGACAATTGTACCTTAATATGGTGTATCAATATGTAGCCTAATACAATTATCAACTCTATATACATGCTTTTAAGCATAATCACTCAAATTTGCAGATAATCATTCAAGCTTTTCGGTGCCATCAGAGGCAATACCACCCTATATCAATATATAAATATATCAATACCACCCTATATCAATATAGAAATATATCAATACCACCCTATATCAATATATAAATATATCAATACCACCCTATATCAATATAGAAATATATCAGTACCACCCTATAATTTAATCACTTCTCGTGATCACAGAGACATGATGTCAGAGAAATGTGGCCAGTTGTTGCCCTCAGTCCGAACTAGCCGATGGCCAAACCTGTAAGCCAACTGTTGATAGTATCAACACAGCTGGAGTCACATGTAACAGAGGTAAAGTACCTGTGTGAGCAGATACTCCCCACCCTTATTGTGCTCTACTCGACCAACCACTCCGTCAGTCCTCCACCCCCTCCTCCCTCCTCCCTCCCCCCTTGCCGCTCCCTTCCTACCTATCCTGCAGCACCGCTAGTCCCGCCTTTCACCGCCCCTGAGAGAGAGGGGCCGCGAGTTAAATGTTCCCTTTGCGCGTCTTGGATAGCCGGGGACCCATTTTACTTTAGCCCCCGACTCTTTAATACACGCTCCCTAAAAAGCAGGACTACCACAGTTTCACCCCTCCACCTGCCCTGTGCTACGTTCACAGCCACAAGGTAAGGCCAGCACAGGCGAGCTCACGTCCTCGCCTCAACAGGTGTATCCGAAACTCAGCCAGGTTTTACTCAACAAAACAGCGCTTTTATGTTGTTTTTTCCGCGCGTATAGTTGCAAAGATTAAGCTCACGTTGTTGAAAAAGACAGCCGGGAGCTCTTCCGTGCTGTTTGGCTCTTTTTTATATTTAACGCTCAGGTGCGGCGGCCGAAACCTCCTGAGACGCAGGTGTAGCCAGGTTGCTGTGTTGCGTTCATGTCCTTTGCGAATTGTCTTCAACGAAAACTTTACCACGAGCAATTTACTTAACTGACGTGATGTTTTTAGTGAATTTAGCGGGAGGTTTATTTAAGCTATTTTTCACATCCGGTACCGTCGATATTTACAGTCTTGAATATACTTTGTTGGGTCACCGTTTACTTATGTATGTATCCATAGTATATCCAAAAGAGAGGCTAATTCCAAAAGCGTTTTTAAATGCTCGTTTTGACTTTAGGGCTCTGTCTTAGGACTTTGAGGGTTTTGTTTTTTTTCCACCCATGATACGTGTCCTCGTTGTTCATTATTTCCTAGAAACCAAACACTGAAAACACAGCTACACTGCCATACTATACTTGAGTGACATTTTTACGAGGTCTTATCAGAGTTTGTCTTGTGATATGAAACACGCAACGCAGCTGTCGCTTGATCGCAAACTCATACATGACCAGAAAACTAAGATGAGCGTCACCTTAAAGCCTATCTCATCTGATTTCTCGTTGGCAGCCCTCGTGCTTGTTTTTCCTCCGATGAACATACCTGCAGCCGAACACCTGCTCGGCCAAACCTGTCTCAGAACGATCGGCTGATATTAGAAAAGGTGGTTGGGTCACTCCTGCTGTTTAAGAAAAAGCAGTGCCAGTCGTGCCAGCTTCAGACTAACCTGCATGTTGATTGAGATATCATCCCGAAATTCCTTGCGGTTGTGTCACGAGGTGTGCCTTTACCCACAGGTGACGCTTTATTATCACGGATGAACAGGGTGAGCCCACCTAGACTGAAACAGCCTGCTGTATTTGAGAAATTGTGTACTCCTGTATTAAGGCTGTCAGGCCTAATCTCATAGTAAATGTCACCCCAGGAAGTGTTACCATGGGCTGTGGGGCCATATTGTGTAAGCATTATTTGTTAATGTGTTCCAGCCCTTCTTCGCGTCCATCTGTGCTTCTTTATTTGCAGTACATTATGCTAATGAGATACTGTCACCCGAAACCTTGCTGCCATTTCTCAGACCCCTGCTTCATTTGTTTATTTGGCACAACAGCTATTTACTCTTGGAAATACTGGACCCGTTGACCTGGCCAGCCCAGCAGACCATTTTGCAATTTCCAAAGCCTATATATATATATATATATATGTGTGTGTGTGTGTATATGTGTGTGTGAGTAACCCTCTGAGAAGATCTTTAGTAGTAGACTTTATTTACAGTATATTTAATTTACACATTCTTTCAAATGTTGATGAAGCGTAAAGATATAAGGGCATGCGGAAAAAGACATGTTGCCATTATAAACAGCTTCTCATGTGCTTTGGCAAGTCAAGTTTTTTTCCACTTACATTTTGTTGTCACTGAAATCCAAGCCCCGAAGGCTCTTGGCCTTAGTTTAACTTATCTATGCAGTGCCACGGGCTCCACCGTTCATCTTAGATTTAAGAGGACAAAGTATTATTCTACAGATATGGCATCATTATCCTTAACCGTGTGTAGACTTTGAGCACACAGGGGATTTCAGACTGAGGTATTTTTATTGCAGACGTTGTACCCACTAGGTCAAATTATATTTTGGCATCTTAGATTTCATCATCAGAATCTGTTTTGTGATGTGATAAAAGAAAAATCCATCCCACCGATAATTATTTCATTTCATATTACAGCTTTTGAAAGGGTACAAATCTGTCTCCAAGCTGTAGTTTGCAGCAAGCCACACTGTATGACCTGAAAGCTTAAGTTAACTGTGTCAAAGCCCATTTAGTCAAATCAATCACAGCCATACTAACCTACTCTAGCCCGTCTTGCTCTTCAAGGGGCTCCAATTGGATTATTTTGCAGCAAACAAACCTAGGATCAGTTAATCATACTTCAATTGTAACATGTGAGGCAAAATAAACAGCTTGGACTGATTCGTGCTCACTCCTTGGAAGTTACGTCTCCCCTCTCAACAGGGTGCATTGAGCTAATGAACCCCCACTGTGGAAGCTGCAAGGCTGCTCCTCCCGCTGTGCTAAATCAAGAAAATGTTAGTCTAGATTATGGTTATCAGAGAGGGATAATTACTACCTAATTACCATCTTGTGTCACTCTTAATGGATGAAAATTCTGCCTGCGGAAGCTGTAATTGGTTTGATTTTCAATAATGCACAACTGAAACCCCTAACCCTGCATTACAAACATTTTGAGCATCGATGATGGCAGAGATTTGAGTTTGTAATATTTACAACACTTTGTTGAAGCCTAAGTGGTACTTGGCTGCTCAAAAATTGCCATTTATGGTCTTTTCATTCTCGGCCTTCTTCATGCTCTTAATCTTAAGAAAAGACCATTTACCATAGAACGTAAGTGATTTGCACAGTTGAGTAATCTTACTACTTTTAGAAAATCTTCTGCCTGTGCCACTTTTAAGAAATATGGCATAAATATGAATATGGCATTAAGAAAATTAGACACAGTTATTGGAGTTTGAACTGTCATACAAAGCAGGCCAGTGTGTTAAAAAAAAAAACTTTGCATAATCATATAAAATAATCAAATTGATGTTCAATGGAATGGCTCTTCTTTCACAGTTATAAATTACATCAGAAATAATTCTTCTTTCTTTGTGTGTAAAACAAAATATGATGTAATTTTGTTTTTGTTTAATTACAATTTACTGGTATAAAGAATCATTACTTTGGACAAAGTTGTAGTGTTCATATTGATAATTACGATCATATCATCACCACACGACTCACTAAATAGTAAGTATTAATATTTGATTATTTATCAGATATCTCATATTGTTAATAGCGTATTGGGTAAAACTCAAAAGGAAATAGAGTACAAATGTATTTTGGAGGCAACTTTTGTTCTTAAACAGTATTTATGAGTTGGACTTAATAGACTCATTAATGATGTAAACTGTAAAAACATGCTGCGCATGCAGGTAGAGACATTGACCGAAGATTTCACTTAACTGTAGGTTCAGAAATCTATATCAATAAATGGGAATGTGTCTGATAAAATATTTCCCTCAGCTCTTGTCTGCTTAGCATGACGCCTCTTAAGTGTTTCCATTCCAGACATTAAATATGTTTCTCTACGGTTGTAACATTTGTGCCTTTTTCATCTCTATTTCGTTTCGTCACCCAGATCAGCTTGTCATTTCGTATCCCTCAATTCTCTTAATCCAGATAATTTCCTGAGCCCTCCCTGTGAGCAGGGTAACCAGACTCCATCGTTAGTAAGTCATGACGCATCACAGTACTCGGCAGACAGTGGCTGGTTTCTATAGTTACCATCAACAGTCTGGGCTGAGAAGTGTTTGTAATGATATCCTCAGGACAATGCTAAACAAAATGGTGGCCACCTTGAGTCCTCTTTCTACCAGATCCCAGCTGTTTATGGAGAGAAACTTCATATTGTGGACAAACAGATGGTTGATACGCTATATAATCCTGTTAAGATGCTATCAGGAGATGGTCAGCAGACACAGTATGGGCCATGCCATTTGATATAGATTCAGACGTAACTAACGACATCAAGGACGATAAAACGTGACGGGAGAGATGCCTTGTGGGGCTGACAGGAGAAAATAACCACTTATAATGTTCAGGATCGCAGGGTGTTATCACAGAACACACTGAATGAGTTGCAGGGTACGTTCTGGATAGGTTGCCGGTCTGACACAAACAGATATAGAGCCACATCCACACCCACAGCTAGTTTACAATTGTGTAAACTACAATTGTGGAATGAAATCCACTCAAGCACAAGAACATTTTAGCCAGATTAGGTTTTAGCCTAGTGCCTGTTCCGTTTTATTTATTTGTTTAACTAGGTGCAGCAGTTCCATGTAATGAGTTACTATGCTAACACAGTTGAGCGACACTTCCTTACAAGGTCATGTAACCGTAGTTTCTTTTAGCCTCCTCTAAAGTTATGATTTGATAATCTATGGTGTGGTGCAAATGATGGCAGAGCAGCATGTTTAAATTGCTGGATGCCATATGCAGTGCAACAAAAGGAGAGCTTTTGGAGAAAGGAAAAGCCGTTCTTTTGGCTGTGGCTTTCATTGCTTACTTAACGCGTGCATGTCCCGGTCCGAAGCTACAACCACACCTTTGAAGTGTCATTTATATGTTATCCTCCTAAGGTCACTGAATTCCTTAAGGTTTAACACCCTGTGCAAGGAGAGCACGGGTTAGTCATTGTAGAATCGGAAAACCTGGATTATTGATGGCTCTCTGTAACGAGGTTTTCAGTGTTGATGATTAATCCAAGAGAAAGGGAGAGTGAGTGTAGGCATATAGGGCAGAGGCTATGACATGGTGGCATGATAATGGCTCTTTGTGTTTGTGTTTGTGAATAGAGCGGCCGGAGGTTTAGAATGACGTTGGTGCTACCCACACCGTGTCAGTGACGGCTGTGCACTGAGTGAGGAGGGATGAAGGGGTGGAATTGAAATATGGGGAAAGAAAGGCAAAAGTTTATTGGGAAAGGTAAACCATTGAGGGTCAAAAATAAATAACCACACAGTATGTACGACAGAACCGAAACTCAGTTGAGAATAAGGACATGATTGAGTTTCCAGGCTTGCATTCATTGTAAAATTTTGTCCTATGTTAAACTTTAGCCTTCTTGCATCGTGGGTGACTGATAAGTGGTGAGCTAGAGTAAAGTTGATAGAGAAGATACTAGTTAAAGATGGCAAACTATACACATCTACTAAGCTGTTCTTTATCAAGCTTTTCTGTGTCCTGGTTAGGCATCTTTCTCCCCTGTGATTTTATGTCAGGCTCATCCCTAAAGATGTAAGAGGGAAAGTATTTGGCCCCATTTGCCCAAATAATTCTCAGTGTTAAATGTATAACCTACATATCATGTATGATTAATTTCTCTAACCCAAAAATAATTTGATGTTTCTATACTTCAATTCATATCGTAGCATAACATTGCTTTTTTTTTGACAACTGTTGTTTCTATTTTGATATCAAGTTTTAACATTGTTAATTTCTTTATATTTTCAGCCATGCTACTACCCTCGTCACTAGTACTCCTCCTTGGCCTCCTCACCTGGAGTCCCAGTGCATCATGGGCCGCTAAAGTGGTCGTGGTCCCACCCATCATGTTTGAATCCCACCTCTACATTTTCAAGACGCTGGCTACGGCTCTGAAACAGGAGGGCCATGAGGTCCATTTTCTAATTTCAGAGGGGCGTGAGGAGCCCCCTTCCCCTCACTACCACTTACAACACTACCCAGGGATCTTTAACAGCAGCACGGCTGACAATTTCCTCCAGTCCAAAGTCAGCAACATCTTCTCAGGCCGCCTGACATTTCTGGAACTGTTTGACATTCTTGACCATTACTCTCAAAACTGTGATGCTGTCGTTGGCAATGCAGAGGTAATGACCCGCCTCAAGGAGGCCAAGTTTGACCTGCTGCTTGTGGACCCGAATGAGATGTGTGGTTTTGTGATCGCTCACATCCTAGGTGTGAAATATGCTGTATTCAGCACAGGCCTGTGGTACCCCGCAGAGGTCGGTGCCCCAGCCCCGCTTTCATATGTACCAGAATTCAACTCTTTGCTGACAGACCGCATGTCTCTGGTCCAGAGGATCACCAACACAGCTGTTTACCTGGTGCAGCGCTTTGGAGTCCATTATATTGCATTACCCAAGTATGACCGGATTATGAAGAAACATGGAGTGAAGCCTCAAGTGGCCATGGCTGACTTGGTGCAGGGCAGCCGACTGTGGATGCTATGCACTGACATGGCTCTTGAGTTCCCCAGGCCGACCCTGCCACATGTGGTGTACATAGGAGGCATCCTCACCAAACCCCCCAACCCACTGCCACAGGTCAGTACCGAGACACACACAGATAGCTGACAAACACATGATTAGACTGACAAAGACATACAAGATTATAGCTGTAGCTGTGAGGGACAGCTAGACAGCATAGAGGGCATATGCAGTCTATCACTTTTGAGAATTTCCTGTGTATGTAATATTTTACATACACTGTAAAAATCATTATGTATATTGTGTTAAATTACGTTTTTGGAAAATAAAGTGAGAAACTTTATTAAATAAAATAACCAACAGCAATGTCTGATTCAGACGAAATCCAATGTAAATCAGTCCTCATCACTGATATGAAACTTTGCCAACAATGGCGTCATAAACCCAGCGACGTTAAAGGGAGAGTTAGCACAATAGAAACCACATAGCAAAATCTCACAGTATTTAGTATACTGTACATCGTCATAATGTTAAGTCCTGCTACGGAGTCAATGTTCTTGTGTCTGATTAGTGAACTCTACTTTATAGTGAGAGATGGTCTTTTTAATTTTTAGATCCAAATGCTACAATTAGAAAAATCACAAATGTGTCAACGCACTTTCAGAGCCGACTATGAGTGCTGGAACATAAAATGTTGGCTCTGTGCCATTTGTAGCAAACATACTGCAGTACAATGGCTATGTCATGGTAACAGAGTTTGACTATGTACATTATGCATATGTATGGTTTCATGGGCAGTATGAAAAGCCATATTGTTATGCTTCACTCTGAATTTGGAGATGTTCATCAGTTTTATATTAAATTTAGAATAGCCTAAGCGTTTACACACTGTTTCCTTACATTAACAATAGTGGAATACAGCCATGGATGTTTTGCGCTCTGCCTTTGTTAGTACGTGTGTTGAGGATTTGAAGAGATTTAATATAAAAGCAAGAGGAAGAGCCTGCCCTTATTTGTTTTATTCCTTTGCATAAATCCATCAGTTTCTACCAACCGTGTCTTAATTATTCAAAAGCTGTCCTGAAAAAAAAAATTGGCAGTGGCTCCTTTTATATCATATTCAAGAGAAAGTTGCTTGTCTCACTCATGAATCCCTGGCTGCTGCATATATGATGAAGCTCATTGTTCGTTCTCATACAGAAAGTACACATCTCTATTTAGTTTTTGTATCTGTCCTTGCTTGCACCCATTGTCTTTCCTATCACTCGGTATCTCTTATTATCACATCCTGCTACAAAGTGGTCCTTTATAGACGATGCTGGGGTGAGGATGGGTTTGGGTTGAATAGCGGTAGATTTTGAGCAGAGAGGGAGGGGGGTCATGGAGAGCAGAGGCGGGTGGTGACGGGGGTTAGTCCAGCGTTTGAACGCCGCGAGCGCAGGCCGTCGGTATCTACTGTGGGGGGTTTCGGAATGCCACTCCAGCCAATAGGGAGCATTGTACCGTGTTGTGTGGAGGGAGTTATAATGGAAGTGGAGGGAGAATGAGGCCATTGTTCTGGGCAGAGCCCTGGGGACACTGGAACTCTTTTACGGGGTTACTGAGGCTGCGTTGTAGGGACAGTAGAGCTCAGTGTGCCCCTGAGGTTGCTCCGTGCCAGGGCCAGCCTTAGCTGCTGCAGCTGGACCATTAGCCTCTCTCCATCTACTTGTCCTCCACCTCTTGTCACTCCAACATGGCTGCTCCCTGATCTCTTCACCCCACTGTCAATCCATACTTCTTCACTTACCGTTCTCAAATTCAGTATTTCGCTTTACATTACACTGCTACCATCTTACATGCACAAACAAACCCAAACACGCAAACACCCGATTCTAAACTGCCAAACTTCTGTTCCTTATGACTTCTTCTTTACAACATCTGCCAAGTTAAGAGCATTTTTGATCAGCTAATGGCAGTTCTGTGTTACCACCCAGCAATTGTACTTTGTGGCCTGTTCCTTGGTAACGTGGGTAACTCCTTTGAGTAAAACCCAGAACAGGTCTGCAACCGACAGAAACGGGAGGTGGATGGTCTTCATTTTTCCAAATGTCATGTCTCTAGTTTTGACTGCCTCAGTGTTGGTAGAAACCGATGAGTACTGCCGGCCTTATTTCTTTTCTTTTGATTTAACTATAAAGCTGACATTTTAAATGCTCCAGCAGCTTTTTATTGATAAACCAAAGCTACACCATATCAATGGATATAAATAGCATTTAGGATTGGTTGGCAGGTGTAAAATTTTGCATGTGACCTGATATTCACCATGTAAAAAGTGCTTATCAGGTGTTTTTGAATTAGATAATTAACAGTTTTCTTGTCTAACCCTTTAACCCTGTAACCCAATTTTGTTAAGGAAACTAATAGATAATAGAAGTGCATCACACAAGAAATTCAAATCACCTCCATTTAGTTGGCAGCAAAAACCTCAAATATATCAAAACTTTGCACCTAAAACCAAAATGTACATGTTAAGGGTGCAAGTATGTTGCGAATGTGTGGACTCGGTGAGAATGTTTGAGAGTAGACTTTATTGTTAGTATTTAGAGTATTTGTTATGTATCTGGTGACTAGCTGCTGTATTGAGTTTTATGGGGTTCTGCAAATTATTGTTAATCAGCTGTGCTGTGAAGTCACAAAGGAATTTGCAACAGGCAGCAATACAGAAGAGATAAAAAATAATCATGTCACATTTACTGAAGAATGATACTGTTATAGATCTAAATGAAAGGACAAGTTTCTTTGTGGCAAAAATTGGAAATTCTAGTGCCTTGTAGATGCAATGTGGTGAAACAAGAACATCTAGATGTGAGATCACTAGGTAAATGATACCGTTCCATCAATGGCTTTTAATTAATATCCTAATATGAAATGATGGTATAAATGCAGCAGTTAGCACCAAATTGCAAAATGCAACCTCAGCACAACCATACTTGCAGTTCTGAGGCATTAATTTGCATATATTTAACAGCTTCATCCATTAGACATTCTGTGTCTTGCTTGAGAAACATCTACTGTAGATTTCTTTTACGTTATAAACCCCCTGCATTTGAATTTAACCAGTCTACATGGTAACAATTTTACAGTTTGCATCAAATGCAATATGATAACCACAGATTGCACTTGTTAATGGGTTTTGGGAGTCTCTCAGGTTATCCACCTCTTGCTTTTCCAAAATAATTTTTTAAGTCTACTGTATACTCATTGGTAAAGTTGTTCTGCAAAGTTTTATTGAGTTTTGACACCATCAAACATTTATCTGTAAACCTGTAAATCATTTAGAACATGATCATGAAACAGACCTTGCTTTGCCATGAACATGAATCATGCTGTAAAGTGATAAAATCAGCAACAACAATGTTCAAAGTTCATGTGAAGGGTCTCTTTTATTGATAAAGTATGTATCTTCACAGCATTAAAAGTAATATGAGATATATGAGATGTCTCCAATTTGCGTGCTTTGAATGTTTGCAATACGCATGAATGATTGCGCTCTGAAAGGAGAAACTGTCACTGTAAAAACAGAAAGGAAAATGAGAATTTAAGGGTTGAAATTACAGCACAAAGCATAGCATAGCCAGTGTTGCACTGTAATATTACGTTTTATTTTCACGGCCAAAGAAACTCTGCAATTAGCTCTCACTGCCTTTCTTAATATTCCCACAGGATTTTGAGGCATGGGTGAATGACACAGCGGAGCATGGCTTTGTGGTTGTGTCATTTGGAGCTGGGGTCAAGTACCTTTCCCATGACATTGCCCACAAACTGGCAGGAGCCCTTGCCAGGTTGCCCCAGCGTGTCGTCTGGAGGTAAATATCTATTTTCTCATTCTCACTCACGCTGTACACAGCTGTCAATGTGGCAGATATGGACAGAGTTGAACAACATTTTTAGTGAGCTTCAAGTTGCAAGAGTTTTCTCCACTCAGAACTATATGTATATCGTTAAGTCTGTCATGAGACCAAAGTCCACACTCCCACCTCACATTTGCTTCATTGTATTACCTGAAGTCATTCAGTTGATCTGTTCTCAGGAAAACTTAAAAAGGGAGTGGTGATGGCTTTCATTTTAAAGGTGGAAAAGGCTTTTTTATTAAATTAGCGAAGTCTCATAAGACACGTGCTTTATCTGGAACATTTGCTTAATTAAACACATGATTGGACGGATGAAATGTATCTGTTTGGATTTGTGCATATGTGTGTCTGTCACAGTCTATACTATGAATACAGGCATTTATATGTGCAGGATGAATTGATAACAAGAGGTCATTCGCAGAGTTACCCTAAATGTTTGTGTTTGCCCAGTACGGTGTGATTGTAATCTTATCTCTTGTAATCATTTGCACAGCAATGTATATGACCTGAGCAGGAAAACACTAGAAATAGAGAATAGAGTTGGGAAAGTGGGACTGATAGAGGAAGAAAAAAGTGTGATACATAGTTTCACAGTACTTAAAAATTCTATAGATGAACCGGTTAATCTTTGACTCGTATCTCAATATGTTTAAGAGTTTGTTATTCATTTACCACATTTTTTTGTGTCATTTTTATCTCACAGATGACTAAATAATAGTTATCAAAGTGGACTGGCTTGAGGTTGCATCATCAGTCAATAGAATTTGTTTATATAGGTCAGTCTAGTCTGATATGTCCAAGTAGTGCATTACAAACATGGACTGCAGGAACAAAGCCTTGTTCCACATCCATACACTCGCGGCCCCAAACTGAACTTTTCTGTAGACCCAGCTTGTGGGTTAATGTTTGAACGTGTGCCTTGGGTGCAGCAGTTGTGGCTTTTAACCTAAGGTCTTCACATGTACAAACACACCACACAAGTTTCAATGTCGTAACTGACAGAATGACAGAGACATGCTATGAGTTTCAGCTCTACCTTTTAGCATTATCATAAGCACTACAATTCAAAATGTGTGTTTTTATTTACCAATTGGAGATGAATTACTGAACTTTTGTTGAAAACGGATCTTCATTAGGTCCCGAGCACTAAGTGGTGAAGACCTTATCGTATTATTATTATTATTTGGCCAAATGAAAGGTGAGTGAAAACTCACAAAGCTTTATACATGCACCAGTAGTGGTAAAATGGGTTTTAATGGGTCTCGGACATGGGTGTGGCAAATTGACTCGAAAATACAAAAATAAAAAATTTGAAGATGAAGCCCTCACATTTAGATTTGACCTCCATGCACCAAATTTGGTAGGCATGTCTATCATGTCTAGACTTTTAAAAAAAGCCTCTTGGAGTCATACCCTACAACCCTCAGAAAGTCTGCCATTTAAAATATAATGTGAATTTTTTGTGTAATTGCCATACGCTGGTGTCATACTTAAACAAACTCATCCTAGGAGATTAACTGAATCCATCTCAAATTTAATCAGACTTCACTTTCCACATGTTTGATAAGCGTCCTGACCTGTTTTATACTTAATTCTTGGAGGTTGACCAGATCTGGCTCAAATGTGATTGTAAAAGCCTTTTCCAATTTTCGCATATTTGATAAGAGTCCTGGCTGGCAGACATCTTCAGAAGTGCAAAGTAAACATACAACGTAACTAATGTATATAAACAGATATCTGGATATGAATGCAGAATATGTAGGCAGGGGGGGGAATTGTTGGTATCAGAAATGTTCTGGTATCAGTTTGTAGTCTATTTGTAGTCAGAGCAGTATTAACCAATTACATTTTAGTAACAGTCTGTGTTTGTTTTTTATAGCTGCCCTTATATATGCATTTTCTGTTCGTAGAGAACAGAAATGTCGTCTGGCCCGGATCCACTGGCTATACCAAAAGCTCAGAGAAATTGCCCATTGTCCCAAAAAGCTAAATCATCATCAAATGATAACCAGTGGTTTACGAGATTGCAAAGCAACCTATCTACCCAGTACTCTGGCCTATTCTGATTTAAGTTCTAACATCTAAGCACGTGAGAGTGGTAAGAAGGTAGGAGAGAGAATTGGATGATTCTTTTGTGCTTTTTTCAGAAAAAAAATATTAGTAAAGCTTAATATGAAGTTGAATCATAAAGCGGAGGAGCAAATTAAGTTTGTCTTGTAAGGGTTACACAGATGACAGTGAGTCTGTTGACATATAGTAACTGGAATACCAATTCAAATAACATTGCAGAGAGGGGGAAAAGTCAAGCTCAGATGGAATATGATATATAATATAATAGTCACAGACGGTTCCTATGGTACTTCAATGGCATTTAGCAAAGCCTCATAATAACATTTTGACCCCCTATTAACACAGTCAATAACACAGGTAAACTGTTCATTTTCATATCAAACAATGATGCTTCGAATGTAGGTATCTGACCAGGTCTACAGGTGGAGTGAGATAATGATCTAAAATTAGCTATAGGCAGGAGCCTCAAGTAAGCCCCAAAACTTTGTATGCGACATTGAATGATAAACTGGCTTTCAGTGGCTGTGACAAACTAAGAGGATGTAATAGGAAGACTGCTGATTTGAAGGACAATGACGCAGCCAAATGAATCGTGTCATTGATAATTGGCTGCATGAATGTAGGCTTTGATTGGCAGGACAGTGAATTGGTGCTTTGTTGAAGAGAGAAAGGGAGATGAAAGAGTTTGAGTTATGGAGGCAAGGAGACAGAGATGGACGGATTGGGGGCTGTGATGTAGCATTCATATATTGCGTGCCGCATTTGTCACGGACGCCAACAAACATAAACACAACATTGTACACCTTCACCAGCACAAAAGAAGACAGAAGGTTGAAGCCTAAATGTCTATTAGTGAACAAGCAAAGTCCTTTTGGTGTTTGTTTAGGGAAAAAAATCAAAGTTGACTTCCCCTTTGGTACTGCGACTAGATGTCGCAGTAGAGCACCAGCATCTCAGATCAAAACAAATGCTACCAGTGCCACGACTCTGCGGTCGATTCTCTCGTTCATTATGGACTGACAACCTCTCTTTTCTAACAAATAAACAACGCTGTTAAATGCCACAATCAAATAGAACACAAAGGCAAAATAGCCATTTTTGTGTTTACTGTGTTAACTTACTGAACCAGAGTCTGTCACTGCAGCTTTCCCGCATTCTTCGGCTCAGTGAGTGTGCAGGCTACTGTGCTACTGTCTTAGCTTACTGAAAGACCCATGGACTCACATGCACTAACATGCACGCATGGAAGGACCAGCTACCGAAACAATGAACAGAACTCAGGATGCAATTACTCCACTTTACATAGCAAATAAATGTTCACTGCTGTATCAATGTTCAAAATCTCAGAACATTTACATACACATGAGAAGAGAAAAGAGTATGTGCATAACAGGTAGCTCAGCAGTACTTCATTGTATTAGCAATACATCAGCATCATACAGCTAGTATTAGTTAGCTTGATTAGCAGTAGACTAATCACAAATTAGTTCAATATAAAAGCAAAGTTAAGCTTTTGTTATTGTGGACTTTTACGGTGATGATGATGATAGCGGAGACTTCAGAAAGTTAGTGATCCCAGTTAAGAAAGTCCTGCACATAAACCCTCGTAAACACTGGGACATGTCAAGTTTTATACTTTAGATGATACAGATTAAACAAATGAGATAGAACTTGTTGGTGAGCTTTATAGGTGCTGGTAGGTGGAGTTGTTACCTTTGGACAGACCCAAGCGAGCTGTTTCCCCCTGCCTCCAATCTTTGTGCTAAACTAAGCTGAGTGTCTGCTACAGACATTAGAATGGTATTCATGTTCATATTGAAATATCAGCAACCAAGGGAATAAGTGTATTATCCAAACTGTCAAAATATAACAACAGCAACAATAATTAAACGGTTGTTCTATTATTATATTATTTATATAATATTTAGGGAGTAGATATAATGATAGATGTGACAATGATGGATGTAACCATTTTTGTTAGGGCCTGTCCACACAGTCGTTTTTTTTTTTTTTTTTTTCAGAGTGCTCTGCCCTGTTCGTGCAGCCGCTTTGAGCACTTCTAGTTGTAAATCTCTGAACTTTTCTGAAAAAATTCAGGAAATCAATCATATATTTGATAGGGGAATTCATCACCCTGGTGTGAATGAGAGTCTTGTTCAGGCCGTGTCTGTCTATCCAGAGCTTTAATTGTGATATGTCAGACTATCACAACAGTGACAAAAAAAAAAAGCCCATTTGTAGGAGCACTGAGCAGATTGGCCAGACACTGAACTGACGGTGCAGTGATATTCACCGTATTTGTATCTCTGATTGATCACGTTATGCGCCCACATTGCTGTCAGACTGACAGAGCAGTATGCCATTATAAAAGAATTACTTCTTCACAATTTACATTGTAATTAGGCTGTACTGTATATATTGTTATAGAGAATCCATTTTAAATCCAAGTGGTATGTGTACACTGTTCTCCCACAGCCAGTGGTGTTGACATACTGTGTGCCACTCTGATTAAATGTAAGTAAAGTTAAATATGACTATTTCCTTTACAAAGTTAAATATCAGGGGTTTTCACACACGGTGATATAACTATCTAAACATTGTGTTTCTCCTCCTGTCATGATATTTTCTTTTCCTTCTTTAGATTCTCTGGAGTTCCACCTAGTAACCTTGGCAACAACACCAAGCTTGTTGATTGGATGCCTCAGAATGACTTACTAGGTGAGTATAATGAGAGGACACCAGATAATGTGCATTTCACCTTTTAGTTTGCTTATCCACAGTCAAATTGGCTCAGAATTTATTGCAGATTATATTGGAGCGTATAAATGAAATGTATTTCACAGGACTTAAACTAAGATGCTTTGCATGAAAGCAGCTTCTCAACAATCTGATTTGTTTGTACTGTTGGCCAAGGCATGTTTTGACAATTAGCTGATCCATGGCATTTTTAGAGGAGATGTTCCTACTGTGGGTGTGGCAGACAGCAGTTTTGTGTGGTTGGGTTCCTGCAATACCTTCTTATTAACCACAGTAGTGGGTAGAGCTTGACTGTGTGAGCCACTTTGTGCCTGTCTGGAGTGAGGAATGTGCAACAGCATTCAGATGTTGACAGCCAGCATTGTATTCTGCAATGGTGTAATATCACCTTGGTTAACTAGGGCTGCATATACGGAAACGTTATGTTTGGCCGGCTTTCTGGTAGGTCTGCGAGAAGCATTTCAATTTCCTTTCCGTCAACCAAAAGATTCATTCAATTTAATAAATACAGCATCACCTTCCAATTTTCCCACAATAGTCCACCCAGTTTGTGGCCTAGTTCTAACTGAAGTCCAATAGTTTGTGTCTATTGACAAGAAAGAAACTGCATAACTGAGATCTGAATCTGTCAGTAGCTGTCTCTTTGAATAGGAATTCACTGGGCTTTTTGACCAGTATGTCGAACAGGCTGGTTCACTGACCCAAATGTCTGTGAGCGTAACTCCTTATGAACGAGATTCAAAACAGCACTGCAAAGTTATTATGGTGATATCAAACTTAATGGCTAAAGATACGATGCCCGTCAGTGTGTGTGTGTTTACAATATTCTATGTTTACAGCGAGGCTTTGTGTTATCTAATAGTTTTTGAGTGGTAAGTTAGAGCCACAGTTGTGATTTGTTACAATACTGTTCCTGACTGGAGATCAGTACGATTAATATATATTTTTAATATCTAAATTAATGTTCTAACTGGGGCTCTGGTGTATTAAAGGAGAGGGGGGTTACTGAGATTTTATTTATGAGTTAAATCAGCATGTTGACATTCAACGTTTGGGCTTCAAGTTATGATATGTTTATGTCAGGTGTTGCTCTATTTTTATATGTCTGCACTATAGAGTGTGGGATTTGTTACATTCACATTTGTTTTTCATATATTAATGTTCAGACCTGTTCTGTAGTACTTTGTTAGTCTTTTTTTCACTTTTTAACTTATCAAGAAGTTAATTCTTGATGCTTAAATGATATGTCTTGTATTGCATGGCTTTTAGTTATGTAATATTTGACTGTGATTGAAGGTTTTTGCAATTCAATAGCTAAAGAAAGATATGGTGTTCATATCACTTCATCTAATTTCATCATAACACTTAGGCCTGGCCTACATGAAAGAGCAGTTTTATATAATGACTCATCCAATTTGTGTTGTTCAGACTATAGAATGATTTATTGCATTTGCACAGTGAATATAAATACTATACTGACTCACAATTACAGTAGAGTATTTTCCCATATAATTTAGTGCTAATATGAGTTGTTTGAGTGGTAAAAAACAAACTTGTACAAACAAACTGTAGTAATTCACAGTGAAACTATGAATATGGACATATAAGACTGATTAAAAGGAGCTTTTAATTTTAGTGTGTTTAAAGTGAACTACACCCTTTTTAAAATGTTAAAATGGGTATAGAGAAAGTAAAGCTTTTAGATTGAAATGTCTCTCTTCATAGAAACACTGACTGAAGTATTTTGTTCATTATACCATTGAAATGATGCACACACACCCCCACCTTCATGAAATGTGGAGCAACAGTGAGATACTGCTGACTGTTCAGACGTTTATGGGATCTACTGTATAACCTGCAGACCTAGATAAAAAAATCTAGAAAAAAACAACCTAGCAAAATAAGTGCCCTGTCAAAAGATGACTAATGAACATAACACCTAACATAAAAAAGTAACATCCCTCATCCCTCCTGCAATCTAGGCCATGCCAACACAAGGGCCTTCCTGAGCCACGGTGGCCTGAACAGCATCTACGAGGCCATGTATCACGGAGTGCCGGTGGTCGGTGTGCCCCTGTTCGGAGACCACTATGACACCATGACTCGTGTGGCAGCCAAAGGCATGGGTATCATGCTACACTGGAAGTACATGAGCGAGGAAGACCTCTACACGGCCCTGACCAGCATCATCAAAGACGGCAGGTTAGATCTCTAAGCCTTGTTTGCACAGTCACAGATAAATGCTTTGTATATTAGTGGTATTGTTTATCAGTGCCATCTGGTGACCATATATCATATCAACACGCAATATTAATACATTATTCACCATTTAGCTTTCTTTCATACATGATGGTAATCTCGTGCGTTTGTGCCCACTATCGTGCAAAAAGGTTTCCCATGAAGACCTGTGTCCTTATCTCTGTATGTATGTATTTCCAACCCGTCTCTCCCTACGTAGGTACCGCCAGAAAGCACGTCTTCTCTCCAAAATTCACAAAGACCAGCCAGGCCATCCTGTGACCAGAGCCGTCTACTGGATCAGCTACATTCTCCGTCACCACGGTGCCAACCACCTGCGCTCCGCCGTATACGAGGTGTCCCCTTACCAGTACTTTCTGCTGGATGTGGTTTTCACTGTAGGGGCTGCTTTGGCTCTTGCCTGGTTTGCCCTGCGGCAGTTGGTACGATTGCTGAGGGGGAAGGTCGGAGACCAGAGCAGAGGCGGCAGCATCTCCAGGGATGATGGTAACATGGCCAATGGACATTGCCATAGCGAGAGTGTGGCCAATGGGAAACACAAACGCAACGGCTCCTTGAAAAACGAGAAGAAGATGAATTAATGTTTTGAATGGCCAAGCGGGATGAGGAAGAAGTTGCCCCAAGGACGCAGCTCTAGGACTGGTTTAGTGGTTTTATTAAAGCTTTGAGAGAAAGCTGTTCTTAGGTCTGCGTCGAGAGGCAACTGCTACTCAGAGCGAGCAAGAGGCTATAGGAGGATACACAATGCATCAAGTGGGGACAGAGCAAGGCATTGGGTGCTTAAATTCTGTGTGTATGTGTGTGTGCGTGTGGGTGTATGTGTATGTGTGCACTGAGGCGAATTTAACGAAAACTCTAACCGCAGCAGCTACAGCAATACAACACCAAATTGGAAAGTCATTGAGGATAAATCACAGGAAAGACACATTGGAGGACATTGTCTCTTCATGTGCGTCTTCTCTCCTGCATGTCCTCTGTTGTCTTCCTGCCTTCCTTACCAGTGGAAGGATGATGAAGAGGGGAAATCCCGAGCGCCAACCCCTCATCCTCGGAACAAAACAAGAAAACAAACGGATAACTTGTGAGATATTTAGGATTTAATGTTTTTAACCGCGAACTCTGCTTCAACAATTGTCTAGCAAATTGTAAATAGAGGATACGTCTATTTATTACTGTACAAATGCATTTTAAGGATGGACCTTTTTAACCTTAATCTTGTTTTTAATTTATTTCATGTATCAGTGGTGTGATAGCACGGTGGTAGACGTACACTCCGTCCTCTATGTTAACATTGTGTGCTTCATATTGGTTAAAACAAACAAAAAGAAAAACTGACAGCAGCGGTCACTGTGACTCTGCACAGGTCTGTGCTTTCTGTAGTTGCATTATCCACAGTATTCACGGTAGTCTTGTTTTCAAACTGATCAGAGTATATATTTTCTCTGTTTCCCTTTTCACATGGTTGTGCCAACCTGTGACTGCACTTGGCTGTGCATTTTTCCAATTCTCTCTTAATTGACAGTTTGTTCTGGTAGAGAATAACTCAGCTGAGCAGTGTGAAAAGGGTGATCATGCTATTACCAAAAGATATAATCATGATGACTACCGAGTATACTGTGGATAGGCAGAGCTAGATCACAAATTTGCTACTGCTCGTCCAGTCAGGTGATCAGGGATGAGTTAGAGCATTATTGATTTACGATTACTTGCTTCGTCACTCCCATATCTCAATGCTGCACCCCTCATCTATTTATTAAGTTCTAAGGATACATCACTGGATTGCCATTTTTAGTGCTACACTTGACTTTGTTCATCATTCCTTTATGATTCATTTGTTGGATAATTTCTAACGTAAGTTGCAAATACTAGTTTTAATTTACACTGTTCAGGTCCATTCAGTGCTTCTGGTCTGCGTCCATCTATCTATGTTGGGGTTTGTGTACAAGCTAGGCAACATTATGTAATTATATTAAGTGTGAGTGTGAATGATTCACATTCTGTATGTCCATCCATCCATTATCTATACCGCTTATCCGTCAGGGTTGCGGGGGAGCTGGAGCCAATCCCAGCTGACTTCGGGCGAGAGGCGGGGTACGCTGGTCGCCAGCCAACCACAGGGCCAACACACATAGAGACAGACAACCACTCACGCTCACACTCACACCTACGGGCAATTTAGAGTCACCAAGTCACCTAACGTGCATGTCTTTTGGACTACGGGAGGAAGCCGGAGTACCTGGAGATAACCCACGCAAGCACGGGGAGAACATGCAAACTCCACACAGAAAGACCCCAGGTCCAAACCAGGATTCGAACCTTCTTGCTGTGAGGCAACAGTGCTAACCACTGCACCACCGTGCTGCCCGCATTCTGTATGTGGCCTTTTATAATGCAGATACCTGTGTATGCAGTATGCTTGAATACATGTGTATGTGTGCCTGTTGGTGTTTTAGTGCTTGTGTGTTTTAGATCACTGTACAGCTTCTGACTGAGTGTGTGGATGAAGAAAGGCAGACAGGTATGTTTTAGCCCACTGAGAGCAACGTAAAAAAACAACCACTGGCTTTTTTGCTATTCTCTGAAGTCATGTCATCATACTGAGTCTATGCCCATGCAAAGGATTCTTTAAGTTCTTTTCTTTCAGTAAGATTGAAGTTACCTTCTGTAGCTTTTTTTTTTTCTTATTTCCTTATGTGTCAATCTACTCCACATCATTTTATTCTTGGTTCCTGTTCACCATATGTGTTAATTCTTAATGCAGATGGAGCAAGGCTTTAAGAAAGGTGAAAGAGTAACTTAGTTCCAACAGCAAAGGTGAACTCCCACTACTTCTACAATGAATAATAATGTGTCAAAGTGACACTGATCCCTGCAGTGAAATTCTCTTTTCTTGAACCCCCGTCAAAGAGATCAAAGTACAGGGCAAGCTGAAGGAGTATCTTTGGAGTTTGTGGGGATTCAGTATCTTGCTAATGGACATTTCAGAAGGGCAGGTGCTCGTGGACATGGGACATACAAATCTCATGAACATGAGACTTCAAGTTGGACGATTTATCAAACCACCATGGCCACACATGCTGGATTTTCCTCCATTGTCCTGGAAGTACAGTCCAAACATCTTTTTAAAGTTGCGAAATTGCAAAAACAATTGACGTTCTAGCGAAGCGATTGTTTACCCTCTTACCTAAGCCTCACACGTGGACAATATGGCAATGTAAATTTTTAAGAAAACAGAAGAAATGCTATCACTTAACCTGTCAAAGTTGTTGAGGACTTAACATCCAGCCAACATGCATACAGTGTGTTCACAAATCCTCCATGATAATTAAGAAAAGCTTCATGATCTGCCTTTCCCCGTGAGCTACAATTACACTTGCAAAGCCCGACCCAGTCCTGCTGAAAACACAGACTATTATACTTGAATCATTATCATTTTCATCATCATCATCATCAATTGTAACAGCTTGAGCTGCTGGGTATGGAGGGTCTGCAGGTGTTACACAAGCTATGAACGGGGTCTGGAGAGAAAAAAAATATTTGTGAAGATATATTTTTTTTTAATTATTATTTCAGTATTAATGTTATTACAGCCCATATTAATTGTCCACCCATGCCCATCCTTCACTCCTCTCTTGTGTTTCTGTACTTACTCTGCAGTCTGACATGTCACTGTTCCTGTGATGTTTGTATTGCATCAGCTTGAAGACTTCCTTTGTTCTGTCGTCCATACTGAAACTTGCTTGTTCCATTTGTCCCCCTCTTTGTCTTACTCTTGACTTCCTGGTGTGTTCTGCTCTTTGTGTTCTTGTCTTCCTCCTCCCTCCTAAATGTTAGATGTGTCCACCAAAAACTTCATTTTACCTTTTGATTTTAAAATGACATCAAGTCCTCCATTGTCCTGTCATGTGTGTCCATGTTGTAAATAGAACAATGTAAACAAAATACTAATGCTGAATAAAAATGACATATTTTGTTTGCAGAGATGATTGAAACTTTTTTCTCGAATTGGATTGTGTTTATTTTTTAAAATAGAAATTTAAAGAAGACAGACCAACCAGTCAAAGATAGAGAAAAGTGCTGTACTGTAATTACTAAAGTATGTCTAATCACTCAGCATCTTTTGCTTCTACCGGATGAAAATTGGTTGTTGCATGTTGTCAGTACCACTGTACAACAATGCTGAACATACAAGCACATACGGTCCATGTTTTTTGAGATTGGACAAGGCTGATGCTGATCACACTAGTTGATGCTGCCAGTCTCAGTCTGACGGGGGATGTATAGGCTTTCTGTCAGGAATTGTTACCAGGCAGCAAGAGGTTTTGTAGGTATCAGATGGTAGAATCATCTAAAGTAGGCTACACACACACACACACACACACACACACACACATTCAAGGCCGGGTGGATAGATAGGGTTATCTAATGCTGTATGCTCGTGCTGAGTGAGGCTGGGGTAACAAAACACCCAGCCTGGTACCCTGCCTCGCTCACTGGCCCTGTTAATTATTCACACCGCCTGCAGGGGCCTGCAGATCTCACACACACACACACACACACACACACACACACACACACACACACACACACACACACACACACACACACACACACTCACTCACAGTCAAAAGCATCTGCAGGTATGTTTAATTTACGTTCTTGAAGTTGTTTTCTTTTGTTGTCGCTGGTGGCCAAATCGGGCACTGTTCTGTTAACTGAGACAGGAAGGGGGGGAAGAAATGGAGGGCAGGCCGCTGCTGATGAGGAATCTGATATCACAGAAAGCACAGTGGGCATCATTCATGACATCCTCCATTCATTCTCAGCCACCCCCTCCCTCCTCAGATCTTGTAAGTGCCTATTATCTACCTTTCCTCTCCACCTCAAAGGACAATCATCAGGAGCAATTAACCACTTTGTTTTGGCCTAAGTGAGCTTACTGTATGGAGCAAGAGTCGTCCCTCTTTGCACAAGATCTGCACAAGATATACGTGATGGAACTGCCAATAGTTTGGCAACAGGGTGTGCTCTAGGATATAGTGGCGGTTGCATGTGTGCACTTCACTGAGGATGTTGACTTGCACATTATTGTGTGTGTGACTGACACGCCTAAGGGTGTGTGCCAGTTTTGAAATTGCTGACTTAGCTTTTATGAGCTTAAATGAATGATGGGCCTCCTTCAGCATTTATTCATCTTTGTCACAGCACGTTTATACATCAAGAGATTTACCTATGGATCTGCATGGAGGTTTATAATATTTCTTTGCAGCTTGTTTGAGAGAATTTAAAAGACTTTCCTATCACCAAACCAACCCAGAATTGAACTGAACTTTACTGGATATGTAATTTAAAAAAAGATCTATCAGGATCAATTAATTCATTGGAACTGCATTGCACGGTGGAAAAAGAATCTTATTTTCTCTCTTAAATGAGATTGACCTTATGCGTTATTTGATTGTCCTCACACTCCAATATTCACATTTGAATTGTTGTGAAACCATGTGAAAAACAGCGTTGTTCCCTTGAACAAAAATAGCCCAAATCCAAACATGCATTTTGGGATTTGGCTGGTTTTATTACAGCAGAGTGAGGTGCTACAGTGTTTGCAGTATGTACTTTGCTCTTAAAGCTAAAAATATTTGCTTTGCTTCTGAAAGCACCGAGTTTGTGAGCTTGCGTTTGCAGGCTGCCTTGTTACCCTCAAGATAAGAAGCATGGGAACAACTCTACAGTCTTCACGAATATAATGAGAGGTATGATCGTCATCAAAAAGCCCAGTGAAAGATTATGCAAAAGGATTTTCTTTGGCCCTCTTTTTTTTTAGTCCAGAAAGAAGTAGACAGAAGGATCAGTCTTATGTTTCATGTTCTGAAAGGGTGAGATCAATACAACAGTAGAGTGCAGTTTCTGCTTGTTAAAAAAAGTTGGTCAGTGTAACTGGTACCATGAGGTTGGTGTACTGAGGCAGAAATAATCCTGCAGGTTACTCTTGTTTCCAGCAGAGGGTAGTAGTATTCCATAATCTACGGCTCTGGTCACCTCATGCTTCTGTCTTTTTCCATCTGAATCTCTATTTTATTTTTCTTCTCTCCCACTCTGTTTTGGACCAACAGCTGATGGACCTATAGACTAAATTTGAAGAGGCTCTGAGCACTGATGCAAAGATCTTGCAATATCTAGTGTGAGTGTCCTGCAGTTTCTTGTGTGGAGGCGGGCTCCTGTATCTCCTATTAAAAATCCCTCTATCAAAATCTCTGATCACAAACTCTGTATGACAGATGTGGCCCAGCCATCAGTGGAGGCCTTGGTAAAATTCGGTGCAAACATAAGATGCCTTCAAGTGCAGCATGTGTGTGTGCGTGAGATTTCAAATGAAAGTTAAATGATCCATGTGGAGAGAGAGGGTCCCTTCAGTAGCATCAAAGATAAGACGAATCCACAAAGGGACGAATGGAGGTGATAAATAATTGCAACAACCAAATTTAATTGACATGTGCTGTATTTGAACATGCAGGCCTTATGTGTGCGCATGCGTTTACATGTGTATTTATATGCACATGTGTGTGTATTTGCATGCATTTGTACTCGTGTGTGTGTGAGTGTGTGTATGTGTGTGTGTGTGTGTATGTGTGTGTGTGTGTGTGTGTGTGTGTACGCGTGCATGTCAGGGTGTTTGGGATAGATGGAGCCCTGTCACTGTGTCACCATGGAGATAAGAGAAGCCTGACAGCAAGGGGTAGCGAATGACAGCTTTTATATCAATCATACTGACTTATAACAGCGTGTGTTAGTGTGTGTGTGTAGGAGTGTGTCTGTAAGTTAAGGGGTTAGGAAAGGGTATTAAGCTGGAATCAAAAATAAATCAATGTCATGTGGTTTGTATGCCAACAGCTGTTGTCAGTTTGGCCTCACCTCTCACAGTAATCTCTAAACTCCAGTGACCACACGTAAACTCACACACACACACACAGACGATGCACTGACACACAAACAGGCAGATGCCAGTGTGTGTCACCCATTTGTAAGTGCCTGGACAACACCCAGAAGGAGAGACTTGTCCAAATGTTGTCCTGGCACAAAAATCTACATCTTTCAGTTTCTCTATGATCTAATTCTCTCTGTCTAATTTACTTTTCTGTCCCTCTCTATATCTACCCTAAATTCCATTTCCTTCTCTCAACTTCACTTTTTTTCCCCCCTCCTACAATTTCTTCCCGCTTTGCCATTCTCCCCATATATATTCACTTTCGTTTCTTGCCTCCAAACATTGTCCAACCCAGAGCCTCAGTGAATCTGTAAGCTGATGCAGCATATCTGTGAGGAATTGGGAATTCAATTGGAGAAAATCAGGCTTTTGAGTTTTCAGCCAGATATTTAATTATGGTAGTGAATTATAGCTGTGTCACTGCAGGGACACAGTAGAGAGGTAATATGACCAAGTAAACAATAAATAAACACTAAATAAACATAAAGCTAATGCCATGCTTGATTAGAAGCATAACACCCACTGCTGCCCTTGCTTAAACCTCCCATGCTTATACTTTAGCCAACAGAATCCAAATACTTTCCACTCTATGCATGTGTGTCTGTGTGTTAATACCTAAAAACATATCACTAATATTATCTGAATCCTTTGCCCCACAGCGGATCTCAGACAGTAGCTGAGAGAGAGGCCAGCAGTGAGATGGAAAGATTGGAAGATAGTCAGATAGAAATCTAACCTCCACTGTGATTAGGTACTGACCTCATAGGCCTGCTGTCTGCGCTGATAAAGAAAAAGGAAGACACACACACACACACCCTCTTCCCTATCCCTTATTTTTTCCTCAGTAAATCATTTGATCCTTATCAGATGTCCATTCATTTCATTTCTCTCTTGTCTCTTTCGCTCTGGGTTTTCTCGCTTTTCATATTTCTGTCCCCTCTCCCAAAAGCAAAGGGAAGAGATAATCTTGCTATGATCTGTTGTCAGAATCTATTGTTCACGCAGTCTCCCTCCTTCTCTTTGTTCCACTGAAAGTGGTTTCTGTAAGTTAAAAGGTAAGTTCAAACAAGGTAAACTCGCTACACCTAAAGGATCCACTAATCGAGCATTTCTGCTTCTTTTATACAAAAAACAAACAATAAAAAAAAAAAGACAAAACAAACAAACATTCAAACAAAAAGCACTTCCTGATTTCGTTTTGCTGATTCACCTATTAGGACCATCCCATGATGATGATGATATCATCCCAAGAGCATGGATCCTCTGACAGGAGACAGCAGTGGACACCTGTCTGCTCAAAGTGATGACTGATAAATTTCAGTCAGTGATAAGACAGCCATGCTGATGCCATGTTCCTGAAGGCCTCATCTGATGTCAAATAACTGTGTTACCACACTTGTCAGCTATCAGATATCCGTACTGTCAAACATAACTCATTTTAGAGTCTGGGTTGAAGCAGGGGATAATATGGTTATCTCCTCTCATGCTGCATATCTATTGCACCTCTGTATTCATACATGCACGCGCATGTGCAGACAGACGCTCACACACACCTCCATTGAGTCAGTCAGTGAGCTCTCCATCATTGCCAGCGGTAGCCTGGTGCTCTTTGGTTGGTTGCAGGTTGATGGATGAGTCTCCCTTGAGCAGCTCTGTTAAAGCGCCTCTCTATCAGGCTGCAGCCGCATTGGGCCCTCACATTTGATTAGATCCCAATGGAAGCCAGTTGCTCCCTGTCATCACTCATACAGCATAGGCAAGAGATGCAACAGAGACAGCCATTGGAGCACAGAGCTTGACACGCTGAGGAAGCCATTTCGGTGCAAAGAGAGGATATTATGTGACTCGTGTACAACTTTGTCTTACATGGGTGGCGCTGCACTTTGCTGGGAAGGACAGATAGTTTGAGGGAGAGGGATAGTCATAGAGAGCAGAGTGTGATTTCCATTCTTCTTGGCTTATATTCAGAACCAAAAGCCTCATCCAAGATTCTATCAATCAAATTGCCGACCTATTCATTTAAATTACACCTGAATGAGAATGAGGACCATTACGGCACTTCAAAACTCAAAAGCCTTCTGTCACTCTTTCTCTCTCTCTTTGTTTTCCCTCTCGCCACATCATATTTCTCTCTCTCTCTCTCTCTCTCTCTCTCTCTCTCTCATCTCCCTCTGTTGGTATTTACATGTCAATGACTTCTGTGTAAGTGCCTTTCTCTTTTTTTGTCTCCTATTTACATGTCAGTGGCTTTCGCTGCTTGATGGTGCTGCGTTGAAATGAAAGTAATTTGCTCTGTGACAGTCAGACCATTTTACCAGCTATTACTCTCATCCATTCTGGTCAGTGAATACCAATGACAATGAAACCAGGGAGCTGTGAAGACATTTTGCAAGCTCTCGTGTTAGTGACGCTGGTATGGCTTTCATGTGGTGGCAGTCCTGACCCATTCACCTCTAAAAGAGTTTTTTCTTAATGATATGCAGCAACACTTTCCTTTTTTGCTGGTCTTTGTTAAACTATGCAGTCATTTAAAATCTTTATGCAAGTTAATTACTTTAGCGTGAAGTGTCTGCTGAAATGCAAGGAGAACAATGCTTTATTCTGACTTCTCATCTTGGAAGCAAATGGAATAGTAGTGTTGTTTATTGCTCCAAAACTGCCCGGTCACTGCAGCCTTGAGTCAGGCCTGACATTCTTTATGAACTACACAACAATGTGAAAGCCATTACACTTCCAGCAAATTGCTTTGAAAACTTCATAGTTGCACAAAAAAGCAATTTCAGCATGAAATCATGGTACTTCCCAGTAAGGGCCTGCAGATAAGTCTCGACTGATGATGCAGTTTAAAAATAAAGACTAATTTCCTTTTAATCAGCAGCGTAGACCGTTCCGCCCCCGAGTGTTAAATCACTGTTGAAGAAGTGATTTGAGGATGAGGGATGAGATGTAGTAAGGAGAGGGTGCTGACGTGCCCAGGGTCAGCAGCTCTCATGTCCGGTTGGACAGACGCATACACCAACACCAACTCTCTGCCTTGTTGTTTTTAAGAGTTCCGTTGGCCATTAATGATTTAGTCTTACAGGCAGGACAGAAATATGACTGCTTATGACTGAAATATTGATGGAGTTGTGTGAATTATTAATAGGGCTGATCTCTGGAATAAAGATGCAGTTGACCTACTGTAGTCAGAGGTGAGGTATACTGGTACAACTGCTTTGGTCTATGGATGGTGCTGGCGTGCATGCTGTCCTACAAGGTTTCACAGGGATGTATTTTAAGTGCGTCTGACTTTCGCTGTGTGTACGTGAGCGAGGGGAAAGTGTGTGTTTCTGTGTGCAGGAATGTGTCTCACCCAGTGGCTTTGTGAGTTTGCGACAAACACTCGTCTGTTCCTCGAGATATGCATGAATGAATGAGAGAGAGTTGTACAGAGGTCATCCCGCCAGTGATGTGTTTATTCTTTAAACAACTACATTTCCCACAGATTGTTAGATAGTCAGCTGACAAAGCAGCAGCCGAGCTACAATGCACAGCACTCTTCTGCCAAAACACCTGCGTGCTTTTAAATCTGTTGTGTTTGTGCTGCCTCCAGATGAGTCTAATTTGGCAGTGAAGAGCGGGAGTACTTACTGCAAATCTTACTGTGCTCTTGGATGCAGAAAAAAGAGTACTGGGGTAGAGACATGGCAAACAAACAGTCAAAGCACTGCTTGTTTTGATGGAGGCAGAAGATTGATTCATTTTGTTAACACTGGAAAAATGTGTCTGTTTTTTCCATATAGTTCAGTTCAGTTTCTCTTCTAACCTCCTTGTCTCCTTCCCTTCTTCCCTTAAAGAAGAAAAAAGTAGTCTTTCACCTGCGTTAATATTCACAGTGCCCTTTCGCATCCTCATTTTGGGGCAGTTAGTAAACCATCACATTGGGTTTCACTGCTGGCTGAGTTCTCCTGATTGTCCTCTCTCAACTCCTCACCTCGTCCTCAGTTCTCTCTGACAAATTTGTGGGGCATTGGATTGGATTTCCCCTCTTTTGTTTTATCTTAGCATGACCCTCTGCAGAGCGTTTGACGATGTTGGGTTTTTTTATGGAGCCTTGATGGATAGATATGGAGTTCTGGAGATGAGTTTGACTTGAAGCTAGAGGCAGAGGAGACAGTAATACATGCTAATGATTCGCAAAAATGAGGCCCTAGAGGTGCACAAAGGAGTTTGGGCGTCAGGAAAAATGTCCAGCTCGGGCATGTCTCAAGGAAGGACAAAGAACAAAAGGGGATTATTCTTAAGCGTTTAGGCCTTAGCTAAGTTTGCTGGCTTTGGCTGCTTCGTCCTTCATGTGGGTCAAGAGGACAGGGATGCAGGGAGAGGGGTAAATAGATAGTATCTCCCTCCTCAAGGGATGGAAGGAGGCAGAGGGGATAGAAAGGTAAGACCTGTGAGGAAATGGAAAGATGGAGAGATGGAGATAGGAATGAGTGGTGGAGAAAGACTGTAGAGTGTGGGTGCAGGGGAGGAGAAAATGGAAGAAACCCCACTCTGATATGAGTGGGAACATATTTGACAGATAGGATAGCGAAGACTTGTTTATTCAGCAGCTCTGATTAGATTTGTTTACATGCAAATTTCCACCCAAATAGATGGAGCATATAATACACAAGGTGGATAAATATTTCTCTGCTTACAAGAATCTTTTGCAAAGCTTAGTGTTTCTGTGATTCACTTGCATTGTGGGCCACAGGGTGAATACCTGGGTTTTGATGGCAGGTAAAGATGAAGCAGATTTTAAGCTGTAAAGAGATTAGCTATAATCTATTGCTGAAAGCAGACGGCTTTGAGTAACATCATGCACAAGCACAATGGATGTCTGCAGAATTTGGATTGTGCAGGGTTGGAAAGTGTGTGTGTGAGGAAAAGAGAGAGAGGGGGTGGAGGGGAGTGTCTGTGTGCCTCTAAATGATGAGGTTGAGTCCCAAGCCATCAGCTAATGGTTTCCATAGATTTATTGGCAGCACCAGGGGTACTTTGTTTTAGATTCACGAGACAGGTTGCAATATGTCACCTACTCAACCAGCCTACAGACATCAGACTTCACACCAGATGTGTCTGAATGGCTGTCGGGATGTACATGGGAATGTGTGCAGGAGAGGAATGAAAATGAGAAAGACTGGGCAACAGAAACCCAGAAAGTGTAAGTTAACGTAAGTGACATTAATTATGATATTAAATACTGGTTCACTGAAACCACAACTGGTGCTTGGTGGTCGATTCCACCCATGGATATTGGATATGCCTCACTATGACCACCTGTGAAATCACAGCACAGGGCATCAAAGCCTTTAGGCAAAGTACTTGTCTCTTCAACAATAGTGTTTTCATAACCAGCCAACTGGGAGGAGATCTAAAGAGAGAGGCAGGAGAACTAATCAATAGGAGAGGGCGGACCGGTGTCAAACGGCAAATAAACAAACAAGCCATTATCCTGACACACACACACCAAGATGTGTACAAATGCAAATCCAGAGACACACAAAGATGCATTCTTTGTAAATGTATAATAAAAACTGAGTGTTAATGTGCATGACTGTATGCAAGTGGCACAACAGAAACCAACTCATTCCTATTCATACTGGCTCTCTCCGCTGCTTCTCAGTGTACCTGTATGTGTGTGTGCGTGTGTGTGTGTGTGTGAACCATTCACGTCCAAACAGACTAACTATGTGTGTGTGTGTGTCAGCTTTGCACATTTATGATAAATGTGGGTGCATGTTTTTTTGTCCCCACGCAGGCACAAGGTGGTTAAAAGGAAAGGAACGCTGAGGCAGAGGAGAAAGTGTGACTGGAGTAAACACTGATATTACTGTATTGATCAAACCCTCATATCTGGTGGCAGTTAGACGGCCCATGGGCGTGACTCTGTTTGTGAGTGTGTTAAAGTGATTTGTGCATCATCTGTTGCATATTCAAGTGTTTGTGTGTATATGTGTGTGTGTGTGTACGCGTGTGCCTGCGTCTGTATGTATGTGCGTATGCGTTTGCATGCGTGTGTGTGTACGTGTGTGTGTAAGTTTGTTTTGGGCAGCACTGGTGACAGAGCGAAAGAGAAGGAGAAGTGCTATCGATTTTTGGCCCAGCCATGCTAGAGAAAGATCTGTTTGGGTGGAACTGTGATTACCTCCCTTTCTCACCCTTCTCTCTCCCCTGTGTGTGTCTCTCTTTCCCCTTAAACCTTTCACTTAGCATACATGCTGTATCTGTGTATTTGTCCAATGTCTCACCCATCTCAATTGTTAGGCCTAAACAAAGCATGTAATCTGCTCTCGCTGTCGTCTATTTCTGGACGCCGGCACGTCTGGGAGAGAATATGTTTCAAAGTTTTGCATCTTGGAAATGGTGTGTTTATATTCTAAGTATACCACGCTTGCCACATTGGGAGTTTGTGTGCATCCACACATGTGTGTTTGTGTCTGCGTGTGTGTACTTTCTAAAATAATGACAATAGTATCTGAGGTTTAGTAGTGAGATTTAGTAGTGAATCAGTTGCCTGGTTACCAGAATCTGTTTGTTGGGTTTCAGTTTGCATGCATACAATCGCAGACATATAAATATAACCTAACACATATATATTTAAACACGCACTTCAATTCACATTTAAATATTTTTTCCTTTTCAGAAGGCATGAGCACAATGTGAAACACGCTCCATTTAGTTTGCCAAACTTAATCCCAACTGCTAAATTCGACTGGACTGACTGGCGCGCTCTGAACCCAGATCAGTGTGCATCTGTCTGTCTGCACATCTGTCTGTCTCTCTGCTCACCAGCTTGTCAGTCCTCCTCTCGGCCTGTTGGAATGGAACAGACGGCAACACAAAGGCAATCTGTGTTTCTCTGTATTCGGAGTGAGATAAACAGATAAATGATTAGTTGCAATAGAGGAAAGCGAGTCTTAGTGTCATCATTATGAGGGGGGGAGAGGGATCGGGATTAAAAGAGCGGCATTGTGTCTAACAGATTATTGTTGTATTATTTCTTTGTGCGTGTGTGTGTGTGTGTGTGCCTGCCTGCATGTGTGGTTGGCTGGTTTTCTCATTACAGGATTAAAGAGCATCTGGTTCAATGTTCCTACTCAACCCTGCCACTCAAAGTCATTGGGGAAATAATACACTGTTGTCTCATGTAGGTGTACTGCATGGGCTTGTCTGTGTGTCCATCTGTGTCTATGCATGTGTGTGCACATGCAACAGACATAAATGTGCATGCATGCCAACTGGGAGAACAGATATGGATTGAATGGAACTAGACATGGGCAGAAATGAAATTGCTGTGTCTAGGGGCTGTGTCACAGAGAGTGGAGAAGCTTGTATTGTGGGCTCTCTGTGTGAAAAACTCTTGACTCAAATCTATTTCTGGTTATATAATGAAAGGTGGACTGCGAAGGGCTTAGCTGGATCTGTTGGTGAGCACAAAGCCAAGAAAATGATGGGAGAGGTAGAGGGAAGAGCAGGAATCGGATTAGATAGATAGATAGATAGATAGATAGATAGATAGATAGATAGATAGATAGATAGATAGATAGATAGATAGATAGATAGATAGATAGATAGATAGATAGATAGATAGATAGTAAAAAGAATTCTATTTATTGAAAATGGAATTAGAAAACACTTACAAATGTAGTTAACAAGAGTTGATAAATATGTTACAAACAGAAATATTTAAGAAAAATAATTTGATTATTAAAGAAATTAACCTATAGGATGCCATCAAAAAAAAAAAAACACCAACACAATTAACTGACTTCATTTTGAACTCACCGACACATTAGACAGGCAAAAAAAAATAGAATAAAAGTAGATACTTTAATTGTATAAATTGTATTTTCATTTGTGACTGACACAACAATAATAAATCATTGTGATTGTGTTGCTGATGGAGGTGCTGAGCTAATAAGAGTTTGTATCAGTATTTCTACGTGTTTGTGTATGTGTGTGTTTATTGCCTGTGCCCCTATTAATCAGAACCTATCACTTGTGCCTAATGGAGATAGATTATCAAGCAGAGCGACGTGACTGTCCCCAGAGAATGCCTGGCTTCACTGTGTGTGCACGAGTGTGCGTGTGATATAGTAAATACTCCAATAACTGCGTGATTTTCTGCTTGACTACTAGAGCCACCATCGTTTGTGTCACCTGCCCCCGATAAGGAGGTGAGGGTGTGTTTCTGGTGACACAGAGGTTAAGCACACTCATTTATTACACTGTGTGTGTGTGTGAGTGTGTGTGTGTGTGTGTGTGTGTGTGTGTGCGTACATCTTGTGAGTATAATTAGCTGGGACTATGCTTGCCGGCGCACTCCACATTTATTTCCCAAACAAACAAGACTTTAACGGCACCTGTACAGGCTTCTTCTACACGCCCGGAGGTAGAAAAGAGTTTGCCACCAGCTGCAGCAGAAGGCTTTAATCCCTCAGATATACCTATATTATCCTCGCCGCTCAGGGTGAAATATCAGCTACATACTAATATTTCTCCCCTTCTTCCTTGAAACATGTCCTTGCACGGCTCCCCGGGATACCTCTTGGCCTCTTTGTATCTTGGAAACGTTTTAGGTGTATTCAGCCGGGCAGAATTACCACATCAAAAGGCTACAAACTGCAGATCACATTAATTCGGCAGCAACAATATAACGTGTATGGTTTAGTGACAATAATAGACCTAAACAAACTCCAACTGATCCTTGCCACACATAATCCCATACTGACACGGTCTCGTGAGGAAACACACACTTGTGTAAACCCATTTTACTTTCATTAAGTATCACTCAAAATGGATGAGAGCTCTCATTTCACGGAGTGCTGCCACTGACTTGATATGAATGTCTCTTTAACATGGAGGCAGACACACACGTGCATGAACCCTCACATAAATATTTCTCATCTTGACAGTGGTGTTAATAGAGGGAGAGAGATTCTTGGGGCAGCCTACTGATAATAGATTAAAACACGTCGATTACATGCTTTTCTGAAGTCAGAACAGCTGCACGAGTGGAGATAAAATCTTACACGAGACAAAAGAGAGAGAGAGAGAGATCATGCCAAATGCAATTTAAGGATATTCCACTCACAAAGCGTAAAAAGATAGAAGACAGGTGAAGAGATGATAATTTTTGTACTCATTGTTTATATACACTATATTTTTAACCTCATTTTTGCTTTGATGGCTGCACAGAAAGGAGAAAAATGCAATAAAATGTTTTCCAATGTTATTTGGACTGCCGATGCCATTTGAAGGTCAGCTAAAACAGCATCCAAGTTTTCCCGTCTCTAAGGGAACAAAATACCTGAAATGTCCAAATAATAGCCTCCTTGCTTATTGTTCCATCTTCTTTTTTCTTCTATTGATTGTCAGCTGTCTTCTGGGTAGTCAGACTTGCTGATGACCTTTAAATTCTGTGTGCGTGTGTTTGTGTGCTGATGCCTGTGTATGTGTGTGTCATTACCTCCATGTCCAGCTGCAGCATGTGCTCTCTTTGTGTTCAGTCATGTTATCATATTTTTTCCGTTCTTCTCATCGATTACCTGTCATCAGGCTGAAAAGTGGACTTTTGTTTCACCAAGTTAGCAAATAGTGTGTGCTCTCTCTCTCTCTTTCTCCCTATCTAATCCCCCCCCCCCCGACTCTCATTTTCTGTCTCTATTTTGCTTGTCTCTTTCATTTCGAAAATACAAGATGCCTCTGTTATGGCTATCTTTACTTGTTCTTCCTTATGTGTCTCTCACACTTTTCTTTGTGAAATATTCAGTGGTTGTGGTTCTTGATTGCCTTTCTTCAGCTGTGAGGTTGTTAGACGAGGTTGCGTAACTTAATAAATACATCCGTATAGCTGTTTTTTTTCCAGTACCGTATAGTGCCTCATGTCCTGGAAAGTAAAAATCACATCAGACCTGTCATAACACATCTGTTATGCATGGCTTCGTTTGTGTGTGTGTGTGTGTGCCTTTGTGTGTCTGTTTGTGCGCGCAGGTGTGTGCACCTTGCATGACTGTTTGCAATGTTGATGGTACGCATGGCTGAGTGCGGGCCCGTTTTCTTGCTGGGATGCTAAACAGCAGAAGAAGAGAAGGTTAAGTAGCAAGGTCAGCCGAATGGAGAGGGGAAGATATCCATCACAGAAACCAATACATTTCCGTGGACACCATGGCTATTTATTTTTATTTCTATGGAAAAGAAGACACTTTCTGCAGGTAAGCTGGCAGCCTGCCTGGGGCCAACTTGACACATCCTCTGCAGATATTTGGAGGAGAACATAGAGCCCAGAAGTGAACAAACTGACTGAGCAAATCAGCTTGAAAAGTTATTTGCTTGGTGGCAGAAGCAAGTATATTTATTCTTTCAAGTAAGGGGTCATTCAGTCAAAGCTACAGTATATAGATGTAAACAAACCGACTTTATTTCACTAAAATCATTGGAACAAAACTTGAACAACAAAAAAATCTTTAAGGCCAAAACCTAACAGGATTGTCTGTGAAGTTTGGTCTCCTGAAGTTGAAACCAAATAACAAACTGAGATAGACAATATCTTCATCACTGTGTCAGCTATTCAGATATCATTGTCTACAATTTGTCTGCATTAAAACAACTTAAATGTAGACACAATGGAAGAAAACAAGACTATGGGGATCAGACGTAATAGAACATTTTAGAGGAAAGGAGAAATAGATTCTATTTTAAATATTTTTGTAAATACTGAGTACCTACTGCACATGGTACAGTACTGGAAAACTAAGCTGATGTTTGGTGTGAATAACAATACTGATATTCTGCAAAACCAAAAAAAGAAATAACTATGGTGTAATGTATTTCACAGTTAGGATATGTTACCAAAACAGCAAGGGTACAGTAAACGAGTGAAGGAGGCCTTTTGGAAAATCTCTCAAAAGTTATTGGAGAACATAGAAAATCTATAGGCTATGTCCCCAAAATGAACACCAATGGTAGCATTCAGCAATGTAGATTTAGGTTAGGGAGCTAAAATCTTGGAATAATGAGGGACTTGTTAATTGAAGTACTGTACTCCAATAAATAGTAATATACTTGCAGGTGACATAAAAGATTAAACACCATCACCACCCACTGCATGGGCAGTTCAGCCAACCAGCTTAAGTCTTCACTACATTACAATTAAAACACATGCCTTTGCTTTTGGCAGGTATGTATTACAGTACAGGCTCTGCAGAATATAAGTGTAGTTTTCCAGTTCTGTACTCAGTAGGTACCCACTATTTACAAAAATTACTTATTTCTCCTGTCTTCTTAAATGCCCCGTTGTTACTTCACATAATCTTACTATCCTTCACTGTACCTAGACTTAAGTATCAGTAGAAAGCAGTACATACTGTATTGCTACCTGAATCATACAACAGAATTACACTGTGAATCACAGGCTGTATTATTGTGTAATAGTGTTGCTGAGAAATCTTATAAAGAGAAAGTGTGTCAGCATGTACTCAATTTTATATCCTCTCACATCTACTTTACATACATACTTGAGTTATCCTTGAATTCAATGGTATGACTTTATTGTACATTATGACATGAAAGTTTCATGGTTCAGTGAGTAGTGGGAAGAAAAGGAGTAGTAAGTTAAGATTTCAGCTTTCAGAGTATCTATGTCAGCTCTGGCCCAGTCATGCCATAATCAACAGATCTAAAGGGAGTTAGCTGGCGAATAACCTGTCAGAAAACAGAGAGCTCTGATTATAGCGGCCAACAGGTGTGGTTGACTGGTTTGGATGAAGGGTCAGTGATTCTGAGAGTGAGATGAGCTGCTTGCAAACAGCGAGTTTCATTACCTTAAAAGCAGCAGAAGAATGAGTTTAGTTTTGACCAGAAAATGTCAGAAAATATTGAAAAATTCCCATCATAGCTTCCTAGAGCTCAAAGTGATGCATTGAAATTGCTGCTTTTGTCCAACCAACAGTTCAAAATCCACACATATATGTTTAATGATAGTAATAGTAGAAAGATACAATGAATCAATTAGCTAAAATTGTTACTGATTAACTAGTTGTTCTCATATGTACTGTATAATCGTTTAGCATTTTAGTCTCAGTTTTCATTCTTTCAATACAGGTAAAATAAAATGCGTTATTCTCTCCATCTCATACCGTCTTTCCTTCTTTTAATTTCCTCTCTCCTACAGTCATGCAACCTGTTCTCTCCCCTATTTCTTGACTTCATCTCTCTCCACCTCCCTCCCACATGCTCTGTCATTCCCCTTCTTCTGTTTTTTTTTTATTTTTATATCTCTCTCTGCTTCTGTTCTCCTCTCTTCTTCACCTCCCGTCTCCTCCGCCTCTAACACCTCTTGTCATTATGGCTAACTCCTGCTATGACAAGCCATGGCTTGATCTATTTCTATCTTCTCTCAGACAAGTGTTACATATACACCAACTGTTCATGACTGTGTGTGTGTGTGTGTGTGTGGAGGGGTTTTAGGGACCGAGAGTTAGGGACATCTGTGTGCATGCACATTTACTGCGTGTGTGCTCATCAGCTGTTTAGTTTAAATTTGACCAACAGCATTAAAATTCACAACACCAGCATGTCATCAAGGGTGGTCTTTGATGTTTCTTAAGCCAACAGCAGGGCAGTCCTTCACTGGAGATGACAATGGTGAGATAGTGACCAGCTAACAAATGCACATTAAATCACTATGGAGACAACTGACACCATAAGTAGTAACTGTGCTCTTATTATCTTTGCTGTGATTACCATAGCTGCACTACTACGTCTTCCTTTCATTACATTTTGACTTGTTCCCTGAAGTGACAATGATTGCATGAGCCTTTAATGGTTGCAAGTGATCTAGCCAGTGTTGAGTTCCAGAACAACGCAAGACAGGTTTATCATATATATTATATATATTTGTCTTCAGTGTGGACAGGCGCAGGTAAGCAAGGCCAGCTCTTCGTGACTGTAGAAATAAGACTTCAGGTATTACATTGAACTACAATGAGTTGGTGTTAGAGTGACCTATAGGTTTTGCATGTAGCCATTCAAGTTAATGCAAGTGTTTTGTATCTACAAACCTGCATTCAGCATTGCACAAATTAATTTATCTGAAGAAACCTGCAATTTTTGTTTTAACAGTGGGGCTGTTCTAGATAATGATTCTTACCAGAGAGTATATGATAGCGTATGTTATTATAGAAAAACCAAGCAGAAAAATCATCTCGATTATAGAGTGAACTATGTAACCACCTAAACCGTTCTTACATAGTTCTACTGAAATCTGATCTGTTGTAATCAATATTTTTATATTAATAACGTATCAAATGTACATTATAATGTGACAGACCTAAAGAGAGTTATCATCTGAGCTTTTCTCAGTTTTTTTTTATGTCTTTCAGTACATTGTTTGGGTTTTGTGTCCCACAGCTTTAGTGTTTTGGTTCAGTCTCATCACTGTCATCAGTGTTATTTCCAAAGGTCTGACAAACTCACTGGACATTAACTATCCAGCATTAAACAACAGACAGGTAAGGTTGGGGACTAGCTTGTGAACATAGCGGAGCATTTAACAGGCAAGCAGCCAAATGCAGCAACACGAATGCTAATGTTCCTACGTGTCTGTTGGTTGTATACATAGACAAATATTTGCTGTATACAATCTTTGGAAAGTGATAATACTTCAGTGTTCTGTTTACAGGCCTCAAGTGATGTGTTAACTGTGCTCTTGCCATTATTCAAAAATTTACCATATTTTCTACATTTTGGAAGCCTTTATGCATTTGAGTACATCATTATCGCTCTACTCTCTTTTGTGAACTGTGATATCCTGACCTTTTTGTATCTCTCTGGCTCTCCCTTTATGAATTATATCTGTTATGAAAATAGTACATCATTTTCGCCACCTAATCAGATGTTGTAAGAAGCTAATCTGTTACAAAAATGTCAATCTCCCCTCTGTGTTTTTTTTTTCTTTTGAAACTGTGTTTTTTTTTTTCTTCTTTTGAAAGCTTTCGTACCTGCTGGCACTACTGTAGTTTACACCATTTTAATGCTGCAGATCATTAGCAAATACTGAAAGGAATAAGAAGGAAAGTGACAAATCGACACTAAAAACACAAAATATTGGGAGACACAAAGCAAACCATACTGGAACAATGCCCATGTCCCACCATATCCCTCTTTAGAGTCCCCAACACAACACACCGCTGACTGATCCTCATTAATCCTGGATCGCTACTGTTTTTCTGGCAGCTTGTTGAGGTCAATAAGTTTGCTGCGTGTTTGTGTCTGTGGAGGCTATCACACTCTTATGTCCATGGAGTTCTCTCTATGGGGTCATCAAACTCTTCCCTGTGATCTCCCTGGAGACCTTGATGTATTTAGTGTGTGTATGTGTGTGTTAGTTAATACAGGACCCCTGTCTGAGCTGGCCAAAAGATAGCGTGGTTTTCTTTTTGACCTCCATTGTACCCTTCCCTCAGGGGCAAGCGATCCAATCAGAGGATAAGCCTATTTCCAGACCCTCCCCCTGGGAGCAAGAAAGATCCAATCGGATAAGGGTTCATGTCAGATCAGAATCAACAGGGGAGGTGGATAAGCAACCAAACAGACACAGCCATCAAAAGAAAGACCGAAAAGTAATAGGCAAACATAAACACACAAACACAAAAATGTGTACACAAAGAGTGCAAATAATAACCTAAACAAATGTAACTTGTCGTGTAATGAGAGAATAATCCGCTATTCTTTTTCTCAAACGCACTCAACATGAGAGGCTTGCCTTGTGCATGAGATTTTAGATAAGGAGAGAGTGGGCTTCTGTTTCTGTGCTTGTGACTGCAGAACCCCTCTGTGATAATTCCCAGTAAGTACTTCAGCGAGTTGGACAGCAAACTAAAATGACAGAAATAAGAAAAGCTCACTGATTAACACAAACAAAAAATAAAATGCAGCAATCTTGACTGTAATGGGGAGAGGATGGTAAATATTGTGGGACTGATACTTAAATACGCCCAGACTTGTCATGCTGTGTGTGCCCTTGGACAACATTTATTTGCCTTTTCTTTAATATTCTATTCCACATTTGCCTGTGTGATTAGCATTTCCTCCTTCCCCATAAACATCTGTCATTAAGTTCCTACTTTCATTCGGCATGTTGCGCATACAGTATTTGTGTGCGCTCAGGGCTAGTAGTTTGTGTGCCTTGTGGTGCAATTGTCACTAGTGTCACTTTCATCTGGGCGTGCTACTCTTAACTCTATCTAATGCTTTGAAGATACAGCAAGCCTTTAATTCCCTCTTTTGCTCACAGTGACACCCAGATATGTACACAAACACACATAGCCAAACATTTGGTACTGACACTGAAAAACTTCATTTGCATTCATCTTTTATCCCTGCGGGAACAATTGTGATCTATGAAACATCTCCTTCTGTTTAATTGTTGTGTTGCCCAGCGGATATAATGATTATGCACGCTACAACATGCCTATGTGATTGTCAATATTTGTGTGGGTGAAACTGTGTGTATAGAATGCATGTGTGTGTGTGTGTGTGTGTGTGCATGTGTATGGGAGAGAGAGAGAGAGATGATGTTTTGGTTCCAGTCTGAGATGTTGCTGTTGGGGGCTTTTACTTAGTTGTCCATATTGCAGCTGCTTCCTGTCAAAAAATGGCAGATCCCCTAGAATTATTTCAATAGGACGTGGGAGAAGTAGACAATTTCTTTTGTTACAATAGATGGTTTTGAATCTATATACTCATTTTTTTTTTTTAAATTGGCTGCTATACATTGAGTGTTAATGTGTGCTTGCATGCCTGTGTGTGTTTTTCTGCATGGCTAAAGGCAACAAATGTCCTTTATCACTGTCAAAATGCCAAATAAGTTATCAACACCTCGCCGCCTGCTGCTGTGACATCTATGCCCACACATACACACACACACAAACACACACACAAGTCAGCAGGCATACAGCATTAGTCACAAAAGTGGCTGATTTTATTAAGGTGAAAATGAAGAATTTGGCATTTAAGTGAAATGTATCATTTCTTGTAAAATGTGCTCTGGTGCGTATGTATGCCTCTCTGTCTGCATGTGTACTGTATGCAGTAATGCTTTTGGCATTTTTTCCACTGTCAGTTAAAAACTGTTCTCTGGTATAAATGTAGATTTTCACCTTTGTGACACACAAACACTCACTCAACTGTATTGACTGGTGTCTTACTTAGAAAGCCTGAGGCAGTTGAGTGGGTTGGATTTCAACAAAATCTCTCTGGCACTTTATGATGGCTACTTTGGACAGTGATACAATGCATTAATTAGCACTACCAGATGAGCGGGAATCATCCTGAGATTAGACTGATTGTTTTTTTTTTAAAAACGGTGTACTCGGAGACACGGGCAATCACTCACAGGCATACAAAATGACATACATACAAAACAAGGAGCCAGGGCAGTGCAAAATCTTTCCATTGCAATCAGATGCTTGGCTTCGAATGCACGTCAATAAACTACAACAGAAATGTACAAACTTTAAAATCAATTGCCCAACTGTGTTTGTGAGAGTGATGACCCAAGTGATATGAATCACCGCCTAGGGAGAAAACCTATGTGTCTGCAGTGGTGGTGCAGTGGTTTAATTATGATAGTTTCATACGGGTAATAATGGAGCCTTCAAAGGACAAGAGGACATGAAGATAAGCAGGAAACTAGAGGAGAGGAGTGTCTTTGTGTGTGTTTGTATTCTACAGTCTCACTATCCTTACCATTGTTCTAGAAATCATCTCTCTATCTTTAGTCTTAATCATCTCCTGCTCTCACCAAGTTTTATTTTTTACTTAAAGATTTAACAGATTTATGTAGACAGGTACATACACATACACCCCCTCTCTCTTTCTCTCTCTCTCTCTCTCTCTCACTCTCACACACGCACGCACACTCGAAACTTCAGTAATGGAGGGTCTTCGCTGCAGGGGGTAGTAAGAATAATTAAATATTTAACCCTTCCCATCTTGCTCTCTTGCACACACTCTGTCCTCTTTCTTGGCAAAGCTCCACCACACACAAACAGTTTGTTCTCAGGACCACTCTTTTGTTTTACAATGTCAAGCTGTGCGGCTGTAAGGCAGTATTTGTATAGCTATTTCACATAAATGTTTCTTACCCCTTTAACACAGGAAATCTGAGTGATCCATACATATAAGACAACCGTTACAGCTCATCATAGCTCACAGAAAGTCTCCAATTGCACTGTCAAGCTCAATGCTGCTAAACCGAGGAATTAAACAGAATTACAGAGAATTACTTAACACAAAATAATGATGAAGTTAATCTTCAGTTGAGTTTCTCTTAGACCTCTACTTGTGGTTTCTCTTTCTGTTCTCTTGCAATCTTAATCTCGCTCTTTTATTATATTAAATGCCATGTAAATGTGAATAACATCAAGAAAAGAAGAAATTCCCATCCCTGATAGAAAGTCATGTTCACCAAAGCAGAACAGCATCCAAATCACATTCATCCTTGGTCAGGAAGATGATCTTGAAGCCTGATCAAACATCATGCGTTGACCCCGTCAGATCGAGTGCAAATGCAGCTTTAACCCATCAGTCTGTACTCGGAAAAATATATAAAGACCTTTTTTCTACTTGAGGTCTTTTCTGCTGTACAGCACAGAGGGATACTTTTAGTGTCTACACCATTACATCTGCGTTGCAGCCCACTGAAGATGAGATTACATTAAAATGTCCACAGAGCAGATCTTATGTTACAGACCTGCCTTGCGCGTTGTGCATGCACAAAGGTTAAAATCTAGCAAGCTATTTCAATTTCATCTCATTAATCCCAGCCCCATGACACCGCCTATGACTTCCCTCTTTCTTTCTAAATCTCTATAAAAGCATTTAGGCTGAATATTCCTCCACTGCTGTGACAAAAACAAGGCAAATTAAATGATTTTTTTAAGAGCCCGAAATGAACTTTGCATGGTTATTGATTAATAAATTAAATTCTTTTTACATTTTGTACAAGACCTTTCCTGCTTTGAGAATTATTGCCTCATTACAACATTGTATTATTGAAAGCTTTCCATCAAGTTTTTATTATCTTCTTGCATCATAAATGTATGTGTTTGATGTGACTATCTTAATGAATTGGAATGTACTTTGTTATTCCAGTGATGCAAAATCAATGTAATACTAGCCTGAATATTTTGCAGGCAAGTCAGCTGTGAAGATTTGGAAACTACACACTCAAACAGACACATGTAGCTTTTCCCTTTCTACCTCTCCCTGCACACACAAGCAGAGGGTTACTGTCTTCCATGCATGTATGATTATTAAGCATGGTGGAGCCTGGTATCCGTGATCATAGTAGGGATTTCATTTCATCACTGTGTGTGTGTCTCTGGTGCATACATTTGTCTAAATTCTTAGAATGCAAACTTAAATTGTAACAAGTCTTGTGCAGCGAGGGCTGTTTTCCTTTTTTTTTTTTACATTCATGGAAAATGGTTTTAGTTGTAGAACAAATGGAAAAAACCAATTAGTCCCATGTAGTGGGAAATAGCAAACTAGGCACATTCATAATAATGGCCAAAACAGCTGATAGCAAAACAGAACATCTATGATTTAAATATATAGGTCATATCAAGGCTCATTAGTGGTTCCATACCAAGTACCTTAACTCTGCAGGGAATAGTAAAAATAAAGTACATGTTTATGGATGAGATTCTCTGCATGTATGTTCTGTGTAGCTGCAGCAAGCGTGGCATGGGCTGGTGTCCAACGGCTCACGCAAATGTGACATTCGTAAATTAATGACGAAGTGATGCAGCTGGGGTGGCAGTGGTAAATAAATTAGGCCTTACAAGTGAGCTTCCTTAGAGATTTCAGACTTCTGAAGGAAGGGAAGAAGAAAGGGACAGAGGCAGGGAGGAGCGAAAGCGATTGAGGAGGAGTGGAACGCATTGAACTAGATGAGCAGAAACAATTTTGAGATTTTCTCCCTTTTCTTCCTCTCTCTGCCTTCTCTTTCTTCTCCTGTTCTTTCCATCTCTTCTAGTGTTTCCTCACTCTTCATCTCCTCCCAGTTCACCCCCTTCCTTCTAACTAAATGCTTTTCTGTCTGCCCCAGCCTGCACTCCAAGACTGTCAGTTCTCCTTTGAGAAACCAGGAGGTGAAAAGAGATGGCGACAAAGAGGGAAAGAGAGAACAAGAGAAGGATATGGAAGATGATGGTTCTCAGAATATAGATACAATTTCTATATTAAGATGGGATACAATTTCAATCATAGAATTTGACCTGAGGTCTGTTCCGCTCTCTCAGGGAGCCTCACTGTCAGCTTGTGTTTTCACCAGGATGGGTTAAACTGGGGACTAATCCATCTTGCTCTGTTGAGGACACACGCACAAACAACATAATCTGACATCCTGTAGCCTCTTGAACACTCAGAAATTCAGATGAAGATGCCTAAAGCTGCAAAAGTCATGGCTCTCTCCTGTGAGAGGTAGTCTGACTGTCTGCCAAAATAATGAAAATCACGGTTGGGTTGTGCACACAGTCAAGGTGACTTACACCTTCTGAAACACCTTTATGCACACAGGCACACACATACACTCTCCTCCGGAGTAGTTCCAGGCTGGTTAATTTATTTGAAAAGTGGCCTTAGACTGCTCTCTGTATCACTGCTTGAGAGAGTTCTTCTTTTCTTTTCACTGGTGTTTCACTTGAGTTTTTCCCCTTGTAACTTTCTAATTCAGAAGTCTCTAAATTTTGGGGAGTTGTGCCACAAAGCTCATCTGCAGCTGCAAGCTGGCACAAGTGGACTGAGGAGCTAGGCCTCATTTAAAATATTTGTTAGAACTGTCACAGTTGCTAACCAGTGCCCTTTAACGACAAGCTGCAGGTCTATTACCTATTCCATCATGTCGGCACAATATATTTGTAGTCTGGGCTGTGTAACTAGCTAAGTTACCACTGGCCCATTCTTCCATAACACTGTGTAGCCAAGGTCTCTAAGGCTAAGCACATGGGTGAATTACCAAAGGGGCCTACCGGATCCAAGCAGAGGGGCCTAAGGGATCAGGGGGCCCACAAGCTAGAGCTTCTGCATGAAGTCGCTGTTATCAACTTTGTATTTTTGTCCCATAGTCAAAGGGCTTAGTCATTTATGTCATTTACATAGCCCCAAAAGTCCTACACAAAAGCTGAATAGCCAAACATTCACTTTGAAGATGTCACAAGATATTAACCATCATCATACTTTTTAAGCGAGTTTTATCTGTAGGACTTTAGGATGCAAGAATACTTCATACAGTACGGGCCCTTAAACTCTGTGGAGAGAAATCCAAAAAGCAAGTGGTAGAAGGTCTGTCTAAGGGACCTTTAATACATCCATTCTCCAAATGTGTATATCTTTATGTTCAGCATGAGCTGTGGTTCTTATTATTTCCCATGGACTTTATGCGTAGACCTCTGACTGCATCATGTTGAGTACAGTACACAGGGTAGAATTCATTGTTTAAGGGATTGTGTTTTTAAATACCTTGAAAAAACAGAGGCTGTTTTGAGGTGGGCTAACCAATGTATAAATGGCAGTAGGCACACCCACAGTTTAGAGAAGCAGGCAGGAGCATGGACACTGTGTATTGCTATGGAAAGAATTGAGTAAATGTGTCTCAATTGATTTTCTATTCTGAAACACAGATTGGAAAATTTAAATTTTTTTCAAAATGGCCAATCCCTGATTATATTAATAACTAAATCAGCTATAGTTTAGGTTTTTCACCACTAATGGACATTTGATAACATTATAAGTAGGCTAAGCAATGTACAGCACTGTTGACAATCAATACCTAGTCTACAAGTAAATGTAGCAGAGAAGAATGCTTGGATCTCGTCTGTCAGGCGTAGAGCGCAGAGTGTACACTGAAATGCCTAAACCACTGAGCTCTGCCTCTGTTAGTTTATTTGTCTTAATGTATGACTTTAGTGTTTGGTGTTAGTTTGGATCCAAAGTAACATGTTAGTTTATTGATCAAGGCAGACCAGCTACTGTCCTGTTCTGCAAGACGGCTTTTGAAGAGTTTAGGTTCTGTCGAAAAAGGGCCGTCTGACGGCAATGGAAAGAGGTGAAAATATTCTAAATACAGTGTACATTTTAACTGATGTTGATTTTCTTAGGTGGGCCTTTATCAGGAGTCTAAAATGCATTTTCCTGCTGCCCCCGTCCACAGCAGTATATTGCTTAGCATTCCTGCCGGACTCCTGACTTCTAAATACCTCATACAACATCACTTCAAAATATCCGAACTCTCTTTAATTTGATTATAATAAAGTGTAGACATTGTCTATATTATTTCTATGTACAAACAATTTATATGGTGAAATATATTTTGAACTAACTTTGGTTAGTCTGGAGGAGGCGCTTCCTAAAGCTACCTAATTTGTTTTTCCATTTTTGGATTAAGTTTTTCCACAAGCCACATTTACAACCAGGCTGACCTGTATAGCAAAAAACCATATACCAGGTGACAGTTATGCCTGCCTCCTTGTGCCCTTCCTCCACCTTTTGAGCAATCATAACAGGAACCATAAATAGTAAATTACTGACTTCATTAATTTTTATTCTAGTGGTGGTTTGGACTTCTGCCTTACGGCAAGAGGGTTGGAGGATTGAACCGCCCCGTGTCTATACCATGCTATATGATTGGATGAATGAATACATTTTATGGAACTTTCAATAAGTCAATTTTAAGTTCAGCATTCAGACAAAACAAATAAAGAGAAACCTACGTTAGACAGTGAATGCATCCAATGTAATTTTTGAAAAAATATAGTATTGTTCTCACACACTTTTTTAAATTGCCTCATTAACAGTTTCTTATTTTTCAAGCATCATCAGCTAATATCATTTTCCTCCTACATACAAATAATTAAGTAGGAATACATTCATGATCATATTTCTGTGTTATGAAGGTGGCAGAAGATGTTCTAATATATAGCAGGACAACATTGAAGATGTAGTATTATCCACCACCAGTAAGTCAAAGCCTTAGTTGAATTTACAGTATTTGGATAGCACTATATTGTCATAAAGGGAGTTTGGTAGTAGGAACAGGGATAAAGGACTAAAATGCAGAGGCAGATGGAGGCTGATCCTCAGAATTTAATGTGTCGTATAGGCAGGTGCAGGTGAAATCCACAAAATGCAAGTTCAGGTACAAAAAAACACAGGAATAAAACATAATGACAGAACCCAACCATACTTTGAAAAAACACCAACAATACATTCACGGCAAAGAGCATCAGAACTAGTATATAAATGGAAGGCTGATGAGGGGAGTGAAGACAGGTGAACCAAACAAGGAAAAGGCACAGACAATCACAAGGGTACAAGAGTACTACAAAAGTCCATAGAAAGATAAGAGTCATAACCCAAACACAAATAAGGAAACATCGGAGGCGGATCATGTTAATTATCCTTCCAGGATGTAAAAAAGAGAAATAAACTTCACAGTCTGTTTAATCTGTCTGTATGAAAGAAAAGAGACAGGTATTATGCTGGTGGGAGGTTCTGCTGGTACAAAAAAATCCTTTTCCAGCTCCACAATTTCTTACCGGTAGTTTATATCCATGATATTCATAGTGTCTAATGACTTTAAAGTGTATAGTGATAAATGTTATATCAAATAACTTGCTGCTAGGAAGGAGAGGATTTACACCCACTCCTGGCAGTCAGACAGGATCAGTATTTATTTAAACAACAGAGTTTAACTCACATTAAATACACCTCATGGAACTACCCTTTGAAAAGGGAAAAATTGATAACCAATTGATTAATTTAGTCTCAGTCTGAAGGTTGCTACAACGCTCTTGACTCATGTACAGTGACTGTAATACTTCATACACACAAACCACATACTCAGGTCTTTACAAAATAAAAGGTTTATTAAACCACTAACTGCATACACAAAAATAACAATTACCTAACAGACACATGAATGAATGAAAAAATGTGATCATTAATAAATCCACTGAACATAGTGATGAACAGTCAATGAAGGCCATCGTATAAAAGAACAAGCATGATATCTTAGCCAGATGTATTAATTAGCGGAAACACAGGAGACCACCAAGTGCAGCAGTGAGCAGTGACATTCACTTAAAGCACTGTTCAGCAGCTGAGAGGCAAAGGAAGCCAAAGGAAATTATTTGAGACATTTAGGTATCCTAATTGTGTTGTTGGGAGATTTATGAAGTAGTGCTTCAGAGGATCGGAGGAGAGTTGGAGGTGCAGTGCTGATTCTCATATGGGCTTTCCAGGAAGTCTCAGGCCATCCCACATGGCAACTCAGTGTGAACTGGTTTGTCCCCATCTCTCTCTCTCTTTCTCAGTAGGTATCTTGACACATCCCCTCTTGGCTGGATGAGCAGGATTCTTTGGTTCTAACTTTTGTTGTGTTGGAGCAAAGACTGGAGAAGGCTTCTTTCAGAAGTTCTTCTTTCAAAGATAGCTGGTTGCTGGTCTTCAACATGTTCCGTGCGGCTGTGGATGCCAGCAGCCTGCTCGCCAGGCAAGAGATAAACTTGGTGGAGAAAAGAGTATTAAAAAAAAACAAAAACAAGAAAGTGATTTTTGGGCTTTTTCTTGTTTTATAGTCTTCTGTAAGAGGCCAACGGTGTTCAACGGCGCAATATTTCACTTCTCCCAATCTATACCTCTCCTATCTTAATTCCATACTTAAAGAAAAGCATTCTTTGCTGCCAAATGATAGCAAACAGTTATCTTATGAAATAACAGGATATTATATATTGAGTAATGAATGCTATATGGTCTTAAACCACTGTCATTAATGGTAATTATTGTAATAATGTACAACCTCTGTTATTATAACAAGTGACACAACCCAACATCTAAGCTAACCAAGAACAGCATAAGCCACAAAGAGCATTACCCCCCATGGAAAAGGAGGCTTGAGGCAAAAATCGAGGCCAAACGGAAAGAAAGTAGTCAACTCTCAGAGTAAGTGTGGGGAAGAAAGAGGTGCTTTTGTGCATCTGTGTTAGATTAGTAGCTTCGTTAAGTCTGTCACTGGGCAGAGGCTCTGACTTGTTTTCTGGCTCACTGTCACTGTGCCATGAGTTCGCTCACTGAACGATTCATGAACTCCATCCCAGCTACCAAAACAAAGGACAGAGAAACCGGATTACAAGACGTACACATTGTGTGTGACTTCATTCTCTGCTCAGGTTTCCATTACTCCAGTGTATCTTAACATAGCAAATACTCTTTCTTTCTATCCAACTTTACCTTTTTAGCATATTATATAATACAACATAAATACTTTTTATTTAAGTTTTGCAACTCAGTCCTACTCTAAGTAATGGACAATTATTTGTTATTTGGCTGTCACAGATGGTGATGCAAAAAATCAGAGTTGAACACTGTCCAATTTTCACAACACACCGTCATCACAAACGCCACACGCAACACACCATACTGTAAGAGCAAGACACTGGGGCATTATCAGCCAATTGCACCAGTTTACCACCATTACACCAGCATCCATGTTGTCACCTTTCGTCCTTTCATCCAACTTGTCCATTGACTCCCAAAGCAGGAGCCGAGAATTTTCCTCTAACTGGAGCAGAAAATTGTGACTGTCTGCCTTATAGCCCTTATCCCCCCTACTTCGCACTCCCAAACCTGCACACACTCTTCCTTTGCCCTTGCCCTTTAAGCTGAAAATAGTGTGTGTGTGCCAGTGTACACGAGTGTGATACAGTTTGTGTGTGTATTGTATTGTTGTATGTATTTAAAAGTGTGTGTGTGTATGTGTGTGTAAAAGAGAGGGAGGAAAATGAGGACATATGGCTATGAATTCCCTGAGATCCCACCTAAAACACTGCAGTATTCAAGGCATAAATCACCCAGATTGCTGAAGCACACAGGATAACTCTGCTCTTATGTTTATGCATCCTTGTGTGTCTGCACGCACGCGCACCTGCACATGTGCACACACACACACCTGTGCACAAGCTTGTGAGTATTTCCCTGCAAGCACACTTCAGTCAGCGTGATGATCACGCACATTAATTTGCATTTACGTGCCTGCACACTCGCAGGGACATTATGTAGCGGATGTGTATGTTCTCATGCACTTGTGTTTGTATGCGTGTGTACGAATGTGCACATGATTTGCATACCAGTGTACCATAATGGGGCTGCTCTACAAATTCTGGCCTCTAGCTCTGGTCCACCCTACCCCCTCTTTCTCCCTCTGTCTCTTTTTCAGGTTCAGCGCAGGTTCTCTAATGCTATCACTCTAACCATATGGTGGGAGCATCAGTTAAATTGCTGCTGTTTCAGCGCTGCCTGGCCTGCGTACAGATCAAATGCACACACACACTCACACATGCACATACTCTGGCTGGCCTGTGTACAGATCCAAACAAAGCCATATGGCCCTTCTCCTTCTTCATTTACCTCATTTACTGTATGTAACCCCAGCGCAGCTGAAGGACAAGAGGAACCAACAAACACCTGTGTTTGCAGGCTGCAGAACAGAGGAAGTGGGATGAAGTAAGGAGATGCACACAGGATTTTCCATTTAGTCTGAAGTCAGCGTAGATCAGTGCCCTCCCGTTGCCTAAAGCCACTTACGCTCTACCAGCAACTATACAGGATGAAAGAAGAATGTATTGAATTAAATCATACGTTTGAATAAAGTCGGCATTTTACCAGCACTGCAGTGTGCTGCAGATACATTTATAAAGTATGGATCTATCCTGTATGCATCATTTTTACTCATGTGAACAGGGTCAGAGTTTTACCCTCAGAGGCCTGAGTTTATCCAAGAGCAAGAGCGGACAGAACAACAACACGTCTAACTGCCTTATCTAATCTACCCGTGTACGTGTGTGTCTGTCTGTATGCGTGCATGCATGTGTGTCTGTTTTGTGGGGACATGACTGTGGCTGTTTCCTCTCCTCTTAGCCATTAGAAGGGGCTCATATAACCAGCCTTTGGGCCTCAGAGAGACACACTCTCTATAAATACACACCACTTAAGGGCCTGTGGGGGACTCGATACACACATACACATACACACACTACACAAGTAGTAGTTCCACAACTCCCTATTAAGCCTTCAAATGGATGTTTATGCTTTTCCTTAATAGGAACAGGCCTTAAAACAATACGCTTCAAAATTCAGCAAGGTCAAAAAAACAAAACTTTATGCTGAGCAGCAAATACATTCCACCTCCCTAATGCCCCTGTTATTGCTTACTATTTCATACTGTACTCATGTGTGGCTTTGATGAAGTAAATGAATAAAATGTATCATTCATATAGGGATTTGAGGAGTGTAAGGTGGAATTTTTAGAGTTCAACATTTTGTAAACTAAGGCTGGTTGTTGCTCTCTTCATACATCACTTTGTGAACATTCTGCTAGAAAGGAGATAAAACTGTGGAACAGATGTCCCTGTTGTCCTTCTGCCCTGCCGTGTGTGTGGTGTGTGTGTGTGTGGGTCAGTGTGTGTATGCACGTGCATGTGGATATGTGAGTGTGGAAATCGTGTGCCATTTGTATTTTAGTCTTTTAGCACCTTGTTTTGGCAGCATGTTCACTACTTTTATCTAGTACCTCAGTAATGGCCAGAGCAGTATTAGACACACACACACACACACACACACACACACTAAATATACACACAAGCGGACTAAACAAATACAAACCACCTCTACACGCATTAACACACACACGTGCACACACACACACATGCACGCATGCGCACACACACACAGGCAGATGTATGAGCAAATACACACACATCTGCATACACACTTTAAAGCTGAGTCCTTCCTCATGTCGATGGTCTTCGGAGATACAGCCACCCCCGTGTGTGTGGGTCAGTGTGTGTATGCACGTGCATGTGGATATGTGAGTGTGGAAATCGTGTGCCATTTGTATTTTAGTCTTTTAGCACCTTGTTTTGGCAGCATGTTCACTACTTTTATCTAGTACCTCAGTAATGGCCAGAGCAGTATTAGACACACACACACACACACACACACACACACTAAATATACACACAAGCGGACTAAACAAATACAAACCACCTCTACACGCATTAACACACACACGTGCACACACACACACATGCACGCATGCGCACACACACACAGGCAGATGTATGAGCAAATACACACACATCTGCATACACACTTTAAAGCTGAGTCCTTCCTCATGTCGATGGTCTTCGGAGATACAGCGTCCTCTCGTCACCTGGCCCCGGGCATCACAGCCCCATTTCTACATCAGAATGTCAAGCCTGTTCATTTTTCTGTCTGCCCATTTAGTGCATCCCAGTAGAGTTTCTGTCTGTATGTATGTCTGTCTGCTCATCTCATAGTCTGTTTGTCCATCTCATCAAAGCCTGTTTTTCCTATTAGAAGCACCATCTGTCTATCTGTCTGTCTGTTCAAACTGTCTATCCATCTGTTTGTCCACGCATATGCATGCCAGTCTCTCTTTGCCCTCTCTTTCTGTGTATCTTTCTGTCTTTCTCTCCAGCTATCAGTCTTGTTGATAATTTATTAGACAGTACATTTGCCTGATTGCCTGTCATCAATCGGTCCATCTGTTTGTCTATATACTGTATGTATAAGAGAGGTACTAAAGTGTATTTTCAATACCAGAAAGCATCATGTTTTATAGATGCCTAAAACACAAGTTTACTTTGCCTGTAGATGCTGTGGAATTTATTACATGTTGAATGGCTGATATGCTTGGAATGTATAGATGGTTCTTTAAATTAATTTAAACTCCATAAAATGTTATACTGTATAAGATTAATTTATTTGGCAGTTAGAAAGTTATAAAATAAATATGACGTTTTGTTGGGTCACTGCTGCTGTACACAAAACGATCCACAGAAAAAAATAGATATATTAGCATAGAATATATTGAGAATACAGCAAATAACTGAATGATCATGAATACAGTTGGAGAGAGTATAAATGTTTTGTTTGAAGGTCAAATAGATGCTCTGGTGTGAATTACTAGCAGCAGAAGGAAGGCAAATTTAGAATGTGTGGGAATATCTAAAATGCATTATTATGATAATATTATTTATCTATAAATAATTTATCCAAAAAAATCATTGATATTGTTCTCAGAAAACTGAAACTCAAAATAAAATTGTAAAGGGAACAATGTCATTTACCATTTTCCTACCTAGTTTGGCCACCTGCTGCTGAGTGACCCAAACAAGTAAGTTATGCTGTTTTAACATATTGCTGTGGATACCATGCAGTCAGTTATCAGTTTGGACTGCTGTGTGGTCACATGTTTAAGGGTGCTCCTCTCTCCCACTCAGTGGACACAGCTGTCAGTGCCACAGCAAGCACAGATCTGTATTAGCAACTCTTCTCAAGGAAGCTGGTGTCTGCCCAAAAATTCAAGAGGTTTATTACTAGGCTTGATTTCAAAGCACTGGTGCGTTATCAAGGATGACCAATTAGGTTGCCTTGAAACAGTCACACATTTTAACAATGTGCGTCAGTTATTGTGTGGGGTAGGTGAAATTTGTATGATGGAAATGTAAAATAAAACCAACACAAAACAAGAGGTAAAAGTGTTCAACATGCACAACAACAAAGATGCTCAGTCTCCAAACACTCTTGGCACATTTTCATTCAGTTTATCACTAGAAAGTCTCTGCCATCTTTTTAATTTAAGTGAGTCACCAAAGAATAAACCATCTTTTTAATTTAAGTGAGTCACCAAAGAATAAACCTTCTGTATTTGTACTCAGCTGGTTAAAAACCATTGATTGATTTAAATTGTGTACATAGACATGAATTCACATTGAAGAGTTTTAATTTTTGTACATTACATTACATTTTGAAGCATTTTCAGTGACCTCGTACTGTCTGTATTGAAAATTAAAAGTGAGAGTTCAATATTGTTTAACATTTCAAATGAACTAAAAAAGATCATGAAGCATCTTCCTATCCACAATACCACACTATTTGAATAACAAACAACAAACAATTTTATCTTACGAAATGAATCAATTTTAAGTTGTCAAAACATACGTGCGTGCACAAATTTATCATCCCAGTCACTACCTGCCACACACGGATTTGGTGATATTTGTGTTTGTGGTTTTGAGACCCTCCTCTGATCCTAAGACTGCAGTCTGTCCCTTCTCTCTGTCTGTTTCTCTATCTCATACATTCTTGGAGAGATCTTATTAAAAAGATACCTCAAAGCTAAGATAAAAACCAACTAAACTGAGTTCCCTGACTACACTAAAATAAACAAGCAAATGTGAGGAGATAAATACTGCTTGAGATAATAAAACTAGACGAGATTAAAAAGTAGAATTGAAGATAAAAGTTGAAACTCAAAACAATCTTGAGTTACTCCGCTTGCAGTATGTATACAAATGCGTATAGAGCTTTGCACCTCCAAAAACAGACAGATGAAGGAAGCTTAGGTATAATACATGATGCCATTATCAGATCATTTTATCAGATGGAAGAACAAATGTCCAAACATATATTCCCATGAAATGTTCTATTGTACATTATGGTGCACACTGTGTAGGCTGTGTGCATTAATGCTTGTTGGAAATATCTGTGCACAGCAGCAGCACAGAGCGAATAGAAACAATAATAGCCCAGAGCAGTTCATTAAGACAGTGCAGTACGACCAGACAGCATTAATTCATTTTCTATACACGCTTAGTCATTTTCAGGGTCACCGAGGTGGTTGAGCCGATCCTAGGGACGGCAGAAAAACACCTTGGCCAGGTTGCTTATGCACTGTAGGCTAATGCATAAACAAACAAACAAATTCACACCTAAGGGCGATTTTGAATTCTCAGTTTGCCTGATTTGGATATGGTGGGAGGGAAACCAATACAAACACAGGAAGAACATGCAAGAACAGCAGCTGAGATTAAACCTTGCTTTGAGCTAACATCATTAACCACTGAGCCACATAACCTGGTCACACGTCATCTCCTCTTTCAAGACGACTTAAACGAGATCATCTGTAGCAGGATTCACTGTACACGGGAACTGAAGTCTGCACTGACAGGTACACCTCAGGGTACACCTCAGGGATATGACTGAGGTTTAAGGTGCTCTGAAGCTCCTTCAGCTCAGTTTAGAGATGTTGGCTGAGATACAAAGCAACCAGTGCACCGTTTTTACCACAGTCACTCCTGGGTTACGAAATGGAAAATTTAAGACCGCTTTTTGTGTGTGTGCACCCGCACATCCGTGTAAGTGTGTGCACATGTGTGTATTTAATCCTCTAGCTTATCCATCTAATTCAACAGATGTTAGAGTTTGAAATCCAGCCTGGAATCATTAGCCGCAATTCACCTTATAATTACGACCCGATTACTCACAAACACTCTTGTGCACAAAATCTTATGCACGCAGGCACTTTTCAACATGGTACACAAAATTGTGAATAATTACAAAGGAATGAGTGAGGAATGAAACAGGAATGACCCGATAATCAATGAATCATTGTAAGCACTTCCTGAATAACTCCACATACTCTATATATACATATAGGATGATAGGACTATATAGTAGATAATGGTGGGAGATACTATATAAATCAATCATTAGATAATCAGTTGTTCATTAATACCTGTGGATTGATATGCTGACCACTTTCTTTCTTACTTTTTTTTTACACTTTTTCTGCCCCCTCAAGTAAAGTGGCACACTATACTGATTAGTTACAAAGAAGTCTGTCATTACTGATTACTGATTATGACAGTAGATACAGAGTTTTTTTTGTTTTTTTTTACTGAGGAAGTCCTATTTAGTTCTTTGGTATCAACCAAAAATCAAAATGTGCTAATGTGTTTGTTTACAATTTAAAAAAGCATATTTTATAACTTTAGCTTCATGTTGAATTGACTTGAATTCCAGTTTGGAGCCACTAATTCCAGTTAGTGATGAAGAGCTGATGCAGCTTTAGAACTAAAGTTGGTGAAATCAGACTACTCAGTCTGATGTTTTTCCTTTACACGGGCGTACACAACAATAGTACGTAATGATTAAGCAATCATGAAGTAGGATCCGCTCATGAAGTAAGTGGTCAGTATGTCCAGTCATGGATATTTATGAACTAATCATCGGCTGGTGATTCATTAAAATAGTCTCTCCCACTCTGTTCACTAGTAACACATCATTATCTACTACATAGTCCTCAATTTTCAGGAGCTACTTGAATTCACCAAGTATCAGGTTGTTCCTTATTCCTTCCTCACTGTGTGTCTTAGGACACACTCACAGTTTTGTATTTTGTTTTGTAAAGTGTTGTTGTACGTATCCGGAGAGGTGGAGCTGCTGCAAGACAAAAGCCTGTGGGATGACTGAATGTGTGAGTTTTTGAAATTGTGCTCTTACTCTCTGTCTTTGTCTCATGTGTGTATGAATGTGCACATGTGTGAGTGCACTGTGCACGTGCACTTTTTTTTTTTCTGCAAGTGGTGATCCATTACTCTGTCAGCTCTTTCCCATGATGCTTAACAGCAACAGGAACATTGTGTCTGGAGAAAATGACTTCATCCTCTGGAAGACAATACTACCTCATTCCTTTATTTTCCTCAGACTGCCTCTCTCTCCTTTGATCCCTCATTCTGTTACAGTCTGCTGTATAGTCTGTCTCAGTCTCTATCAGTGCCTGCCTCTCTACCTTTCTAGATCACTTCTGCTCCTTGTATGTTCTGTATGACTCATTTTTTTCTTCTTTGCTGTTTTTTTCCCCCTCTTCGCTCACTCTGTCTGCTTTAAAGATACCATGTGTCTTTTTGTCTCTTAGATGCTGTGGTTATATGTCTCTTGAGTGAAGGATGATTGAGCTAGCAGCTTCCTGCTTTTATGTAATTGTAATATGGCACACATGCAAACTGTATTCTTTCTCTCTCTCTCTCTCTCTGTCTCTTCCTCCCTCTCTGTCTGTCACACACACACACACACACACATACACATTTTGATATGGTGGAGTGATTAGCATCAACCCTCTCATTCTACTAGCCCACAGCTAAATGACCTTGGTTGCCAGTTTTCATGCAAAGTGAATACCAGAGTTATAATGTCGAGTGTTATGGACAGTTTTAACTGTTAATACTATACAGTTCTGTGGTAGTAATGTGGTGTTTACACATTTATTTTGTGTTCCAAAATATTTTGTCAAAACATTCCTCCCTAAGCTGAGCGATTAAATTGATCCAAAGTGGCTTAAATGTAATATAATAAGGAAAACCTCTCAGCCAATCATAGTATTTGTCAAAATATGAAAAAGCATGATTAATAATGCTCATAATGAAACCTGCTGTAGACAAAACCTTACTTTTTTCAACCCTTTTATTCTTTCATTCCATTAATAATACAAGAAACAATTTTTAAAAATGGGTCTGATTTGGGGAAAAGTGCAGCCATTGCTGTTTTGATTTAATTGTTCATGAAAATTTTATGGGGATAAAAAGGCAGAGATTACTTAAGTGTTACAAGTTGCAATTGCAAGAAGGCAAATTTCCAATAATAAATGCATTAATAATAATTTGTATATTCAAATCTAATTGTCAAGATGTGTGAGCTTAATAAAAAAACATTTTTGTCAGAACAACAAACATGCATCAAGAACATGTGTTAACAAATCAGAGCAATAACAACAGCCTTAAGAAACTGCAATATTGTGGGTTTTTTTTAAATATATAAAGCTCTGCCAGCCTGCCCATTTGTATGTATTAAAACAGTGATCTAACAGACAACATTCATACGGAAATTACTCCTAAAAATAAAGCTAAATTCTATATCATTAAAACTTACATTTAGTCTCATGATGGGGATATGGGAGTAGTCAAGTGACAAACGCTTGAAAATTGGGACTGTGCCGTTTTAACTGCCTCCCAAATCTGAGGGGACGGAGGGTCCCATGGGAGTCTGGATACATGATCTACATTCTTTAATCCAGTTTAAAGAAAAAATCTGAGCTATATGATGGAAAGCTTTAAGCCTAAGCCAAGAAAAGAAGAAATTACATTCATCACCATGTCAGGGAACAACTTTATCTAAATCTGACAACAGTGTAACAGAATCTCTCTTCGACATACTTTTCATTTGATAAAAAACAACATTGGACAGTTCTTAGTACTTGATCTTTAAACTTAATATATACTTTTATTACAGTTATTTCTTCACATGTTCACAACATTAGTTGATGTCAGACAGATAATTCTACAGAGATGACATTGTTTAGAAATTACAGGAATAGTGAGTATATATTATATAAAGTGTAATCTTCTGACAAACAATGATTAGATTACACCATCATTATGAATGGTAAGAGAGGGAAGAAAACAACAAAATTCAGAAAAATGTCTAAGTGCATCATCTCATGCTACCTCCTGTCTCACTGCTATCATGGTATAAACATGTTCCTTTTATGTTCTGTTATTCAAGAAGTATTTTTGGGCAATTTTGTGTGTGAAATGAGTTTCAATAGGGTTCTTATCAGTGTTTTTGCCTGCTAGTGGTGGTGCTAAATTATCTGGTGATGACCTGAGAATAGATGTAGTATTTGGGAGCTCTTGTTACCATCACTTAATTTACAAATAAATACCAACACCGTACCTCATTTACATGCAACTCATTGAATTTCATTTTGCTGTCCGCCCTCTCATCTCTGTGTAATGCCAGATGTGCACGGCACAAAAATACCAGTTGAACAGGAAAGTGCACATCAAGTTGATGTAAATGCCAACATGTCACAGCACAGACAGAAATGATGAACTGATGAAAGTACTAAAGTTTCTGTTGCTTTTTAAGGTTTGTAGAATGTGAATGATAAAATAAATGGACTGTGAAATGCACTTATTGTTTTTGAATGAAATGAGAATGAATGGTATAGATTTAACAGGTGAAATCATGAATGGATTGTGGCCTTCACCGAGATCAAATATCTCCAGAGAATATTCTAATTATCTATTAAAACAGTCAAATACATTTTTCAACTTTAAGAGTCATTACAAAGGGACTGAAGCCTCATCTGTTCTGGATTAATTCTTTACAACAGGAGCTTTGTTTATCTTTTGGTGCACAAAACCGAAAAAATCTGCATTGATTTGCAGTGAATGAGCGGTATTAACACATGTTCATGGTTCATATAAGTCTTTTGAAATTATACATTTTGTTCCTGTTCCAAGTACTCAGGGGTTTGCCAAGTTTGTGGTTGCATGTGAGTGTTTGTGTATATGTGTGCACACATGTGCAACAGTCTCCTCTCTCTACAGTATTTCCACACAATGACAGCCCATTCAAATCCAATTAAAGCAACACAGAGGGCTTCACAGCATCATTCATTCATCTGTCAGTCATTCTCTCCCCCAGCTCTCTAGCTCTCTCTTCTTCTGCTGAAAGTGGATGACTGGGCGGTAAGTGGGTGGGTGAGCTCTAACTTCACTTCTTTGTTTTAACTCTGTCTTCTCCTTTTATACTTCCTGTTGTGTGCTGATACCTTAGAGTAAATATGTTTTACTTGGCATGATATCCAGATGTTTAATTGACTAGAAGAGAATGTCCTTTACAATATACCATATACATTTACAATGTAGTTATAAAAAGTTACGTGTGCTCCTTTGAAGATTTGACAGCTTTCAAATAAACAGTGAATACTTGACACACGCAGCATAGTTGTAATCATATGTAATGGCTATATAATGTCTTTATATAATGTCTTTACTAGTTTCAACACATTTGAAAACAGCTCGACAAAAGATCTTAACCAAGGGTTCACTTTCTAGTTACTTTCAACATAGCGCCCTCCAAGGTAGACGTGTTTGCTCGCTCCGCTCTCGAATGCCGGCTTTTTCTTCTTTTCGTGTGTTTTCTTTTTTCTTTCTCTGCCAAATGCCATGCACTGCTAACATACAACAGACAGCCACTGCTGGACATTGCCAACTCACACAGCCATTTTGCACATGTGTAATTGCACACTTCTTTTGCACTACTATTCCTCGCACAGTTACATTATTTCTTGCACAGTTATATTTCTATTATATCTCTTTTTTCACATGCTGCCCTTTTCCATTTATTGTATTTGTATTTATTTATTTTTTTTATCTTTAACTATTATATTTAAATGTGGGCATTCATTGTGGACAACAACAAAATAATTTCATTGTACATGGAAACCTGTTTCCTTACTGTGCATGTGATAATAAACATTTTGAATCCTTGAATCCTTGAATCCTAGCTTATCCCGGTGTTTTTAAAACTACTACAAACTGCTGTGCCAGGGTCAAGAATGAACATTCACGCTCAACATTCACATCAACACCTTTGAACTGACCTGTGACTGATTCTAACATTTACAAAATTACGATATGCAAATGAATATATGCGTATCTTAGAGTGGGCTACTTGTAAATTTAAAAAAAAGGATTAAACCTATATCAGGACGTTATGAAGACTGAAAAGGACTTGGTGCATGTGTAAAATCTCAAAATAAATGCTTCATTAGTCAGTGATGGCAAGTGTGATACCCTGCATGCTGCTCTGCGTGTTATAGTGGAGACCCAGCTGCAAATCCAGAATGTACTGCTCTGCAAGTGGCAATGCTAACACGGCACCGACAGGGTGTCCCTTTTGGCAGAGTATGAGACAGTCCTTTCCAGGACTGCTACACTATCGCCACAAAACAGGGGAGCGTCCTATTGCCAAATGTCACCCCTAGCCCACATCTCTTGGAATAACAGGCCTCTTTAAGGACCATAACCACAGCACCCATTAGGGTAAGGTACAGTACATCACCAGGATGGACAGTGATGAATAGTAATGATGAAGCACGTATGTCATCAAAAGCAGCCCCAGTGAAACCAAACTGTATGAGCAGCTGAGAGGTAAACAGTTGTGGACTTCAAATTATGTCAGTTGAATGTTGGGATACTGGGTGAAGAAGTGAATAAATGTCTTGCAGTCTTCAATCATTTTGTTTTCAGACATGGCTAATGTTACACAGCCATTTATGCTCACAGACCAGCAGGTGTGACTGCGAGGCAAAATTTGAAGCACAGAAATCTGACTCAGTGTCATGGCAACAAGTACACACAGTGGAGAAACCAATGGATGCTTTTTTATTCATGTGTAAAGTGTGTAAGGTGATTGTTCAATATGTGGCCTGGGTGACTTGTGAATGCTGCTGTTCTTGTAAACTGGATATTTTTAGTAAGGTGTGCGCTTGAAATTGTATCGTTGAGTCCTAACAAGCACAGCTGAACTGGGGATGTTTGGTCATGCTCTTGTACAACATAACATCTTTTCCAGAGCTTTCGGTGAATTTCCCACTTAACTGTTTACAACTAAAGGCTAAAAATCTTTGACAGAGTAATGTTGTTTCTCAATGTGTGTTACCCATCGTTCATGCTTCCAATTTTTCCACGTTTGTGCACGTTCCTTCATTATATAGTTAATTCAAGGCAGGTATGATTACCAGGTAATTTTCCATTGTTGACATGCATTTATCTACAATATAGAAAGGCTTTAAAAGCAATGGTGATTGTTATTTGTGTGGCTGTACACACATAAACAACAACTGTGCTTCAAACATGTTTCAAATGTGCATCAAATGTGATTTATGTATTTTGGCATCTGACTGCTTGGTAAGCATTTATTTCATGGAGTGCATTTCGATGGTCGGGTTGATATAAGTGTGTGTGTGTGTGGTGGGGGGGGCACGGCACGGAGCACTGTTTCCATTAATGTCTGTACTAAGATGCAACTCAGCTTTCTGAATTATGTAAATGAGGCGCTGTAAATTCATGACAGAATCAATGGCTTTCATTTTTATCAAATCAATCAGGCCTCCATCAGTCCACAAACTTCACACTATTACAGTACACAACCACACGCACACACATACACACACACACACGTACACACACCCCGCAAGGCCTCATATTAATCCTGCCAAGACAGGCCTAAGAATAATGAGTTTTGGAATGATGTGTATACAGTCATAAATATAATTTTTGCTTTTAACCATCAGCTGATTCATGATAATGTGCGTGCGTGCGTGTGTGTGTGTGTGTGTGTGTGTGTGAGAAAGAGAGAGAGAGAGAGAGAGAGATGATGAGTCAAATATTGGGAAGTTACCAAATGGATATCAGCCTGATGCACTATAAGTCATGGAAGATGAAGAGTCTGACCATTTTACTACAATACTGCACACAAACTCACACTTACTCTCTCTCCCTCACACACACACACACACACAGAATTGCTCCTGTTTCAAGCACACTGTTGTGGTTGAGCAATGTGGTTGGGACTTATATAACACCTTTAAAATTTGAAAAACTGCATCCTGGTATATGTGGGTAACATGGAAACCAGCCCACTGCTATGAGTGCACATTGTATTTCCTTTTTGCTCAGCTCACAGGCCTTTGCACTCCGTCAAAGCCATGTACCTTAATTCCTGTAAACAACTGTGCTAGTAAAACCTTTAAATATAGAAGAACTACAATGAAGCATAGAAACATGAACAAGACACACTAAAAGCAGTTCTGGATATAAATTTTCTACAAATATCTATAGAACTATAGAAAAACACAACTTTGGTTGCTGTTTTCTGGCTGCCATTTTGAAGTGTTGAAACCAGAAACCATTTAGGCAAAGACTATTATTATGGTCAAGTGGGTCTGGGTCATCCCCATTTTGTTACTGCAAGTCCTGGCTCTGTTTATCATTATCTGTAATACCTAAGTGGATTCGGAAAGACCTGTGATCAGCACTGATCTCAAGAGAGCCACATAAGCACTGTCTACAACTGTTGTCTTAATCATCAGTTTAAAAGCAGAATGAGTAGAATGTGCTGGTTGTTGTTGGTTAACAATTGGCTCCCCCCACCAAGCTAATGAGCTAATGAGTACTGGTGCTCAAGTGAAGGGAAGAATGAATGAAGAGAAGGAGCAGCATCATAGAATCATCATCAGAGAAATACCTTAATATACTCTTTATATTATTCTTTGGTATTTAATGGTGTGGTATGGTATTCTATGGTATAGTACGGTAATCTATGGTAATGTATTGTATTGTATGATATTCTGTAGTATTATATGGTTATGTGGTATTCTTGGGTATTTAACCCTCTGGGTTATCAGCCATGTTTTTGCTGTTACTGGGGCTCTAGACCAGTGATTCTCAACTGGTGGGTCGCGGGCCTTTGCCTGGGAAAAAAAATATTAAGAAAAAAATCCTGTGCTTTTATTCTGAAGGGGGTCTTTTATGCAGCGGAGTGCCGTCTACTCCCACTCCTTAACAGTAGGTGGCGATAATGTCCTGTGATGCTAATTGACACCCGACATTTCACAGTATAGAAGAAGACCCGCAAAGTTTGTTTTCATGCTAATTGAACGTGGCGAAACACAAGTACGACACCGACTACGTGAAATATGGATTTTCTTACATTGAGGACAAAGGAGGACAAAAGCCTCAGTTTTGGGCAGCGAGCTGTTTCACCTGAGGTTGAAGTGAGTGCTGCTTAATTTTCTTCAAAGCACAATGTTTTTCAGTATCTATTGATAAGGTAGTCAGAAGAAAAGTTAATTTTGTATATTTGAATCTTTTTGAATTGCACTTTTTGTCTAATTTATTTTGAGTTTGTGGATAAAAGCTGCTTCTGAAGAAACTGAATTGTTTCCACAGTGCAGTGTTGGTCGTCATTGATTCAGTGAATGAGGATTCTCAGCTAAAGCTACATAATTTGAGTCTTTTTCAAAATACTTCTCAGCAGTTGCACTTTTTTATTTTCTGTTTGTGCATGAAAGCTCTGCTGAGTCTGTTTAAAAACAGGCTGAAGTTACTGAAGTGTTGTGTATGTTGTAACAGCCTCCCGATCAATGGTTTATGAAGTGCTACTGGTTGAATAATAATCCAGGGCTGTTCAGTGTGGATCCACTGATGCAGGGTTATCACAGCTACACTTACATTAACATTCTTGAAACCTTGTGTCCCTAACATGCACCTTTTTGGTTTAAATTAAAATGCAGCTAATTGAGTGTCTCTCTAGCATCGCCACCTGCTGGTCGTTCTGCTTTATCATTAAACTTAATGATAAACTTAAACTGTAATATCCTGTACGATCTCAGGTTCAAGCTGCTCCACCTTTTCATTAAATACATTTGAGAAGTTGAAAATTTTCCTCGATTTGGGTCGCAGCTTGTCATTAAGGGGCGATGGTGGGTCCCGAAGCCAGACCAGTTGAGAACCACTGCTCTAGACATCAGTTTTTAAAGTAAGTCGGTACACACATCTCTTATGAAGAAATCATTACGCAATCCCAGAGGGCTAATGGTACTGTACAGTATTCTATGTTATGTACGGTAATCTATGGTATTCTTCAGTATGGTATGGTACCCATGGTGATCTTTGGTAATCTATGGTACTGTATGGTATTGTCTATGGTAATGTACAATATGGTATTCTATGGTAATCTGTGGTATGAACGTAATGTACAGTAACATTGTATTCTATAGTAACGTAATGTATGGTATTGAATGGCAATCTATGGTATGGTATGGTTTTCTATGGTAATCTATGACATTGTACCGTAATCCAAGGTAATCTATTGTATTCCATGGTATTGGGACGGTATTCTATGGTGATCTATGGTATTCTATATTATAGTTATAGACGCCGGAACTATGGAGCAGAAGGAGCAGCTGCACCTCCATTGTAAGACTTGGTGGTGCAGCAACTATTTTCAAATATTTCAGCATGTTTGGATCAAAATTAATTATATCTGGTCACGTTATATATAGTATGTGACTTAAAAATTACATTTCCTGTCCTAAGCCATTTCTCATAAAAGCTCAGGACAATCCCTGGGGAATCAGGACCGGACATCTGCATTCTCTGGATTAGCTTCATGAGGTTGACACCTGGAATGGTTTTCAGTTAACATGTGTCTTGTCAAGAGTTAATTTGTGGAATTTCTTGCCTTCTTAATGTGTTTGAGACCATCGGGTGTATTGTACAGAGGCAGGGTTGATACACAGTTCTATACAGTGAATAGCCTTATTCGACTACTGTTCTTATCCATATTACAGCAAGAACTACTCAAATTATGTAAAGAGAAACGACAGTCCATCACTACCTTTAAGACATGAAGGTCAGTCAATCCGGAAAATAACTTTGACTGTATCCTCAAGTGGGCAGCATGGTGGTGCTGTGGTTAGCACTGTTGCCTCACAGCAAGAAGGTCCCGGGTTCGAATCCCGGTTTGAACCCGGGGTCTTTCTGTGTGGAGTTTGCATGTTCTCCCCATGCTAGCGTGGGTTCTCTCCGGGTACTCCGGCTTCCTCCCACAATCCAAAAGACATGCACATTAGGTTAATTGGTAACTCTAAATGCCCGTAGGTGTGAGTGTGAGAGTGAGTGGTTGTCTGTCTGTCTGTATGTGGCCCTGCGATTGGTTGGCGACCAGTTCAGGGTGTACCCCGCCTCTCGCCCGAAGTCAGCTGGGATAGGCTCCAGCTCCCCCCGCGACCCTGACAGATAAGCGGTATAGAAAATGGATGGATTGATGGATGTATCCTGAAGTACTGTCGCAAAAACCATCAAACGCTATGATGAAACCAGCTCTCATAAGGATTACCCCAGGGAAGGAAGACAAGTGTTACCTCTGCTGCAGAGGATACATTCATTAGAGTTACCAGCCCCAGAAACCGCAAATAAACAGCAGCTCAGAGTAGAGGTAGAATTTCTTTGGATAAGCAATATCAAGTTAGGATACCCCCTGTTCAATTCCTCCGTCTTCATGGTGACCAGAGGGAACTTTGTGTCTTATTTTCTTATTTATTCCTCGTGTGTCCCATTCTTCTCCCTTGGTCACATCCATTGAAGGCTTATGTCACTCGTCTGTCTTATCCAGTTACACACATGGTGCATTTCATCATACCTTACCTCATATCTTTCTCAATTTTATGTCTTAGTCATGATATCAAACTTAATTTCAAACTTTTGAAGCTGGATCTATTTTTAAGATTCTGTTAAGATTCTTCTGTGCTGCTTGTAATGTGAAGCATTTTAATCTATTTAACTCACATTTCGGTCATCTGTCAGTGCAGCGAAGATGCCAAGGCAGGGGGTCCAGCAAATTAAATGCAGGGTTGTCCAGTGAGAAAGTCTAACCAGGTTCATTGGCTTACCTGCTTCAGTCATTCACAAGAGCTACACCAAACCAACTGGCTCTTGACAAAATTTTAAATGTGGCTGCTGATTCAGAGGTCTGAAACCTGGATACTTGCCATCCTGACTTGCTATAAATAGGAATGCATAAACAAATAAATAATTTAAATGAGTGAGAATGCTATGAACTCATGAATTTCCCGCATCAGTAAATGCAACTGGGAGCAATGCAATGCATATGTATACTGGGAAAGACACAGTAGAATAAAGCAGTGGTAGAATTAGGTAGCTGATGCATTATTCATCAATCAAAAATTTTAGATATTCTGAGAAGATTATGTGCCTCATTACATACTGAATTCAGCTGATATTCATTCTGCATACTCAACAAATGTAACAACAAGAAATGTAAATTTTACAGCTATGTAAAATGTGCCAATAGTACGTTAACAATGGAACCTAAAAAGAAATAAGAGAAAAAATGCTCAAGACAAGGTCCAACTTACTTTTTGTTTTTACAGAGCTTTCAAGCACAAATCATGACCATTACTCAGCGGGACTGCTCACTTGTCACGGAAGTGCTTCAGAAACAGCTAGAAAGTTGGACTTTATGTTCAGAAAGTCATTGGCTGGACTGCAGCGAAGCAGGGCCAGTCCTATAAATGTGAGAGTTTGTCCCTGACTTACTGAGTGATGAAGTTATGCCACTGGTCTGTCAAGCAGCAAGGCAAACCAAGGCACTTCATACAAGGAAATCCCAACGATTGAAACTGTTACGGCCCCAGAGCCTTGGTTGTGTCTCTCTCTCTCTCTCTTGCTTTTCTTTTGCAGGTCCCCTGACTAAAATGGTCTTTAATTACAGTAAAGCCTCTCTTGCACCTCTTCCTTTGTTGTGGCCTAGGAGCCAGCCGTGACAGAAACAAAAACTGCTGGACTACTTTTTAAAAAACAAACAAACACACATTTCATGTGGCTTACGCGGGACGAATTACCATCATAATGTAGGATTTATCAGACTCGGAAGCCTTTATCGATCACTAATTCTACTTTCGAGAAGACAATATGGACTCCAGACACTCCCACAATCACATCACATCCATTGAAAAGCAAACAACTTTGTGCAGTTATCCATTAAAACTCTACCAAAAAAGTGCGCTAGTGAAGACAAAATTATAAAAGGAACTCAAAGCATACGAGACAATCCCATGTTCTCCAGCATCCCAGACAATGCACCCAAAGACCCTGAGACGTAGATTAAAGACATTATAAAAACTAATTTTGAATGTTCACTGGTTTCTGTACATAATCTTTCATTCATCATATTGGTACACCAACAACTTAAAGACTCGCTCTCACCAGAAAGAACCAATCAAAAGCAAAAGGAAAGAATTAAAAGGAACTAGACTCTGTTTTGATTTCCACATGAAGTAATGCCACAGTGTCACAGAGTACTGTACCCCATCGAAAAGGAGAGCAGAAAAAATAACAAGTGCGCATACCTGGTGGTGGACAAACTATAAATTGATGGTCAGCTCTTCTGCAATGCAAGAAAACATCATGGCCTCATCCTATTGTTCATGTGTATATTGTTACACACTAAATTATGTCATGTATTCTTTTAATACACATGAAAAACAGAAATATACTTTTAACATTACCTTTTAACATTTCCTACAGTACTAAACTCTATCATCTACTACTACTGAGAAGCATTTGCTTTATTATAAATTATTTTTCAAATTGATCATCTTAAGATATGAGTGGAAAGTATTTCTCTTGCAAGTGCATTTATAACATGACTCGAGTATAGCCTTACCATGTCACGTAATGTACTACTTGTGTACACTCAAGGAACAAATATTACCTGGAACGCTGCAACAAATTGCAGATGAACATTTAATAATCAGCAATTCACTGACCACTTGGCCGCATTATATTTCATTGACCAAACACGATCCAGCCATATACTAGTTTTTAACCTAATCTTTTTTTGTACTTAAATTGTTGTTTCCAAAGTAAAAAAAAAAACAACCTTTAAGCCCAAATGAAACCCGAAGGCCATAATGAACTGTGTGTTTATGTATTCATTGAGTAACTTATTGAATATCTGTGTATGCTACATTGTACTTATTTGTGCATGTATGTGTGCACTTGTGTGTGCAAGTGTGTGTGGGTGGACGTGGGTGTCTGCTTTCACTTTCTCAGCGTATATAGGCGTGTTTGTGTGTGTGCGTACGTGTCTGCAAGCTTGCGTCTGTGCGTGTGTGTGAGAAAGTGCTGTTGGGGTGCAATCATTTCCTGTCTCCTGGTTTAGAAAAGATGTTGGCATGACAACATGACACTTGGGAAGGGTTGGAGGGTAGACATAGAGGGAAATGATGAAAACAGTGCTCTCTCTGACTCCCATAAATAGACAACTGGAGGTTTCATGCCAGCTTTGTGAGGGAACTTTATGCTTGAATTTGTTTGTGAATGTACTTAAGATCTCATGTATGCAACTGAACCTAAAATGTTAATGAAATAAAGAAAAGGGCACAATAGACTGTTACCTTATAAACTTTTCCTAAAACAACTAAAGCAAAAGACATAAGCTAAAATGAATTAAAATAAACATTAAAACAAATCACAGTTTTTTTTCTGCACACTGTACGTCACTCAAGGGAGTTGGATGTTTTTGCTAGTGTGTGTGTGTGTCTGTGTGTGTGTAATTCACAAATTGGCTATAGGCATTATCTGTCTCCTCGTTCTTGAGAGGCTAAGCCAAGATCAGCAGTCATTATGAGACATTAAAGTCATTCAATATGGCTGGCATATTGATCCCATCTATCTGTCATTCGCTCATATAATATTCATGAGGAGGCAGCGTACTTCATTCCCCCATAACCACAGATACCAGCACAGATATGCTTAAACACTGTGGTGTGACTTTGCTGCCATTTTGAGAACTCTGAATCTTTGTCAGGGTAACTACAACACTGCTGTTTCCATTGTATGTAGCTGTGTAAATGTTTCCATTGTAAAATATCTCAAATTAGAAAATAAGCAAAACAACCTGCAGAAGTTCTACTGTTAGTTTTATTTTGCATTCACTCAGCGATAGTTGTAGAAGGCAGATATCATTGTTTATTGTTTACAGTGCTAAAGAGAGGAGGACGTAAAAACTTGGGATGTTAACACCTGAATTATTAATCAAGATAATTCAACTTCCGATGACAAGAATATCTATCTCTGAACTGCACTGCACACACAGATTTAAACATCCACAAATACGCAAACACACACACACGCACTCACACACACACACATTTGTTCTCGCATATGCACGACACTTTTATCTTGCCTACTCGACAGTTATCTCTTTAAAACGGGTCAAGACAAAATGAAAATCGAGAAAGTTCTCATCGCGTGAAAGAGATAGACAAGGAGGGAGACAAATACACAGGGGAAGGAAGAGCGATATGATGGGCTGGAGGGAGGGAGGGAGGGAGGGAGGGAGGGAGGGAGGGCGAGAGGGAGAGTTCTTTGATAAGAAAAGTTCCCTTCAAAACTCACAAGACTGAAAAGAGAAGTCACCTCATATTTGTAGATCCAGTAGAAATGTCAGTGCGTTTTTACATATCACACATGTGTGGGCAGCTTTATGTTTGTGGGTGCAATCTTGTTTGTGTTTTGCAGAGAAACAATGGACCCTTCCCAGAATAAACTATTTTTAAAGTGTCATTCACTTGTGAAACCATTGTTTTCTGCATTGACTTCTTTTTCCTCTCTGTTACCAAGACAACAGACGTATACGACTAATGTTGTGTTCAGCTCCAATTTGCCCCTGGCTTCTTTTTCACCCAGGCCAAAAGGTCTAAGAGCATCCAGTGTAACATTATTATATGGCTAATGATCAAATAACATCTTAAAATCCTAAATAGTGTTTGTCTGATAGAAGAAGGAGAAAGCAGAGGAGGACAAGGGAACATCATGGCACCAGCAATGACAAATGTGAGACGAGAGATCTTGGTGACGGCGGCATCTAATGAAAACCACATTTCTTTATTAGCATAATTTTCTTTTGTAATTGCTGCATTTATACAGTTAGAAAAATGGCACTCAGAGCTGTTTAACAATGACAAGCTGATAACCTGCTGTATGTTAACACAGCTATTAACATTTATCATGGCATCACACAAACATGCCTCAGAGCTATTCACTAATGCACTAAGCACTTAGTTTTTTTTTTTTTTTTTTTGCAGTACACGCTCCTTGTCAGAGATTTTTCTCCCTTACTGCCACTGGCTTTATAATAATTACATTAAGGTTTTTTTTTTCGTTAGATCTAAATGGAATCAGGTTAAAATAGCTGCATCACAATGAGAACTGACAAACCATGACACTTTATCAAAATTCGGCCATATTGAACTTTAAAAGGCAAACAGCTTCTGCACACTTTGTCAAAGCAGAATTTTAATCAAATTGTCAAGCTTTTAGCTTATATCAAGACGCACCAGATGAAGGTCATGTAAGACCAAAAGCACGGTAATATTCTCTGATAAATTGTGTGAAAGCTGTGCCTTTCATACTGTCTGCCAGCATGTTTTTTGAGTCTTCCTGTGTCCGTTTCGTTTTCCCTAGAGATGGCTATTTTTACCACTGCTCGTGAAACAGGTGTCTGGTTTGTCATATGAGGATGTATAAGTCATGCGGTGCTCCTAAATCCTCCACATGTATCACTCTATCTCTCAAGCCTGACTTCTGGCTGAAGGATAAAAGAAGCAGCAATGGAGGACAAGCACAGACTGTCGGCTATTAATTTAAACAGATACGGCAGGATCTCTACAGGCAGTTCACACTCAATAAAATGCAGAACTTCATTACTATAAATGAGCTACATGAATGAGGAAGTACGAGGAACTAACTTTAAGAATTCAATAGCTAGTGACACCATTTCAGATTTGTTGTTTCACATCTGTTCTACTTTCTCACACCTTCTGAAATGCAGAGAATATTTAGGTTAAGTGCAGACACAAATATGAATACTGTAGATGCTAACAAATTTAGTACAAATACACATGTAAGCAAACCTAACCTGTAATATGCTTTACACCACCACTTCATTTCCACTTTGTTCGCCTAAATCTTCTTGTGTTCAGTTCTCTAGTACTACAATTTTTTGGCTAATGTGTTTTTTTCTTCCATCTCCCCTTATACTAAAACTATACTCATATATATATATATATATATATATATATATATATATATCAGAATGACTTGTCTGGCGGTTGAATAGCTTCGGAACCCCCCCCACCCCACAACACCTCTCCCTTTTAGAACTGGAGGGGCCGTGTCCGATCATTTTTTTGTAACTTTCTGAAACCAGCAATTCAGAATTCACACCCAATTCACACCAATATTGGTCAGCTGAGTGGAGGTGATAAAGTTCTATTTTTTTCCTTCTTGACACATCTATTTCTGTCACTTTTCATGCGAACAGCCTAGTGAAGCACTATGAATGTCTTCCTGGAGAGGCAGTTTCAAAATGCCTCCTCCCCTCACTGTGGTTGCCACATTTTGGATCTACATTCAAGTGTGGGTTTTCATAACTGCTTATTAATGAGCCCCAAGGCAAAAATGTACAAGTGGGCCCCAATTGACACATAGTTTATACCAACCCTATTGGCAGACACGAATGGAGGTGAACGATGCTGCAAAATCCTGGATTACATTCAATGACAACTTATTTTTATGTCTAATGATAACATTAATAAAATTCTTGCTAGGCCTGTAACATTGAGGAAACTAACATGAGTAGCTTCAATTTGTGTCCAATCGAAAAAAAATCGTATCACCTTCTTGGTCCTCCAAAGCCCCTCGCTCTCTCGTTCTCTCGCTCAGTGGATGTGTGCTTCATGCTAAGTAGAGTAAGTGGAGAGTAAGAGTAACTCACGACATATTTGAGCTGCAGCTAAAATTTTGGCTGCAATTCCTCCGTCATTCTTGTGAGGCTTGTTGGCTATAGCAAGTCTGCCTAGCCTTGTGGTACGTAAGTAAGGACGGTCATCTAATCATGTCAAGCCTGTGACAGCCACTGTTTTTTTTTCTTTTCTTTTTGGATAAACCATTTGATTCATTGATTGCCTCTCGTTCCTCTCATGTATGCATTAGTAATTCTTCCAGGATTGCTTGTTTGCTGCTCTGACTTCCCCTCTTTCATATCTTACAATAAATTATTTTCTTGAACCTCAGATAGAGATATATAAGATCTTATTTTCTGGTAAATAGAAATAGCTATTTATGCAGTAAATGGCTGAGTTAGCTCACTTGCTTTGCATCTCTCAGTAAATAACATTTGTCAGTAAGCACATGATTGGGGAATTAACTCATCATCTTGTGTTGTTTTGCAAATCACGAGTTCCCTTCATTTTCATAACTTGTTCAGCAAATTAGGAGTTCCATTCAATTTCATTTGGCTTTGTTATTGATACAGACATTGGGGAGAGACAGGAAAGGAAGGAGGGAAAGCCTGCACCAGGCAGAGAAGGAAAAGAGGAGTTAACAGGTAAGACTCTACACTTTACACATCCATCTGATTTGATTTTTTTTTTTTTTTTCAAGCGCGTGAACAGAGTGGCCTTTATTTCTTTTAAGTTAAGGTGTACCACGTCCACTTAGTGGTTGTAAATGCAGGTATCAGCGAATGACAGATGTGTACAATGTAATTTTATCTCACTGATGCAATTGTTAGAAAAACCTTTTATTCCATGTGCAATTCCAAAACTTAGACAAATACGATCGTCAGTGCCTGTGCATCACATAGTAGTTGTCCATACAGGCATCATAGAGAGCTTTATAATTGAACTCTTCGAAAGTTAAAATGCTGTGATTTTACTGACAATTTCTCAGCTTTGTTTTCGTATATAGTATAGTCTTAGTATATTGTGTAGGATTGTGATAAAAGCAATGAAAAATTCCCAAATTTTCACTACTTTTCAGATCAAACCTACATCCTTGTTTAGTTCAGTTAGTAGTTACATTTGCAACAAATTTGCAAATCGGTCATTTTGTACCGAACTCCGTTTGACATGCAGTGAATGTTGGGAACTCTTTGCCTGCTTTGTAATCAGATGAACTCTGATTTCTTGAAGTGCATTGCATTGCGATGCCTCAAGGTTGTACAGTATATGACCATGACTAAGCTGAATGGTGACAATAAGAGTACTTCAACATATGTGAAATTTGTGATGCACAATTAATTTTTGGTCTAAGCACCTTTTTCAAACGCATTTCATTTTATCGTTTTCCCCCATGGTGGCAATATCAGGGCCATCACACAGCAGTCTGTGTGTGACAGTCAGGCGACACTTAATTTGTCAGCTAACCCCTGCTGATAATGGCATTAAACATGTGTAATCTTGCAAACGACAATTCTGAAACCCAGCTGCTGTGGAAAATGCTCAACATCATAAAGGTGTTTATTTTTTAATAGTTTTGTTTACATTTGTGGGAACTACTAGTATTATATACATCTGAAGGTTCAGACGCTGTGTGTCACCAGCCAAAGCAATGTGTGATGATTATTCAACATAGTCTGAATATATAATTGCAGTCATGACTCTTTTCATATTTCCTACATCTGCTGCTGAATACAAATGTTAAACAATAAACATATACCTATCAAAACATGCATCATTCAGTATTTTTCTGTTTAATCCCACGAATCATTCTTAAGGCAACTATTTTATTATATTGCATTAATGCAGTATGTGCTGTACTTGCTGCAGGTCTGTACAGGCTGAATGTGTTAAAACATTCATCTAATGAAAAATTTCGTGTTCCTTCCTTTCCTTTGCCTTTTGGTATTTTCCTTTAAATGCGCTTAAATATTTTTAAATTCATTATTTTTAGCCCCTCACCCACAGTAATCCTACAGGATGGATTTGCAGGATGAAAACAGAGTGGACCATGTGGAAATGTTTAATAAGAAAACCACTGGGAATACTTGCACACTATGTAAATGAATGGAAATCACCTGCCATGCATCAGAGGTTGTGGTGCTGAATTTTTGGGTGGTATTTCATAGAATTATGTTGACATAATAAACAATATAGAATGTTTAAGAATAATTAAAAATACAGGACATAATTGTAGTTTTCTTTAAACCTCAGGCTTTATAAAACCACCACTGAATCAGATACATTTTCAACATTTACATGAATAATTCAGCTACATTTTAGTGTTATTATGCAGCTTCTACCATTTAATGTATGCCGAACATTTTGAAGTACAAACAACTACACATTTCATATTTAGTACTAATGGTTATAATAAAAGGTTTGCTGAGGTTTTATGCATAACTCAATTCCAGTTACGTTATGCAAACATAGATATGCTGAACACCACATTTGCAATATAAACTATGACTATAAAAAAAGGCCATATTGAAATGAAATATAGTAAATATAAGAAAGTGGCTGCACTGCTACCTCTGGGCAACACCTATGATTAATTGAGCAATTTCATCTGTTCATTTATCTAATGACTTTGAGCATAGAGCCCATAAAGATAGAGGAAGAAGGACGCAAGTAATCCAACAAAGCTTAAATGTATATTAAATTTGTAAGAAAATATTAAGCTAATCAAATACTGCTGGGTCAAACATGTAGTATGTAGTATCTTTTATACCAAACACAGATTGACTGCATTAATAAAAGGATAAAGGAATCACAGATTAAGGGCAATCAGAAACTGAAACAACTGACAAATGTATAGATACAAAACAATGATTTTACCATAAAGTGACCTGATTTCAGTTGATAATATATAGAGCATCCTCAGCCTTCGAGAAGGTAAGGTGAGAAGGGGCATAAAGGGAAGAGGAAAGGACTTAATTGCTGGAATGTTTATAGGCGTGTGCGTTTCCAGTCTGTTGCCGTCTTAAAGCTGTAGAATGTCTAAATGTCAAGAGACATGGATCTGTATTTTCTCACAAGAGAAATCGCAAACCAGCTTTGTGGATAATGCGAAAGCAAAAAGGCATACCTTTAATGTGAAACGTAAGATTGTGGCTCTTGGTGTTAACCCAGATGAGAGTCTTAACTTGTTTTGTTTTTTTCAGTTCTTTTTATCGTTTGTACTGGGATGAGGGATAATAATGCAGGCTTTGGCTCTTTTCCGATGCTGAGAGGCACACAGTTTAATGGTGTACATTGCCACACCACCAAAGGCCGATAGCTATGACAAGTTAATTAGTTTATAGTTCAGCTCATAGGCCAAAATGCCCTGTAAACAAACAAACAGGGGAGAAGAAAATCAGCTCCTTTCCAAGTAATTATGATACCATCAGCTCACATCTAAAATTGTGGGTTTTTTTTAAATATCCACATGTTTTCAAAGGAGTACATCAATTGGATTCCAATCTATCTAGTATGTTCCACCAAAAGCTGTGTCTGATTTCTGTTGTCTCAGCCCAAAAATGTAAGCTGTGTGTGTGCGTCTGTGTGTACCAGAAAAAGAATCATTATGTGATTAACAGCCCACCACCAAACGTCGCTGGGTTTTTGCACTTCTCTTTTCCTGCTTGTCACAACTTCTGACTAGCTCAGTGAAAAGTGGCTTCACACACACAAATGCTCACAAACACACGAACATACACACTTCTGTGCCACTATACGCCACTTCTGTGCACACCGACACACACACACATACAGACGGTTAAGTTTATAACACACACTTCATTTGTGCTCTGACAGCTCAGTACATGTTCTAGATGAAAGAATTGACAGTTCAAGGTGACGGCTACCACCAATCAATCCAGTGTTGCGCTGTGTGATGTGAGCTCTGTGTACAGGATTTGTGTGACTGTGAGGGTGCATGTGAGCACACATGTGTATGTCTGCTCTTTTGTGGTGTTGGTCTAGGTAGGGGGTAGCTGACAGGTGTCCTTTCTTCTTAGCCATGCAATTTATCACCCCACTGGTGGGAGGGACCTTTGCCTGAGTCCAAATTTCCACAGAACAAAATGCTCATTCTCTCTCTCTCCTTTTCTCTCCTCTCCTAAACAACTCATCAACAAGTAAAGCAAATAATGATCAATTCACTTCAAATCCAAGCCTTAAAAGTATGATAATTTGCTCTGTTACTACATGACCTTACATTCCGCTCCTTTTCTCTCTCTCTCACACACACACACACTCTCTCATTATCCATACACTGACAATGGCAGTGAATATATTCTAACCACAAAAAAAAATCAAGGCATGCTGAGCAGCCATGGAGATTTTAAATCTTTTGTTCTTTCTGGCTTAATAATAAAAAGTGTTTCAGGGCTCAGTATGAGCCAGCTGTCAGAAATAAACCATGGCTATCAATATAACTCCCCAGATATCATTATTTTAGTTCTTTTCAATTAATTATGAGAGCGTGGTGAGACGGTACTTTAGATCTCATTTCAGGGCCTAAATTGGTTTGTGAGCATAAAAACCTTTATTGTGTATGCCCTGCGGCACGCACGCGCACACACACACACACACACACACACACACACACACACACACACACACACACACAACAAAAAATGGTGTGGAGAGGGAGTTTGGATATGGATGTTAAATGTATAATTTTGCAGCTGAAGATGGCAACATTTTGCTGGATATCGACAAGCCTATCATCAAGCTTTTATTAGAGGTAAAAATCTCTCTGTTGATAGTTTGTTTCGCCCAATGATTTTGTTTCTATTGAAATGCACATTCCTTCACTCTCTCCTTGGTAACAGTAGCTTTCTCTGTGGGGAGCCCCTTACCACCAACCCCACCCAACCCACCCACACCGCCCCCAGCACCCCTCCTATTCTATTCATCCACTGCTGCTGTACCAAATCAGCTGAGGGTTAGCGCTGTAGGGAGAGCGGGGGGTGAGCTACAGGGTTATAAGAGAAGCATGAACCATGGTGAACAACACAAGCATAAAGACAGCCCTTAATGTTGAGATCCAATTCTTCTTTTTTTTTCTATTTTTTTTAAACCTTTTTTTTCTATTTCTATCACTCTAGCCTTACTGTCTTCATCTGCCCCGTCTCTCCCTCCCTCCTCTCTCTCTCCTTGGCAGTGGACGGAAGGAGTCAGGGTGATAAATAGGTGGTGTCCGATGTGCTTCTCCTCTCCTGTCGTTGTTTCTCTCCTTCTCTTCCACTCTCCTCCTTCCCGGTTTCGGCTCACCGCACTCCGAGCCCAACAGCGTGTTCATTCCTGTCAGCAAAAAGAGAATCACTGGAACAACCAGATCTATGGCACACATGCAGAAACACACACACACACACACACACTTTTGCACGCTCACACGTGTTCAGAAAGACCCATGCACCCATGTACATCACAACAGAGAACATAGTAGCGTTGATAAAATAGGGCAATGGTGATATGTTCATGTGTAAAATGCACTCTGAGAGCCACAGTCGCACACTGAGCTTACAGTACATGCACAAACACACTCACAGCCAGAGTCTATTAGTGTTCACAATGCACATAGTCTGGATGAATTAACATCAGTGGTCACCAGCATCGACACTGCACACACACTTATCACAGGCACTGTCTCTCTCCTTACTTGTGTATGTGAGTGCGGGTGTGTGTTTGTATTATTTGGAAAAAAATCCCAATTTAAGAGAGAGACAGAGAGACAAAGAGAGAGAAAGAGAGAGAGAGAGGAAGCCTTAGTAGGAGAATGTGGTCAATACCTACCTCAGTCATGATGGATAGTGGCCCTGGAGTTAAAGCTGAATGTCGCTTTATTCACCCTACCCTCTGGTGACATGTGTCCTCCCAGAAAACCATTATCAAAGTAAATGCCTGTATCTCAAGCAGTGCCATACATTTAAGTCTATGAGAGCACTGAATAGCAGAGACCTCCCTCATCCATTTCCAAAATCTCTTGAAACGGCCACCTGTCCAGATCGTATCAGTATATCTCAAATGGGAGCCACACATCATATGCAGCATTCAAGCTTATAATAACATAGCCTGCAGTGTCAGTTCCCTCTCTCAAACCATTCTCAGTGTAGTGCACTTCCCTTGACCCTTCGCTAGGTAAGTGAGTGTGTCACTGGAGCTTTATTGAAGAACAATTGGTGTAAGCATCCCCTCAATGCTGCCATGCATCACCTGTTGTATAATTGAAGAGGCTGAGTGCCTGTTAATGATCCTCTGCTTGACCCTGGGCCTGTATTTGCATTGTTTTTAGCTTAGCACATGGCTAATAGCTAGCCTGAAGGCACGCCAGCCTTGCTAAGGATCGAACACCAATTTCCTCCATGCCAAGGGCGAGCTTACCACATTGTTTGGAACACTAAGAGAAAAGGTGCATGCCTGCACACAAACGCAACCGCTCGTTCTCTATACTTCCTGCCACAATACGGTGTCATGCACACATGCACACAAACACACTTTATAACTGAATCTATGTGGCCAGGGGGTACGTTGAATAGGAACAGCAAAAGGTGCTATTTATTTAGCTGATGAGAGTGAACCTGTTAGCAGAGGGGCTGTGAGGGAGAGATGCTAACACCCCCAGAGAAGCGTCTCTTGCCTTAACCCAGGAAGGCTGTTTTAAAGAGGTCACAGAAGGTGAAGAGCAAAGGCAGCATGCAACAAAAGAAAATTGAGCCTAAATGGAACACGCTAGCAAAGAGACCCACCCTACGCCCCCAACATTTTTCTGAACATCGCTTTAAATTGGGTTGTAAAAATGTGTATCTCTTGGGTTTATGTGAGAATCTAATCTACAACAAGGAGGGGATGAGCAACAGAGCAAGTGATAAAAACAAATAAATCAATTTAGTTGCTGGGTTTATTTTCCGATCAAAGAGAGCAGTGAGTAATAAAAACTGTATTACACCAATGTATGTGTGTGAACATATTTGTGCAAGACAGTTGCCTTCGTCAGCGACAACAGCATTTTTGTGTGTGCGCTTGTGGCAGAAATGTGAGTTTCTATTCACCTAGCAGATGCACAATGTCATAACCAATGCACAGTAAAGGCCCAGTGGGTTCCATTTAACAACATAGAAATATCTACTATGGTATGTGCACAGATATAAACAATGTTATAGCCTCATCCGTTGCCCACTGTTCTGCACTGTTCTTATGCTTTGTCTATCCTTTCCTCTCTTTATGGCATTTATTATTGGAAAGTCAACAGACATAAAAGACTCAGTGTGAGTAGAAAAGAGTGGAGAATGGAGTGTCATTTGGCAGGTGAAGTAGGGAGGATATTGGGAGAAGGGCAGCAAAATTGCCTCAAATCGAAAAACTATACCGGAAATAATTTGCTTGGACTGTATGTCTCTGGGCACTCAAGATTTAGAATGGGCTCTGCAACTTTAATTGAAAGGGAAAGAGAGACAGTGAAAGAGAGAGAAAAGCTGTTACAAACAAGGGCATGATTTATGAAATCCACCCCTCTGTTCGTCAGAGCGAGCTGATTATGTATGCACAACAGTGAGAGTGTGAGAAGACGGATGAGTCGTCCCGGTGGCGGAGGAAGAGGAATGGCAGCACTAAACTCTGCCGGTAATCAACTGGTGAAATTAAACATCAAAAAACAGGAATGATTGTGTGCGGCAAAGCGATTTGTCTGCAATTAGCGACCGGTCGCATAACTCACACACAGGCACACATAAACACATTCACGCTTAATGGAACAAGACGTGTCACTGGATGTGTATTTGTGTGTGTATGCAGAAATACGGCACAGGATAACCATAAAAACAGTAAGTTAATAAACTTGAGAGACATTAACAGGACCTGGGGCAATTGGTGAGCAGCTACTTCATTTGTCAGCAGCTCTTATTGAACGCTTTCTGAGAGGTAGCTGCTTGTATTTATAGCCTTGTCTCTGTCATTTGTTTATGCTAGTTTAGTTAAAGTGGGAGAGAGGGGGGAGTGGAAAAGGCCAAGGAGGAGAGAAGAGATAGAGAAATTCTTGATATTTATAGCTTGTCATACCTAAATCAGTATTTTTAGTGTAGTATCAAAGCCACTTTCATGACCTTTATAGTCTTCTATGATCAAACATAAGGCATTATACACCCTCACCTTTGCAGAACAAGACATCTCTGGCTCACCTTGTTCCAGTACACACAGCGCACTCAATATAAAGGCAATGTGTCATTGTCCCAGCCTTTTCTGCAATGGAACACACAAGGCGCTGTGTGGTGCTGAATTCCACTTTGGACATTTTATGAATGTTGCCAGTTTAATTTATCAGTGTTTTGTAGCGAGTACTGTTTACCTCAGCAGGGGTGTCACACAGTTAACATCCAATGTCACTGCTAAAAATGTGGCAAGACTGCAAATATCTTCACTAGTTCTTTCTTCGCAGCTAAGAAGCTGCTCTCATATTTCTTCCCTTCTGTCTAATTGAATTCCCTGTGTATCACAGGATTACTAGTTGTCTGAGCTTAAGCCTATACTTTTCTTAATCTTTAACATGATTGCTTGGGGTTGTCTCATTTAGCAGAATAACCTGTGCCATAAGAACTCACTTGGAATTTTACAGCGGCTGCAGACATCTATTAGTGTACTTATTAATCCAGATTACTGTGCAGATGTGGTCACTGTAAACAGTCTGATAAATGGGTGATTAAGAGAGACTGACATCTGATGCAAGCCTGGGTATTAAAGTATTTGGTTGTGTGTTGTTGGTCTTGCAAGAATAGTCCCTGATGTCCCTGATTGAACGTTTGCAGAGGTGGTGTCTGATGAATTTGCCAGCATGTGATTGATTTGAGTGCTCTGAGTGCTTCTTTCATACGTGCTCACCTCCATATTTTCCTCCTGTTCTTCTCCTCTCTTACTCTGTCTCCCTACTAAGCACTGACTGAATCTTCACTTTGTCTCCCAGATCTACTTTTTTCCCCATTTCCAGGACTATAAAACAATGACAACCTAGAGAGTAAAGGTTTGGTCACACCAGAAAGTGACACAATGGAATTAATCCACGAGTCTTCGCAAAATATTTAGTTGTAGAGGCCCAGTGACATAGGGACTACTACACAGGGCCCTCGACTTTGATGCAAAAAATTTGCACTGATTCAATTTGTCTATGTGAGTGAATCCATTATTCCATTGAATCCAGTCAATTCCCTCTAAATTTTGCCATTTTAAATGCTGGTGTGAATGGGACTGAAGCCCATGATGTAGTTAGACTAAATGATACAAGACTGGAACTCTAACCTCTGACTTAAGTGCCATGCTTGGTCACAACTTTCCACTTTTCCACCAGTTACATGCGTAAAGCACCATCACTCGTCCCTTTGCTGAGAACTGCAATCTGTTTTCTTTGCTTTCCTCTCTCTTCTGAACAGAAAATTGCTTCAGTGCAGCTCAGCGGGGGGCTAGGCCGGGTGGAATCTGGGGGGCTTTAGCTTCAAATGATTTGTGTGAATTGTTCACACATCGTATTTTGGCCTTTCACTCCATGCCACAAAGCAGGTGAAATAGGGTTGACCTTAACCCTACTTTTTTGCGGAATGCAAAGGAAATGGAATCTGACATGATTCACATGGTTTGATAGGGTTCATCAGATCACACAAACTTGAAGGCCAAATACAAAATCCACATCGTCCAGTGTCTTTTTGGACAATACCCAACCCTCTCGATCTCTATTTCCCCCTGCAGTCTTCAATCTATCTTTTCCTCTTTACCTCTGACCTTTTCATTTTTGAGTTCCTCCATACCAATCTACTCCTCCATCTTGTCGTCTACACTCTCTCTCAATCCTGCCATGCTACTGACCTTTCAGTCTCATTCTTCCTCCATTTCTCTACCTCTCCTCTCCTCCTGGTCTGGGCTGTAATTCAGCTTGTTTCAGGGCCAGTTAGGCAGCCAGTGGAGTTAATCTGTCTTTTCAGGTCATAAATCACTACTTGGCATCTCTCTCTCCATCTTTCTATCTTTCTCCCTTTTTCTTTCCTCTCTCTCCTCTCCTTGGTCTTACCTGCTGCATGGATGTAGAGCATACTTTGAGGTTATTGCGTCTGACAGCCAATGCTTGTGTTCTTTGCATGCGTGTTTGTGTGCGCATGTGTGAGTTTGTGTGTGGTTATCACTGCTTTAACACCCAACAGATAGGGAGTGAAACTGCATACTCTGGAAGTGCCACGGCCAATAAGAAAAGATTGTTGAAATGTCAAGACCAATCAGAAGTGATGCTTCTCTCTGTGGTGTTGTTTGGATCTCTCTCTCTCTCTCTCTCTCTCTCTCTCTCTCTCTCTCTCTCTCTCTCTCTCTCGCAAACACAACAATGGCACAGGCTCACAATAGTAACAGATGGAATCTACTGGCTAAAATTCATTCATTAGATGAACAAATTCTTTGAACTTTCAGAGGATAAATTAAAGCTGACTTTGTGCTCGTATGTGGGTGTCTATTTGCATGCCTGCGTGTGCATTCTGACATATCTACGACCAGACAGGTGCATGGGAAACTGTTGGCCCCTACAACAGACAAAACCACATCAGGAACTAGAGCAGCGGAATTGATGGGGGAAGAAATACAGAAGAAAGAAGGGGAAGGAGAGAAAACAGCTTAGCGTAGCAGGAGGCTGGAGAGAGAAAGAGGGAGAACGCGGGAGCAGAGTAAAGTTGAATAGCAGGAGGGCGGGAGTAGGAGAGCGGGTGAATGAATGTGTTGTGATCTATTGTGTTTAGCTCCTGAATGGAGTGTTAGTAAGCTAAGTAGTAACTGGTGATTTACAGCTCTGAGGCCATATCAGCTGAAGTGGGCAAACAATACCCTTTCATAAGAAACATTCAGGAACTAGAAGGACCACGTAAAACTGTGCTATTCTGGATCTAAAGTGGGGTGAAGTGTTTTGGAAATGTGTGGTTTCGTGCAAGAAGACACTTCAGCAGAGAGGGAGAAGGGAGATAGAGGAAAAGCTAATGAGGGGCAGACACAGCGAGACAGAGAGAGTGAAAACCGAACAAGCGGGGAGATGCTATTTGCTTCATTTTTAACTTTAACACAATATTTTTTAACCAAAGCAATAATTAAGCCTTGCTTTGTTTCTGTTAGAAAGTGTGCTACATAATATTTTCACTAAAAGATAAAGAGGCTGGGTGGCATTATCAACTGTGTTCATATTTACCATAATGCTGTGTTGTTGTTTCGTGGGTGAGTGTGTATGTCTTGATGTGTTTGGGGGGTTGGGGTAGTGTTATAATCTCCAAGCTCTCTCTGCTGGCTGCAGGTTCCCAGAGATTAGCTTCCCATCTCCCCATGAGCTTTGAGCTGTGCTCAGCACCTTAATGCACTTCCGAACCACCCGAAATATAAAGACACACGATAACATCACTGCCACCTTGATAAAGAGGTGCAGTTTTAACTATGAATGTAGAAGTTTATATTTGTTAAATGTGTTTTCAACCTTTTTTTTTTTTTGTTCCTTCAACCTCTCACTTTGTCTGTCAGCCTATCCCCCACACTCGGTGAGAAATGTTGAGACGCCAGTCATTATGAGCAGAGCCGCCCAGCATGGGGACCCTGAACACAGACCTATCCATGGCATTAGAACAACAAGCCCTGTGACGAATGGAAGAAAATAGAGGAGTTGCGCTGTGTATGTGTGTGTGAGCCTGTGTGTGTGTGTCCGCAGCTACACGTTTGCCATTCTGATTTGTGGAGAAAGAAGGAGATTCAGTCGACTGTATTGCACTGCAGAATTGTGATAAGGGCCACACACACACACACACACACAATCATTCACCTAATGGCAACTGCAATCCTTACTGCAGTGCCCATTCTGCTCTGCATGTAGATTGCGAGGAAGATAGTCCGCAAGGAGGGTTCCGCAGAAGTGTCACCGGAGAGGGACGTTCACAGTAACACACACACTCTTGCACGAGGACTCTGAAAAAGCAACACACACGAGTGCTGCAGGAGCAACAGTTGGCTCTAACTTGCCTCCCCAAACCCACGAGACCTCTTTTCAGAGACCCCAGAGACCTCAGCCTCCCTCCTAATGCTCCTCCATCCCTTTCCAATTCATCCTCTCGTCTGTTCCGTTCCTCCCCCTCCTCTGCCCTTCCCGCCCCAGAGAGTTCTCAGTTCTGACAGAACAGTTAATCATACACTCTCTGCAGGTCTCATCCTGCGTGTGTGTGTGCACATATGTGTGTGTGTGCGCGCATCTGTGTGCATCTGTGTGTGCGCACGCGTGAGTCCAGATGTACACCTTCATTTTCAGCAAGACACAGGCTCTATCTTTCTCACCTCCATTTTTCACTCATTTCTTTTCACTTTTTTTCAACTCTTTGACTGTCCTTCATCTCCCATATCTTACCCATGTGAGTACTAAAAGCACAAATAAGTACATAAAGGAAAAGACAGTCTTCAGTATTAAAACCCCAGTGCACAATAGTGTGGTCTGTGATAATGTGTTGATATAACATTTTTGGTCATAGGAACAACCTGCCTTGTCTCCTTCTACTTGGCTTGGCTATAATTCAACAGTGTGGACTTCAGCACGAATATAGTCAGCTAGTGAACACCTACACAATTTTTAAGGCTACAGGTGCGAAACATGGATGTGATGATGGAAGTGACACCCCTTAAAGAAGTAGTCCACCAATTTAAAACTCTAGTCAGGTGTCCATTTAAACATTTAAGAAGGCTTTTCTCATGATAATGCCTCTTGTCCATACTGGATATTAAAAGATCAGTTTCTAATGTGCTTCCAGTGTAAGTGATGAGAGACTAAATCCACAATCTTAATTCTGTGTAAAAATATATTTGGACGTTTATCTACAGTTAATGTGCAATAATATGGATATCTTGCAAATTTACAGTATTTTCTACTATAAAGTCCCCCTGTTAACTCTATTGAATGCTGAAGCCTCAAATGAACTTCAAATAACCTTTGGAAAACATTTATTCACATTGAAAACATGTTAGAAAAGGATTTCTTAATGTCCTGTATGATAATAGCAAGCAGCTGTTTCAGTATTTATATGTTCACCTGAAGGTTTTAATTCAGATAGTGAGCCCACTATTTTAATATAACATTTCTAAAAGGTGGGGCTTTTGAATATAAACAGGAGAAGAAGAGGAAGAGATATGGTCAGAGTCGATACAGCGGAGGCTCCTGACTGATCCTAAAGAGCTAGATCCTACAGTTCCCATAATTCAACTTATTAAAATCATTAGTTTGACCCTCCCTAGCTGGTTAACTCCTGTCCATATTTTGCAACACAGGCTTTCTGAGTTTATTGTCTCCAAGCTCAAAACTGAAATAAGCTACAGTAGACATTGCATAGCTGTTTTTCACAGGTTGAGTATTTCTCCCCCTAATAAATAAACTGATTTAAATGTGTTAAATTGGTGGAGTGCTTCTTTAATCAGAAGAAAACTGTCTTGAAATTAAGTCCGTTGAGGCTACTGTTGGTGAGTGAACTGGTAATTCTGTGTATTCTGTGGTCGATTTCTCCCACTATGACTATTGCTAGTCCAGACAGAAGCCCTGTTTAAAACTTAAACATGTAACTTTCCACACATTGTTGCCTTTGCCTGTGGTGAGAGGTCTCCACCAAAGATGACCAAGTTGTTAAGGAAGATTGTGTGGAGACCTGCAGTTTGTTTGAATCAGCCATTGCAGGACTGAGGAAAATATCTCAGCTAGTGAAGTGTGAACCTACTGGGCTTATGCTTTATTTTGATGCGTGAAAAATGTGGTGCGAAATGTGTCGCTTCTAGGATGCTGGCTCAGTTTTAAGAGGACTTTATTGGAATTGTCAGCCAGGACAGGAGCAACCTGACAAGCCACGACTATCTGATCAACCCAGCAGCAGACTATAGCATATCCATCCATGATTATGAGCTGACACAGACACACAGATAAAGTAAAGAAGAAATTAATTCCGTTGTAATTTGAAGTACGGTAGTTTGAACTCGTTATTTTCAATGAACTTCAGGCAACACAGTGGCCTATTCCAGATGTGTGCACAGCTGCAACTACATTTTTCAATTATTAAAAATTCAAAAGCCAAGCCCAGTCTGAGGGAAGTTCAGGTGGGGAAATGTAAGTTAAAGGTTTCCATCCATAGCAGTCCATTAATGATCATAAGCTTTGTTTTATACTGTATATTCACAAATCTATCACCAGACAGAACGTTAGTTTTAGACTATTTTGCCAAACCCATGATTGTTTTCAATGCCAACATTAATAATACATTTTCCTGAAATATCTGTGCATAGCAACTACAGTACAGTTTGGCTAAGATTATAGGTAGGCAACTAAAACACTTGTTTAAGCTAGTTACAGATAAAAAAATAACAACAGGAATTGTAAGTCTCCCATGTCCACCAGTCCGATGTGCACACCCTTACTTTCTTTTTTCTGCTTTGGTGCTGAAGGTAAATCATTATGATCTAAATCATCCAATACAGTCTAGGATACTGGAGTTCAGAGTGGAAAGTGCTTTTATTATGATGTTTTGACTGGGTGCATGCTGTGTGTATTTCATCTGTTACAGAGGAAATACAAGATACAAAATTGTATAAAAGAAGCGTCATGACAGCAACAACAGATACAGCATTTTGGAAGTCATAAACATTTGTACAGACTCAGCCCACTCCTGTTACCTCATCTTTGTTTGCAGATTGAGATTCAGGAACCGTGTTGTCCCTGAAGCCATCACCTGTCTGAACACTGCCCACCACCACAAACTCTCTCACCACATCTGTCTCCCTGTCAGACAAACAGTCAAAGCACTACACACCCCACGCACACAGTTCTAGACTCAAGCACTGCCTGTGACTGTTTCATACACAGCAAGTTGTGCTATTCTATGTGTGTGATTTACATTATTTGTAATTATTCCAGAATGGCACATTTTTCAATAACACTGCTTATGATTTAACAATAGATATGACATTTGCAAGTTATTACAGTACTACATGTATAGTTATTGACATGTATGAGATGTTATTTATATGCACCAGATTGAAAGATATTCTCCTTTATAATCTAAGATTTTTTTTTTAAAGTGAAATATAAAAATTTTCCTGTACTTTTTTTGTATGAAATTCAAAATTGGGAACAAACAATTACATTGACGACAAGGACATTTTTAATCTTAACTCTAAAGTTTTGAGTGAGGTTTGGTTGTAATAGGAAACCAAAAGTTTGGGCATATAACGTGTGGAAGAGGGTTTGGATCTACATCTGCAAATGGAGTCGATCACTCTCTGTTGTTAATCTTCTCATGTTACAAATTTTACCCTGAACCTACACATAAATAATGTCCAAGTCAAACCATCCCTCATGCTGACTACGATATGCTGATGGACACACATACACTGTCCCTCTCTCACACACAACCTCACACACCCATCAAGTGAGCATGGGAGTGTGGGGTTTGTCAAAGACAAACTAACCAAGTTCACACTGTGTGACTGCCCATGTGATGCTCATCCTTGTCCTCCATTTCATTAGACAGGGGGCCGAGTGAGCTATTCTGGGAGAGAACGGTAACTCTTTGTTGGTTACTCAGCTGAAGAGACGTCTCCAATAGCAACTGAGACCTATGGCCTCCCCCCTGTGGCATCCAGCTCTCATACTTGTGGTTGTGAGTGTCCATGTCTGTCTGTGCTTCTGTGTTTGCATGGGTTCGTCCCCGTGTGTGTGTGTGTGCAGTCTCTGAGTGTGTACCTGTGTTTTGCATGTGTGTTTGTGTGTGCTCAGACGAAACAGGATGCGATCTATCACTCACAGATCTATAACAGTGGCACACAGCGAGGGATGAACACGTTAGTGTCAGTTGCAGACGAGGGAGATGAGCAGAGGAGAGGAGTGATGTGACTGTTATCGATCCTGCCTGGTAATTACAGCGCGATTTATTACCAGAGAGAGAGGGGGGAGAGAGGGGGAGAGATAGAGAAAGAAGGTATCATATTTAGTTTAGGGTTGTAAGTCAGGTTTTTGGCGAGAGTGAACAAGGTCAGAGAGAGACAGAGATAGATCACTTTTCCCCTCCCTCCCTTGAGTGCTGTGCGATCTGATCACTGTTGTGCTTTCTGACATCCTCCCCCGTCCTCTCTCTCCTCACTCATTCCTATTTTCTGTTTTTTAAATCCTCATATGACCATATGATGCTGAGAGCACTTATGTTCAATACAAGGAGACTTGTGTTTGTTTTCTTAAACAACCTTACATACATTTAGCCTTTCCATGCATGGCGCCTGTCAGAAGCATCACTTGTAATCAGTGCTGAGATGTAGTGTTGACATGATGTGAAATGAAGGTGCACTGTGTCACTCTAACAACAAGCCTGCCAGTGTTTGTGGCTTATAAAAGTGTGGGAGAGTTGGGTTGTTTACAGAGATGTGTGGGCGTTAGGCATGATCTTGTGGGTATGTGTGAGCATTTATGTGTGTTTCTGTTTGTGTGGAGACAATATTGCCCCTGAATATGTCAAAAACTATGTTCTTATTGGCGAACCACATCCTGTCTTTCAATGGTTCAAACAGAAAAACACACGTACCAAAATGCACTACTATGATCGCACTCACGTATACGTTTGGCTTAACTACAGATACATAGTGATTTTTTTTTTCCTGTTTTGTGAATATTTCACCTTTGTCCTATTGTATATTGAAAATGAAGATTTTAGTAACAATATAAATGTACTAAAAATTGTTTCTGTTGGAGTTCTTCATATATACACACAGAAACACACACAAAGACAAAAATATAAAAACAAGAAAATACATTTAGAACTTTTCAAACTAACTCCTGCAAAAAATCTGTTTCTCATAGTTTTGTTTATTCTTATAATACATTACTCATATTACTATTATTATTACTATTGAATGTATGAATTGTGCAATGTAACATAATTAAACGAGGCCCCACTTTCACCGTAAATGCTGCTTTTCTTCATATCAAAGCAATGCATTTAAGCCTGCTATAGGAGTATATTATACCGAGTATATCATATTATACCGAAGGAAGAATTTGGTTAAAATTAGAACTTTATCTGGAACTGGAAAAAAAAGAGCATGTTTAATATTCTTCATAGTTTGCTGGTGTATGTTGCTATGGTAATCCTGCTACTGGCAGCATTCCAGTAATAGATTGATTTGGGTCTGGTTATTCTATACACTCGACCCAAGATGGAAGAAGAAAATTTCGTTCTTTTCTCTGTGTGTGTGTGTGTGTGTGTGTGTGTGTGTGTGTGTGTGTGTGTGCATGTGTGTCTTGTTGTGCATGTGTTTCTTTACCTTATCAATCTGTAAGCGGTGTATTGACTGGCCAAAGATATTTCCTCTAATGTGCTTGGGGGTGGTGGGGTGGTGGGGTGGGACAGCTTTCACTTAGCCTCCGAGCTCTTAAGAGAACATCTATCTATCAATGTTTCCAGGCATGGGGAGGGGTCAGGAGCTGGTAGGTGGTTCGATCTGACACACACACACACACACACACACACACACACACACACACACACACACACACACACACACACACACACACACACACACACACACACACATACATACACACACACAGAGGAATCAGGAATCAGCAATCATTAAAATAGCAACTGCATCAAGCAGCCAACACACCTAAGCAAAGCTCGAGCTTGTTGTTGTTTACACTGTGGGAGGCAAAGAGCTGATACATCTCAGAGAGCTGCTAGTTTGAGCCATAGATCCGGCGCTTTGTGGAAACAGCCAGGAGAGAAGAGTATAATTATTACTGCCAGGGCTCAGGGTCTAGTATGTATTCAGTGCGAGCAGGCAGCAATCTGTCCAATGTTTTGTTTTCTTTTTAATTGAGGGGGGGGGGGTGTGTGTAGTGTGAACGTCACACTGTCTGGATGCCTCCTGCCTTGACTCCTGAGTTGATGTAATGCATTGAGATCATAATGTCTTTCCCTGTTTTTATACTCGAACTCCATTTGCTCTCTTCAGGCCTCACACACAGGACGAGAGACTCGCAGAGCCACCATTTAGCTCTCAGCAGGGAGAGAGAAGAGGGGGAATCAGCCGCTCCTCCTCTCTTATCTCTCACTTAACAAAAGCCTCTGATGAAGACAACAAGCATTCTCCCGCTCCCGCTCTCCGTCTCTCTCTCTTGCTCTCTCTCATTTGTCTGTTGCTCTCCTCTGTTTAACTGTCAGAGTGCTAGTTGAACATGGCAGCTCCGACACTTTTCACATCTCTAGTCCTTTGTTGTGTGTGCTCTCACATGTGTGTGTGTGTGTGTGTGTGTGGCTGAGTGACTGTGCCCCTGCGTGTACTGTTGTGTATAGCACAGGCTTGCTTGCGTATCTGCACTTGCTTGCCAATGTTTGTACTTTGTGCACTTGCACCTCGTCCTGTGTGTCAGTGCACGAGTTTCTGCGTGTTCCAGAGTGACCACACGTTTCCATACAGTACGTGTGTGCGTCATTGTTCTGTTGTTTTTAGGTTTAACGCACAAATCAATGGAGCGCATACACATTATAGTCTACACTGCAGCCTATTGACAGCTGTGAAGTTTTCATTTCTGGCTTATTGTCTTCAGCTAGCACCATAGCAGAAGTGGTTCTTAGCTTGTAATGTGGAGGAAGTGGGTGAACAGCCTCTCTAATTACACTTCACCCACTGACACTAATTTACATACAAACACAATTGCACTCCAATCCAAACCTTCATTATCTCCGGATTCCATTCTGTAGGGCATGATATTCTGGCTGTTATATTTCATTCAAGCGCTGTTTCTCAGCACCACTGCTTAGTCATTACACTAACTGAGAGCCACGCTTCCAGTGCAAATGTGACCCAAGACTGTCTAAACGTTTCAAACTAAGTCATGGCTAAGTAAAAGGAGCATGATACTAGTATGAAAATGGCTTCTTTCTCAGTGCTCTGTATGTGTATGCGTGTGTCTCATTATGTGCATTGTGTGTGTGTGTGTGTGTGTGTGTGTGTGTTTTCTATGGGATCTATGTGCTTGATGTTGCATGTTAGCCCACAAGCGGCCCCCAGCACCAGCCCTCGTGAGCTGACAGCACAACTGTGTCCGTCTTTCTACGGGTTCATACATTTTCTTCACACTTCTGACTCGCGCTCTCAAATACACACCACATGCACACACACTAAATAAGCTCTATTGTAAGGCCATTACAATGTGAATGAGGGGCCCACCAGCTCCATTGAGATGTGCAAGTGAGTGTATGTCAGTGCAAATAGGTTAGAGAGATTGATGAACTGGTAGGAGTGGAGAAGGGGGAACAACTAATCAAGTTAAAAACACTGCATGATTGACGTGCTGTGCTGGGTTGATTGACATTCTGGAGAAGTAGGCCTAATGGGGCTGATTCATGTGAGGGTGAACATGCGTGAAGGAACGCATTTTGACTAGAGAACATTAGAAGTGTTTTCCATGACTGATACCATTCTTGATTATGTGGAAATGCATTTTTGCATCAGCTGTAGTCAAAGTGCTCCTCTTCCCTCTCCCCTCTTTTTATCCTTGAGTACTGCAAGTTGTGCAAGGGGGAGACTCAGCAAGGCGTTAGGCATTAACTTGCACCGGTGCGTATCCGCGTGTGACATCCCTCATCCGACAAACACCAACTAACGGGCCGTGAGCTTTTACCGGGCCCGTGATCGCTGATGCCCGAGAAAAAGGCTGTTTGTGTCAATCAAACCGAGCCCCCTCCCCTTCTTTCCTTCCCACCTCTCCCTCTCCCTCCATCGCTCGATCGCCTCCACTTGTGTAGGCGCTCTTAAACCAGAGCATTTACGCACGGCAGCCAGTCGTTAACGGGCAGCCTGATATCGGTGCTGCTCTACTCTGCTCGCTGCCTAATCTCCATTTTAAAGTGCCGAGATTAAGGGACAAGTGGGCATAGCGGGAGAGAGGGGAAGACAGCGGGGGAGACGAGAGTATAAGGAAGAGAAGAATGATGAAAGGGGGGAGGAGAGCGGATCGTTCCGGCTGCCCGCATCTGCTGCTCTAGTGGAGGGTAGAGAGAGAGAGGGGAGATGGCACAACGCTTCAGCATCCAAAACACACGGGAGCGGTGCGCCACCGAGACCGGAGCCCCAGACCCACCCGAAGCAGCATCACACTCCCCGCTGTCCCGTCACGCCTCTTCCCCGCACGGCAGCGCCTCAGCCTCGGCAAGAGGTAAGTGGGCGAGTCGGTGCTCGATCTCAACATAAACTTCAGCGGCAGGAAGCGGGATGGAAAACTCTCTGGAATTATCTGCTGTTAGTTTGAGTTAATCTTGCAGCCTGTTAATAGTCGGGGATGTCGATCCTGCGGGCTGCTTTCATTTTCATTAGAGATTTAACTGCACACACACAATAACAGACTCGATTTATCACCACTTTTATTGTTTGCTCCAGCTTGCTTTTTTTTTTTTTTTTAGTGTTTTCCATTATTCAACCACGACCCTTTACTGTAAATCTAATTTAAGAAACGTTGGACCTTGAAAATATTGTTGTAGTTATAAATTGTAATTATTATTATAATTGACCAGTGATTTAAATTTAAAAAATGGACACTATTGATTTTAAAGTTGAGTACCTCTTTTGTTTATAATTTCAGTTTAAATTTAAAAATGGCTCAACAACTTTTATCTAGGTATTAAGCAAAATGTACAAGTATGTACTTGTAGTATATTTAGCTGATTTAGATTTGGGAGTTTTAGTTATTAAAATGAGTTCCATGTGTGGTCTCGTGTTAATCCAATTCCAGCGCCCTCCCGTGGCTCCTAATAGTGAGAAACATGCACACCTCTAGTAACAGGTTAAACCTGCTCTCTCCTACAGAGACACTCAGCTGTATGTTAGATCTGCTATTTCTCCTTATATTAATTCTCAAAACACTAGTTTTAACTAACTGTACTCGAGACTGAGTAATTGTGTTGTCCTTTTTTTTGTACAATTGACAATTCCCTTCCCACTTTTAGTGTGCAATAACACTCCAACACCACAGCAGGTATTTAACTGAATTTGTGCAGTCAGTAAAGTACCAGTAAGACAACACGCATTTTATCTCGCAAACAAATACTACTATCTCCTTTGCATTGGCTATAAAGAAAGTGGTTCAGAGTCATTTGCCTTCTCTTTTTTTCCCTTTCTTGTGTCATATTTAAGGAATATGACTTGAGTCTCTCCTCTATGACCTTCTCTTCGCATGTGTTCTCTAAAGGCAAGGAACAAGGAGAGAAGGATAGGGAACGAGAGGAAAGACTATTGATATTCAAACAGACAGAAAGAGAGAAAGAGGGGGTGTAGAAAGATAGAGAGAGGGGGAGAGTGAGGCGTAGAGAGAAAAGGGAGAGAAAGAGATGCTGTGGGATCTTTTCTTCTCCCTGGCTCCCGGCACATACATTAAGATGCTAATCCTGGTCTTTTTTGTCTCTTTCTATAATTCATTGCATTTTGTTCCTCTCTCTGCTCTTTTTCCCTGTCTCTCTTATTCTTGCACTTTTCTCTTGCTCTCCATTTCCTCTGCACTGTCATAGGCTCCCCCCAGATTAGTGCTCCTGGCAAAAGGATTCCAACTCTAATTTTGTGGTATTTCAGATGATTGGGTTCAGAAATAGGACAGAAGTGCACAGAGTTTGGTGCAATTAGAGGAATTCTCTGTAGAGCTTTATGGGACTGATTAGTTGAGCTCCCATCCACCTCCCCGCTTTGCCATATTAACACACAACCAGCTGTTGTTTATTCGTGAGGATTGACTTTTGTGTTGTGTTTGTGCTTTTAACTGTGGTGTCACTTTGCGCGTGTGTGTGCCAGAGGTTGGATAAGCCCTAAGGATGCAAGTTGTTTTCAATCAGCTCTGTAGTTACCAGCTGTGCCCTCACATTCCCCGGGGTGGCACAACCTAGGTACACACACCCACGAGCACGCACACAGAGAACTAATGCTATTGCTATACAGAGAACTGTTCAACCTTGCCCGGCATATTCACTCTTTCTTCTTTTCTCCTTGTCCCCTTTCTCTGCAGACATTAATCATCACTCGCTCCGTCTCTGCATGTGATTCCTCTGTGAGGATTGGAAGGAGAGTACCTCTACTGTGTTTCCTCAATGAAGACCTTTGTTCCCCGACATCCAGCACAGTTCTCTTCTCCACCTGCCATGGTGACATGACACACCCCTGAGTGGATTTGCTCCTTTCTTAAACACACAGACAATCTCTTTGGCTCTTCAAGCTCGTGCACACGCTCTCTCAGCTCCAGCAAACTAAAAAAGACATCTCCTCCCACGCGCAACACCTTCCCACGCGATGACGGTGGCCGTGCGTTTCCGTCGCCACTTGCGTAGGCTCCTCCTCCTGCTGGCCTCCTGCTGTCTCGTCTCCCTCCTCCTGTCAGCCTACTTTCTGTTTACGAACTCCTCCCCTTCCATGCAGCTTGGACAATCCCCCGAACCTGCCTGCTCCCAACCACTCTCCATGTCCCCGTACCATCAGCTTCCATACCCGTACCCTCCTAATCCCCCTCACACACACGTTCACACTGACCCGGTGGTGCTGGTGCTGGTGGAGTCCCAGTACTCCCAGCTGGGTCAGGACATTGTGGCTATATTGGAGTCGGCTCACTTCCAGTTTCGCATGGAGATCGCCTCAGGGAAGGGTGACCTTCCGCCGTTGACAGAGAAAGGCCGTGGACGATATTCACTCATCATTTATGAGAATTTATTAAAGTATGCACATGCAGACACATGGAACAGACAGCTGTTGCATCAATACTGCACTGAGTATAGAGTGGGCATTATAGGTTTCTACCGCTCCACTGAGAACTCCCCACCTCTTCTCAAACTACGAGGCCTCCCGCTGGTGCTTAGGACCAACCAGGCACTTTGGGACTGCTGTGTGGTGTCTAGCTCACCTCTCCTCCACTTGACGAAACCTGGCACAGATCGAGGGGCTTTACTTGGGGAGGATTGGACCTCTTTCTCCTCCAATCACTCATCCTACCAGGCTGTGCTGCATGCACGGGCCAAGGAGGGAGGAGGAGCAGGTAGTGGCGATAATCCAGGGCCTGGCTTCAGTACAGGCCTCCAAGCCACTGTGGTACAGGACATGGGACTCTATGATGGGGTGAGGAGGGTACTATTTGGCCAGGGACTGGGCTACTGGCTTCACAGACTCATCCTAGTGGATGCCATATCCTACCTCACTGACAGGAAGCTTACTTTGGGTCTGGACCGGCACATACTGGTGGATATAGATGACATTTTCGTGGGAAAGGAAGGGACACGCATGAACGCCAAGGATGTGAAGGTATTGAGGGTGATGGATGTGTGATAATGTATCAGAGAGAGACAGAGTGGAATAGAGAGGATGAATTCATGTCGGGTCAGTGGTGTTGGATTAGATTTTTCAGTCCCCTGTCAACTTTCAAAAACAGTAAATGATGGCAGTGCAGTCCTGAAAATGAGATGTGTTCATTATAGTGTAAGTGTATAGACCATTCAGCAAAAGAAGTGGACTGTATTTCTGAGGAATTTGTGTGAGGGCACAAGTGCACCAAAGGAGTTTTTTGGAAAGCATGTTTGTATGTCTGTGCGTGTGTGTGAATGTTGTGGACAAAGTGCATATGTGTTGGGGTACAGCGAGAGGGTATTTATCTCAAATGGAGGTTTAGCCAGAAGTAAAGAGGCCATTTAGGGGAACAAAGATGTTGAGTGAAAGAGAGAAAGAAGAGAGGTGAGAGAGAGAAAGAGATGTAGTGAATGAGCCAGTGAAAAGATGAATGGCACTTATTCCTCTTTTCCCACGTTCCTCCTCCAAGGGAAACTAAAGGAGAGTCAGCCATGCAGCCCGCCTCTCAAGACAGCTATTGTTTCAACACACACGCTTGCATGAGCAAACACACATGCACGCGCACACACGTACACATACACACTTAGTTATACTTAAACGTGCACCTCCCCGCATATTTGTACTCACATGTACTTAAAACTAATTTCTCTAGGAACGTGATATTTTTAAAAAGAGGGGGAAAAGCATCTCGAGTGTGGATAAAACATTTATGCACAGGGAATTGTGTTTGAAGTCGGTGGTCACATTCTCCCACTGCATCCTCACTCAGGGCCATTCAAGAGAAACAAATTGTGTTTTGTAGGTTTTCATGTGTGGGAGTGTGTGGGGGACTTTAAGGCAGGTGAGATTTATGCTGCTCTGCAGTGATGTGCATGAGCCAAACCCAAGAGGAGTCTCACTGCAGCCACAGGATGTACATGATAGGGAAAAGTGTGTGTGTGTGTGTGTGTGCGTGGGTGTTTTTTGAATCACTACTTTGAATTAGGATGTCACTCTCCGTCAATGGCTGACACCTGTCCCGTCAAGCACTGAAAAAAACAAGCTACCTGTCTGTGGCTGAAACTTGGGGAGGATATGAGAGGAGCGGGGAGGATGAGAAGACAGGAGGGCAGTGGGTGGTGAAGTGGAGAGGAATTCCACCCTTGAATGTAAAAAAGATGCTTGTACTCAAAAAGGATAAAAGAGTGCATATTCACGCACACACACAGACTGTACACATACTCGTGCACACACACTTTCACAAAATGAGCACACAAGCGCTCTCTAGTTTGAGTTTTCATTTTAAGTCTGCCTGACTCTTCAGCTTTGTAGCATAAATATACATGAGGATGAACCAGTGCCATAACAGAAGGACAGGGAGATGGGGATGGAGGGAGTGGTGGAGAGAGGGGGATGGAGAGATAGAGAGAGGGAGGGGCAGAAAAAGAGAGAAACACTCGCACTACTTCCACATTTCTTCTCTCTCCTTCAGGATAGTTGGCAATCACAGAGAGGAAGACTGGAGGAAAAAAGAAGGAAAAGAGTCGGAGGGAGGGGAAGTTGGAGTATGGCGCCTAGGGGAAGAGCTAGCAGTTAACTTTGCGATTTCTGAGAAACAAAATGCTGAAGGGAAATGGAGAAGCAGAGGAGGGGAGGTGGAGGAGCAGAAATATGGTGATTTGTAGCAGCCCTCCCCTCAGAGAAGGAGAGCCTCAGGTAGAGTTGTCAGATTATAGTTTAAACAAGGCTTATTTTAATTGAGAGCGTATGCACATGTAAACCATGTATGTTCATAACCATGTGCATCAGCCAGTTTATCTTGCTGTTTTTTAAATGTTGTATGTCTTTGTTTTGATGCAGGGAATGTTTAATTAGTATATCCTGTTAGATTTCAGATGCGCTCATAGACAGTAGTCTTTCCCTTCAAGTGTAGTGTCATTGAAAAGCTGCTGAAAGGATGACTCATGTTAGATGACCATGTGTCATATCTGCATCTAGCTATGGGTGAATGAGACAGCTGAAAGGATGTTGCTTTATTTTATTCTCAAAAAAAGAATTAATAATTGTGGAATCTCAAAAGCAAGATCTTTGCTCAAATTAAAGTCCAGTAAAATAATTAAATCGTCTTAGGTTACGTCACAGACCAGGTTTACCCTAAAATTATTTGTCTGAGCATTTTAAGTGATTTTATCCTTACGTTATAGAGACACCTAGGATGATTTTATTCGAAAGATTGTAACGCTTCAAAATTATTTTGTAATATGCAGATATCAGTTACAAGACCCCAAAGCACAAACATGTCGCAATGAATGTTTATGAATGACAAATTATGTGAAAATGTAAATCCTCTCTCATCCCTAATGTTTCAAAAACCGCCGGTGTGCAACACCGCTTCAAAGTATGCAACAGGATGTGTTATTGACCAATTAGTAGGACAGGGTGTTTGCAGTGCCAACGCTAGAAATCCCTTCTTACCTCTGCAAAGCCAACATTCAATCTCCTGTTCTCCTCAAGAGAAGAAAGGAGATGAGTGAGACAGAGGGAGAGAGGCCAATTAAAATGCCTCCCTCCTTCTCTCTGCACTTTTCATTAGTCTCACCCCACGAGTTCATCTGGTGACAAACAATACCTACACCCCCTCCTGTCTGCACGCACACTCACACACACAGCTGTATTTCCTTTATTAAAATGATTCACAGGGAGGCACCCCACGGATGACATTTCTCAAAATGAGGAATGATGCCAGTCAAAAACTCCCATCAATGATACGCGCGTGCCGCTGCATGTTTTTTAATAAATGCGTGTGGGTTTTCTCCTCTTCTCTGCCTTGGAGTGGTCGTTAGGGAGATGTCCGATTCACATCTTCAGATCCCTCTTCATCACCTCCTCTTTTTTTCCCCTTCCTCCTCCTCCTCCTCCTCTACTCACCTTCTTCCTCACACCCTCCCCATTGATCACTATCTCCGGCCTATTTGTATTCCTCCCTAAACCTCTCTCTCAACTCGTTCTCACTCTTTTCCTCCCCAAGGTGCTTTCTGAAGCGATGTCATCTAAGTTGGGAGGACACACACGTGAACACACATGCTGTACAAACCAAGCCAAGACACACACACTCTCTACACACACAGGCTGTGTGTATCTAAAGGGGGGTAGTGGTATATAAGTGATATGCAGGGTTAGCTCATACCAACTCAAGTATTTCAGTGTAGTTGTGCTGTATGTAAATTTTCCCCATGTTTGTTTCGGTTAGATTGTCCAGTGACGGGCTGTCACCATGTCAGAGGAAATTCCCGGCATTTTGCTCATTTTATGTCGTGACAGTCAGTCTCTTGTACTCCAGAAAGGGAATAATTGGCTGAATAAGATTAAAACATGCATTTCCAAAGACACCGTGGAGCAGTTTGTGCACTTTCATTACTCTGTTTAATTTGGCAAGTCAAATTATTGCTACTTTCATGTGCCCTAACAAGCCAGAAAATTATGTTTACCTCTATGACGGAATAGAAAACATGCTATAACATCTTATGCAGCTAGAAGGTGGCTATTCTCCATCTTACTGTATTGCACTGAGGAATGTATGACTGAGATGAATGACTACTGGGGCAAGGGCGTTTGAAATGAAGAGTATAAATGGACAGGCTAAAGTGTCCTTATGATCACTTTGGTCTGGCAATGGTAAAAAATTGAAAACAAAACAAAAAAGGAATTACACAAAATGGGCAATAGTCAGACTTCATTGAAGGTTTTTGGCTTAGTGCTCCAGAATTTATTGTGCAGTCCTACTTAGAGCTAATCTTTAGACCTAATTAAGTATGATGCATATTTGCCACTTAAGTCAATGGAACTGTGCTCATTCTCTATTCATTTATCACTTTGCCAAATTCCATTACATAAGTAATGAAGAAAAGACATAAACAATGGGGAAAAGATTTGAAAACCAGTGGAGAGAGAGAGAGAGAGACAAGGAAATGGGAGAAAAGGAGACTGCTTTTGGTCTTTTGTTACAAGAGGCATACACATTTCTTTTTATTCATTTGTCGTTTTGCTATCATTCATTTAAAGCATAACAAAGAACGGCACCTTTCGCTGAGGAACCTTAGGTAATAGAGCTTAATAGTTTTTAAAAGGACAAAGTTGCAGGTGGGAAAGGGAGAAAAAGAGATGACATATAAGACAGCAGAGAGGAAAAGGGTATTGGTTCCAGCGTGATGCTTCCTGACATCTGCGCTCATTCGCGCCCCTGATCTGGACAAGTGAAATGATCACAGTCAGCCCAGCAGGGACGAAAAGGTTTAACAGTTATGCCATTAGAAAGAAAAGAGGCATGCCTATATATCAGGGGTTTTCATTTCTGTTTTTTTCCAGTACACGAAAGACAGTCATTGCCATACCATTGTAATGAATACAAGGAAGGCATCTGTCAGTGGGAAATTATCTTAATAACTTTTTTGTTTAATTAATTTCTGTCAGTACTATTGTTTTTACTCCAAATTCACTCTGAGAATGTGGCTGTATGCCATGCATTTTCTTCTACAAAATGAGGAAGGTTTTGCGGTCGCAGCAATCACTGAAACTCAAAATCCTTGAGGGGCTGCCAAGTGGAATTTAGTGTAAGTGTAGCGATGCCAAAGCAATCACAAGCACCTTGGATCCGTAAATGCAAGTGAATAGATGATTCTGTAAAATGCTCCAATATAAAAAGCTATAGTGACTTGAACCTGACAAGCGAGACTAGAAGTGAGACAGAGGAAGGAAGAGTAAGGAAAAGAAAGACTGACATTAACTGGTAAAGTGCTCTTCCTGCTCATCAAATAGAGATGCCTGACCCAGTTAAATTTGCTGGTCTGGTGTTCACATTACATGCACAGACACACACACACACACATAGACACAAACACATGCATTCATGTAGATGAATCAAGAACGTTGCCTGCTTTTGTACAAGAATTTAACCACGTAAATGTGTCAAATGCTCTTGTTCCTCTCAGCCTGCCTTCAAATCTGTTTGCACATAAGATCCCACTTGCAAATAAGTTGTTTTGTAATTACTTATGTTATTTTAGATCTCCCAGCCAGGCTTACTGTTGTGATAAAAAAAAAAAGAGAAGAAACAGTGCAAAAGCGAGAATGACAGAATGGGGATATGGGGGAGAGGTGGTTGGTGTAAAGGGTTTGTGAAAGGCAGTGAATGCCAGCTGTCCAGATGCCTGTCTCCCATCTGTTTGAACCCCAAGATCTAGCTGGCACCTCTTCCTGTGCTTACTGCACACACATGCAACGACACATGAACACACACACACACACACACACACACGCTGTCGCTCTCACGTACGCAGAAACAAATTGGCATTACTTCTGACACTAGCAGTGTTAGGCAGCTGTGGGATTGGGCACAGAAATGAGGGCTATCGCTAACCGTTAATCACAGTGTGTGTTTACCTTCATCACTAGGATTGTCAAGATCTCTCACATGCTATACCTCCCGCTAATCCAAATCCCTCCTCTGTCTTATGAAGTGGCTCGTATGGCCTGTTTTAAAACCATCTCCAGCTTTAAACTCAATATCCACTGGATAAATTGGCTCCATGTTGCTCAAAGCCCTCCATTCTCTTGGATCTGCTGCTGTTACCCTCAGAAAAACAGCAGGAGGAGTCTTTGTCGCCCCTCAGAGATAAGGTTTTGTCGTATGCTCAGATTGTGAGTGTTTCAGATCAAGTAGTGCACCCAATTTTTATTGCTGGGCATAGGCTGTACCCCCACAGTTCTGCATCTATGGTAGTCCTCCCATCTCTATTCTTAAAGGCTTGTTAGAAACCTGATGACACAGAAGTCTGAGGGCAGTCAGTCATCCACAATTCACCCAGCACAGTGTTTTTGGTTCACTCAGGTGTTAACAAAACATCCTGAGAACATTACTGTAGCGGTATCCTGATGTGCCGTTGTTATGAATATTTTCCCAATAATGCATGTGTTTTAATACTCTGCTTGTGAGACACAAACAAACCATATCCCCATTGTCTGGAAAACTCCTAGATAGGACACACACTCAGTTGCCAAAATAAAATGTACTATGCAAATCAGCTATGAAGCTGCCAGTAAACTTCTTCAAAAGTTGAATAGCCTCGGAACCTGGCTTGAGCATATTGTGCAGGATACAAAAGAAAAATGTACACATAAATTCACTGTTGTTTCTATTGCAGAAAGTATGTTACTCCAGCCTGTTTAAGTTACGATACAGTTTGATAGAGAAATCGCAGATGAATTTTGATAAAGTCATCCAAAATTCTTAATTGAATAACCCAGAAAACAAGTAATTTTGAATAAAGTCATCATTCACCATTAAATCCATGGAGGAACATCATATGAATATCAAACTGGGTTTGAAAAAGTAAAATAAATTAATGTGTGTAAATCAAAAAACACATTTTTAAATTTTGCAACGGGTCTCTTGACAGTAGTGTTCTCCTTATTGTCTCCCAGAATTATACATTACTTGTTCCTCAAACTGAGATGAAACTCAAACTGAGCAAACTATAAAATGTATCTATTAAATGTAGCCTGATGCATGAAAGATCTTTTGAATTATTTGAAAATCATTTTGCAGAGACTTAAAACCTGCTTGCGAAAGCTGATCCATCAAAGTTAGAAAAGTGTTGCCTATTTTCATAATCAATGCTGTGGTTGTGAACACAACATTTTTTGAAAACTTGTTAGTTTGTGCTTGCTGAACAACAACTGAGAAATGGCCAAATTCACATTTACCATTTTTTTTAACCTGTTTGCTTTTTGGTGTTTTGGATTTGCCAGTGCAATAATTTTCAATCCTCAGCCATCACTTCTGGGATGACATGAGCATCCACATTAAACCAGCTTTAATGAAATATAAATTGATTGTCTGGTCCAGCATTGCTGCACAATGAAAAAAAAAAGCTCTCCCAAGAAAGAAATAAAGATGACAAAATGTTCATTGTGTTAGCAAGAGAGCCAAAACATGCAAAAGCACCTGTTTGGTTTTGGGGCTCAGAGTCACCAACACATCACAAAAATTCCTGCGTGGCTCCTCTGTTTTCTGCTGTGGATGTTAGATAGCAGAATACAAATGAGGCATTTAAACTAATATAACGCACAGTTGGACACAAGCCTACGTCAACACGCAGATCACAACACACATTAATAATGCATTTCAGTGCATCAGGGAGTGTATATTGAGTTACAATGCAAAGTACTCAGCTACAAACTTAATTTAATTATTTAATCTTATCCACACATTTGCCTGTGTGTGGATAGGCAAAAGTGTGTGTGTGTGTGTGTGTGTGTGATGTAGAGGATGTCATAACAGAGGAGACAGGATCAGATTAGGGAGCTGTGCACATCTGTCAGCATGCAGCCATCTTCAACACCATTAGATTAGAGCTAATGAAGACACTCTTTGCATGTGTCTGTATATGTGTTAGTTTGGGACACACACTCACAGAAGGAGCCAGGGTGAACGGAGAGAGAGAGAGACTGCCTGGAAACGATTCCTTGCTCTGACATCATCTGCTCAGGTCTCGTAAATCAGGCAGAGTTCCTGGGGATCGATTAAAAGCAGCACAACAAGGATTGGTAATAAAGATGTGGCGCGAAGCCAAACAGAAAGACCCTGCAGACTGAAATATACTGAGAATTCGTTTTCTAAACAAACAAAATATTTGTGTGGGCGCATATTGTGAGAAGTGCAACTATAGCAAGAAGGTGGGGTGGGAGAGTGCGAGGGAAAGAGCAAGGGAGAGAGTCGTAGTAAGGGTGAGAGAGCGATCTTTCCTGCATGCTGCTTCAGCCTTCCTTTCAAATTAGAACAGCCCCGTCTCTTGAGAATGTGACATTTTCACAGAGCAAGCGAGGGAGAAATGGAGGTTCAGAGAAGGGTGGGGAGTGGAAGACAAATGGGGAAGGGGGGCAGAGAGGCGACTGCAGGTTCTCAGAAGCGGGAAGAGGGAAGAATAGAGGGAGAATCAGAAAGAAAGGAGGCAGCAGCAGAGGAGGGAGAGAGTGAAAGAAGGGGTGGGGGTGCAGGGTTTCACTTGGTAATGTTAGGGATGGATGGAGAGAATGATGAGAAGGGAGGAGTGTGTGCGGGGGTTATTAGTCCACCCTCCAGAGGCTACTAATGCACTGACCTTCATTAACTCGCATTACTGTCGGTGTGTGTGACTGTGTGTGCAAGTGCAACTCTCTTTAGTTAACACTCATTACAGAGTCTTTGTTTAAAGGCCAGTAAACTAATGAAGTCATTAAATAAGTGGAGAAAATCCTGATTCAAGTATTGAAACCAGAGAGTGAGGTAACTATGAGGACATGACCAGCCACTAAAACACATAGAAAACAGAATAACAATCACCAATTGAATAACAATAATCTATCTGTCCATCTATAGGCTCTCCTTGATACTCAGAAACAGCTTCGTTCTCAAATCTCCAACTTTACCTTCAACCTGGGCTTCTCTGGAAAGTTCTACCACACAGGTGCGTTCTGTTTATCATTCTTTATTATGTGCTTTTCATTTTAATAAATCAGTGCCAAACCTACTCAATAACTTTACTTATGATGACTTCATCTTTACAGTGAAATTACTTAATTCATTCATTTCAGCAGGTTTTAATATATACACTCAAAACGTCATTTGTGAAAATGGTACAGGTTAAGGTTTAGGGTTAAAACAGTTTGCCTTTGATGAGTAAAAGCTATCCACGCATTTCAAATGAATCATATTGTATAAGGTAGTTTTATGTAAAAAGCTGCTTTCATTTTTACTTTAACTTTGACTGTGATACATAACGTTTTCAAAAGTCATCAACAGACCTTGTGGAACTAAACCTGCTGAACTTCTATTTGGTCTTATGATGAAGTGTAAAGATGACCGTGTTCATAGCAGCATTTATTGGCACAAAATGAATGGTCATACAATCAGTTATTATGGTATAAAAATGATCTTTATAATTTATACTTAGATGGTACTCATTGTTGATCTGAGTCTATAAGAGTAGCTTATTATTGTATGAAAGTCTAGTGAACCAGTTGTTTTTGTTTATGTAGAATGAAATCTAATCACTACATAGTACATTTGCATCTGTAAATACTCATACCCTGATGTTATTAATGAGGTCATATAGCCTGTTAATTTATTTAAATTAAATATTCTATGAATGCAAAGGCAAACACTACTTAATATTGATGTGTGCATTGCATTTATGCATCACACATACACACTGCGTATACAGTGTGTGTAGTGCACGTAACAAATTATGCTATTCATTGTAAAAAAAGAAAAAGAAAAAGCTTTTTAACCGATACTCTCTGTAGATTTTGACTTATATCGTAATAAAATGATATAATATACAATAACAAGCATGTTTGTGGGGTGGCAACTTACTGCTGTGCATTCTACGCTCTGTTGTGGTTCCAAGGACAGACTTTATTGATTTTCTAGTTAAAGAGTCGAAATCTGCAGCAACAGAACAAAGGAGTAGGATACACTGGGAAATAAAAATAGAGGTGAGCCTGAACATAATTATCTTTAAAAGAAATCTGATACAGACCAGAATGCATTACCATAGCATCTGTTATTGCCATGGCATCTCTTTTTGTCACCATGGTATCAGACCACCACTTTATTTAGCAACATGACCTTAAAGCAGCCCAGTTGCTTGGTGATATACTCTAACCTTACAAACAGAGAAATTGTATATAGCAATAATTTTGAATGTGCTCTGAATCTGAATTATACATTTTTTTCTTGTCCTTTTGCCCTGTACATGTGTGTGTGTGCGTATATATATGTTTATGTGTGTGTAGGCACGGTTGAGGAGGATGAAGGAGATGATTTACTATTAAAGTATGTGGATGAGTTCTGGTGGTTCCCCCACATGTGGAGCCACATGCAGCCTCACCTCTTCCACAACGAGTCCTCACTGCTGGAGCAGATGGTCCTCAACAAGGAGTTTGCTCTGGTGAGATACATGCACACGCATGCACGCACACACATTTCTTACAGCTGTCTATTTTGGTGTTGCTTTCTTCTTGTGTGTCCTTTTAATCATGCTCGCCTCCCATGATTGCATTTTCTTCAAGGACGTCTGTTGCTGTTAGTAATTGTTCTGTCTCTGCTGTAGCAGAGATCCATAGCAGATTACAAACATGATGTTTGCAGGCCAAAGCACTGGAACTGTTCTAAACCAACTACGCCGGCATTCATTTCCTGTGTCTTGCATGTTGTTAGGTTTAAGTTTAAAATGTGTCTCAGTTTCCATAAGCCAATGTTGTAGGGAAAGCACATGAAACATGTGGATGTTTTGCAGATGTGTACAATGTGAACATGTCCTTGTTATGTATGTAATCAGGTTTACACTTCCTGCAGAACATATGTGTTTTAATTGGCAGGGTTGGGTCCACATTGCAGAAGGAAAGTAGTTGTACTCTGTCATCATAATTAGTAAGAATGTGTTTTTTTACCATCATGTACTAATTTTCTGAAACAAAACAAACAAAATGCAACGTCCCTGTTGGGGAATGATGCACTTATTTTGATGGGCACACCTGAGCCCTGTTTAATATCTCTTGTTTAATCTGAAGCCCACAAGGTTGAGTGCTTTTGTTGGTCTGCTCTGCCTTGTTTTCCTGTGCTTTGTTAGTGTGTGTGTGTGTGTGTGTGTGTGTGTGTGTGTGTGTGTGTGTGTGTGTGAGTGAGTGGAGATGATTTGTATGACTGCACTGGAGTTTCGTGTCACACATACAGTACGGTGAGGGGGAGCTGGTTCATGTTGTTGAAGGTGAACGTGATCATAAAGTGTGATCCCTAACCTCTATTTTACACACACACATGCACACTCCACTCCCTCATCCCCTGACCGCTGATGCTTGGCTTTGACAGTGTGTGTAGGTGTGTGTCAGAGCGAAGGACAACACCATCAGTCTGCGAGATGCACCCAGCAACCATCCACCCTCACACTCCCACACATACACATGCTCACACAAAATATATAATTTTTTAATTTCCAACCTGAAGGCCAGCATCGTAACCAACACAACACAAAACACATGCTCCTTCTGCAGGGTCAGACTGCTCTGTGTGTGTGTGTGTGTGTGTGTGTGTGTGTGTGTGTGTGTGTGTGTGTGTGTGTGTGTGTGTGTGTGTGTGTGTGTGTGTGTGTGTGTGTGTTCCCATGTCCTTTGTCAGAGTTGTAAAGTTGCTATAACTTCTGTGTATATAACCCTGACATACGTGTCTGTCTCTGTGTATGTATGCATGTCCTCCACCTCCAGGAGCACAACATCCCAGTGGACATGGGTTATGCCGTGGCCCCTCACCACTCAGGTGTCTACCCAGTTCACCTGCAGCTGTACAAGGCCTGGAGACGTGTTTGGAACATCCAGGTCACCAGCACTGAAGAGTACCCGCACCTCAAGCCTGCCCGCTACCGCAAGGGCTTCATCCACAACAACATTATGGTGAGGAGACAACGCTGTTAATGACGCGTCTCTGGATGCATCAGCATGGCCACAAGCGCCCACCCACATGCACATCCATAAATTCAGGGTTCGGTTTAGGGTTAGATTTATTCAAATGGCACGTTCACATGGATGAAAATTGATCACCACCTTCACAACTACCTAATGGATATTCTTTATTGAACATATCTTTTTTTTTTTTTGTTCAAATCAATGCTAAAAAGTCTGCCACAAGTCTCATTTCAAAATACACATTTTCAGGCAAAGATCTCTGACTATTTAATATTTTTGTTCCATTGTTTTTTCCCTGCTCTTTTATCTTTTTATATCTTCTGTAGGGCAAGCGGTTGTAATAATTAAGCCAGTGTTTCCACAGCAGGTGGTTGTGGGTATCCCTGGATACAAGTCAATGTTGGTGCCGTTTGTAGACACATTTTAGAAAATATGTTGGCTTTGCAAACAAAGCACAAATGTGTGTGCTGTCTGACAAAAAGAGGTGAGTCAGGTTAGCCAGATAAACATAATAAATATTACAACAAAGTGCATATTCCTCTGTGTTTATTATGTGCTTTCATTAACAAAGCACCATTGATCATGTAGAGGTCATTCGTCAAATCTTACACTCAAAGCACATTCTGTAGTGTCCTTGCCACCAGGAGTAAAAATAATTTGCTTAATTAATCTGACTGAAAGTAAACCAGTGAATTGTAAATTCTTAGAATAGCTAAATCAAAGCAAGCTTAAATGCTGAATCATTTAGTCACAAGAGCCTGTTTGAATACGTTGCTTCACTGCTCTGTTCTTTTATCTTACTTTGAAAAGCTGTTTTTAATCTACTGTCTCTTTCTTCAAATAAGTGTTTGCTGAATAGTAAATTGTGTGCTGATTGTTTCTTGCAGTCTTAAACAGAAAATCAATGATGCTGTGCATGGTGTGTAACCTCAGTGTGTGCACACTGCTGTGTGTGGACACTTATATGCACAAACAGTGTGTGTGTGTGTGTGTGTGTGTGTGTGTGTGTGTGTGCGCGTGCGTGTGTTTGATATGAATTCTTTGACCTCATCTCACCACAGCATGCTCAGCTCCATGTTGATTCAATATTTAATGGCTTCCCAATGCGACCAAAGGGGTGAACTTTTCCGTGTGTATGCAACTGTGTGCATTTGTATATTTGTATATGTGCAGGATGCGTATCGTAGAATAAGGATCTAGAAATGAGGGCATTTTTTACACTTTCATGCTGAAATAAATAATTCATCAGTCACTGTTTGAGACAGCAATGGCATTCCACCTAAGCAAGTTGTCTTCACTCCTCCCTCTGTCTCTCCTCCTCCCCCTCCTCATTCACTTGTCAGTCAAGCTCTTTGTCAGTGTGCACAATTGCTCCGTTATTGACAAAAGAACCAATCACATCTGACACCAAAATTACCAGTCCATGTTGTTCTGCTGTATTTGGATCTTGAGCAAACCATTTGAACAGACAGCTATGTCAATTTCCTAATCAGTCCTAGAACTCTGCTTTTATTTCTTGACATCTTTTCACAGCGTCATAAAAGACAGGCACTTAATCCTACTCCCTTTCAATACAATAACAAGCTGACAGTTTGACAGGCTATCATGTGTTATTATACATCATCAATAGTAAGGTATTGAGAAGCATCAGTGAATCACTCAATTAAATAACAAGCCGCCAAAGAAAAACACATATTCAACACTTGAAAACATGATACATAACAAAGAAAGTTAAAAAAAACAGGAAAAACAACAAAGAGCAGACTGGCAGAAAATTAAAAAAAAATCCCACTTTTGTTATATACGAGAAGAAAAGATTTTTTTGAAGAAAAGATTTTTTTGAAGAAAAGTGTTAGAGGAAGTAGAGACTGACAGAATTATATCCCCAGCTAAATTACTCTCAAGCTTGCCATTGATGCCCGTAATGGATGCAGCTGTTCATTCAACATTGTTTTTGAAACTTTGTTCTTACTGTCTTTCAAATAAAACTTCAGACAATATTTTTCAATGGCTGGAATAAACTGTCTGGAAATGTTGCTAGTCAGCAAAATCACAGTGATAGGGCAGCAAAATCACAGTGATAGGGCAGCAAGGACACATGCAAGTACGATTGAATGAGCTGATGAGCATGTATGGAGTGAGATCAGCTCTCCTGCTCTCTCAGCTCTGGCAGAAAATGTGATGAACGTACCTCTGGGAAGCACTTCATCAGTAAATGGGGTTTGCTCAGTCTTGTATTTCCAAATTTCCATTTGTTCTTTTAGGACTTCCTGTCCATGTTAAAAATAGTCTTTTTGCTCATCAACCACCGGATGAAGATTATGTGATATAATCAAAAGCTCCAGAATAGCTTCTAAATGGACCTTGGTATGCGGTTGTTTTGAGAATGGACTTTGAGACTCAACTTTTAAGCCAACATGACGGAAAAGTCCTCAAAGGGCTCAGAAAAAGCAGACATTTGAACATCTGCAATGTCATAACAAGTAAGCAAACACCATCTGCTGATGAAGATCATGTGATATGATTGAGAGTTACACATCAGTGACTCAGTGGACCTTGAGGTGACATTGTTTTGTATGAAATCCCATAAAAAAAAAAAAAACACAGAAATACAAAAATATGTATTAGTAACCATTGCTAATTAAGACGGAAGAGGAATGTGAAAGCAGTGTTGGAAAAAACAGTGAAGAGGCCCAGTTTTGGCTCCAAGACATTGCATGCTGCACTGACTAAATTGCAAAGGGAGGCTAGAAAAATAGAACAAACTCAAAACTTAGTTCACAGAGATGAACATTTTTCTGAAAGGCAGTTTGTGTGCTGTGTTTTTTTTATGTGTGTATATTTGCACTTCAGTGCATGCAGACTTTAAATCTTAAATAATCTCACTATGAACTGGCTGGTGAGCTTTTAGATTCATCTATCCTACAGTTAGTGTGGGACATCACTCACAATCCCCCCATTTCCTTTACCTTTCACAATTTTTCACTTCCAATTTTTCTCACAATTTCTGTCTATTAATCTCTTTACCCCCTGCCTCACGTTCCATCTTTGTTTGCTCAGAGAAGGACAGGAAGTTGTCTTACGGCTGTAAAATTGGTGTTTGGGTGTCTCTGTCAGCAGATTGAGAGCCACCCACTGGACCCACGGTATCAGAACAAATCAGACTGAGATATGGGATTGTGTGTGTGTGTGTGTGTGTGTGTGTGTGTGTGTGTGTTTGGCACAAACATGCATACTTGTGTGTGTGTGTGTGTGTGTTTCTTTTTAAAATGTACTATATCAGTTTGAGCTATAGCTCTGTGGATAATTGGTTTGGTGAAATAGTGCTGAGTGTCTGTGGCTCTGGTGGCCTTCTCTCTCTCTCTCTCTCTCTCTCTCTCTCTCTCTCTCTCTCTCTCTCTCTCTCTCCCCCGTCTCTCTCTCTCTTGTGTATGTGTGTGTGTGTACGAGTGTGAACGAGTCTGCAGTGTTTTATAGATAAACCAATATCTGCGCTTCCAGCCTTTACTCTCTATTTCACACAGAGAAGTGCTCCACAAGGAGTTCACAATAAAGACCTTCTCTTCTCTTCTCTTCTCTTCTCTTACCATTATTACAGCATTAATAATATGAACATATACGAATATATATATATATTTGTTTATATGTAAATATCACTGTCAGTTTATATGTTTGTTTATATGCTAGTGATAAAGATAATGTGAGACACCTGTGATCCTGCTTTCATCAATGAAGGCACTGAGTATGTAACTCACACAGGGTGTGGCGTTGTACTTTTGGTATTTTCGCGGATAAGGGTACATGGTGCACCTGCTCAAGGTGGGATTAAAAGTAATCTGTTATCATCTCCCCTCGCTTCGGTTAACAGGGAGTCACCAAAATACCAAGCAGGTGTAGCTGAGGGAAAAAAAATGAACACCGCCCCAGGAAGATTTAACTTCACCAGAGCAAATCAATGCCTTGTGCAAAGCACCTGCATGACAACAAGGTCTCTACTGCTGTAGTGGAGTAATCTCAGTTGGACAGTTCTTCAGGACTCATGGTGCTAGCACAGCAATAAATGGTGTGTCCTTTGACAATCCTAATTTGATTTATAGGCCTTTTTCATTGCAGACAGGTTGGCATTGCTGTCATTACAGGAAGCACATGTGGAACTAATAGCATTGCTATTATTATTCATATATTAACTATTGTCGTGCTTTTCAATGTTACCATATTGCTAATTATTAGTCATATTCCTATTGTCTTTGTATGCCTTGTATTTAACTGTCCCAGTTAGTCGTGTCAGTGAGACTGCATGCACCAACACCAGACTCCTGGATTTCAAACACCTAAACAGAAAAGAGCCGTCATTTATATTATTAATTACACCTGTGCTTTTTATCCCATGACAAGTCGAAATGCCACCTGTGAAAAAGGTCTATCACACTCACAAAAATCTGACTTGAACCATCTGTAGAGCTGACACCTATGTTTCTCTGCTGTGATAAGTAACATTGCCATATGCTGGATGACACTCATCAGAATTTCCCTGACCTGCTCTGCTGTCTGCCTCTCATATTTAGAAACTGCCACGTAGACAAGCTGATGCTATGGCTGTACATTTCACACTTACATCTGTCATCTTTTATGCTGCTAGCTGAATTATTTTTGTGTTGAAGTCATTTTTGCACCTAGTTTGTTTGTACGATGGCCTTGAAATCGGTGAGTGATCAGCACGTTCAAAACATTACAAAGGACTGGCTATTTCAGTTTCCTTTTTAATCTCAAATCATTGTATCACAGTGGTTTCACATGCCACTTAAAGGGGAACCACAGATTTTACACTCCAAAGTCTGTTGACAGAGAGTACTTCTATGTATGTGGCAAAAGTTGTATAAAGTGTTTTGTGGCTCCAAATCTGGTAAACATAGTTTTATTGTTCTCAAGAGATGTCAGTTAAAAACTACAAGTTTTAAAATGAAAAAAACTCTCGGGGTGTGGAGTTAGAAAGAAGTTAGCTGTCCAGAGCTCAGTAACCCACTCCTCATATATGCCCACATATAAAAGAAGTGGGTATAGGCTCTGAGTCTGAAAAGTTAAGCCAATGTGGAAGTGCCTTAAACTTGCATTATGTCTAATGGCCAGCGGGGCTCCACTATCTCCAAAAAGAAGTCTGATTGTATGGAAGTCTATAGGAATACGACCCTACTTCTTATTTGATTTGTTACCCCAGCAAACACGTTCCTAATGAGTTTATGGTCTCGAAAATCAAGATGGCAAAACTATAGACTCATAATGGTAGTCCACAAACCAATGGGTGACATCACAGTGCCCATGTTCACTTCTTAAATTCACTATACTGCTGTGTCAGAAATCACTCACTGTAGTCACTCAGTCACTACTCTATATATACTATGTACTATTCTGTATACTATAGTTAACCCAGTAGTTAGCTGCAAATCAAGATTCCAGACATGAATATTCACCATCATTTGGCATCATAAAAGTCGCATCACGATAGTTTTTACATCTTTATAATGCAGAGCATTGCATTGTGGGATTGTCAGCAGAAATCCCATTCCATTTTGGAATTTTTGAGGGCAGTATATCATGGGTATATTTACACACTCCGCATTTGGACAATTTAAATAAAATGGTGGAGAGTAAATGTAGTGCACTGAATAGTAAATTGGGAGTGTTTTCAAACACAGCAAATATCTTTGTTTGAGGTGAGCAGCTCAAGGCTACTACAGCAGCTACTGACAACACACTCAAATGTCTGACCGAGCTGCTAACAGTTGAGTTGCATTGTGAGTAATGTAGGCACCAGATTTCGATTAGGAAAAAGGATGCATTAAAGAAATAAAAGACAATATCTCTGGTTCTGCTGCAGTGATTTTGTTCCTTTTTTTTTTTAATTGTCTGACAATATTATAGGAGTGAAAGTCTAAATCAGTGGTGCTCTCTTTGAAAATGCCATTGAAAACAACTGTTTTAGTTAAATAGATATCCCCCCCCCCTTAAATTCTAATCTCTGAGACAAAATTAGCACCTGCTGATCTTGGTTGACTGTTAAACTATTCGTTGTACAAGCTGTGTTAACTGCAGATATGAAAGACATTAACGACTTCCCCTTTATGTGTATGTGCGTGTGTGTAGGTGCTGCCTCGTCAGACGTGTGGCTTGTTTACTCATACCATCTACTATAAAGAATACCCTGGTGGACCTAAAGAACTGGACAAAAGCATCCGTGGGGGAGAGCTGTTTCTCACTGTGCTACTCAACCCAGTGAGTCAGAGAAACCACATACACACGCACACACATGCACACTCACTATCAAACACACACACTTTCACATACAAACAGATATAGAGAGTGAGAAACAGGGAAGACTGTTGCTTTCTATTTTGATTTTTTGCACCTTAAAAAGGCACCAACTGTGTTTCCCGCTCTCTCTGTAAAGGTAACTTCCTCTCTGTCTGGTTCATTCTTTTTCATTTTTGCCTCTCATTTGTGTCTGTGCTTGTGTGTGTGCACGCATGTGTGTCTGTATGTGTGTCTCTTTCCTGTCAGGGGCTGTTTCTCACTGTGGAGCTGTGTTCATCTCCCCACTTTAAATTAGGTCTCACCACAGGGGGGTTGCTGTCACACACACACACACACACACACACACACACACACACACACACACACACGCACACGCACACACACACAGACACACATCCTTCCCCCCTTGCTTACCCCTGCTGTGTATGTCAGCTTAACTCAATTCTGCTTTGAATTAAGGAACAGAATTAGGTTTTTGGTGGCAGTTAAGATGCTCATCCACAGGCACGTGCTCACAAGCGCGTACACCCACACAGTGAAAGGTAGACATCCCCAAACAATGTCTCTCTGACTCAAACCGCACATGTGCACATGTACAAACACACACACACAAAAGATGCTCATAGACCAGCAGTAGGCTGGATTGAAGTGTCAGGTAGAGGAGTGGTGAACTAGAGGAGCTGTCAGAACTCAGCGAACATCTTAGAGTCAAGTGCAGCTTCACACAACAACCCAATCGAGTCCTTTCTTCTCTCTCTGCAGCACTTTGTCTCTGTCTGTCTTTCTTTTTGTTATTCTTTTTCTTTCTTATTTTGTCTGTAGTTCTTTTTCTTCAGTTTCTTTTTTTTTCTTGTCAGTTTTTTCTGTTTTTTTAATTCTGTCTGTCTTCTCTGCATGTCTCCACATTTTCACTGCTTTAAAGCGATTGCGATGCATAACATTTGCATTGAAATGCTGTACTGTGTTCTACTCTCAAATGACAGTTGATATGATAAGATAGGAATCTGTCTAAATGCCGTTCAAAAGAACTCTTATAATTGCTTAATTTTGCTGTTCCTGACTCTCCAGTACGTTCTGGGGACAAAGCCATTTGGTAAACACGTTTTACATTTCCCCAAGCAGGGACAATGGTTTTCTAATAATAACTCTGTTGTGATATTGGACTATACAAATAAATTGAATTGAATTGAAAAATTAATAGACAAAAACTAGGTGCTTGGGGTGGAGTAAGAACTACAGGGAGCATTTACCTTTTGTCTGTCTAAGTGGTGGAGTGATTTTGGGGGGCTCGATTCCTTGTTATGTTTTGTTACAGTAGGTGAGACAAATAGTATGAAAAGGGGAAAGTGCACCAGATGAATTGTCACCTGTGCCTATAAAAGTCCTCCTCACAGCTATTTTAACATACTTCATTGAATGCAAAACTCTGTAGTAGTTAGCATGAGCAGCACAAGCCAATGTGGCTGAGCAAACATACATACTAGAGCCTGACCGATACTGGATTTTTAGGGCTGATGTTGATACTGATATTATTTACTGATATTCATATATCAGATTATTTAATGTATTTATTTATTTATTTACTTACTTATTTAAAATAAATACTACACAGACAAGGTGCAAAATGAACCTTACGGTCAGGAAGTCGTTACTTGTAGCAGGACAGAAGTAAAGACTTTCTGGAGTGCCTTGTAAAAAAGCAAATGCCAAGGTTTTCAGGTCCAGTAGGGCATTATAATGTGATGTTATTGGAGATTTTAAAAGGAGGTACATTAAAAAGATGCCAGAATCTTTACAGGCATGGAAGTATGGAGTTCATAAAAAATTATTGACATGGCCAATTTGAACATAGTTGAAATCACAGACTTGCTCTTATAAAAGTATCCATCTCCACCTTTAAAACTTTAAATAATCTCTGCTGCTTTTTGGGACATAAAATCACCGTTTAGGTGGACTCTTACAGGAGCATCTTAGATGATGGCTGGACTGAGTGCCTCCAGAGTAAACACTGCTGCCCCATAAACTCAAAGCACCAAGTGATCCAATAGAGACTTGCCAAAAGGCTCCATGTCCTAAACACTCTATTTCTCCAATTCTCCGTCTTGCTTTAAGTGCAAATGCAATGAGGGAACCTGAGCTTATTTATTGCTTACTGCTTGATGTCCCTAAAAAATGTCCAGATATTTTTCAGTTCTGTGTAGAAATGTACCAACAAAGCCAAATACCCGACAGAGGAAGTACCACTTGACAAATAAAAAGTTGTCATTATTGCAAAACATATATACCAAGTCAAAATATTTAAACCTGGGCTACCCCAGTAATTATGATGCAGTACCTCCTTCCTCTCCTCCCTGGTCCCGGTAATGATAACAATAACTTGCCATGTGCAGCTATTATAATTTAAAGTTTAGTGTTGCTCGCTATAATTATGGTGTAATGCTATAATAGCATTATATAACAATAATGTGTGTAAGTGTGTGTGTGTCTGTCTGTCTGTCTGTTGATAGCTGCTCAAAGACAAAGGACCTAACAACGTTTTTGCTCACATCACCAGTGATGTCATCTCAGCATGAGCTCACAAACCAAAAGGGATGCCTCTGCGCACTCACTGTCCCTCTCTCTCACACACACACACACACACACACACACACACACACACACGCATGCACACAGAAACACACAGAGGCTAATTACATTTTTTTATCTTTTGTCCTTCTCTCTCGTTTCCTCCCTTTCTTCATCATTGTAATTTGAGATGAAACTCTCCTCTTGTTGTATCTTTTAATGAAGAGACCTATTAAAAGTAAAAGCATTTTAAGCTCTAAATGAGCGCTATCTGCCATGACGTACACATACACGCACGCAGACACACTCACACATACATGCAGGCTGATGATTTATTTTTACTTCGTCCTGCTATGTTTCCATTTGCAGACGCAAAAGCTGTCATTAGTGTGTGCACTTTGCGAGTGCAATCAATAGTGCTCTGTAGCTCACTGCTTTAGTCCCCCGGGGATTTCCTATTGTTTGATGATCTGCACGTTGGTAACATTGTCACTTTCCATTCAATTACTTAAATCACATTTGGCCTGTGGTGGCAGATCACCACTGATACAACAGACATATTAGAGGTGTGTTTGCATGTGCGTGTGTGTGTGTGTGTGTGTGTGTATATATATATATATATATATGGGTGCGCACATGTATAAATGTGTCTGTGTGCGTTTGGATACTTTTGTATCATTCCAGGCTGCATCAGCGATCATTGAGCTCCCCGTCTCACATAAGCTCGACTCATCGATTTGACGACCTAGACTCTGCAAACAGCCAATAGGGCACAAGTCATTCCCCAATAAATGGCCAGAGAGAGAGAGGGGTTGGGGGGGGGGGATGGAGGGGAAGAGGAGATCGAGAGGGGAGAGACAGGGGGAGCAGGGTGAGAAGGTGGCAGACAGATTGAGATTTAATTTTCAGGTCACGGCATCTTGTGTCACTTGAGAATCCAGACACATACAGAGGAAGTGATGCACATACAGGCACACACGCACATACACACACAAAAATACACACAAACACACACCAGTGCATATGTTTATGCGTCAGCATTTGAGTATCTGCGTATGTGTGTATGTGTATTTTTGTATAAATGTGTGTCTAGCTGACATAAGCAGAGCTGTAGACATATATCAGGGCTGACATTTAGCGCTTAGCTCTGCCACTAAGCTTGTTAGCCAAACACCAAATATCAGCACAATCTCCCTCCCTCCCTCCAAGCCCTGTTTTATCCAGTACTCACCCTCACATCCCCCACCTTTCCTCTCCTGCCCAGGGATCTGGTGGCCTCCTATCTCTCTCAATCTGTTTCTTTCTTTGTCTTTTTCTAATTCGCAACCTGTTCATGTTGACTTTGCTCACACATGTGAATCTTTCCACACTTCTTTTGTCTCATTACCACTCCTTACTTCCCTTTCTTGGGAGTCCCGTTGATTGGTAGTGAATGCTTTGGCAACTCTTCAACACATACAGGCTTTCTCTCACATACACACACACACACACACACACACACACACACACACACACACACACAATAAGCCACAATCCAAACAGGAGGAGAAATTACAAAGTGAGAGTAAAGCAGTGAAAGTAGTCAGAATGGAAAGGTGCCAGAAGATGTTGACTGGAGCAGGCAGAATAAATTGAATCGAAATCATTTGCTGTATTGACGTTCAGCTTTCAATTATCCACTGATGAGACAGAGACAGCGAGATGGACTCCGAGAATGGAAGAGAAACCAGGGAGGAGGGGTTGTAGGCTTCTTTTTAGTAGCAATAACAATTCAATCAGGGAGAAATGTATGTGGAACTAAGTGGTCTGTAATGGGAAACAGGCTGCTACAGCTACACATCGAAGGAGAGAGAAAGCAGCAGAGATGGACAGGCAGTGAGAGAGCAGTAGGCAAGAGGCAAACAGACAGACAGATAGGCAGATAGACAGACAGACAAATCCATCAGCAACCAAAGGCCAGTAAAACAAGTAATTTTTTCTAAAATGCAATCATGTTAGAGGGGATTGGAACATGTCACAAACTCAAATACATGACTGGTGCTTCTCTTAATCTTCGGAGACATGGCATTTGTGTGTGTATGTGAGTGTCTGTGTGCCCATGCGTTCATGTGTGCATAGAGTTTGAAGAACATCACTCCATGTTGGACTGACATGCTTCATCAGAGCATCTAGGTCAGCAAGAGATCGGGGAGAGAAGAAAAAAAGAAAACGTAAAGTGACTTTTTGGAACAGACGAGAGAGTGAGAGCAAGACATTAAAAGGATGAGAGAGGAGGGAGGAAATGAAGCTGCGTAGGAGCAATGAGAAGAAAAGACAAGGGACAAAGATTAAAAGAGGGATGCTGCGGGGTTGGGTTTATTTTTCTCATTTTTACACTTCTCTCCCAGTCGAGTTCCAAGTATGATTTGAGCCCAATTCTGGTGTTAAATTATTAGCACAGTATTCTTTATTAAAGGCACATAAGGGACTCAAAGCAATCCAATATTCAGGAAATGAGACGTGGCACTGGATGCAGAGAAAAGGTTTATATGGTTCAGTTAATTGAATTCTTAGCCACAGTGAGTTCTTCCACCAAAAAGGTTTGGGGCTTACACTGTGTCGGGAGATTAACACGCTCTCAAGTGGCTTTTTTGTTTTTTAATTCAGACTCACCTGCCAAGGTTACTTTCTCGATCTCTCCCTGTCTTACCCCTGCCCCCCTCCCTCACCCACCCTCCCCACCCCCCTACTTTTTTCTCTTTTTCTGCAGTTCTCCAATTACAAACGCAAATCATCTTCTCTTTCCCCCTTTGTTTAATTTGGCAGCCAGTGCTTAAGCTCCATAATGAATGTTCAGTGTTCAATAACCCTCGTACCCACCCCCACCCCCTGTTTTCCTTTTATTTCATGCACATACACCACATGCACGTATATACGCTACACTACGTCCCCTCACAGCCTGAGTCAGACATCATAGAGTATTGAGTGGTTTGAAAGGAACATAAATCACTTTTTGATCACCTTGCCTGCTTTCAAAAAAAGCACAAAACAACACAAAGAAGGAGCGGTGGGAGACTTTGAAACAGTTTAGAGCATCTTATGTATTTGTTAGACCTGTTTGCGTTCACTGTATATCAGCCCATTGTATTTTCATTTTATAATCTTCCTCCCCTTCTTTTTCTTTTCTCAAACATGGTAGCACGCCACGTTAAGTATTCCCTCTCAATCCCAAATGTGAATAGATGTTGCCGGTGAAACACTGTCGAATTTAATTTTACACTTTTCTAAGAGTGATGCTTCAAGCTCTCCATTTATGCTCTGAAGGTTTCGGGTTTTTGACATTGTGATTCATTGGAGAGAAGGAGCAAGCAAACATTTCTTGTGTTTCTGTTGTTCCTGGTCGTTCCTGGTTGAGTGCTTGGTGATGCTTTGACAGGGGTTCCACATTGTTGCTCTAATGTCAACTAGATTGATATGAAGCAGGCAGGGCTGGATGGTGCACTGCTTAGAGTGAGCACAAGATAGGAAGGTAATGGCAGATGCACACAATTGCGCTGGTGTACACAAACGCACAAATGCAAAAACAATTACGCTGACATGCGCAGACACTCACACACACATAAAAAAAATGACTCTGACATGCATATCATTGCTCCGTGCTTTTCTTTCTCTGTTGACACACACAGACCCACACACATGTCGGGTCCATCTTGCTGCCTCCCACAGTGTGTCCAACACACACACACACACACACACACACACACACACACACACTCACACTCACACACACATTCCTCCCATCAGTATTCGGGGGCAATCAGTATTCCGAACAGCTTTCCAGGTCGGCCGGACGCTGATCCATCAAACCCCGACACTGTGTCGCTTTGTATCTACGGCAACCTTCAGCTTTAAATAGGAGCACCGACAGTCCTCTGTCACTAGGAAATTCACTGTGTATGCTTGTGTGTGTCTTTATATGTATGTGTGTTCACATTCAATGGCATTCTCCCAAATATACTGACACACAATTCTTCATGCACACACACAGACGCACACATGCTCCCATCCACCAAATAATTCATATCTTAATGGCTGATGTTACCGTTTCATCCAGACACTTCACGTTCCCAAGCTCCCTCCAATCACAAAAGAAGCCTGTGTGTGTGTGTGTGCGCGCATTTGTCTGTAGCAGCTATCTTAGCTTGTCTCTTTGATCAGCCTATAAAAGCACTGAGGCGTGGACAGATAGCCTGGGCCAACACACTATCGCTCCTTCATTCCCTCTGAGTCTCTCCTTCTCCCTCACACACATTAACCGTCATGAACACCCACAGACACACTCTCAAACACTTTCTCGTGTGTAGCTGCATCTCTCTCTCATCACCCAGTGGCTATGAGGAGTATTGTGCTGCCTCCTCAGGTTTATCTTTCAGGAGTGGTGAATACATCCATTTCAGTTTATCTGTTTTCCTCTTTGTACTTGAAACCGTATTGCACTGAAAGTTAATGTACAATCTTACATAACAAAAGTGAGTGTGTCTGTGTCACTTTGCAAAGTGATTGCAAATATTGATACCCAGTGGACAGCTGCAGTGTTAGTTGCTTTTAAACCATCACACAGTGAGAAATAATCTGTTTGCTTTCTACTGCAGTCACAACAACAGAAATTAGATTTACTGCGCTGCCTCAGTTTTTCACAAACATGGGAACTTGGGAAATGAGATTTTGACTTTATCACAATTTTGCACAACACAATAAGTATGTATTTCTTTCTCTCCATTCCTTTCCCTTTTGCTCTCTATCCCCCTACTCTGTCTCTGTTCCTCCACCCTAGATCAGTATATTCATGACTCACCTGTCTAACTATGGCAATGATCGACTGGGTCTTTACACATTCGTCCACCTGGCATCCTTTCTTCGCTCATGGACAAACCTGAAGCTCCACACACTCCCACCCCTGCAGCTAGCACACAAGTACTTCCAGCTTTTTCCCGAACAAAGGAACCCCCTATGGCAGGTGTGTATGTGTGGGTATTTGCCCAGGTGTATGGGCTTCTGTACATTTGCTCTGTGCAATTTTGTTTAATAATATATTCTAATTATGACTAAAACAAATTGCGTGTGCAATGTGATATGGAAATTGATGCCCATTTTCTTTTTCACTGTACAAATTACAATGATTTAAATTAAATGAGACAATTTCCACAATGCCAATTGTGTCTCAGAAACCTGACAAAGAAACCTATGTAACTGTTATTTAATCTGATTTACGTATGATTTATATGATTATTTTTGCCAGTGATTCATTACTATTCCAGACAATGAAGTTCTGAGGATTTAATTGTAAAAGTTGGTTTTCTATTTTTAGAATATTTAATCGTATTGTTTAAAAATGTATATGCAGCAATCTCATCCAGGCTTATGTGAACTTGTGGTGCCCCGTAAGCCCATGCTGGCTAGGAATAATTGTATGCATATTACAATAACAAGCACTTAACTCTATGTAGGAAATCCTCCATGCACTAGATGTATGGATGCATTAGTTTTTGTGTGAATTATATGTACATCATTACTTTGACCTCTTATCTGTGCCTCTGTAGAATCCATGTGATGACAAACGACATAAAGACATCTGGTCTAAAGAGAAAACCTGTGACAGGTTACCCAAGTTCATGGTCGTAGGACCACAGAAAACAGGTAAGTTACACACAAACACGCACTCAGACATGCACATGCAACGAAGAAACTCCTACTGTGTGCCCAGGTGTCTAGAGCCTCAACATCAGAGCCCATTCATTTAATCCCCCTCGCGCCTTTGGTCCTGTCAGAGGGAGACAAAGGAGGAGGCTCTCACCTCCTTTCTTCCTTCCACATACTATTTACTTATGATGCATAGAGATACAGTGCTGAGCTACCACCCTCTGCCTCTTTCTTTTTATTACTTTGTCTCTGTCAAAAAGCCAAAAAGAAGAGCATGTTATTAAAAAATCTGTATACACTACTTAGATCCACAGTGCTGGCTTCATGTGATCTCAGGAATTCTAATTGCTGTTGTTTGGCAAGAGAGGTGAGGAGGTCCGGTAACGCTGCTAATTAACCAGATGATAATGTCCTAAATGGGAGGAGGGGTCACTATAGCAACATTAGCAGCCCAATAACAACTACAGCACAATAAAATCTCATTTTAGTGGAGGGTATGGCATGCATGTCTGGCATATTAGGAAACCAATAGGACACAGGGTGAGGGAGGATGTAACAGGATGTGTGGGAGTAAGCACGAGGGGGATGGGGTGAAAAGAGAGCTGCTGAGGGTAAGACAGAGGGCACGACCAGAGCCCCAGTGCTGATTGGTGTCAAACGGTTTTAAATCATTGGATGGTGAGGCCTGTGATCTTTGCAGACACAGACGCACACGCACACACGCGCACACATATAGTGTATCCTCAGCAAGATATAAATCTTGCGGAGAGGAAAAAAATCATCCAGTATGGATCAGTGGATGACAGCTCTCACACATACTGATACACACACGGACTGGTCTCTGCTGAGCTGAATTAACGAGCCAGTTATGAATTATGCCCTTTCTTCCAGGAACGACAGCACTTTATCTCTTCCTACTCATGCATCCTTCCATCTCCAGTAACTTTCCCAGTCCAAAGACTTATGAGGAGGTCCAGTTCTTCAACACCAATAACTACCACAAAGGAATTGACTGGTGAGAACACACACAAACACACATACCTCTGACTTCATTTCTCTCTCTCTCTTTTTTATTAGCCAGAAACTAAGGTGAAATTAAAGATTATAAACAACCCCCTTTTTCTTTTTGCAGACTTATTGTAGACTGTAATGTGTCTTGCAGGCATCAATGCTACATTAAGCAGTGTAAAGCAGCTCAACAATATCTTCAAAATGATCTTTTAAGCCTGAAAACACAAGCCAACAGACATATGGCTGCCTAAATTGACCCATAAATGGGTTGCTTAGCTGACAGAGAGACAGCTGGTGCAGTCTCCAAAGTCATCCAGAGAATTCTTCATGAAACAATGTTCAAATTATATTGTCAAGTTTATTTTAGACTCACTGTCTTGGTGCAGATTAGGGCCACACCTTGGTGACTTTAGAACATGTATCTGACTTTGAAAAATGTGTAAAACATTGCAGTGTACACTTGAGGTGCAGTAATGCTGAGGTATGAGGCGTGTATCATGAGTATGTGCATGTGTATTTGTAACTCTTCTCAATTTTCTGTGTGCCTGCTGCCTCAGGTACATGGAGTTTTTCCCTGTGCCCTCTAATATTACCACGGACTTCCTGTTTGAGAAGAGCGCTAACTACTTCCCCTCAGAGGAGTCCCCGCGGCGAGCTTCTGCCCTGCTGCCCAAGGCCAAGATCATCACCCTGCTCATCAACCCCTCTGACAGGGCCTACAGCTGGTATCAGGTACGTACACAAACACACAGAATATATTAAGTGCCAGTGACAGCACATGCATTATTTTTAACTCTCTAAAGCTGTCTGCTTTATCATATGACATGCTTCATCTATGTATGGATTTTAATTGAGTTCTTTATCCAAGACTGTTTGGAGCTTGATTTCTGTCTGTGTCTGTGTGTGTAAAGTTAATGAGCCTGATTTATTTACACGTCTCAATGTGGGAAATGTCACAAGATCCAGAAATCCTCTGCTGAAGTCTCTTTGATTAATGAGACATGAATGTCAACAGCGTGGCAGCTCAAAAGTTATGTCATTGTCCGCGATGAAAATAGTCTCTCATGCAATGTTTTGGATATATTGATTTTTAAGAGGGTGAATTAGATCAAGCTTATGTGGCTGTGTCTGCTAACCATCCCAGCATCAAAGAGCTCACGAGGACCATGCAGCCCTGCAGTTCACCTTCTATGACGTCATCAGCGCAAGACCGGGAGCGCCGGCCGAGCTCCGATCCCTGCAGAGCCGCTGTCTCATCCCTGGTCTTTACTCCACACACCTGGAGAGGTGGCTCACTCACTACCCTGCTAACCAGGTATGCACAGATACAGTCAATTGCATTCTATTGCACTGCAACAACAAACACACAGAGATTATAAAGTGTGTCATTTTAAAGCCTGACATTGATTTTATAAGATGAGACTTGTTGTTCACAACTTTCAAAGAGAGGGAAAGAAAGGAAATACATTTTTTAGATTAAATGCATTTACTGATGTTCATTGTGATCGGAGATAGCTGGTAAATTTATAATATAGGATGTGTTTTGCTTTGTTTAAAAAAACATTTTGTGATGGGAGTTACCTAATAACACTTCTGACATTGCCTGCACGAATTAGTAAGAAATACACCATAAGAAAGAATAAGGTAAAATGTGAGTGATTAAAGTGGAGCAAATTGCCTAAATGTACCGAGTGTTACAGTATGAATCTACCTGTGTGTAGGTGATGATCATAGATGGCCATCAGCTGAGAACTGACCCTGCAGCAGTGATGGATGAAGTCCAGAAGTTCCTGGGAGTTACTCCTCACTTCAACTACTCCCAGGCCCTCACGTAAGACTCTCTTGCTTTCTCTCTTTAGTCTCTTCAATCCTTGGCCTCCTGGGTAACGGCACCTTTCACCTTCCGTGCAGTGTGATAGAAATGACGCTACAGATTGAAGTTGTGACTTGACTCCAAACCCAAATCTGTGTGAAGCCTGACATCTACTGGCGAACAGCAGGGTACTAAACTGGCCACCTCCTCTTTGCCAGCGTTTAGTGCCAGGTGGTGTCATTCTCAAGTACAACAGGCAGTGACATCACCTGACACCAAAGATCAGCCAATAGCAGATGGTCAGTTCGCCACTTGCTTTGGGCTGTCTCAGTTGATGCTTTTAAAAAGCAGCTGAAAACATATGTATTCAAACTGGCCTTTTTCTCGCCTCCTGCTGTCGTTTATGGGTTATGATTGGTGTGTTTTTAGTATGTTTTTAGATCTTATAGCTTCCTCTTATAGCTGATTGTTGTTTCTTTTACTGTTTTTATGATCTTATTTAGGATTTTATCACACATATTTTGTTTTTATTTCCCCTTTACTCCTGTGATGCACTTTGCGATTTTGTTCTGTGAAAAGTGCTATACTAAATAAACTTGACTTTACTTACTTTGGGCCATTACATATCTGCCTTTACACAGATTTAAGTTTAGACTATTTTCAGTATTTGAATGAAAGAAACAAAGGCAGTGTGTCGCCACAACAGAGATACAGAGATACAAGACAAAAAGGAGAAAAGAAACAGCAAGTGTGGAGTGGAGACATCTAATGGCAAATTAACAAGAAAAAGTAGTAAAAAGGAGTATTACATGCAAAATGTAGCAGGTTATATTGCGTCCTGCATTACTTTTATTTAGAATGGCTCGATTAGCCTCATTTATTCTGACATTCTTGCTTGTATAACATAGATATATAATATAAGTTCATGAATAGTATTTGTCAAAAGACAGTCAAGTGATGGAGCCTCAACATGCTGAGTCACTGGCCTGGGATCAGATCCCTCCAGAGCGTTGACTGTCTCACTGACGCTGGCTGCCCGTCAGTGTCACAGCTGTCTGAATACATAAAAGTACGAAAGGTTAGTGCACTGCACAATGTCAATCCAATAGAACTAAAACGGCAAAGACACCATTGCTAGTAACCACGATAAATAACTAAAGCAACATCTATGAACTAAACAGCAAAGTAGGTACATGCAAAAGGGAGACATAATGGGTTTTATTGTTAAAGTGATATATGATGTTTACAGCCACAAATACAGAATATTCGTTTAATATACTCTAATATAACGTACCTTGAAGACGTAACATGAAGATACAGTTCCTGTAAAAATTCTCATGTAGCCATAGTCACTAAAGACCAACTGAATTGACTGGCGGAGGCACATTCTTAATAGCCGTGAATACAACTCAAAGAATGTGTGTGTGAACATGTGTTTATTCCGTAACACTGATATGATTCTGTGCAACCAATGAATTCAGATATTAATGGGTGTACTATGTTGGGAAGGGCGCCTGAAATATGCGTGTCAACAAGAGAGAATTAACTGCCGTTTCAACTCATTCTCCAGTAGAGATTTTGTATGTGAGTTTGGGAGGAGTGGTATAAACTGTTTATTTCTCAAGCATCACTCATCAGAATGCAATCTGCCTGCAAGCCCTCAAATCTCCAGACAGGGACATCTAGAATTTGTAGCACAGATTGGGACAGAGAGTGCCTCTGTCTTGAATCACAGGCCCACATGCATACAAATAATTTGTAAAGAGATGCATTTTGACAGAATAATAAGGAAGCTGTGTGTGTGTGTGTGTGTGTGTGTGTGTGTGTGTGTTTTGGGTGAAGACCGAGTTACACAAAAGCCTAATCTTTCTTTTCTCCTTCTCATTCTTTTGACATGGCAGCAGTCTGACAGATCCTCAACACTGCAGCCTATTTATTTAATCCCCCTCTCCTTTCTCTCTCCTGTCCTGTCAGAGGAAAAGTGAAGGAGAACCACTTAACTCGTTTTTCTCTTTTATTCACCCACTGATGCATGATGATAAAGAACAATATTTGCATCTCTGAGTCACATCCACATTAGCCCTTATACACCTACTGCTAAATAGCAGTTATAAGCACAATAATGCATACATTGTTACTTGTTCTAGTAATTTGTACTACTATATTGCAAAAGCTAGATGAATAATTGTATCTGTGTCTGCACATGCATGTACATGTGATATACACATTCACATAAACATTTTGATACACACATAAATCTATATACATATGAATTCATGCATATACGCTATATACACATGACAACAAGCACATGTATTTACAAGGGTGCTTTGCTCTGAAAGCACCCACTGTCTCCTTTCCTGTGACAGTTTGTCACATAATATGCTGTTGGGGTGCAATAGTCTTTGCACTCTCCTAATGCATGCAGGCAGTTTGGCTTCAGGAGGGATGCTGATAGAGCCAATATGGGAACATTATAGAGGCAGCTGATTTATCAAAATACATCTCCCTCACATTTTTGTTTTTGTTTTACGATTCCATCTCAGGCACACTCATACTTACGTCCCCCATTAATTATACGGTATCTCTCTTATCTCACTATTGTTATTATCTCTGCTTCAAAGCTATGTTATCTGATGTCTGCTCCTCTTCCCAATAGTGAAGTTTTGATCTTTACATGGTAATGAACCTGTAAACAATGGCTGTCAGCTGATCAGCTACATTTTCCGTCTTGTTTTTTGTCTTGAGTGATTCTCAATTATAGAGAACAGCTCCCTTTTGACAAAATCCATCATTGGAAAGAGACTTACTGAGGATACAAAACACTTTGGAGAAAATTATTATTATTGTTTTCAAATTCATTATCAAATTTAAATGACAATGGAAAGCAGTAAATCAATGAAAAATAATCACAGGTGCGTCAGATGTCACAATAAACAGTAAACACAGTAAACCAAACCAACAAGTTAAATAATCACATTTTGAAATTACATTTACAGAGAAGGGAGTGAACAAAACAAAGTACAGCTCATGCACATTTCTAATTCTATCTTACCATCTCATACAAAACTAGTAATGCAATAATCCATCAACAGTGGATTACTGTATTAACCAACCAATAAGCTATACTCATGATTATTGTGTGTCTGCATGGGACAGAAAGAGAAAGAGAGAGAGAGTGAGAGAGAGACAGAGAGAGAGAGGGCACAGTGAAGAGGAGAGACATGGGGAGGGAGGGCTATGGAGACAGAGAAAGATGAAACGAGGCAGTGCACCAATCAGAGAGACACCGATAGCAGTAAGAGACAGAGCAGAGAGTGTCTTGAATGCATAGTGACATTTATGTCTGGTCTGTGTGAGATGGTCTCACTTTTTCAACTGTAATTTCTGCCATGAAGAGATACTGCTTCATATCCGGACCAATACTGGACTTGCCTCTCGTTAATTTTTAATGCAGATTTCGCTGATTGTCTTCTGTGTATTTATTCTCTCTGTTTATTTTTTCTCAGGTTTGACCCTCAGAAGGGCTTTTGGTGCCAGCTCCTTGAGGGAGGAAAGACAAAATGTTTGGGAAAGAGCAAAGGAAGAAAGTACCCTCCTATGGAGCCAGAGGTAAACTCCTACATTTCTATTGGAGAAAAATAATAAATGCATTAAATTAAATTTTCCAAGAAAATAATTTTGAGGAAAGACAAAAAAAAAAAAAAAAAAAGCCTGACTGGCAGTGACAGCCCACAGTGCCCTCCATCGTTGTGGCAAAATTTCCCACAGGACTCAGCATTGGGGTGGAAACTGTGAGCCAATCTGACCCAACCAGAAAGTTACAACCTAATTATGAGGACTCAATAGTGACACAACACCCATGAGAGAAAGAGGATTGGGGGAGGAGGAGGGGAATGGAGGGAGGAAGGTGGAGGGAGAAAATCTAATCCATAAATCTCTGTCCTGGCTACTGATTCCGCAGAGGAGAGACCCAACCTGCAGACAATGAATCACACATTTGCTCTCACATGAAGACAAACACACATAGGTACAATTTGTCTTGCCGCACGTGCTCACACATGGCTAATGGTTGCGCCTCGGCGCCACCTGTAATTAAACTGTATTCGAGTCTCCACCAGGGGGACGGGAGGGGAGGACAGATGAGGAGAGAGGAGATGCAAGGAACACCAGGGAGGGGAAACAAGAGAGGCAGTGATGAGGAATGCACACAGGAGGGAGAGAGATAATGGATCTCGTGCATCCTTCATGTAATTTTCTTCCTCTCTCTAACCTCTCTTTCCTTAGCCCTGTTCATATCGCTCAACACTTAGTGGCCCCAAAGTCCTATTTAGGAGAAATAAACTCAGCTAAAGATAGTGGCACATCATTAATCTCTTTCAATATCTTTTTTGCCCCTTACTCCCATGCTGTCTTTCTTATTTTCTCCCCTAAATATCCCTCCCTCCAACCTGCACTTCTCACCTCTCCTCTCCTCTTTCCTTCCTTTTTTCTTCTTGCTCATGCCTCTCTCACCTTTCCTTCCTACTTCATTATCTTTCTACACTTCCTGTCCTCCTCATCTACCTCTTATCGAATCCTGACTCACCAACTTGCATTCTTTCCCTGTGTGCTTTATTTCCTCACTCCTTAATCCCCCATCTACATCCGCTCATCTTCTTTACCTATTTTTCTCTCACCTTTCCTCTACTTCCATCTTCTGTTCCCCTCCCATCTTCTTTTCCCCTCTTCTGTCTTAAGGCACATGAATATCTCTCCAGGTACTACAGGGAACACAACGTGGAGCTGTCAAAGCTGCTGCATCGTCTCGGACAGCCCCTTCCCTCCTGGCTAAGAGAGGAACTTCAAAAGGTCAGCAGCATCAATCTCTGTGACACCTATCTCACCAATTTATAAATGCAAGTTAAAATTTCTAAATGGATGTACATTAGAGCCCCTGAAAACATTAAAAACATTTTATTTACAAAGTTTTTCACTCTCAAAAATTCTGATCTGCTTCATCAGGAATGTGTGGGATCTGAGTGGGTGTTAGGTATTTTAGGCTGGTATGCCAGTCTTAATTTTGTTCTTAGATTAGTTCAATGCAAGTTAGACAGTTTCACAAAAAAAGACTTATTTTGAGCCTGAAAACTTAGTCACCCCCAGGCTAACTCAGAACTAAGATCCACGTTTCCATGGTGACAGTTGTTCATTTGAACTACCCTGAGCCTGAATGACGAGTTAGCAGCAGTACGGAGCCACGTTTAGGAAGCGACGTCCATGTTTTTTTTATCCTGTGTTGAGATTTTATGTGTTTCTTTTTGTATTTTTGCCTTCTTAGCATAATTTTCCCATAAAAATGTCCATGTAGCTGTTAAATTGTAACAACGAAGCAAAGGTTTTCTGCTGGAGTGAAAGCGGTGTGATGTGGTTGCTCAGTCAGCCATGTTTTTTGGTTGGAAAAATTTGCCCAGAATTTGATTTGTTGGTCCTACTTAAGACAGTCAAGAACAAGACAGTTTGTGCAACAAATTGATTTAGACATCTATCTGAAGCCTGACAATTAGTGAGCTCTAAGCCCTATTCAAAGTCTATCTGAAAAAGTGGCTCCAGATTTGACTGACAGAGCTAGCAGCATAAGTATGAAACCTCATTTAAGTCATACTATGAATTCTCATTTGATTTTGTTTCAACAGAAATCTCTTGTGCAAAATTACCTTTAGCTTTAATTTAAAGCATGCAAAGCAAGCAACAAGCAGTATGTTTGGATGTACAAATGGACAATATAAAATAAAAAACTCAAATATTGCTGGGTTGTGAAAAAAAAAAAGATATCTTCTGAGCATGATTACCTTGTAATCTTGTCGAGGTATTCAAAGCATGCACCTAAATGAGGCTTCATAGTGTGAGTGCTGTGGCTGAAAGCCATCACACCTAGATCTCTGCAGAGTCGTCTTTCTTTCTTCTCCCACTGCATTGCTCAGCAGTGTTTGTCTTTTTGTCTGTGGATTTGTTTGTGCTACAGTTTTTCACTGTTTACACATCAGAGGGAGCCACTCAACATGTCTGCTAAGGTTTTCCAGCCCATTTACAGCAATCACAGCATTTTTCTATCCTTTTTTCATGGTTGGCATTTGAATCAATAAGTAGACAAGATGTAATTAAATTACTTTCTCTCTCTCTTTTCCCTCTGTTCTGTGTTTCCCTCTCCACCCCTCCCCCTCCTTACCCCTTTCTGAAGGTTAGATAACCTTTGCATCAATGAACCAGGGTTAAAAGTCAAGGGGTTGGATGATCAGGAAGTGACCAGGAGCACCTGACCTTCAGATGCACTGTCTGTGGCCTTTGAAGTGAACCCTGAGGTGAAGGCGAGGACGGGGTGCCTTGTTTCACCTAGGAGCTGTGACACTGCTGAAGGGAGCAGGAGTCATGAAAGCAGGAAACTTTGGTGGACTGAAACTGAACTCTTGGATGGATGGATGGATGGATGGTGGATGGATGGATGGATGGATGGATGGGTGGATGGAAGAATGACAGTTTCAGGTGACTCGGACAGCTCTGAAGAAAGTGGGTTTAAAAGGAAGAACCACGTTATAATGACGAAGAGAACTATGGGAGACGTTTGGCAAGTCTTTGATGCCCAAACCCTGGTCTGAACTGTGGTGAACTCTCGTGCAGACCTGCACTGACTTTGATGGTTATTGCTACTATTATTACTATTATTATTGTTTTATTTTCACCTTTGATTTATGATGCCAGAGCAGCGCTGGTCAGCTGTGCGTGGTTCCCCTAGAGATGACTTTGCACTAAGTTCTGTTCCATGTATCTCCAAGACATTAAAAACACACCCTATGTGGTTTTGTTTACTTTTTTCTAGTTATTTTGTCACGAGTGTGAATAAGCAGGGAGGATAAGTGCATAGACTCAGGGTGAGTGACAGGCTGTTACTTTCCATAATAGGTTCTCATTGTTTTGTGAGTTAATTTTGTAAAGTGAAGCTAGTTTCTGGTAGATCTGGTAGCCTTATTCACCCTTAAGAGATGTCACTTAAGGCTGGAAAGTTCACTGGAAAGTATGAACTGGAAATGAGTCACTGAAGCAAGATGCATTGCCCGCTCATTATTTTCCTGTGACAAGCCATGCAGAGGAACGCCGTGTCCATTTAGCAGAGAGTGAGCGCTGATGATTTCGACATGAGTTTGTGGGAAGAAAATTGACCAAAATGAGCCTAATGGATATGACACTTCCAAGACCCTTTAAGTAGCTACTGTAACCGCAGGCAATTTTTGTTTTACCATTGTCTCATTTATGTCTCAACCTCTTTTTTCCCCCCTTTTGAAAACCAGTGGCCTATGTTGTTGAGCTTCAATTTGAATGCAAAAAACCCCTAAATGTCAAACACAGAAACCAAAATTAAAGAAAAGGATATGACTTGCAGCATAAGATGTTGTTTTTTTTTTTTTTTTAATGACCAAGCAACACAGATGAAGCATATTGTGCTTAGGCAGGCCTGCACACACACGAAGGGAAGTCACATAATGTTTATCCTGAATGGTTCACAATAGACTGTTGTCCTCTAAGGTAAGTGAAAATGACATACATGACAGTTTGCTGCTTGAGGAGCTTGTGCCTGTCAGGTATTACATCAGTCACCATTAACTAACCTGCATTATAATAATAGTAATGTTCTGTTTAAACAACAATTTTTGGTTTTATAACATAGCACAGAAATGTTAAAGGCAGATGAAAATCCAACATGGACAAACAACTAAATAGCAGACACACCACGTCCTATTTCTTAGTGAATTACTGTATCCTGAATTGCGCCACACGATGATAGATACATTTTATTACCGCTTGTCACACATGATACATTAGACCTCAATACATATATATGCTAATTAAGAAAAAGCAATACATTAGCATATATCTACAAACCTATTGCATTAATGTTAAATGTTCATAAATTTGTCTAGTCTGTCTGTCTTGAATCTGTCCAGCTCAACGGGGAAACACTGTCCAGGGAAACAAACAGATTCACTGTTTGTTTCCCTGGACAGTGTTTCCCCAAATTACACCAAAAATACTGTAACTTTGGAAGACATATATTCGACGTCACTAACTCAGACTGCAGAAACCGTGAACCGTGATCCTCACTATTATGTTTTAAGAGAGACTTGAAAAACTGTGAATCTTGTCTTTGAAGCACAACATGGTAATCAGATATATATCAGTCAGTGTTTGAGGGTGTGGGCAAATGTTTTGATGTACTGCGGTGAAGGTTACCAGATGAGATCGTATTTGTCAGTCTGCTGTTGGGCTATTATTTTCTCTGATCATAAAATGTAGAACATTTGTGATAAACCTTGAAAGTGATGGAGGGCTATGACATTACCCAAGCAACAGGATACGACATTTAACCATGAAGTCACAAAAGGCACCCACCATCAGATTTATGTCTTGGCAGTCTGTACGCCACTGTCCAAACAGGTCTGGACAATCAAAGTGGAGGATTGTACTTCATGAGGAATCAATCAAAACATCCAGCATCAGAAAGGCAGCAATGAAGGACAAATCCACAGGAATTGTCAGAAAGAGAAAACATGACCAATTTTGAAGAAGCCATGACATTTTTGATTCTTTTAACAAACCCTTAACAAATTTTACGCTCAAACAACCTCTATTTGGCAGATATGGATGAAAGCTGAAATAGACAGCACAGCTTTCTATAAATCATTATCTTAGTCTGTAATAGATTCCTCCCTGCAGTGGCCCATTGTGTTTGTAAGGAGCTAGAACTGGCTGTGCAAAAGGATGAAATAATTTCAGCTCATTTGGAACAACGTTTGATCCTTACTGCAGAGTTCACAGGGGCGGATTCAGACTAATTAAGTCTCTAGTCTGCATAGTTGTAATGTTTTTTGCTTTGTTACATTGTAGATTAAACAGATGGGTTCACAAAGAAAGGAGTAAAAGTACGTAGTGGTGTAGTTGTTGAGAAACAGCATATTTATTAGTTATGTCATTGGTGACAAAAAAGGTTCAGTCCAGTGAAAAGCCACCAGAGGATTTAGGTTGTACATCTGTTGTCCTAAAGATTTTTCTAAGGTTATCGTTTCACAGATTAAATAAATAGACGTGCTCCAGGTAAACAATGTACACTCAAATGTTGCTTATGTAGATATGTTCAGTCTAATAGTAAGATAGACCCCAAATCCTTAAACCTTCAAAACCAAATGGTTGAGGAGGTTTCCAGCAGTCAGTTTGATGTGCATGAGATCATTCCGATTCAGCTTTAATTATCATCCTCAGATCTTTCCCAACTGGTTTTCCTGTGTGTTGCTGGCAACGCTTTAAGGAATGGACAGATATGAGTAGAAATAAATTATCCATGTATAATGAGACCCTCTGTTCTGCACAAACTCTGATTACGTCTAATATAAGCTCATTAGTGCAGAGAGCTATAGCTATCGAGGACCAGTGGGAATAGAAAAAAGAAAAAAACAAAAAAGGAAAGTTCTGCCTGGTATCTCTAGTCATCATTTTATTCAAACAATTATCATTTTTGTATGTTGAATCATTTTAAAGAATTTAGAGTCTCCAGTTAACCTAACCTAAGGAGGAGGCTGAAGTACCCAGAAAGAACCCACGCAAGTACGGTGAGAACATGCAAACTCCACACAGAAAGGCCCCAGGCCCAAAGTGCAAATCACATTTTTTCAGCCTTCTTGCTGTGAGGCAGCAGTGCCGACCACTGCACCACCATGCAGCCCTTGAATTTGTTTAATTTCTCATAATTTGTTGAAACAGATAGAAAGAGAACACTTATAATATTTTTCATGTTTAATAATAATAATAGCTTTCATCAGAGTGTCTTTGTACACCAAATATAAGAGAAGTTTTCTATGTTTCATTTTCGGTGATATTTAGCATGTAAAATGAGCTCCAGTGTTTTGTGATAATGACCACGGGAGGGCGCTGTCACACACTGAGGGAAACTGTCCTTGCTGTGAGCAGTTCTTATGAGTTCAAGTGATTAATTCAGCAGATGTAAAACAACATAAATTATGATGGAGTTGCAGATTTAGACCCAGAAACATCCCTCCGGCAGCATGTTGTGCCTTCTGGGCTCATTAGCTAAATTAACCTGTGTTCATGTATGAGCACTGTGCAGCCATCGTGCTTGGTTGACACATAATTCAATTTTGATTAAAGACTGTAATTTCACTATGTTTCATCAGAGGTATGTGAGGGTGAAAAGGGAAATGTTCAGCAATACAAAGGCACTAATGCATGATGACATTTCATTTTTAGCAGCATGTTTCATTAATTCCCTAAGTCAATATTTTAAAATCAAATAGAGGCTCATCTGAAAGCAGAGCCGCTTGCAGAAATCACATTAATGACCACTGTCAGAGCCAGACTAAACTTGAAACTATAACTTTTCAATTTTCAGGATGCCTTTCACCATCATTTGCGGCATTGTCTTAGTTTCAAGTGGTTCTGACACCAAATAATAATTAGATGACAGTGGTCATTATCTCACTTAGGTCCACATGCGAGTTCAAGATTATGAATACAAATGACACAACAGTAAACACAACTATTTAGAAATAGAAATTTCCACCGACACATAATTATGGAATGCAGTTTAATGTGATGCATTAACCACAAGATGGTGCTATTCTGTTTAATATTATAACATAAACTGTTATAAACAGTGTGTCACAAAAGTATTTGGCTTATAAAGGGGGGAAAAAAACAGTAAATGCATAATGAATTAGGTGCTTTGATACAAGAAGCAAAAGTGTAACAATAACTTTTTAAAGATTAAATAACTGCACAAGCAAAAACAAATGCTGTAAAGATGAGAATATTTTTATTTACGTTGGCAAGATCTCACGCAGCTCCTCACTGCAACAGTAAGTCCCAGTTCTCAAATGTGTGTTGAGTCAACAGGACGTATTTGCCTTGTAAATGAGGACAAGTCAGAAAATGGCTGCCATTCGTGCAGATGCCGTGTGTGGGTGTGTGTGCATACACATTGTCTGACATGGTGGTGCTCACTTTGACAGTTTACAGTCAGAGACAAACCTGAAAGAGCTCCGTTGTTCCAGCAGCTGTCACCTTTTAAGTGTGTGGGAATGACAGTGTAACATAAAGTGCAACAACCACTTAGAAAGTATATTCAGTAACAGCAAATGGTTTTTTACATCAACAGTTTTTGGCCTTTATGACTGAAATATTTAAGTGTCTTAATTAAACACACATCAAACTCAGACCTTTTACAAAATCTACATTTATGAGGAAAAGTTACAGTACAGTGAAACATAACACATAGTCAGTAAACAAATAAGAAGGCAGTCTAGTGTCTGTTTTTTCAAGTGTACTCGATTGTCTCCGTGTGTGTGTGTGTGTGTGTGTGTGTTGTCAAAACCTCGACAACCCCTAATCTATCCCATCTGAACTAAAGAGTGTGACTAAACAATGTTGATACAGCAAATCAACACTTAGAAATGCTGTTGAGCTGTGATTTAGAAACACTTAAGTCCAGCCCTTTCTCTGCAAATGTAAAGCAGCACTGAGACAAGGACAAATACTGACTGGATATAAATTATAAATGCCTGAGTAATTACTAAGACCTGATATCTGATTTTGACACAGTTAAACAAAGAGCACAGTGGAGAAGCATTACATAAATAAGAATGAAATGAGGTTGAAAGACGTCACTTTGGCAAATGTCAATATGACCAAAATGCTTAACACAAAAGCATTGAATATCATGCATTAAGTACCTAAAGGTGGGGTTCTTAGTGCAAGTCTGCAAATTCATATCATGCCATCACTGTGTATGCATGACTGCATGCATGTATACTGTTTGGTTTGTTTGTACACTGTGGTCCCTTTTTAACATGTTTAATCACACATTTCATATCATAAATTACAACATAACTTCATAACAAAAGCAAGAACGGAAAACATTATTACAATTTGAAAAAAGACATAGTGTAGTATGCTGTGTCACGAGAAACACCAAGAAGATATTTAAGTTATGGCATTTTCTTGATTCAACACCATCCAAAATCTTGCAGCTCATAAGAATATTAAATCATTAAAGTAAGTGCTAATGACTGAGATGAGAGAAAAGACATACTTTCCTCTCTCAGAACATAATAAAGTTTCTTGAAAAAGTTCAGCGTTGTCACGTCCTCTCCATTTGAAAATTAGGTTATAGCTTACATAACTTGATCAATTATTCATGACTGAAATATATTTTTGTATCAGTTGTCACTTGACCAATCGAGTAAGTCTCAAGAGTCATTCTTTCTGATCGATAGGTCAGTTGTTTCAGTTTCTCATTCACCTTTTCATCGCTTTTTCTCTTTTCTGTCGTCATGTCCAATCACCTTGTGTATCCACAAGCTGAAGGCAGAGACTTTGGTGTAGACACCAGGGGACTGTTGTGTCCGGCAGGCATGGCCCCAGGACGTGACCCCGTAAACCACCCAACCCCCTCCTGGACGCTCACACACTAACGGACCTCCACTGTCACCACGGCAACTGTCCACACGCCTCTCCGGCTGGATGCTGCCGGCGCAGAGCATGCGGCTTGTGAAGGCACCGTGGAAATGCTGCTGGCAATGGCGACGGGGAAGTAAAGAGATGGGGGCCTGCTGTAGGGTCTTGGAGTATGAGCGGCCTGAGAGAGAGAGGGACAGCGTTAGAGTTCAGAATAAGGATGTTTGGAGGAGTGTGTGAGCACACTGGTACAGCTCCTTCACTTTGATCCCCTGACCTCAAAATCTCTGTTTATTGGAAAGACTTTGTTTATGCTGATGGAAAAATACCTGCAAAACAAATGACATTCCTATCAGTCCATCAGCACATCTTAGCATACTAACAAACTAAACTAACATTGTAAAAATCAGACCTGTTGAATGCTGGCCCTCTGCAGCATACTGCAGCATAACAAGATGATCATTGCGAGCATGCAAACATGTTGACTTTAGCTTAACTAGAGCCTTCTAGAGCTGCTAGCATGGCTGTGGACTCCCAGTCTAGTTTGTGTACTTGATTGTGAATGAGTTTCTGTAATGTTTAGACTATTTACAAATTGTTTTGATGATTGTGCATGAGAAGCACTCAGCCTCCCCCATGTGTATGACTTGTGCCAAATAGATATATTTATTTTTCATTTTTTATTTTTTGGCCTTGCCTTGCCAGTGGGCAGGACACAGCACTTCACTCAACCTTATCACATTCCTGTCTTTGATTTTTTTTGACAGTTTTTTTGTTTCTCTAATTTAGAGATTCATCAATTTCAAGGTTTCTGGCAGAGTTTCTGTTTTCTTTCATTCCAAGAACACCCATTATATTTTTTTTCCTGTATCACTTAAAAAAATGAAAAATCCAATTCCCCTACATGCAGACCTTGTCAATTCTAACTTAACTGTTGGTCGAGGAAGGATGATGACAAAAATGAGCTTCTTTTGATACACGTGCAGTCACTGGCTGCTTTTTCAACTACTACCCCTGAGGCCTGGTAATGACAAGGATATGATCCCTCCATGGCTTTCCATACATGAATGCGGCCAATTGCTTTCGTTCCTGGCTCTGTTCATGACCACAGAGTACTAGCAACACATAAGCAAGATATGCTTATGTGTGTGATTGGAGTGGCAGATAGCCAAATGCAAACAGCTGTACAAAGCAGACATCTCGCCTTAAGTTAAACAGCCTTTCCCAGCATCACACTCTCTAAATAGCTTGTGTTGTCATCCCATTTAAGCAAACTAATAAAAACGCTCTCACACACACACACACACACACACACACGAATTCAACTGGCATTAAGGCAAAAAAGACACATTTACTTCATAAGCGTGTACTGTGACCTCCTGTAGCCCTTTGTGACCATGTTGCTAAGTTTTAATGACATCAGCATGTAATTCATAGATCACTAACAGATGTGTGTCCACGTCTGCTGTCAAGTGTAAGAACAGATACAGAGCATGAAGTCAAACAAGTGCAATTAGTGGTGGGGGTTCTTCTGTCTTTTGTGCTTTTGCAGTTAACCTTCAAAATGACTGAATAAATGACTTACATATGGTAGGAATATTATTGTTGTTACAGCACACGATTGTTTTACTGTCTGACCAAATGAACAACAGACTTTACCCCGTAAATAATTAGTCCTGGGGCTATATGATTTTCTTTTTTCTTTTATTAACTTACTATTTTATTTACTGCATGATTTATGAATAATTGTGAGTGTTTCTTTTCAACTTTAACATATCTTCTACCTTTCAATTATGGTAAATATGTTTCACATTAAATACAACATTAAATGAACAAGGATGAAATGAAATGATGTCACATTTTGCACCTCAGGGCCACCGTACCCACCTCTCCTCGACACACAAACACACTCTCACCTGTGTCACCCCAGCCGGTAATGTGACAGTTGCTGGCTTGTTTGAGCACTCTCTCCTTCTTCATAGGCAGACAGGCGGGAAGAACATGACGGCTGAATGACACACACTCTCCCGGCATCTGGCCCGGTGCCCCCGGTGACAGACGAACCAAGGCCAGATCGTAATCATTGCTAAGGGAGTGGTAGTTTGGGTGGAGCACAATCTGATCAACGGCGTACTCCTCTTCGTATTCTTCTGGGACGAGGGAGTGGTAGTCGCCCACTCTAACTTTATACTGCTTGGTGCTGTTTCCATACCTGCAGGGGGAAATAAAAGGGTAGATCAAGTCCATTAGAGAAAGAATGTATGTGTGTGTGAAAAATCTCACTGGTGATACATAAAGCGGGAGCAATAAAATTACAAGCTGGAAAAAGTACAAGAACATAACACACATGGTCATAAAGTCTACGCTAGTGGCCAGTGAGTAGTGGAATAGATTTTACGGTTTTCTTCTAAATGTTTAAGGATTCATAGTGTTATTCTCACAGCCATGTTTTGGATATCTTTTCTATTTTTACCTCCTAGTTTAAACTTTTCTTGTTGATTTTCAGCTAAATTTTGTATGACGTATTATGTTTGTGTCTCACAAGCGTCCGACAAGCTTTTCTCAAGCAGCTAATCAGATACATGGTCTTTCTCTTTCTCTGCTGCACCTCCTGTTTTTCCTGGACATTTCTGTAGTGCTTTTATATGTTTTCAGTTCACAATAAATTATAAATAGGAGAGGGTTGCACTCTACTTGCAATATTTCTAGAGGCTAACTAAACAAATGAAAACTGAGTTTAGGCAACAATGACAATAAATCTGTCATTGTGTCTGTGTGTTTATGCTTTTAATGGAGTGTTTTCCACTTGATGGTGTGAGTGGGGGAGAAGGAGAAGTGAGGAGTAGGGTAAGTCAGGGATAAAGACAAGACCAAGGGAGAGGGAGGGAGGGACGGAGGGAAGAGCAGGAGGCCTTTCGATCAAGCCAAGTCTCTGTGTCCAGTTACAACTGGTAGAGTGTCTCCGGAAAGATCCCCTGACCTGGGAATGCCTCGATGTTCCTGGCAGAGCAGAGACACTGCTGATCAGTAAGATACATACAGTACAAACCCAGCGACGCGGGCGCGCGCACACACAGCAACACAAAGCTAATGACTGTTGGTCTGTTCTGTGCTAAAGGCAAAATCTCAGGATTAGAGTGGGGTATGAATGTAATGCCTAAATTACCTTTCACACATTGTTGTTGCTAAAAACAGTTCAGAATCTGCTGGAGTTCTGTTACTGTTGCAAGCCTCCAGCTGTACAGCTATATGGTATAAATAGGTTTAATATGTTGTCAGCATGTGACCACTGACCTGAGGTCAATGTTTATGAACCTACTAATCAGTTATGGTAGTGTAAGGCATAGTGTAATCCAATCGTGTTAGTTACATTTAGTAGTTGTACCATACACATGCCATTAGAGAGTCGTTTGTGCTTGCTTACATTTAAGAACAAGTAGAAGTGGCTGTGAGAGCTTATTGATGTATTTTCTGTGTATTGTGTGACTGCAGGGTGTGTTTTCTTGTTTGTTGGCGTGTGTTCTTGTGTGTGTGTCACTCTATTTCGGTTACCATATCAGAAAGTTGACACTGTAAAGTCGGAAGTCCCTATCTTGGTCTGCATGCTCTGGCTTGCATGCAGCAAATTACTTTTCAAAGCTGTCATAGCCGAGGCTAACAGCTTGGAGCGCTGAAGACTGATATGTGATCAGGCAGGCAAGAAAAGTACTTTGTAGTGTTTGACCTTTCTTGTGTGCTTTCAGTGTCTGTGATAACAAATATCCTACATACAACAACACCTTTCACAATTTCAGTCATGTCTTAATATTCGGTGTTTATGTGTGCACTCACAGTATCTTTTCCACAACAGTATAAAGTGTAAAGCTGTGCATGTGCTGTACAAATTCTGTGGAAATTTGCAGCACTCAACAGAAAGCTACTATTGTACTAAAGTCATCAATCTGACATTAATTAGATCAACCCTATTCAATATAACAAGCAAAGCCTGAGGACGTAGGTGAGGGTGCACCTAGCCCCTTAAATGCATACCAACATACAATGTTTGGATAAAGTCTATCATTTATTTATTCTTGCACAAAAGCAATCTGTTGAAAGACCTCGTCATATGCACCGTGCCTGCTGTGCCGCTTTAAATTAGTTATCATTGTCATTAGAGAGTCAGAGTAAAACTCATTATTTCAATGTGCAAATTAACTGGTGGTCAACTAATTGCATTGTTTGCATTAATCAGTCGTAGAGGTCCTGATTGCTACATCCCAAGCGTCTTAATTTGCAGCACAGCACAGCAGTGTGTTTCCTCTGTGTGTCATTTATAAGATGAGATTGGAGTCAAATAGAGGGGTAGAGTTTCCTGTAGTAGAAGTACAACTCTGGAAATGGAAAGAGCCTGGGAATGGCTTGAGACATGGTACTGGAAAGGATTTAGTGAATGACCTCTGCCTCTCTTTAATATGGAAACATCACGATTTATAATGGTGGACCTGCTGGAGCCTGTAAAGAGTTCTGGTTTTCCTACCAAACCCAAACTCTGGAACTAAAACCTAGTAATGAAACCAAAAGATATCATCCTTAAAATACAGTCTGACAACCTTACATGTACTGTATGAATATCAAATACAGACTCTAGGGTTAGTGCTCTCACAATGAACTTTCTGTTCAATTCATTCTCCTTTTTGTACATGTCCTTTCACTGCCTTCTCTGCTGTATGCATTAGGTGATGGATTTCAAGCTGGTGGCGCCATGTGGAGGCCCCCAAGCCAAATGAAGTTGTGATGAAGTAACTCCAGCTGTCTCCCTGCCACCTACAGCATAACCACATCCAAACCACTACTGATTACTGCTCACATAGTTGAGATTCTCTTGCCTATGCCAGATTTGAATATACAGGGCAAGTAAATAAATGTTGTAGCTTGGTTGTAGCTCAAGCTACAGACAGAGGCATATGACTGCATAAGCACACCAACACTTCCAAGAAGATAGATAACTAAAGAAACATTGTTGACTGACCAGAAAACACCAACTGACCATCCCTGTGGATGTGAAGAGAAAAAGTGGTGGCTAAGGCAAAAAGGTTTGGGTCACAAAACTGACCATATAGGCAGTTCATTGGAGTTTCACTGTAGTCTTGTTTTATTTGGTATTCATTTTATGCAGATATCTTAGTCTCTTCTGTCCACTCGGTTTTATTTATGGTGGATTTTTCCTATTTTACTTTTATCCAATTCCTTGAATATCTTTATACCATTATTCTAGTGATTTCTATAACACTTCTTAATCATATTTTAGGCACTGGCCAATGGTTGTTGTTACTATTTTGTTTAATAAATTGTTTGTATATTTTTGTGCTGTGTTTGCGTTGCGTTGAACGAAGTTCCATACCGAATCTGCTGTTGGACATTTATTGGCTTCAAGTATCGAACATAGCGCGACACGTGTGTGCAAGTAGATGTGAGCGTGTGTGTTTGACCTCTTGAAGCAGTGTGCTGAGGTGAGGACCCAGCAGGTGTCAACGAGGGTCGCTCCACACACCAGCCTCCCGTCTCCTCGAGATCCACGCAAACGAATCGCAGCCTGCCAAGGCCAGCCACCCCTACAGGCACAAACACACAACGAAGCATGCATGTACACACACACCCACACACACACAAACACAAGCAATTATGAAAGAATAAAAGATTAAATTGTGCGAACAAAACAATGATTACGAAGTCAGCGTTTGTGTTTATTGCATGTTGTGTTCACATTAAACATTAGCATACCTGTCAGACTGAAGCTGCAGGATGTCATCTAAACATGCTCACACCCAAATAAATACAATGAAAAACATTCTTTGGTTTGGCACAGACACTCACACACACATACAAACAAAAGCCAGAGAAAGTCATAACCACAAGATTTTATTGTTTAATTCCAGAGAGTCTTTCAGTGTGCATGCCTGTTTCTCTTCTCGTAAATCATTCTAGACAACATTTAATGATGACATTCCTGTTCACTTGCATGCTTTCACACATATACAGTAAGCTCATGTTTGGAAGTGCACACCACTTCTTTTCCTGTAACCTCAGATCAGCTGTTTTCCATTTAAGACTCATTGACTTGAAAATGTGTCCAATATCCTTTATTCTACATGTCCCTGGCAGCCGTTCACTGCGTTATCATTAATCCCTCTTGTCCCTTCAAGCTTACCTCAGTGAGTTTTCTCCTCCTATGATGCGGCGCTGACGAGTGTGTTTGAGCCGCAGACCACAAATTGAGTTGACAGGATCTGACAGAGACAAAAGAGGAACCGTTGGGTGTGCATATGTGAGTGTGTGGGAGGGTGATGATTGTTAAACCATACATTTAGGCTCAGATATTGCTCTTATTAAATATTTAGACGTACGGGGAAAAAAATGTTTGAAATTCATCTTTTACTACTTCATATGAACCTGAAATAAAGTAAATTAAATAAATGATGGATCGTTTTCATAGTCTGTGTGTATGTGATTTTAAAATCTACAAACACAGATTAAGTGCTTTTTCAGAAGATGTAATTTATCATACTGAAGAGACAAAACACCCTCCTGCACCGATTTGACTTTTCCAACTATGTGCATGAGAGAAATGGAAGGAATAGCATATGTGCAGGTAATGGATAGCATTGTGTGAGTCTGCCCTGATGTGTGACAGACAGGGTGAAGCAATAAGATCACTCTCTCCATTTTACCATCTGGATATATGTAAACACACACTGAAGTCCTCCCTGCTCTCCACTCAGAATCTTACCTTCTGACTTTTCTTACGTCACTTGTTTTTCACCATATATGGCATATTGGAAATGTTTGCTAAACGCACTATAGTCTCATGCATGCTCACTGCAGACGCAAATGCTCCAAATAAATCACAGGAGCTGACTGACCTTTGACCTCTTTATTGCTGGGCGGCAATTCACCATAGTCACAGATGACTCCGGCGTCTTCACTATGGCGACAGTTGTGTGTGCCTGGTGACTGTTTGATGCAGTCTGCTAACGAGCGCTCCTCGCCGCTGCACTTCACGTTGTCCACGTGGATGGGCCCTGTCCCTTCCCCAAAGTATGCCATCACGCGGGCCTTCGCCGCACCACTGGAGACAGAACACACAGGCATTTCATTGTCATTTCCTTCTACATGATATTAACCTGTGAACAATGTAGTTAACATTGTGCCTGAAGATAAAACTTCAGAAAACTAAGCTCTGGGAACATCTAGAAGGCACTGCTTAGCCGACCAGAGAGACAGTAAGTTATTAAATGGACGCAACAATGAGTGCACTGAAAAATGCACTCAGGGGAACCTGATAGGTAATAACTAAAATGTTCAATTCTACACTCCACTGGTGGGCAATAGAGAGAGGACAACAGTGGAGATCCTTGCACTTTGTTTTTTCAGACAACAAGATGCAACATTTTAAACCAACTGCAGATGAGTTACAGTTCCTGTCAGAATCTAATATGTAGCAACGTCTGTTTTGTGTAAAAGTCTAACAACATTTTGAATGTGTGTGGTGTGTATGCCAGATCTTATAATATCGTTTCTATTTTGTTGGGTTGACCACATTTGACAAAATGTATCTTTTCCAAATGACCTTTAATCATGTCCGAAACCAAAGAGTCAAGAGTTCAATGCGTAGCTGCTACATGTGAGCAATAAAGCAGTGATGACATGTTAGTATAGATGTTATGGTTTGACATTCTCTTGCTGTGACGCAAAACACTGCGTCAGACCACTTCTACAATCTGATAACAGTATTTTTTTGACTTTTTTGACTCTGACTTTGATTAGCAAACAGCTTACACACAGAGGTTTAGGTTTTGTGTGTGTGTGTGTGTGTGTAGGCTGTAACTGTGATTTTAATTAAGATTGATAGATTACTAACTGAGAGGGCCTCATATTGCGTCCCTTGGGTTTGGTGGGTGGCAGGTCTCGTATCCCCACTCATCCAGAGGGATTCTCATGTCTCTTATTGAGACATTTAGCATTGTGTCTGTGTCTCCAATAGCTCCCTGAGCGGTACTTAGAATGCAAAAGGTGAACCTCCAAGTCACTTGGAACAAAACCTCTGGCCTGACATCAAGCCTGCCTGGTGTGTTTCTGTGGCAACACTATGGAACCAATAACACAAAATCTGTCAAAAATACAACATCGTCTACTTTGAATACTAAATGCTCCAGTTAGAAAGGAAAGGCAAGTGTTTTCTTAGACACTGCGTTTCGTGTCCATTTACCATGAATTTTGGATGGAAGAAAAAATGCAGCTAACAAAAGAAGTCCTGTGAGTTTAAAGCCAGGTTTACAATAAAACCCCTTTATTCCCTGCTGCACTCTAGTTTTGTGTCTATCATTGTATCTATTATTTATTATGTATCTATTATTTTCATGTCTCAATGTTTTATTTAGTTATGATTGCATCCACTGACTAACCTTTGTTAGCCAAACAGTCTGAATGATGCTTTACTTCGACAAATAGTAAATCAAATTGTTACCAAATTACATTTTAAAGTTTTATGCTGACGTTTTTGTGTGTGTGTGTGTGTGTGTGTGTGTGTGTGTTGTGTGTGTGTGCACACGCGTGAGTTGTCCTGTTTCAAACAGGTCCTTATTCAGGGGGACGCTTGGTCAAACTGTTGACTTTGAATATAATTTGTGTGAAACTGTGCGTGTGTCTGTGTATATTTTGTTTTACCATCCCCAGAAAAACCTCCAACCCTTGGGGACCTGCTGCGTATGTAACGACCTTTCACCACACCCTGTGCGAGACAGAATGATGATCCTAACATGGCTTTTACACGCCTCCAACACGCTTCCTCTCTCTCTCTCACACACTTATGCGCTCCAGATGTGGCTTTCATCTACACACAGATGTATCACAGAAAATTGGGTGGCTGAGGGATTAGTATCCCTTGCTGAGGAGTGATGAGAGAGAAAATGAAGACAGTTTGTTATGGTACAGACTTCCCTTGCCATCCCATTGCCATTGTTTTGGAAAATGGGACAGTGTCTCTGAGGGAAGAGATAATGGGACACAGAGAGGATGAGATGATGTAGTTTGCTTCGCCTCAACATGTCTGTCACTACGAATGTGTCATCTGCACAACTGGGCTGCGCTTTAATTGGATGTTTATCTTGGCTCTGCGAAAGGGCACTGCTAAAACCCCTAATAAAAGCAGCTGGCAGCACACCAGAAGCTCATAAGATGTGCTCAAAAACATGAGTGTACTATTTTTAAGATTAAGGATTAATGAAATATAGTCACTTTAATGATTCAAAGCACAGTTTTTCCAATGTAGGTTAGCTTGAAACTCGAGATCTGTGTGATGAGGAAAATTTGTGGTTGAATGGAGGATGGTTGATGGAGAGATGAAAGACAGACACAGAAAAAGGGAGCAAATATGAGACATATGCCAAGTCTAAGAGATGGTGATTGATTTTGCAAACAGAGTAGGCAGAGTCTGGATTCACTTAAGTGAGTGTAATGTATAGAGTGATCACATTGCAATGTGACAGCTCACAACTGAGCTTCTCTCCAACAGTTTACCTCTCCTCTCCGACATCCTGGCCATGAGGCTGCAGCATTTGTCCTTACGTAGCCACATGTGCTGCATGCATTTAATGTACACTTAGCTTGATTTAAGTAATTCCAATATGTCATCTTAGGCACTGGGAAATCAATGGACATTTTTGATTATCTTCTGACATTTTGCTCACCAAATGAATAATTGATACATAATCAAAAATGAACATAATCATTTCTAAACTGCATCCATCTCTCTTAACCGCATAGGTAAACTTTAATCCTGCAAACTGAACTTACATCAGTAAGCCATGTGTGAAAGCAGCCACAGCTTTGTCTGCTCATACAGCAAATAAAACATTCTTCTTGCTCACACTCCATGCAAGTCATTGTATTTGCTGTAGCTTTTATCATGTTGCCCAGAAACACAAGGCCATCATCAAGGCCGCGTGCACATACCGACATACCTATGTCCCAACTGACGGCACACCACCTCAGCGTCACGATCAGTCCATCCATCATCACACACGGTGCCCCATTGTCCTGACAGGTAGAGCTCCACCCGGCCTTCCCTAGGGCTCTCTCCTCCCACGAGCCTTACTGGCACAGCTGAAGACAGCAAACACGCAAACATGATTTAAAATGACTGCACATACTCACCATGCTGGCACATATCTATTTCTGCTCTCAGACGTTACTCCAAACCCTTGAGTCTAGCAATACTCTACGACACACACATTCCCTAACAAACCTGATTTTCCAGGCTAACATGGGGCTGGTGAATGGGGCATGTGCACTCATGTTCCCTACAAAAGAAGTAGCTTGAACACCTGTCTCTTTTAATGCACGCAACCACTTGTGAGTCCAGAGGGAGACATTTTTAGACTCCTGTCACTGTGAAAAGATCAATTGTTCTCATCGCGTCTCTGTTTTTCACACGCTCCCTCTCTTGTTCTCTCTCAGTGTTCTCTCACACTGCTAACCGAATCAGTCTGGGCTTTAGGTTTAAACCATCCATCACCGTTTGTCTGCACACAGATGCTCAGACATGCACACGCAAACACACACAAACATGCTCACTAATCTCATTTAAGTGAATGCTAATGTCTTTTCCATGCGTGGACAGTTTCAGGATCAGTTTACACTCTCACCAAGTGTCAGGTATTTTCAAGCTATAGTTAGTTGTTTTGTAGCTCAAACATTATATATATAGTAATACAATCATTTTGTAAATAGCCTGGAATCGTTCCCTGTGTATGAAATGAGTTGAATGCCATGCCACATTCAGACATGCCTGTGTGGGCTCTAAGAATTGCAGGAGGGTGAGATTAAGGCAAGGAGAGTTAATTGTGGGAATGTTTACTTCTTAGTTGGTGTTGGTTTCTGAGGAAATGCTCATCTTTGTCCTCTTGCTTAGAAACACAAACAGCCCTCTATCAGCACACACACAAACACACACACTCATTATGTTGGTGCTCTGATACATCCGTAATGCGATGGTCTGTCACAACAGAGAGAGAGAGAGAGAGTTCAAAGCACAGCCTGGCTTATCTGCTTTTTCGCCTTTTCCAAAAACAACACAGACCAATCAGTCTGCGGCATGTTGAGGATGAAGGGGGGGATTTGCATACACACATAAAGACTCAAACAAATGCACACAAACAACCACACACACACAAATGCTATGTAGTAATGACATGGGTCTTTAGTGGGTGTTTGTGGGGTGAGTGTGTCCCTCAGGCTCTTGCCAAACAACATAAGCTACCTAAACCCAAATTATCTAGGGACATAAAAACCATGATGTATCCTTTCTGTGACATTCACCAGACTTATCTGAATCGTATCTGTTACATTCAACATCAAGACAGACAGAAGAGAATTGAACAGTTAAGTACAGTATGAGGTGAAATCTGAACCACTACTGGTTCCAAGCAGCTCTGTCCTTACACATACGCATCTTTATTGGTGTCTGGAGGCTATAGACATAAGCCTGATTAATGGCACTACCATTCAGCCCTTCCTCCCACTTTCAACAAGTAGTAACACAACTGAACCCTTCTGTCCTATTTCATACAGGGGTGCAGTTTTGCAGTAACACTGATTTGGAGTTACGTGATGGTGTAGCAACATATCAGCCCTCTGGTGCCTGACAGTTATGATTTTGCAGTAAAGAACAGTGAAGAATAGTGGCGTGACGTAAAGGTTTGCAGTGGGTCCATTTAATCATGATGACTTTACAAGTGGCCCAATTATTAAGGCAGGACAAGCTGACCAACAGCTGTGCCTATTTGAGTTAGCATGACTTACATCATCCTCTATCTGTCTCTAGAAGAATGTTTGCTCTCCTCTTCTATGTAATTTGAGATCCGATTGACTGCAGGTTGAGTTTGGCAGAGATCTTAGAAACAGATTTCAGATCCGCTTACACTTCAATTACCTGGTTTTACAAAGTGAACGGAAATTACATTGAGGCTTTCATCGTTTGGTTTCCTGTGCCTCATTTCCAATAAAGTATGTGTGCACTTCGGGCAATGTTGGGCCTCTACAGTCCTTCCTTTAATCTATGATTATTACTGATAGGAATATTGATATTAAAGTACAGGAGTCATTTCAGTGATTTCTGGGATTTTATATAAGATTGTTTTTTTAGTATGATCTCTAGTGATGCCAGATTTAGGCTCTACCCAGGAAAAACTAAAACGGAACAACCAGAGGATCTCAGACGGGACTCAGCTAATAGGGGGTAAAAGGTCAGTGGTCAGGAAGTAACCCCATATGAGCCATAAAAGTGATGCATACACATTCGAGTCAACTATGGAACGCACAGGTAAGCAGTGTAGAGACGCTAGAATAGGGGTTTTATGCACTCTCACACTGTATCATACCTAAAACTTGTGAATTGTACACGGCCATAAACAGGAATATATATTTCAAGCATTGCAATAATCCAGATTAAATAGATCAAATTTTGCCATTTTGCATCACTGAAGGAAACAGGACTGCATTACTGATTTCACTATTAGTAGTATGACAGATTATATTGGGGAGCAATAAACCAATATAAGAGAAGAAACTATTGATAAAGGAATCTGGACCTACGATAATGAATTCTTATTCATTGAAATTAACTAGAAGAAAAGCAATTTAAATTTCCATGTATGTTTCCATGTATGTTGCTGGATTCAAAAGAGAAATAGATCTGATATAAAATCTTCTTTCTTCTTTCAGTTAGTTGGCATATAAATGGAAAAATCAACAGGTTGAGGACTGAATCCTGAAGCACCCCATAATTCAAAGGGGCTGGATAATTTGTATTCAGCAATAGCAACACAAAACAGAGAAACCAATTTAAACCAATGCTGCAGGTGCCCATTCCCTTACGATGTTAAAAATCAACAGTATCAAAAGCTGTCACGTGCACTGAAATAAGCAAAAATGAGAAGAGGACTAAATGATCATTAAGAGCATTGCGAGTGCAATTTCTGAGCTATGATCCAATTTTAAAACCAGAATGGTATTTTTGAGAAAGACCGTTAACATTTATGAAGGCAAATACCAGCAGTTCCTGGCCATTTTCCAGTGGCCAGAAAAGTTTAAAGGTTGACCGAATGTGCGCCTGCTAACTTGCAAACCTCCCACCTCTGACCTCAATCACCCCCACATGAAAAGCACATTTCCAGGTGTGTTGGTATAGGAAGCTTACGGATTCAAGTAGCACTGTGGTGACTGCTCTTCGTCTTTCAAAGTCCAAAACCAATCACCATCTACATGTGCACATGCATATATTATATATATATAATATCAGTGGCTAACCACATGCACACATTTTAAAAGGTTACACTGAGCCTCTCTCACTCATTCATGGTCTCTGTGGTATCTGTAACCTTTTAAATATGTCATACAATAGGATAAGACTCTGTCCTTACTAGTCGGAAGACTTTCTCCGTAGCGCTCAGGGCTGCACGCAATGTTAACATCTTCATGATGTGTGCAGTCATGACGGAGCCACTCCCTCCTGTTGCACAGTAATAGACTAGGTTCTTTCCCCGTGCAGCTCACATCATCCAAAAGAATGGGACCTGACCCCACCCCAAAGCGTGGGACAGGGGTGATGTCTGGTCCTTCAGAAAGGAGAGTCTCACCTGATCTGCAAGGTAGACATGAATGCATACAGACACACAGTTTGTACTTATTAATAAGTTACAAGAATGCGTGCGCATGTGTGCTCTGGGGCTTAAATACGTCACGATACCTGTAACCAAGTTGTCGGCACACTACTTGTGTGTTAGAGTCTGTCCAGCCGTCATCACACACAGTCCCCCACTGACCATGGTAGAAGACTTCTAAACGTCCCTCATGGCTGCCTGGACCCCCGACCAACCTAACAGTTCCATCTGGAGAGAAAAAGAAAGAAAGAGAGCGAGTAATGCCCTCACTAATGAGAATGCATTTGAAAAACGTATATTGTTTTCATAACTTTCCATATGCATCAAAGTAACGATTTTAAATAAACAATATACAGTTTTTTTATGGACTTAAGTATTTCAAATTGTAATACTGCACATTGCATTGCAATCATTTAGAAACAACACTGCTAATGCAATGGCCAACCACAATGATAGTGCTATTAACCTGCACCCCTCTCATCTGAGTTCTCTTTTTTTTTTCTCTCCCGAAACCAATTTGCCACACCTTTTTCAAAGAAAACTTTTTGACTTGTCATAGCGGGTAAAGTACAGGTATATCTATGCTATTAATGATGGGTCTATTCAATTTCAGCATTCCAGTAACCCAGCATGTACAATACCACGGTTCGAGCACCAGGAAAAATAAACAGAATGCAACCATTGTTAATATTACCAGTTGCATCTTTGTTTGTCATGTCACAATGTCTGCCGTGTTAAAGGTGTATTGCCCTCAGCAACAAAGCTTCAGGAATCATGGGTACATGTCAACCCATCTGTCACACAAAGATGGGAATTCCTGGAGGAGCTTATATATCTTTCTAAATAAGTGTGCATTGACTCGCATTTCTTGAAGATGAATTTTATGGATTGCCAATGCTGAGGTTCTACCTGTAAGCGCCTTGCAGGACACTCCTGCATCCTCAGAGTGCAGACAGTTGTGTTCCCCCCAGGCACTTTTTTGACACTGCTCCAGAGTTAGCTCATTGCCTGTGCAGCGCACCTCGTCCAGCCACACACGGCCTGAACCCTTGCCAAAATGTGCCTGGCCCCATGCCCTCACCACACCACTGCAAAGAAAAGAGAAGGTACAGAAGAATTATAGAAGGTTTGGTTTGCAGTAATGTTGATAAATGTAAAAACAGATGTACTGGCCCTGACTTACAAAATACAGCGGATGCTGTGTTTGTTTGATCTGGAAATTGAACGGAAACAACCTACTGCATTTTAAAACAATTTTGGAGAAATTGCTTGCCTCACACATCCAGGCATATATAAACATTGAAACACCAACACCACAGTGGCGTACACAAAAAATGGACACACGAACATTTGCAGAAAGTGTAGTGTTGCTAAATATGCATATCTCTGTGGTACTAGAATTCATGCAGGAACAATGAGCCTGATTCATTATCTGACTCCCAGATGTTCTTTACTGCTCGCTCCTCTCTCTGTGTGTCCAAATGGAAAGAATACTTCTCATACTTTTGGAGACAGAGGGAGAGATAGACCGCTGGACACCCACATTAAGTCATCCCAGCTTCCAACTCTGTCTTTCTGTCACAATTTTCCCCCACTTCCTCAAACTTACAGTGTATTTCCCTTATGCTAATTATCAGTTGGAAATAATGTTAATATGAACATAAATATCTATGTGTGTGTGTGTGTGTGTGTGTGGGTGCCCTTTCACCTCAGCCCCAGTTGTCGACACACCACCTCTGCATCGCTGTCATCCCATTGGTCGTCACATATAGAACCCCACTGCCCTGCATGGAAGACCTCAACTGTGCCTTCTGACCCCGATCGACCTCCCACCAGCCGTATAGGAAGCGCCACTACCGCTGCGAGGAACGCAAGCATGAATGCACACATTTACGCATAGTTTACTTGAAGAGTCTATGCAGGCTGACACAAATTATACATTGAGAAGGGGTTGTAGACTTGTAGAGGGTATGTAGAATCATCAAATCTCATTATATTCATGCAAACCGCCATCCATCAGTCACAGGCCTGTAATTCCTCATGATGAATGCCTACCTGGCTGCTGGGTGCAGGTGATGGCTGCAGCCATAGGACACTCCCCTCCATTCCAGGTAGTCTTGGGACACTGGAGCAGGTCTGGCTCTTCTCCCTGGCAGTGGACCGCCCTCCAATGGAGCTTGGCCAAGCCTGGACGATACAGGGGAACTGCACGTGCACGACCTGAGATCCTGGAAGGGGATGAATGAGCAAACAAAATACTTTTACTAATCTGAAATACTTTTTTTTAACCCACAACTGACAAACAGTGTCAAATGGTAAACACCTGATCATCTGATAAGGTGTTTAAGATGTTAAACAAATCAAGAGAGATGCAACTTATTTACAGTTTCTTAGCGCTTCTTTTTTCATATCACCTGAGATCAGTCGTGCAGCCAGCGTAGGGCGGCTCATCTAAGAGCAAAAAGCAAAGCAGCTGTTTTAGCCTGGTAGTTATAAACTTGAGCCATCTACATGATCTGCCATTCCAGGGCCAATGTGCAGCGGTTTTACACCCAACAGCTCTCAATAACTGGCCATGTGAAAGTCATCACCAACTATTCCAGCTGACATATGGCTGACATTTGCCCTCTTTCCTTTCCGCTGTGGGCTTTCATTGACTCCTGTGTGAATATGCACACACAGGCATGTGTTCATGTCAGAATGCATGCCAGCGTTGGTGTTGCTGTTAACATGTGTAGTGAGTGCACAGAACGTCTCTGTTCTCCAGAGAAATCAGACGCTTTCTGAACTGACTACACCCCAGCCTATGAATGCTGTCAATACGTATGATCCATCTTGTAGGGGTCTTGAGGCCCAGAAAATCCATGACTCCTCTGACGTGAAAGCATCTCATAATTCAAGACCATAACACAAAGTCACAAGTGTATGTGTGTGAGAGACAAAGGGAGAGCTGGTAACAAGGTAAATAGCTGAGCACTTTAGGTATTTAAATACCTCTGAGGAATGGGGGGTTGGAATGCAAGGGTCACACCAGAAAAGTACAAAGACTGTGGAGGGAGTGAATGCATGCATAAGTCTGAAGTGTTGTTGTAAAAATCTCTGACCGAATTTAAATCACATTCTTCCCATCTGGCAGACCTCTGAAGGCGGCTTCACATTGTGAATTTATATGGCAGATGGTGATTCTACTTGCACCTGTGGCTGAATATGTATGTGAGAGCGAGAGGCAGACAGACAGCAGCAAATAGTGCATGTCTGAAGGCATGTGTGTGCATGTGCATGCTCTCTCACCCCTTGCCCAGCTGTCTGCAAACCACTGCAGCGTCTTCATCCCCCCAGTCATCGCTACAGACGGACCCCCACGCTCCACCCAGATAGATTTCCACCCTGCCGTCGAACTTGGAGCGGCCTCCCTGCAGACGCACAGAACCTAGGATGGAAAGAGGGTTGGGGAGAGATAGATGTATAACAATACAGCGCATACAAAATGAGAGATTAAAGTTGACACAAAAGAGATAAAAGACGGGTCACAGCATACCAAAACATATAAACCAGTAGGAAGTTTAGAAGAAGAGAAAGAGTGCAGGTAGCAGGATAAAAGGCAGTAAAAACTGTATTAACAAAGAAAAAGAGAAAAAACTCAATTCAAGTGGAAAAAGAAAAGAAAGAGGAAGGCAGGCAGAAACCAATTTTAAACAGATGGCAGGAGAGCACATATACAGCCATGTACACAAGTGCCTTATAAATGAGCCAGAGAATCTGTCTGCATCAAAACGGCTGCATGTACTATAGAAGTTCTCATCTGACTTCAGTTCATGACAACCACTGACAAAACTTTGTTTGTGAGTGTGTGTTTTTTCACATCTATAAATATTATAAACAATAAAGAGACAGTGCTGTTGAAAATAGCACAGTACAAAGTACAGAATGAGACCATGAAGGAGCTGACTGATTATTTGCCTATGCCCCTCTAGTTGTCTTTTTTATTGTCACAGCAAGTGACATACAGCTACCAGCACAGAATATTTGTTCTTTTTCTCAAGAACAAAAGGGATTTTCTCCCCCTGTATGACTCCTCACTGCCACACAATGGATTCTAGGATCAAAATAGTTTTAGCCACATCCTTATCAGCATTTGGAATTGAGTGTTTCACAGATGTTTCCTAAAGTGTCAAGTGGTTTCTACGTGACAAGACATGGTTACAGTGTGTGTGGGTGCATGCTGGTTATTGCTGGGGTAACCTGATTGCTTTGTGTGATATATTTGGGAGGAGTTATTCTGGCAACGGAGAATGTGAGGGTGCATGCTCACCTAGAAAGTTTGGCAACAAATTTGGTAATTGTCCAAACATCTTTAATAACTGGATCAAAGAATGTGAATTTCATATCAGTTACAGGAAGATATTTTACCCACGATGTGCCAACACACTACAAGGCTAAAAATACCGCATGCTACTCGTCTTGAGCCAGATGGATATCACACACTCTCTTCCTTTCATCACTCTCTAACCTCTCCACCTTTCATCAGTCTGGAGATGTAGGGTCCACTTTGCCCTCAGTTTTCATTTTAGTGACACCTAGTAATTCAGGTGTGTGCACTTGACAGGTATTGATAGTGTTTTTCAATTCAAGACCTTTATTTGTCACATACACAGTTACACACAGTATAATGCACAGTCAAATGTTATGAGCGCCTGTCTGAAACAATAATAGAATAAAAATAAATATAAAATAAACACACAAAGTGAAACATAAAAAGTAGAAACACAAAGAGAAATGTATATATATATATATACACATAAAGATAGAGATAAACAAATAAATAAATCAAAGTCTGAAACCAGTGCAGAATATGGATGTGTATGCAAGCAATAAGTGTGATAATGTGTCCCATTATTTTATTATGACAGTTTTACTTAGCCTGCTTACACTGGTGATCTCTTGGACTGTGTTATAATCAAATATAATAATATAATACAATACCTGTGCACCCATCAATAGCACAAATGTGTTTAGACTTGTTTAACTCGCACCTGGGACACAGAAGGTGTCCTGTCTAATTACTTCAGTATGGGCTTCCTGGAGCTAGAAAATTAACACAGTTGCAAAAGCCCCTGCATAGTGCTCTGCTATATCTCAGCGAAAATAGTTTTTAAAAAAAAATGTATTCATGGGATTTCAGCTCCTATAAGCGTCTAACTTTTCTCTCATATTTCTACAGATTAAGACTCCCTACAAAATACTGCAGTGTGTGCGTGTGTGTGTGTGTGTGTGTGTGTGTTTACCTTGTTTACAGTCGCAGTACCCCCAGTCCACTCTGCCTCTGTGGTTCCTGAAAAAGCACCAGGGTCGGATCCTGCCGTCCGGGTTGCGGCAGTGGTTGTGCTCCCCTATCCCTTTGCCCGGGTAGCGCTCCTTGAAGCCGGCCACCTCGGTCCAGTTCATGCACCGGGCGCCGGACTCGGTGACGTCTATGGCTCCACGGTAGAAACCGTCTTTCCCGCGGCTCTGGACGCAGTCGGTGAACGGCAGGATGAATGAGGGGACGCTGCTGGAATAACAGAAGCCACTGGTCGCAGCCAAAAGCACTGCTGTTAAAGCAAGAAATGCCAGATTCATGTTAGGTCTCCGGCTGTAGGCAGCTGATGACAGCAGAGAATGAGCAGCTTCTATCATCAGCTGAGGAGACGATTTTCAGGCACCCTCATCGCCCTGCCGTGGGCCGAGAGTGAGAGCCGAGAAAGCAAAAACGACGCGGATCAATGAAACTCCTATTTGCGCAGGCTAATGGGCAGGCAGCCCCCCAACGAAAGTGCAATAGCATGTGTTAATCTGGTAATCCCCTCCCCTATTGCGATTGTATTTAATGTGTGTCAATGTTGTAATTAATTTCATATGTAATGTCAAATCTAGGACAAATTGACAGGGAGGAGAGGGGAACCTATCCAGAGTAATGAGATTAATACTGTAAGCAGCAAAGTACTCATAATCCCATAAACACTGATGGGACTAAACGTTTGGAAAATACTCTCTTGTTTAAATAACACGGCCTTAAGCAATATGCTTATTTGAATATATCCCATATGCTTTCTGACTTCTCATGCTCATTGTCCCATTGTTTTACTCCTCTCTGCCCTTCATATACACATACATGAGGCACATCAGTGATATATATATATATAGATAGATAGATAGATAGATAGATAGATAGATATGTGTGTGTGTGTGTGTGTGTGTGTGTGTGTGTATATATATACACACACACACACACACACACACACACACACACACACACACACACACATACATACATACATATATATATATCAGATCGGCACATCCGGGAACCTTACTGGATCACGTTACAATGTAACGTGAACCAGAAGTTAACTATAGCCTATAAAGAACACGGGTCTAACAACAAGCAATTCTTTAACAGGCTATGCATTTGTATGCAATTATTAGCCATGACTCTATAGATGAGCGCTCACTGGCTCTGTTGTAGTAACATCAGGTTGTTAATCTTAAATATTATTAATATTGTTCATATTAAATTCACACAGGTAAAACTGATTTGGCTTTGCACCCCTTAATTGCAAAATAAGCGCTTTGACTGGCTGAAAGTAAGGGGCTATCTGATTGGCTGAAAGAATTAAGTGTTCTGATTGGTCAAATGACCAATTTTTATTCATTCAGACCAATTTATTTTCATTTTGACCATTTTAGTTACTTTTTAAAGTTACTTTCTAGTTTAGTTTTTAGTCCAGTTTAGTCTTAGGTTGTTTTTATAAGTTACTCTTCCAAATAGTTAAAACATTCAGCAAGTGTAACTGAGGACCACTGCTCAGTTGAAACATTTACCTCACTAAAGCTATGAAAAATGAAAGACCTGGTGATAAAATATCTACCTCCATCTTTTTGTCTGAGGTCTGTGCTCAACCAATTTTGTCTGCTGTTGTAATGATTTGTGGTATTGATTTGGAGGTGTATTCTATGAGGCCAGTGTAGTAGCCTGTGTGGTTTCTCTTTCACCGTACATGGAAGCTATTGAAAAAAATATTTTAAATTGGCTTGTTTAATTATACATGTTGTTGCCATCTACAAGAGGCAAGGGATTGTTTTCCCCCAAAAGGCTTTATGGTGATGAGAGCTACTCTGCAGATCTATAAGAGCTGAGATGCTGCAGTTTGACACAGAACATAATCACTCTCTCAACCATGTGTCTCTACTTGTGTTTGGTTTATATGTGATGACAGTAGGACTAAAATACTACGACAGGTGAGTCCTGAGTGTGTGTGTGTGTGTGTGTGTGTGTGTGTGTGTGTGTGTGTGTTTTGAGAGAGAAAGAAGAGAATAAGACACAGACTGACCACATGGCGCCTCTAGTGGCTATAATATATTATTCTCTGATTGGAGGAACAACAGCTGCCTGCTTGTAAACGTCATCAACAGGCGTCCACTATTTTACAAAAGAGTAGACTCAAAACTTTGAACCGGCGTACGCCGAAACTCTTTAGGTGGGCGGAGTCAGCACTCGATAAGGCGCTCCTTAGGCTGGTTCACCTACACCAGCCGGGTTTCCAACAGCATTGTAGATGCAGAAAACGGCTCAGCTTGCTATGATAAAACAGCCTCGAAGCAGTCTCATGCTGGTGTTTTGAACACGTAATTTTAGTGGCTAATTCCACCTACGTGAAGTCAAGCCCGAGCGCTCCGGTGTTTATAACGAGTGCACCCATTGTGATTTTTAGCGGCTACTACACATTAGCCGATTGTTGACTTCCGTTCTAGCAAGCTAATCACATTTATATGAAATGTTTTGATGAAACAACAACCAGTGATATTTAGTAGTCAGTAAGAGGACACCAAAAGGAAAGAAATGAACAGTCGACTGCAAGAAATCCGCGAGCGACAAAAACTTAGGCGGCAGCTTTTAGCTCAACAGGCAAGTGGACAACGAGCCCCCATGTTGTTATTAGCAAGTAGCTAATCTAGCAATTTGTCACCCAACGATGTCTGTAGCAAAATGTAAATGCTGTGTTGTCGACTGAACAAGGACAGAGTTTAATACAGTCATGGGTGAAAGCTCATGTCTGCTCATGTCTGTGGACTCGAGCTGCAAATAACTTCACAGTCCGTGCAAATGACTGGCATCAACTTATTGAAGCCTTTTGAGCCAACATAACGTCGACTAACACACATATATACAAGATATAACTTTATTTATCCCGAGGGAAATTACTGAAGCTTGTTGCTGGCAGCACAAACAAGTTTAATGTTACATAGTATAATATAACCGAGGTTAATACAGTGTATACACACTGCATGGTATTACAGTGAATACAAAGTAAATGCATAAGCAGGGTATGTGTTATATAGTAAAGGAGACAAGAACCAGAATTTCAAATTATGGGACTTTTCTTTACTCATTCATTTTTGTCTAACCACAGTTGGGAGCTGAAAGCGCAGACAGTATCGGAGCTGTCCTAAACAGTAAAGATGAATTAAAAGAGATAGAGGAGACAAGAGAAATATGCAGGTAAGATGTAATTTAATCCCCAAAAAGCAATGGGAAAACACACATTCAGCATACTAACTTCTCCCAGTTTTCTGCATTCAACAGCTCCACTCCTTTCTCCTTTTTTTTAAAAATTCATTTGTACACATTTCTCCATCTTGCTTGCCAGTTTTATCTCATTACCATCTGTGCCTAAATGTTAGTTTTGTGCTTTGGTGAGAGACAAGAAGTCCGGGAATGTATTTCAGATGCTTGTGTTTTGCAGGGCTTCATTTGATAGCTTAGCCGCACCTGCCAAAAGGAAGTCACAAACGGAAGGAGAGGACGCAGAGGAAGATGTGGAAGAACAAAAGGTGAGTGTGATGACGTTAGTGAGCACTATGAATCTACGCGGGATAGGAGATGAAAGTCACCACTCTATTCTATGTTATGATACCAATGATAGCACTTTTGTATTGTAACTATTGTTGCATTATATTGATTGATTATAACATTAAAAACAATACTAAAATGACAATAAATATACAAAATACATAATGAATCATAAGAAGGGTGCATTATACTATGGGTTGGAACTTATGAGTGTGTGTTTCACTCATATTCTAGAAATTGCTTTCTGATCAGATTCTTTTGAGTTGTATTCATCTACTAACCACACATTCCTCGCATTTTTGGTTCACTGACAAAAATATGAACTCAACGTGTTTCTGTGTGTGGGGACACATGTTAGGATGAGGTGGAGGTGCAGCAGCCGGATGAAAGCAACCCTTATGAGGAGGTGTACAAGGACTCAAGTACTTTCCTAAAGGTTGGAAATCTTGCTGTCTCTCTCTTTTGCACACATAATGTTTCTTTGATATCTTGTCGGCTCACTGATTATGTTTACCTGAATGTAGAAAATAATCATAAATCTAATGTGTTTAGTATTGGATAAGATGCTATTGTTGTCACCAGTTGTGAAACATAGTCTCATAAGCAATCTAAAGTGACAGTGGTAATATTGGTAACATTTGTGGGAGGGTAGCAGGAAGCAGGAAGCCCGAAAGATCAATCTCACAGGTATTCAGATTGAGTTTCAGTGACTGACAACTCAGTACATTCAAAGCATTTCTGACGTGAGAACTGACTGGAATTAACTGCTGTTATGTATTCACCTGCATATACTGATTTAGTGAATAATTATCTGAGAATGTGTTTGTGCAGATATGCCTGTCTGATTACATCTGAAGATTGATTATATTCAAAGATTTCTATATTTGAAGATGGTTTAGTTTGTAGGTCTACTACTGTGCCATTAAAGTGAAGGTAGTTTTTTTTGTTTGTTTGTTTTTTGTTCTTTTATCAGTTTCAGGTGCAATAACACTGTTTTTGTACAACTTTTTAAAATGTGTTTATGTAAGTCTTACTTTGATCGTAATCATAATATGATCATCACTGTCAATTTTAGTGAAACAGGGCTCCTTTTTAATTTCAGCTCACTGAATTTCAAAGTAATTAGTCTGTTAAAAGTAGGTTGCCCTCTTGAGTAGCCCACATTTACAAAATGAAAAATGAAACTAAATGAATTGACTAATCAGTCGGATTAAAGTATCTGTCTATTAACAGGTATGAAGCAGGTGATCATCAGGCTTTCATTTATCTAGCCATGTTTGTTAAGCTCTTGATCCAAAGCAGGAAGTTCAAGTTTTATATGGCAGGTTGGCACATCTGTATCTTTTATCTAACCATGACTCACCTGGTGTGTCAACATGCCATTTCTGGCAATAATTGCCGGTTAGAACGTGTTCAGTGATTGACAGAAGCCAGAAAGTTTGATCTCAGGATGTATATGCAGGTATATTCTTCTAATTAGCCTTTCTCCTGTTCATTGTATTTATCTTATTTGTATTTTTCCATTCATTTTTTTAAGGGTACCCAGAGTTTGAATCCTCACAATGACTACTGTCAGCACTTTGTCGACACAGGGCACAGGCCACAAAACTTCATAAGAGATGTTGGTGAGTGTGTGTGTGTGTGTGTTTGTTTGTTTGTTTTTACGACCATGTGAACATTTGTGCTTGGTTATGACCTTGTTTTCATCTCTGGTTCAGGCTTGGCTGACCGGTTTGAAGAATACCCTAAACTTCGAGAGCTGATCAGGCTGAAGGACGAACTCATCTCCACCACCAACACCCCTCCCATGTGTGTTAAATGAGTAAACATTTACCTGATTATCAGTGACTACATTTACATGCACAAAATATTCAGCTTTTTGCCCTCATTCTGCAAAAGACAATATTCCTGCTAAGCTGTTAACATGGTTAATTCTACTAATATTCACGATTACAAGCATCCATGCATACTCCGAATTGAGCAGAGTGGAAGAGGTGGAGCCTTGTGCATTTTTTGCTTCTTTGATCAAAGTAGGACTGGTGACAACCATGCAATCACAGTGCATGTTTGCGTCTTCCAGAGGTTTAAAAGTAGTTCAGTGTTTACAGCTTGGGGGGGGTCACATATTTTCTAACGCGCACTCTCTGTCAGGTGGTGGAAGTGTGCTCACCTCTGTCTGTCTGTCTGTCTGTCTGTCTGCCCCCCTAATATAATGGTAGGAGAAACACTGTAGTTGCATTTCTCCTTCCACTCAGAACTTTGGGTTTTTCTTTTGGGCGTGTGTATCAATCCCTGCCTTGCAAACTGTTCGCTAGTTGGTATGTGTACAACACACAGAGTTAACTGTGTTGCAAACTGCAAAAAAAACTCCAATTGAGAAACATACATGTCCAAAGAATTCTCCTGAAATCCAAATAATATTTGAATATTCTACATCTCTTAATCGGAAAATGCTAAATTGGGATTAAGGCCTAATCAGAATATCAAATGGAATATGCTGTTTACATGATTTATATCAAATTTGGAATATTGCGAATAATAATAATGGAAAGTTAATGTGCATGTAAATGTAGTCCCTGTGATTACACCCAAAGAAAATAACTTCAATTCAACAGAAACTGGGCATTTTAAAGTGGCTTTCAACTGTTTAAGGTTTGTGTGTGTGTGTGTGTTTAGGTACCTCCAGGCTGACCCAGAGCACTTTGACCTGCAGGATTTGAAGTGCAAGTTCGATGTAATTCTGCTTGAGCCTCCCTTGGAGGAATACTACAGAGAGTCAGGCATCAGCCACACTGAACGTTTCTGGACCTGGGATGACGTATGTATGCACGTTTGGCCGATGGATTGGTGTGTGAATAATTATAGACTATTGTTATGACCTGCTTGGGGGCCACAACAAGGAAGGGAGGCACACACCAAACTTAACAATCATAAATTGACATCCATTTAAGTAACTAAGAATAATAATTTGTGTAATGCAGTGTGGAAATCAAAAAAGGACAACACAAAATGACCAAAGCTTTTTGTGTGGGGAAGAGATCAACATTGGCCACGTATTCCCTCCCAGCATTTTACAGTCTCTTATTTCTGTATAGCAGACCATTGCTATGTATGATAGACTGTTGAGATAGACGCAGTTCTGATAGCGGGGCAAGAAAATAATTTTTTAAATCAATAAAATAATTTTAAAATTGATATTTCAGGTCAACATTATTGATTTCTTTAGAACAAAGCTGCGTAATAAGAGGGAGAATTTACAAAGGGCGGCGACCATTACTGCAAAACAAACTGCATCCTGACATCCAAAACAATATCAAGAGCTTGGGAGTGCCAACAAGTAGAAGTGTGATGACCATTTCCCAGCAGGGGATGACTGAGATCCAGAGTGACCCCGGCAATACGCGGATGTGGAAGACCTGTTCACTCACTCATTTTTCCCTCCTCTGTGTGCTCTCCGCTGTTGCAGATCATGAAACTGGAAATTGAGGAGATATCAGCTCTACGTTCCTTTGTCTTTCTCTGGTGTGGCTCTGGTGAAGGCCTGGACTTGGGCAGAATGGTAACATGATTCCTCATTGAGTCAAAAAAACACATTCAATTACAGGCCAACTCTAACTCTGTATTATTTATAAATCCATATATACAATATCAAGCTTATGTACTGCATATATATTTCTGTGTGTGTGTGTGTTCTTTACTGGTGTCATAAGGTTGTGCAACATGGCATGCATGTTATTTTTACTACTGTAAGAAGCTTTTAGACAACAACGCGGGAACCGATAGTTTCAGTGAGCATCTGAGAGTTAGGCAACAGGACAATAGCTTTGAATACCTTTTTGAGGTATGTCTGTTCACACCAGGCCATTCAAGATGTAAGCTCTCTACAGAGACATGTCAAGCAGGCTGTCAAACAAAAAAAATGTCTTTGTTAAATGGCTGTCTACCATCGGTGTGACGCAAGTCCTCTCAGTAGCACTGAGTCACAGTCTTGCTCTGTGTTAGAAAATGGGTTTTGTTGTAGCCATTACCAGATCAGGTATGTTCATACTGCATGCTTTTTGAGTCACTTTAAAGCTGTGGACAAGGTTTCCCCCCATTGTCTGTCTATTCTTTTGGGTCACAAGGGCCAGGGGCATTAAACTAAATCTAAAAATGTATATTGACAAACTGATATCAACTTTTACATTTGAGCTTTTATACTTTTTAAAGAAAAAAATAAAAACCAAAGGAATTGTGATATATTGTAAATGAGTGCCATTATCAGAAGCACCAAAAAGTGGACACATTTTGAGAAAGGAAAGACTGATCTTGTGCATTGTAAGATCTGAGTACGTGGAAAGCTACAATGGCCTCAACTATTTTATTCTTCAGAAACTTAGTGTAAGTAAAATTGAAAGGATCACTGGTATTATTGTGATTGAAGTATGTGATTGAATTTAAATCATTTATGATTTACTACATGCTGTGCCATGCTGTTTACACATCATGTAATTGCCTTAATTAATTGTCTAGTCTATCTAATTACCTACTCATGTTACACCCATTTCAGTGTTTGAGGAAGTGGGGCTTTAGGCGATGTGAGGATATCTGTTGGATCAAAACCAACAAGAATAACCCAGGAAAGACCAAGGCACTGGACCCAAAAGCTGTATTCCAGAGGACAAAGGTACAACATTCACACACGGGCTAAGCAGAAATGTGAAATGTATGTTTATACAAATAGTACATAATTTCTTTTAGATTTGTTTGCCTAGAAAATCTGTAGATAAGTTTACCAGACTCATCTACAGATACATGTACAAGTTAAGCCAGTTGAAATCGTAAACTGTCATGCATACAACACACTTCAGGAACACTGTTTAATGGGGATCAAAGGAACAGTGCGTAGGAGCACTGATGGCGACTTCATCCATGCCAATGTGGACATCGACTTGATCATCACTGAGGAGCCTGAGATGGGAAATGTAGAGAAGCCTGTGGAGATCTTCCACATCATCGAGCATTTCTGTTTGGGCCGCAGGAGGTTACACCTGTTTGGACGAGATTCAACCATCAGACCAGGTGAGATGGACTTGCTCTTTCTTTGAAAAATGTAGATATGTTGGATATGTAACTGCATGTTTCTTGTGTGCTCTTAATTTCTAAATGTATTGTCTTCCTCAGTGCTTCTCCTCGTTTCTCAACACCAGTGTTGTTACATTTTTGTTTTCTCTCTAGGCTGGCTGACAGTGGGTCCTACTTTGACAAATAGTAACTTCAACCCAGAGACGTATGCCTCACACTTTTCCTTGCCTAACTCCCACCTGTCTGGCTGCACAGAGGAAATCGAGCGGCTGCGGCCCAAATCTCCCCCTGCTAAGCTGAAGTCCGAACGCGGCGGCGGGGCACCCAGGGGCGGACGTGGTGGGCCGAATGCAGGGAGGGGCGGAGACAGGGGCCGTGAAAGAAACCGACCAAATTTCCGTGGAGACAGGGGAGGGTTCAGGGGCAGGGGAGGGCCACATAGGGGCTTTCCACCTCGATAGAGCAAGGAGTTCATGCTAGGAACTCCCATCTGCAGACTCGAAGTATGTTTAGTATGACAGCCGTTAGTGAGTGTGATCAATCTTTTTTGAATTGTTTTGGTTTGTTTATGTTTTTCATGGACATACTTAGGATCGAATGGGTATTACCAGAATAAATGTTCTTTTAACTTTTTGTGTTTGTGTTATTGATTTTTTTAAAGTATGTGTCTATCTATGCAGTAATGGTAGTTATGCCAGTGAGTATATGAAAGTATTACAGTTCTCTAATACTTAGAGAGCAGGTTGAAAGTCATCATTATTTTGGTGTAATTTTCAGACAGACAAAAATATGTAATTTCAGGGTGCTTTTACACTTTTAACTTAAACAATATGCATGTTTGTATTGTCATTTTAAATAATAGTTGATTTTCATTGCTTCCAATATAAAGTGCAGAGGCAGGTTGTTGCCAGGTAAACACTGATTGCAAGGGTTCTCATAAATGATTGTTGAATGTTTTTGTTGCCAAAGTATTTCACATTTGCACATCATGAGCATCAGCTCAAGGAACTGTCCTCTATTGTTCATGCTCCCCTTGCATGCTGTTGAGCAAGTACGGAGAATGCAGACCAGGCAGAGTTAGGGAGCGGTCTCCTGACACAACATGAGAACTACATATCAGTGATCTGTGCTTACCTAAATCCAGTTTAAATGTTAAAATGTCCCCAGGCTTTTCATCAGTGAGGTTGACTTTTATTTTTTATTTAATGAAATCAAATGTCACAATAACGGTCGGATGAATTGATATGAAATTTGGTACATTGAAGCCCTCCCCAGGATGAATTTTAATAACTTTGGTAAACCCCTACCGTCTCCCAGTGACATCACCCGGTGAAATGCAATTTATTGGTTTATGGAAACCATTCCCACCAGCCTTAGCTGTATCGGCCAATGTTGTTCTAGCACTGAAATAAGATGTCGAGCATGGTAAACACAACTACTCAACACCTTGTGAAAGGTGTATGTTGGCATACTGTAGCTAGTGTTTAACTCAAAGCACCATTGTGTGCCACAGTATAGCCTCAGAGAGCCCCATGTGGGTCCAGACTCTTTGTCCGCTTCAGTTTTTGTCTGAAGTATCTTGTTTTTCATATCTTGGATCTTTGAGATATAAAAGGATGCAACCCACACAGCTGTATTTTAGGTCTTTTTTTGCTGTAGATGGGGCATTTGCTAGATTAATCTCCAGTCACTTCCTGTTGTGCCTATCAGGGCAGAATACCTTAACCTACTTATTGTGTATGTAGGTACCAGTAGTATGCTGACTGCTTTCTCCGGCAACCTGAGCACATGTATTTTTGGTGTTACACAAAGTGCCACTTGTTCATTTGTTATTCCTCTAACACAATTGGTGTTAGAGGAATATTGTGTTTTAAGATTCAGTAAACCCTCGCTGCTAAGATGAAAGTTAACGTAAAGATATGTTTAACTCTTAGTTGTTAGAAATTTGTCTTTAAAAATCAATGAAGTCTTAAGTCTTGCCTTGCTTTATTCTTAAATAGTAATTGGTTAAAAAAGTAAAGTATCTGCAGTCTTGTATTATATACAGTTAACCATAATTGGTTCAAACACAGTTGTTTCCATGGCATGAAATCTGCAGTAACTCTTTGTACAGGATACTGTGCTATTAGATTGGGGTCTCTGAAATGGGCTTTTATTATTCCTCATTTATTTATCATTTGTAGCTATGACATTTTTATCAAAGTAGTTCACTGTGACAATCTCACACAGATAAATTCAGCAGTAATTCAACACTCATACACACACACAAACGTTTTGCGTCTTTATCAACCATACAGGGTAAGTCCCTTACAAATGACTTGCCAGGTGAAAGCCTTGCGCTTATCTTCACATTGTTTTCATTTTATAGGCGTTATTCTGCTGGCATGTTGTCACATGATTCACCTCATAAACAAAGAAGGAATATTTTGAACATGTAGAAAACATGAACTTGAAGAAAAAAAAATTACAAATGCAGTGCAATGTTAGTTCAAAGAGCAAAAGGTATTGATTTCATCTCAGATATAATCGCTGATTCCATGTGAAGAAAATAGGATTGCCCTGTCAAGCTAGTTCTTCAGCATCAGTTTGCCGTCCAGGCCTGACTCATCAGCTGTGTGACACTGTGCTGGTAACATCTGATTCTGTCAAAATAGCAATTTTCACAGTTACAATATATGTAACACCTTGTAGTATTTCTGTTTAATAAAAGTGGTTCCAACTAATTACCCACTTGTTAGTACTTGCATAATGACAAAACAACAATATCAATGACCTCTGACTAGTAATAACTGATTAGCTCTATTTCATAAAACCCAAATATTTGAAACAGTGGGCCTAAGGACATTTCCATATCATACACAATCGTGTTTTAAGCATCTCTCTAAGTCTAAGCAACCTTTATAATTCAGTCTGCCTCAAGGACTGAGAGCGTGCATCTAGACATTTTTATCTTTTCGTCTTTTTTGTATGGCTATGAGGCAGAGCAGGTCCTGCCAGTTAGCACTCCAGTAAATCCAGAGGTAGTTTCTCTCAAAATAAACTTTTCACTGGTAGATCAAGTGCAGTTGTGGTTTTGTCAGCCTGTACCATCTATTGAATAACACATTTTGACAGACAATTCGAGTGATTGTTTCAGGATTGCTGGAGGTGGGTCCCATTGGGGTAAGGTAATTTATAATATACTGTACATACTGACATTGTTCTTTAATGTCGTTTTTTGTTGATGCTCACCAGGCGAACCCAGGTAGTATTAACATGCATCACTTCAAACAGTAAAACTTTTTTGGATGGTGAGTGAGCCACAGTTAGTTGTTCATTCCACAGAGTGATCCACAGACTGAGTGATCAGAGAAATAGGAAAATACAAAGCAACTCAACAACTTGCACGACTTGTGTGTATGCATTGACCAGATTGTTTGGTGCTAGTGTCAAGATATTTATGAAAGGACTAGATAATGAATAAGAGATAGAATTTAAGGAATGACGATAATGGCGATAGCGATGACGATGACAGTTTTCATACTCATCAAACCATTCAGTGACATGTTTCTTCACTCGTATTGGGTTTTTCCTTGATTTGTCACATGTGCTCTCTTTTACACATAATTTTGAAATTTTAAGTATGTCTGTGTTTACTCTGGACTCTCAAACATTCCCAAGTGACAAAGTTGACGTGCGATGCCAGGGCTTAAAATACCCATCTAAGCTCTGAGGTACAGCCACGTGATACATTATTGTTTTTATTTATTTATTTATTTTTTATTTTTCAGAGAACTTTCTTCCACCTTTAATTGTCCGCATTTAATGTTTTGATAACTTTTTTAGATAATATCTTCTTACAATGTTATTTAACAGTAAATTCCATTCAACTTAAAATAGTTTAGAAATGTTATAGAGTTTATTCTGATAAATATTCCTAGTGAAAAAAAAATAATTTGCTGTTCACTCTTAAGACATAGTGTAACACAAACAACTTACTGACAATTATAGCATGGCTTGATATTACATTCCCTGGGGTGTTTATTCATTTGTAAAGCAGTTGTGGTTAGAACTGCCACTCAATCATTTTGCATTGTAAGAGACACACTGTATTCAGGGTGAAGCCAAAGAACTATGTCACATCTTGAACTTGTACAAAATGCAGCTGCTCAGCTTTTTAACAAATACTAAAACACTTATCAGCCCTGTTTTAGTCTCCCAACACTAGTTACAACTAAGTCTAACACAGGATTTTAAGAATTTACTGATTACCTTTAGTGCAATTAATTTTTTTCATCCATTTATCTCTGGTCCTTTATGAGCAAGAGCGCAGCCTCAGATCCTCAGACAGGACGCGTTTGGCTGATCCTAAGACTAAAGGTTTTTAAAGCTTCTTATTAATGCTAGTACATCATTTTATTTCCAACATGACTCTAATTTCTGGGACATCCACGTACAAGTACTTTGTACTGACAAGCACTGTATAAATAAAGTTTAATTATATATTCTTATTATATTATTATTACATAAGCTCTGATTTCCACTAACCATTGTAGATTTACAGTCACATTTTCAAAGCCACACCAACAAATAATTGTTGTTTTTATTACACCACTATTAAAGATGCTTTGTCATTGACTTTCTTTAGCTTAACAATGCAATATTTTAGCATCCATTATTTAAGTGACTTGAAAGGCCTTGTTTCAGACCACCTTTTATCAAAAAGCAGTGGAAAACCAACCATGGGTTCGGTTTTGAAGGCCTGAAATTTCAACACCTGACATGTACTCTGTTATGTTATCAACCATTTCCTTCCTCGCATACTGTGCATACTGTTATTATTGTATCTAAAATGAAAAAACTGAACAGTACATACTCCAGTAATACATACTCCAGTATATTGCTTTAAAGTGGCATACGTTTGTTAGTAATGAATTAGATTCACCTTTGATTTATATTGCTTTATTAGGCAAGAGTTTATTATAAAGTTTATTCATACAGCACATTTCAACATTAAGGAAACATTTAAGTGTTTTACATAAATCATCAAAAGCACTGTATCACAGAACATGTAAAGACAATAAAAATGAGAGAAAATAGAACATAAAAACAAGTTAAAATAGAATCAGACAGATCTAAAGATAGATAGAATAAAAGATGCAGTGCAAGAAATGAATAAAGTATCTTATTTAATGAAAGGCAGTTGCAAACAGAAAGGTCTTCAGTTTTGATTTAAAAGACCTGCAGTTGTCTGGGAGGATCAGGACCAGAAAAGGATTTTGGCCTTAGGTTTGATATGAGCCTATAAACGTTCATTTGTTATGTGTCTAGATTGTTCTAGGAATGGCTTGACCACAGAATAGCTCATTTAATGTACATCACTTCCTCAGTATTTCAAAGATGAGCTGCACTTCGGTGTGTGCACAGTTGCTGAGCTTACAGATGAAAAAAGTAGTCAAATTCTTGGCTATTGTTGTGGGTGAATCATATACACTGGAATGTTGAGAACCCCTCAAGCTGTAGAGGTATTCTGGTGACCAGAATGTCGGCAAACCTGATCCAGTGGTTGAGTGTCTTCTTGTGCTTTCTGAAGCTGTTTAACAATGATCATGAGACTGTGGGGTATGTCACAGATGTGGAAGAGGAGCAAAAAATCTCTTCAGTTTCATTCTTATTCTCCTACTCTTATTATATTTCTTTTAAAGGTGCTATGATCTAAAGTCTTCATCCAAAACACTTTACACAATGCTATGTGTAATCTACTCTTTCACTCATTATTTTCTTTCATCTTCTCCTTATTGTGATTTTGCTTATGGTACTCCTGTAAACTCTGTATACACAACACCTATCGCATGTCTGTTCATCGAGGAAGAGAGTTTTATCCCATGATGCTCTTTCTAGAACTGTTAATTTTGTTTCCCATTCCATTTTGTCTTTGAAGGTGTTTCATGTTGTGCAAGTTTGTACAGTCCTCTGTGACTTTGTTCCATGAAAATGAAATTAAATGGAGCTTAGTGGGGCAATAATGACTGATTAGTTTAGTTTTAGTTAATTTAGTGTTTCAAATTGAACAACCTGATACAATTCTCTGTTTGCCCTTCTTAAGCTATAAGATGACAAAGGTCACAATGCCACATTTTAGTAGTTTTATAAAATGCAAATTAAAGCATCTTATGTACATGAATAGTTAAATGTTATTTCTGAAAAAAATGCATAGGAGGTTAATTGTTTTGAATTACTTAGTATGATAGGTGATATTGTAGGTCAAAGGGAAGGCAAGTTTGTATAATATTACTTATAAGAAGGCATATCTATTTTTCAGTAAAATATGGAGGTAAAAAAACAAAAGACGTAAAAATCCAGTTCCTTAATTGTGAGTAAAATAGAATTTTACATTACATGTATTTATTTTGTTAGGGTTAAAATCACTAATGCTATTAATAATTTACATTAACATTAACATTTTTATTTGAGAGAAAAATCCAATGATACTCATAATTGAAGAAAAAGCAAATAGCAGCGCAGTGATGGCACTTATTACACACAGTTTTACTTATACCATTGTGACAATATTCATAATGGTATAAATGATCATCATATCATATCATTGATCATATTACGCTTTGTTTTGTTTTTATTCATATTCATTAAACCTAAAGTAACATATGGCCTGTCATTTATTGCATTTTCCCTTCCTTAGCTGTGCATCCTATGCAAAAGCTCTCAAAAGAAGATTTGTTTTCCACTGCCTATCAGAGGTTTGACAGTGTAGTTGAACCTGCTTACTGTCACCATCACCACAGGAACACCACACCCCTGCTGGATATTTTCTTAGAAGCCATGATACTAATGTGACATATTCCAGAAAAAATATTGCCAACTTCCTCCTTCAAATTATAGAAGCTTGAGGCTGTGTGATAAAACCATACCCAACAACCACTTTCTTAACAGTACAGTACGATCTGCTGAAGTTCAAATCAAGCATACGATTGGGGAAGAAAGGTGATTTAAGTGAGTTTGAACGTGGCTTGGTTGTTGGTGTCAGACAGGCTGGTTTGAATATTACAGAAAGTGGTGATCTACTGGGATTTTCATGCACAACCATCTCTGGGGTTTACAGAGAGCGGTTTGAAAAAGAGAAAATATTCAGGGAACGGTAGCTCTCTGGGTGAAAATGCCTCTTTGATACAGAGCAGATGGGCTTCAGCAGCAGTAGACAACAGCGGGTGCTACTCCTGTCAGCTAAGAACAAGAAAGTGAGGCTACAATTAGCATGTGCTCACCACAACTGGACAATAAAAGATTGGAAAAAAGTTGCCTGGTCTAATGAGTCTCGATTTCTGCTGCAACATTTAGATGGTAGCGTCAGAATTTGCTGTAAAGAAAATGACAGCACGCATCTATCCTGTCTTGTATCAGTGGTTTGGGCCAGTGGTAGTGTAAAGGTGTGGTGGTTACAGTCTTGGCACACTTTGACCCCTTCGTACAAATAGATTAAACGCTACAGCCTACCTGAGCATTGTTTCTGACCATGTCCATCCCTTTATGACCACGATGTAACCATTCTCTACTGGCTATTTCCAGCAGGATAACGCGCACCTTTAGAGCACCTTTAGAATGTGGTGGAACCATAGACATGCATCAGCGGCTGTGTGATGCCATCATGCTAATATGGACCAAAAACCTCAGAAGAATGTTTCCAGCATTTTGTTGAATCTATGTCAACTCAGTGGTAGAAAGGTGTATTTAATAAATTTACCGGTGAGTGTATTTAAATCAAATACTTTGCATACCTTGTTTCACTGCACAAAAAGAGAGCACATGTTTGTCATTTAAAAGCATATTGGCATAAATCCTTTGAACAGTATGTGTTCTCTCCAGTGATCTGGTCCATTATGTGTCTGTGACAAAGAGACAACAGAAACTTGGAACTGCACTGTGCCAAGTTGGATCAGGTCTACTTGTCAATCAAGAACTGCTTTCTACTTCACCTACTCCAACACAAACAAGTTGAATTCTGCTGTAAATGTTGACACATGACGCATCTTCCCATCACGGTACTTTTCTCTTTCTGTTCTCAGTCAGTCCCCACCCATGTCTCATGATCTGTTGCCCTTTAATATTCAGTGCATCTCATTTCAGACACAGAACAGTGTCTGAAAAGGGACTTTTCAGCAGGTGTTTTACAATATCCAAACTCTCCATTTGTAAGGAATATTTTGAGAATAAGAATACAGTTCTAAAGGCAACATCAAACAACAAGGAAAATAGGAAAACTGGTGACATTTCCTTGTAATACAAGAGGCAAAGGGACTTCTGTATGGGAAATAACTTTGTGTTCTTCTCTAGAAATACTTTCCTGAGAAATAGAGAAATAGTTCACTTAAGTTCACTTACCCTCAGCTCAAAATTTATGCTAAGGTAACCACATCAGTACATTCACTCCAGAAATAGTTCCACTGTGTTTTAGCAGTTCAGGATGTCCAAACAAATCATCCAATGGTAAGTGTAATGTTACTTTAATTTGCAATCAGGCTGTGTAGTGGTCCAAGGCTATTGGTCATGTAGGGCCTCAAACTGGATAGATCACTTACGTAAATTTGACAAACTCAAGGTCAACTTGCAGTAGTAATTTGTTTGTTTAATACTTCCTTTTTATTCAACTCACACATCTCAGTGGCGACTAAGCAATCTCTGCCTTTGATAGAGATTGTGAGATTTGGTTGTAAGCTCCAGAAAAAGGTGGTTAGAAAATCTAAAGGTCAAAAATGAACTTTGAAGCTCAAGTCTGTAAAATGTGAAAAATAACCCATAATTCTCCTGCAATTTAGCTTGCAGTAGTTTCAACTTATCATACAATCATGAGGTAATATACCTCCATTGTACACAACTCCAAAGCATGTTAACATTACAGTCACTTAGCATTCACTGTACCCGCTCTAAAACACATAAATACATTCATGAGGTCAAAAACACTTTCTATCAAAACACTTTTCATGGTCTGCACAAGGTGTGTTCTTAAGGACATACCTTGTGCATGAGGAGACATGCAGGAGAAGACCTGAATGACAAAAGAGAATCGGATAAAGTTTCTTCATAGCCACAAATGATGCACTGAAATTCATAGCTTTTAACACATGGACACAGTGGCTACTCCTACCAGAAATTCTTACAACTAATACTCTTTTACAGTGATGTTGGTGCAGCACACAGAATATGAATGATCACCATAACCTGCACTCACTGGCATAGTTTTGTAGTGAATAGTGGCTGGTGGCTAGCTGGCAGGCCAGTTTATTGTATGTTTACTGCTTTTCTTTTTTCTTTAGATTGGCTGCATGCCTTCAGACCAAGGTAAATGGTGGTATTTCCTTTTTTACATGAAGAGTATGATTATAAAGAAGCTCCATTCATTTCCTCCAGTAACTCCAAGCTGTTGTCGTATTTGCATGTTGTGTTGTCCCATCTGGCAAGCTAGCCACCAATAAGTCTATATTCAGGAATCACCTTTTACCATACACACTTCATGCAGCAATTTTAATGTCTTCCATTGTCTTTATTTTGTTCGAATTTCATGTTGTACACTTGTGTTGCTGCCCTGCACAAAGAATTGCCTCTTCTGGTTTAGTAAAGAGCTGAGCTGAACTGAATTTGTCTATCTACATATATCAGCTGCCCCATCTGGCCACTCCTATGAAAAATGTCTGGGGTCACCACTGCGTAGTTTCTGTCACTAAGTATGGCGTTAAGTGTGTTAACAGTGTAATTGTTACTTATTCGTATATCGTTTCTCCCGTTGCTTCTTCGTCATCTTTTACGTCTTGTCAGGTATGGTACTGTGTTGAAACCTTACTGTCATTCCTTAACAGCTAATGCACTATGGCAACTTGTGTCTAAAATTAGCTGTGTTTATGTAGTTTTGCCATTGTGCGTGTAGATTCTGTGTTTGAGTCACATGGATAGCAGTCCTGCACCTAGACTGTAATGATTGAGTACATTTTAATATTTTGATTTATGTATTTCTTGTGCTGAGGATTTTACATACCTAAATGGTGGAAGAACTGCATACAGGAAACCATGGTATGTGTAAAAGAGATTATGTTTAATACCTGATTATGAGGCCTGTTGCAGCTGTCTGTACAAAATGAAAGACTTGATGCTCTCAGTCTGGCTGTGCAATGAGAAACATCAGACTACTTGATCGTTATTCAATAAAGAGCACACTGATTTAAGGGCTGGATTAATTGAAGGAGGCATGTCATTTGTATGTTTATGGAGTATACAGGCTAAACTAGGATAACTAGGACAAAATAAGGAAAAAACACATTTAAACAGCTGAGAGACGCTGCTCAGAGAGAGTGATAGATGCATTTGAGCGTAAATGAACGAGGTCTTACTGAACTTTTGCTTTTGGATGAAACAGTTGATAGGCTGTGCCACTCAGTGTCAACATGCTTGTGATCCACATTAGTTATACAGATTTATCAAAAGTAATTTTCAAATGAATTCAAATTAATCAACTTTGAAGCATTCTTCTCTGCTCTCTGAGTTTTAGCATCAGAGATTCAGACTATATTGTAACAACTAATGAAATGAAATGAAATAGCAATGATGCTTTCATTACTCACACTGCATTGTTACTAACATGTCTGAATGCTCTTCTCACTTTGTGCCTTGAGCCCTCCTTTATCTCATTTAAATGGAAATGAACACAAAGCAGAACAAGTCCTGCAGGTTATGCTAGATGTTTGAAAAAGCAGGCATTTCTATTCTCTCACACAAAAACCTTACCAACTGGCAAGTCTCCTCTTCAACTGCTTGACTTAGGAAGGTAAAGTGTCTGATGCCTTCATACTGTGCTGCATCATTAATTGAAAAGAAATTGTGAATATATCGTTACACACTTGGACTTGGGACTCCACTTGGGTAAGAAAGCAAATATATATATATATATATATGCATTCCTGTGACCATGTTGATATACATGTAGATATATTTTCTTTTCTTTTTTTCGATGTTTGGTACATAGAGACATACATACTACATTTGAATTGGTTGTTTTCTGTAGCCTACCACTTTTTGTGACTGTAAATTGTGTGATTTTGGTTTCTAATTGAGCTCAGGGGAGAGCTATCAAAGGAATTATAATCATAACTTTGGAATCTATTTCTGCACATCTATTTCCTTTCATAGATGTGATTGTTCAAAGCTGCCAATTGTTATTGACTTTTGAGGTATTTGCTCAGACACAGATTTGATTTCCATTATGCCAATATACGAGGACTGCAACTAACAATTATTTTCATTATCAATTAATCTGACTTCAATCAATTATTCGTTTGATCTATGACATGTCTATCTCAGTTTCTCAGAACACAAGCTGACATCTCCAAATGTCTTTTTTTGACGTTTTTACTTGAAAAGTAAATAAGCCAATAACTAATTTTCGAAATACTTGCCGATTAATTTTCTGTATAGCTATTAATCAATTAATCGACTATTGTTTTAGCTCTAAATTATCCCACTTCTTGTTAAATTAAAAGGATCCATATGAACAATACATTAATGACACCAATGTACATTAATCTGAAGCCTTTAACCGTTAAACATATAGTATAGATTGATGGATTCTAATGCTTGGCCTGTCAGGGTGTGGATGCTCTATGAGCACTTTAATGCCTGTGTTAAATGGACGCAAAGAATATGTATTCTTTTACAAATTACTTCAAATATACAAATTCTGTTCATAATCAATACCCATGAATCCTAAAAGGCTGATCAAAAGTTGATCCACTGAGATCAATACTGCGACAGGAGGTTTTGGGAGTCTAAAGTATTCATGTATTTTTCTCTCTGACATGCATCTCTATCAGATAACAATAAAATGTGTCCTGTGGTGGCCAAATCACAATCCAATTGGGACAAAATAATTTCTTTCAAAAGTTGTCTTAATACTTTGCATTGTCAGTCTCTACTGAGCTGATAATCAGCATGGTATCATAAATCAGGTGTTTGACGGACACCTAACAGACTTTTCTTTCTGCTTTCGGCTTGTACAAAAAGTGTTGAATATTTGTTTGTACTGGCTTTGCTATTAATGTAGTTTTCATATGCATATTAAGTGATGCCTGTAAAAGCAACACTGTTCTTTTTAATGGAGTCTAGCTTTGACAAAAAACAGTCTAAGAATTACTATCAGAATATTACTTAAAGTGCATTTGATAAATTCCATGTTTTATACATGAAATATTGAAATGACTACCAGTTTAATTAAATTCACAAAAAAACAGTAGAAGATAATGCCTTCTAAACCGGTCTTTATTAATGGAGAAATTGGAATGAACCATAATATACAAATTCTGAACTGCGGGTGGAGGATGCACCTGTGGCTGCAGCAGAACCACTCCCATACTGTGACACTACTTTATCAGATATGACAAACTTTCCCAAACCAGTCTCTCCAGAATGCTGACATACCTGATTTAGCATGTCTCACACTCAGAATGTGTAAGAGTGCAATAAATCTCTTTTAAGCAAACCAGTCATTCAGCCAAAATCACTCTTGTTCTGCCATTGCATTTGAGGAACTATAGACTTAGTTGCCAGTTTATTTGGTACATTTACCTTAAAATAATGCACCGTGATACAACAGCCCTGTAATTAACCCAATCTTCATAAATGTTGTAATGGTCTTTTTCTGTTACTGAAAGTGTTATAGAAAGGTTTTGTATTTTGGAGGCTGTAGTTTGTGGTACGTTGATTTGTTTTATACTGAAAGATGATCTTAATATGTTTCACACTCTTAGATATAAATGAGGACAAATGTGTTCAAAATGTTTTTATAATGAGTTCTTAATATTTCACAGGAACCAGACCCAGGGAGGATGGAACCTCTTATATTCCTTCTCATAGCAGGTATTTTATGTATGAGCGCCTGTTTCTGTGTGTGGGGATGTGTGAGAGCGCATGAGAGAGAGAGAGAGAGAGAGAGAGAGAGAGAGAGAGACAGAATAATTAAGGGACTGGACTGAATTTAGAGTTGATCATTGTAACATTTTTCCCTACAGGACTAATGGGAACGCCAGTTGCAACCAACAATGCAACAACAGGTAACATACACAGAAGCTGTAAGAATGATTTCAAAACGTTGTCATTATATACTGTTGCCCATAAAGTTGGAATAAAATGTTTTTTACCTCTTCTCATGAAATGATTGTGACAATGTGATTTATTCTTGATAAATAAAGTGTATATCTTCTCAACTTTATTGATCAAACTCTTCCAAACATATCACAGTAAAACGTAAACCACAATTAACCTTTGCAAACTGTGTATTCAGGCTTTAACAAAATTGGGGGTATTGAACAATTATTCCAACTTTATGGGCAACAGTGTAATATTGCCGAATATTCCTTTAAGACAACAGTAAGAAATGGGTAAAATAATATGTGCTGTGGAGAATACACTAGAGGCAATGTGTTCACATGTTGCTATTAATTATCTTATTGCCCTGTCATCAGATGTAGTAGGTGGAGTTGTCAGTTTTGTCCAAACCAGACAATATATTTTCATTATCAAATAATCTTTCCATAACTAGGAAGTGGAGATGGACAAATACTGTTTATTTTGTCAAGTCAATGGGGTTAAAAACTATTGATAAAAATTGCTGAGATAATCTATTAGCCTTCTGTAATAACATCTGCACCCACAGAATGGCACTTTTTATGTTATATTGATACTATTTACATAATTGAACACTGTAGTACATAGACTCAAACCCTTTGTCTATTCTGATATTTCTGTCACATTTGCTGTAAAATACAATAATAATTACTAGATTATTAGGGGCAAGCACCAAGTGGTAAAATGGTCTCTTGATGCCATGATCTAAACCCAACAGGATTTTTTAAATTCAAATTCACTTTTTATTGCTTTTGGTTTTTTTGGAGGGTTTGTAAATTAACAAACTAGTCGGAGGAGGTTGATCAGATCCACAGACTTTACATGGTCAAGCATCATAACATCAGTCGTAGCAACACCACCATGCTTTCTTCAAATGCTGTTGCCATGGCAATAGATTATTTAACATGAAACGGGAAGTTGCTTTTGTAGGGCAAGGCGTGGTTGAAAACTCACAAAATTTGCCAAACACATCAGGAGGCCTGAAATATGTAATCTGGTCAATCAAGTACCACATACTTGGACTTCGTTGTGGCAAGAGGGCTTGACCCCTGAAGAATTTCAACAAATTAGCTTTCAGACTACATTACAGATTTACAAAATTCAGTAGACAAATGGATCATACCCAGACGTAAAGTCTCTTGGTGAGTAACAGGAAGATGGTCATTTTGAATCATATGTGAATTTAATTAATCTGATCTACCTCAAACTAGGTCTGCATATATAAGAGACCTTAACTATGAAAAGTTGGTAAAAGTCTGTACAAAGTCTGACTCGAATGGCGTGGCAGCGGAGAGGCGTTGAATTTCTATGTTGAAGTTGTTGTAACTTCAGTGTACATTATCCAATCTGCCCCAAATTTCATGTTTATGAAAATGTAGAGTCCTGTCCTGAGTCAAGACAGGCAAGTCCCGAGTCGAGTCCCAAGTCAAGACCGACAAGTCTCAAGTCAAGTCCCAAATCCTACCATTTGAGTTTCAAGTCCTTTCGAGTCCTTTTAACAACAGAGAAATAATATTTACACAGATCATGTATGCTGCAACATCTGTATTTATTCAAACCTTTTTTAACAAGAACATTGTTCAAACACATTTGAAAGAAACAAATGCAAATGTAATTTGCACAAAAAGTGCTGACATTGTATTTCCATAGCATACTACACTATAACTAGTTGCACAGCAATTTCTGTCTTGTGTTGTATTGATCTCACATCATATTGCAAAACAGTTTTCACCTTCAACTAGACAGGCCCTTTTACTTTACTTAACTTAAATCTAGCCTTAACCTTTTCTTAGCCCTATAAGCTAGTGTTAGCTTAACTTACCGTTCTTTGTGCAGCTTCAAATGTCGAACAAAGTTGGAAGTTGTTGCGTCTCCGTCCGTAATCTTAGACCCGCATATTTTACATACTGCGATTCGTTTTTTGTTGACCACCTCGTAGTTTTTATACCCAAACGAAACTATCTTTGGTATCATTTTTGCCAAGTGGCGCGCTGCTTTATCTGCTTCATTGGTTGTCCTGTAATTTGATTGGTTGGATGCTGTCGGATCAAAACAACGTGGATCTAATTTGATTGAATGCCGTGCCGACAGCGCGCTTGCTCAGGTACACACGCACACACACACACACACACACACACACACACACACAGATATAGATATATAGCGGTCCATGTCAACATACTTTTTAATCTTTGGGTTTGGGGAAAGTAGCAAGTCTTTTCAAGTCAAAAGGGTCAAGTCCAAGTGAAGTCACGAGTTACTAATGTTAAAGTCCAAGTCGAGTTGCAAGTCTCTTTACATTTTGTCAAGTCGAGTCTAAAGTCATCAAATTCATGACTCGAGTCCAAGTCATGTGACTCGAGTCCACACCTCTGCTCACCACCACTTGACATCAAGTCAACCCCAGTCAACATGACTGCACAACCAGTCAATGTATCCTCGTCGCCACTAAAAATGACCTCACCACCCATTAACCAAACCTCACCGTTAGTCAGAATCACCTCATCACCTGTCAAGATGTCAAGATTTCAATAGTTAACCCAACCACACCAGCAGTCAACATGACTACACCAGTCAATCCAACCTCACCATCATTCAACACCACCTCACCACCAGTTAACGTGACATCACCAGTCAATCCATCCTCACCACTACCCCAGTCTCCCATCAAAACAACCCCACCACCAGTCAACACAGCCTCATCCCCAATAAATGCAAGCTCAACACTATCAGTATCACTATCTTGAGATAACACTGTTATGAATTGGCGCTATATAAATAAAGATTGATTGATTTATTGATTGAACACTGGGAAGCACAACATCACTACAACCGTTTCCCACAACTTTATTTTCAGGTAAAGGAACTTTTCACTTTGAATGTGTACAGTAAAGAAATAAAAAGGATTTAAAAATCAACATTTATTTCATTCATCTTTGGAGCACACTGAAACATTTTTTTAATTGGATGGACAAAGAGAAATGAGCAGTCAGATGACCATTTTAATGAAATCTATGAATAAGCCAAACTTTTTAGAACAAACAAAGGAAAACTCAGAAGTCCATAGTAAACATCCATCATAGTTCACAACTTTGTTGTTTGAATTTGTTCCGCTGCACTTACTACAAATGTGCAAACACAGATTGCCAGAGGTAACTCGTAGTAACTTGATAGATAACACCTCAAAATGATTGCTTGTTTACAACTTGTCTGATTGAGACAAAGGGCTGAAGAGAAAAGGGGACGTGGCTCTGTGAGGCAGGAGTTTTTTAGTGACATGATCTCTTGGACATGGAAAAATGGAGTGACACAGAATCATATATGACAAAGAGGGCTAACCCTAACCCTAATTTGCTATTTTTCTGTCTCTCCAAAGCTCTAGCAGCATAAAATCCTGTGATTTCTGAATCTCTGAGTGGTAATCTGGTGTGGTAAAGTAATGTTACTGTTATCTAGGTGGCTAATGTAAGGACATTTTCCAACTGGTGAATCTAAATAGTATAAACTCCAATGCATGATGATATGCCCAAAGCTTGTACAGCTATAAGTAAGAGAGGAGTGATGAGAAATAAAACAGTTTATCAATTAAAATACCTCACAGAATTCTTGCTAAATTTGTTGTAAAAAATGCACAACATCTGCATCCTGTCCACACATAATATGTTTTTTGTACAACATAAAAATGTCTTACAAGGATTAGGGGGTTCATACATTAAATGTGGGGTCTGTAACATTGGAGAAACTAGCAGATCTAGTTTAGCTAGCTAGCTAGCTAGCTAGAGTAACTAGATTTTGAAAATATCCAACTGAAAATATCCCACTCCTCCCTTTACGCTTTCCCTCAAAGCACATGAACACACAGTGCCTGACTAATATCACTGTTGGATTAGAGGATAACTCCATGATAGTGATGAAAAGACTGGCCACCGCTACAGAGCCTGAACTGGGTCTATCATTCAATCTGTATGAGAATTTCAATGAATATAAGAAAAAAGTTGTATACCATGACTTTAAATAAGGTGTTTGTGTTTTATAACACAATTGGATATTTTTATCAATTGTCTGGGCATGTTCACGCCCCACAGCTACTATTCATCCACTGACATTGATGTCAAGATTGTATGAACCATAAACAGGTGCAAGCAAAATTACTTGTTAATCTTGACCTAAGTAGGTGCCATTTCAAATTAAACAAAGTCAATATACCTCAAAAATTCAAAGAACTTTTCACATTTCCTTACCTCCACTTAGGTAATGCCACATCTCCACCAGTCAGTCCAACCACACAACCAGTTCACACGACCTCAACAAGCAGCACAACCTCACCACAACTCAACATGACATCGTCATCAGGCAACATGACATCACCATCAGTCAACATGACTGCACCACCAGTTAACCCAACCTCACAAGCGGTCGACTTGACTTCACGACCAGTCAATGTCACGGCACCACCAGTCAATATGACATCACCCCCAGACATAATGTCATCACCACCACCACTCAATATGATCTCACCACCGATCAACATGACTTCACCACCACTCAACATGACTGCACCTCCAATCATTGTAACGTCACCACCAGTCAACATGACATCACCACCACAGAACATGACCTCACCACCAGTCACCATGACCTCACCACGAGTCAATGTAACGTCACCACAAGTCACTATGACAACACCACCAGTCAATGTAACCTCACCACCGCTCAACATGACATCACTACCACTCAACATGACTTCACCACCAGTCAATATAACATCACCACCAGTCACTATGACCACACCACCAGTCAATGTAAACTCACCACCACTCAACATGACATCACCACCAGTTAACATGACTTCACCACCAGTAACCATGACCTCACCACCAGTCAATTTAACATCACCACAACTCAACATGACTTCACCACCGGTCAACATGACTTCACCACTACTCAACATGACTGCACCTCCAATCATTGTAACATCAGCACCAGTCAACATGACATCACCACCACAGAACATGACCTCACCACCACTCACCATAACCTCACCACCAGTGACAATGACAACACCACCAGTCCATATAACGTCACCATATGTCAATGTAACATCAACACCAGTCAACATGACTTCACCACCAGTCAATGTAACCTCACCACCACTCAACATGGCCTCACCATCAGTAACCATGACCTCAACACCAGTCAACATGACTTCACCACCAGACAATGCAACGTCACCACCAGTCACCGTGACCTTACCACCAGTCAACATGACATCACCACCAGTCACCGTAACGTCACCATCTGTCAATGTAACATCACCACCACTCAACATGACATCACCACTAGTAACCATGACCTCAACACCAGTCAACATGACTTCACCATCAGTCACCATGACCTTACAACCACTCAATGTAACATCACCACCAGTCACCATGACCTTACAACCAGTCAATGTAACATCACCACCAGTCAACATGACATCTCCACCAGTCACGATGACATCACCAGTCAATGTAACATCACCACCACTCAAAATGACCTCACCACCAATAACCATGACCTCAACACCAGTCAACATGACTTCACCACCTGACAATGTAACATCAGCACCAGTCAACATGACATCACCACCGGTCACCATAACGTCACCATATGTCAATGTAACATCACCGCCACTCAACATGACATCACCACCAGTCACCGTAACGTCACCATTCATCAATGTAACCTCACCACCAGTCAATGTAACATCACCACCACTCACCATGACCTCACCACCAGTCAACTTGACATCACCACCAGTCAACATGACATCACCAACAGTCACCGTAACATCACCATTCATCAATGTAACCTCACTACCACTCAACATGACACCACCACCAGTAACCATGACCTCACCACCAGTTAACATGACTTCACCACCAGTCAACATGACCTCACCACCAGTAACCATGACATCACCACCAGTCACCATGACCTCACCACCAGTTAACATGACTTCACCACCAGTCAATATAACCTCACCACCACTCAACATGACATCACCACCGGTCACCATGACCTCACCACGAGTCAACATGACGTCACTACCAGTCACCGTAACGTCACTACCAGTCACCATAACGTCACCATCTATCAATGTAACAGCACCACCAGTCAACATGACCTCACCACCACTTAACATGACCTCACCACCAGTAACCATGACCTCAACAGCAGTCAACATGACTTCACCACCAGTAACCATGACTTCACCACCACACAATGTAACCTCACCAATCGTCACTATGGCCTCACCACCAGTCAATATAACGTCACCACCAGTCAACATGACCTCACCACCACTCTACATGACCTCACCAGCAGTTACCGTAACGTCACCATTCATCAATGTAACCTCACTACCACTCAACATGACATCACCACTAGTCACCATGACCTCACCACCAGTTAACATGACTTCACCACCAGTCAACATGACCTCACCACCAGTCAATGTAACCTCACCACTGGTCAACTTGACATCACCACCAGTCACCGTAACATCACCATTCATCAATGTAACCTCACTACCACTCAACATGACCTCACCACCAGTTAACATGACTTCACCACCAGTCAACATGACCTCACCAGCAGTCAGTGTGACATCACCACCAATCACCATGACCTCACCACCAGTTAACATGACTTCACCACCAGTCAATGTAACCTCACCACCACTGAACATGACATCACCACCACTCAACATGACATCACCACCAGTCACCATGACCTCACCACCAGTCAAAATTACATCACCACCAGTCAATTTAACGTCACCACCAGTCAACATGACATCACCACCAGTAACCATGACCTCAACACCAGTCAATATGACTTCACCACCAGTCACCATGACTTCACCATTAGAAAATGTAACGTCACCACCAGTTAACATAACGTCACCACCGGTCAACATGACATCACCACCAGTCAATGTAACATCACCACCACTCACCATGACCTCACCACCAGTTAACATAACATTACCACCGGTCAACATGACATCACCACCGGTCAATATAACGTCACCACCTGTCACCATGACCTCACCACCAGTCAATGTAACCTCACCACCAGTCAACTTGACATCACCACCAGTCAACATGACATCACCACCAGTCACCGTAACATCACCATTCATCAACATGACATCACCACCAGTAACCATAACATCACCACCAGTAACCATGACCTCACCACCAGTTAACATGACTTCACCACCAGTCAACATGACCTCACCACCAGTAACCATGACATCACCACCAGTCACCATGACCTCACCACCAGTTAACATGACTTCACCACCAGTCAATATAACCTCACCACCACTCAACATGACATCACCACCGGTCACCATGACCTCACCACGAGTCAACATGACGTCACTACCAGTCACCGTAACGTCACTACCAATCACCGTAACGTCACCATCTATCAATGTAACTGCACCACCAGTCAACATGACCTCACCACCAGTAACCATGACCTCAACAGCAGTTAACATGACTTCACCACCAGTAACCATGACTTCACCACCACACAATGTAACCTCACCAATCGTCACTATGACCTCACCACCAGTCAATATAACGTCACCACCAGTCAACATGACCTCACCACCACTCTACATGACCTCACCACCAGTCACCGTAACGTCACCATTCATCAATGTAACCTCACTACCACTCAACATGACATCACCACTAGTCACCATGACCTCACCACCAGTTAACATGACTTCACCACCAGTCAACATGACCTCACCACCAGTCAGTGTAACATCACCACCAATCACCATGACCTCACCACCAGTTAACATGACTTCACCACCAGTCAATGTAACCTCACCACCACTGAACATGACATCACCACCACTCAACATGACATCACCACCAGTCACCATGACCTCACCACCAGTCAAAATTACATCACCACCAGTCAATTTAACGTCACCACCAGTCAACATGACATCACCACCAGTAACCATGACCTCAACACCAGTCAATATGACTTCACCACCAGTCACCATGACTTCACCATTAGAAAATGTAACGTCACCACCAGTTAACATAACGTCACCACCGGTCAACATGACATCACCACCAGTCAATGTAACATCACCACCACTCACCATGACCTCACCACCAGTTAACATAACATTACCACCGGTCAACATGACATCACCACCGGTCAATATAACGTCACCACCTGTCACCATGACCTCACCACCAGTCAACTTGACATCACCACCAGTCACCGTAACATCACCATTCATCAACATGACATCACCACCAGTAACCATAACATCACCACCAGTAACCATGACCTCACCACCAGTTAACATGACTTCACCACCAGTCAACATGACCTCACCACCAGTAACCATGACATCACCACCAGTCACCATGACCTCACCACCAGTTAACATGACTTCACCACCAGTCAATATAACCTCACCACCACTCAACATGACATCACCACCGGTCACCATGACCTCACCACGAGTCAACATGACGTCACTACCAGTCACCGTAACGTCACTACCAATCACCGTAACGTCACCATCTATCAATGTAACTGCACCACCAGTCAACATGACCTCACCACCAGTAACCATGACCTCAACAGCAGTCAACATGACTTCACCACCAGTAACCATGACTTCACCACCACACAATGTAACCTCACCAATCGTCACTATGACCTCACCACCAGTCAATATAACGTCACCACCAGTCAACATGACCTCACCACCAGTCACCGTAACGTCACCATTCATCAATGTAACCTCACTACCACTCAACATGACATCTCCACTAGTCACCATGACCTCATCACCAGTTAACATGACTTCACCACCAGTCAACATGACCTCACCACCAGTCAGTGTGACATCACCACCAATCACCATGACCTCACCACCAGTTAACATGACTTCACCACCAGTCAATGTAACCTCACCACCACTGAACATGACATCACCACCACTCAACATGACATCACCACCAGTCACCATGACCTCACCACCAGTCAAAATTACATCACCACCAGTCAATTTAACGTCACCACCAATCAACATGACATCACCACCAGTCAATGTAACCTCACCACCACTCAACATGACATCACCACCACTCAACATGACATCACCACCAGTCACCAAGACCTCACCACCAGTCAAAACTACATCACCACCAGTCAATTTAACGTCACCACCAGTCAACATGACATCACCACCAGTAACCATGACCTCAACACCAGTCAATGTAACCTCACCACCACTCAACATGACATCACCACCACTCAACATGACATCACCACCAGTCACCATGACCTCACCACCAGTCAAAATTACATCACCACCAGTCAATTTAACGTCACCACCAGTCAACATGACATCACCACCAGTAACCATGACCTCAACACCAGTCAATGTAACTTCACCACCACTCAACATGACATCACCACCAGTCACCATGACCTCACCACCAGTCAAAATTACATCACCACCAGTCAATTTAACGTCACCACCAGTCAACATGACATCACCACCAGTAACCATGACCTCAACACCAGTCAATATGACTTCACCACCAGTCACCATGACTTCACCACTAGACAGTGTAACGTCACCACCAGTTAACGTAACGTCACCACCGGTCAACATGACATCACCACCAGGCAATATAACGTCACCACCAGGCAATGTAACGTCAATACCAGTCTCCATGACCTCACCTCCGGTCAACATGACATCACCACCAGTCTATATAACGTCACCACCAGTAACCATGACCTCACCACCAGTCACCATGACCTCACCACCGGTCAATGTAACCTCACCAACGATCAACATGACATCACCACCAGTCAACATGACCTCACCACCAGTGAATGTAACATCACCACCAGTAAACATGAACTCATCACCAATCAACCAGACTTCACCACCAGTCAATCCAACCTCACCACCAGTCAACATGACATCACCACCAGTCACCATAACGTCACCACCAGTCAATGTAACCTCACCACCACTCAACATGACATCCCCACCAGTCACCGTAACGTCACCATCTGTCAATGTAACATCACCACCACTCAACATGACATCACCACCAGTCACCGTAACGTCACCATCCATCAATGTAACATCACCACCAGTCACCGTAACGTCACCATCTGTCAATGTAACATCACCACCACTCAACATGACATCACCACCAGTCACCGTAACGTCACCATCCATCAATGTAACATCACCACCAGTCAACATGACCTCACCACCACTCAACATGACCTCACCACGAGTAACCATGACTTCACCACCAGTCACCATGACCTCACCACCAGTCACCATGACCTCACCACCAGTTAACGTAACATCACCACCGGTCAACATGACCTCACCACCACTCTATATAACGTCACCATCCGTCACCATGACCTTGACACCAGTCTCCATGACTTCACCACAGGTCAATGTAACCTCACCACCAGTCAACATGACATCACCACCAGTCACCGTAACGTCACCATTCATCACTGTAACCTCACTACCAGTCAACATGAAATCACCAACAGTCACCATGACCTCACCACCACTCAACATGACATCCCCACCAGTCACCATGACCCCTCCACCAGTTAACCCAATCTCAACAGCAGTCAACATGACATCACCACCAGTCAATACAACCTCACCAGCATTAGTTATCACAATATCATTGCCAGGTAATGCTACTTCTCTCAGGGTGAATAACTCACTGTAGTTTGTTTAGTTATTCTAAACACCATATCTTTAGCATAATTCAGTGAAATATGATCATTTTTAGATAACATGAGGGCTACCAAAAGGGATAACAAAAAAAGCAGCTACACAAAAAGTGCAATGTTATCATCAGCAATATATAAACAATGGCCAAAACTTCAGAAATAAGACACACATTGAAATAATTTGTAATTATTCTTAAACATGCTGTCAAATTAAATGTTGCATCAAAATTGCAAAAAAATTGCATCATAGCACAGGGCATCTATCACCTGTTGATGTAAAGGCAATGTGTGCACTGTATGTGAGAGAAGGTCGGTGCTTTGATTTCCATTCATGAGTCAAGTGGTGAACTTATCCTCAAAGCCTATAATCTACAGGTAGGAGAAAGGTGATGAGAAATAAAACAGTGCTTTATCAATATAAAACACCTGACAGAGAGGTTGCTCAAACTAATTATATCATTAAATTTGTTCATTTAATTGTATGTAGGGCATACAGTATAATGCCTCACCCTCACACAAGATACTATTTTGTGTGCACATTTCCGTGTCTTGTCCATACAAGATAATAAATTGTATGTGCCAGAAAAAAATATGTAGGCACCCAAACAAATATAATTGTTTGGGTGCTTCATACAATAAAGGCAGGGTCTGTACCAGGAGAAACTAGCAGGAGTAATACTTTTTTGACAGTATCCAACAACAACAAAAAAACCCACATCACATGGTTAATTTACCATTTACATGGCTAATGCTACTGGTTAACTGGAGAACGACTTCACATTAGTTATGAGAAGACCAGCCGCTGCTGCTCCGACCGAGACTCTTGCTCTCTCTGTACACAACTGGCACCCTCTCTCACCTTTTCAGGTTATCAAATAACAAACTCTATTACATGCCACAATCATATAAGCACAAGCAAAATGGCTGTTACGAAAGTAATGCTCCCAGTTACTCATAGTTACTGCGCACTCGCCTTAAAGCCTGTGCTTCCTGCTAACTGGTTAGGTCAGTAAATGAAAGTCGATCGCTGTTACGTATCACTAATCTGAGTACCACAACTCTTTGATGTTCTTTGGCTCAGTGGATGTGTACTGGATAACTTGCTGAGCCATGACTGGGATTTTGGTCCCACTTTCTCAGCCATTCTTATGGCATTCTTATGCAACTACCATGCTAGCTTTAGCCCTGTGAAAGACTTGGGTCCTGCAGAGTAAGTGCACATGCACAGGTAGACAGAGATGTAAACAGACAGACAGGTTGGACATCCAATCATTTCATTCAGGCCAAAAGAAATTAATGGACAGGCTTATTACAAATCTGTGACAGCCACAAACACCTAATTTTCTTTTTTTTTGTAAACTGACTTATTGATTGTTGTCCGACTATTCTGAGAATTTGAATGTGAGTTTTTATAATCTAATTGTATATTGAGCATTTTTTTAACAATCATTCTCTAAAATCTTTTGGTATGTTAACACCTCACAGCTACATTACGTACACGGACAACAATATCAACATTATATAAAGAGCTCACCCTTTAAGCAACGTATGTATGTTATAAATCATGAAGAGCTCCAATCAAAATTACTTGCTTATCTTAACCTCAGCACCTGCCATTTTAAAGGAAAAAGAGAAAATGAATCCATATACCTCAAACGTTCAATTGACTCTTTCACATTTCCTTAACTTTTGCCATCCAGGTAATACCACATCTCCACCAGGAAACGTAACCTCATCCCCACTCAACTCAACATCGCCACCAATCAACGTGACTTCACCACCAGTCAATATGACGTCACCACCAGTCAACACAACGTCACCACCACCAGTCAATATGACGTCACCACCAGTCAACATGACATCACCGCCACCAGTCAATATGACTTCACCACCACCAGTCAACATGACTTCACCACCACCAGTCAATATCACTTCACCACCAGTCAATGTAACGTCACCACCACCAGTCAACATGACTTCACCACCACCAGTCAATATGACTTCACCACCAGTCAACATGACCTCACCACCACCAGTCAATATGACTTCACCACCAGTCAACATGACCTCACCACCGATCAACATGACTTCACCACCACCGGTCAACATGACTTCACCACCAGACAATGTGACGTCACCACCAGTCAATATGACTTCACCACCACCAAGAATAACAACCACTGGTGTTCCTGCTACAATCACAACAGCTGCCCCACCACCAGAGCCAAAAATAAAGATGGAATTTAAGATGCAGGAAACTTTTACAGAAGAACTTACAAACAAATCCTCACCAGCGTTCAAGCAATTAAAAGACAAAGTAACCACAGCGGTAAGTTCATATATATTTTATTACAATTTTTTGGCATCTTTCCATAATTAGACTCAAAGTAATGCATGCAGTTTGGATGACACAAGTTCAAGAGGCAATGTTTTCTCATGAAACTTTCAAATAAGATTCTCAAAGGGTTTAGAACTTCTTGTAGTGGGAATGAGATGACAAGAGACTGTAGCAGGTAATATCATACACAGCAAGAAAATAGCATTATAAGGCTCATGGCAATATATCGTCAAGTTTGAGATGGAGGTTAGACATGGAAAAACCAGGATATTTAGAGATGCTAGTTTTCACATTTGAACATCAAACATTTTTGAGGAAAAGATATGGCCTATATCAGAAACAAGTAATTATCATGATTGAACAGCAGTTGTACAACCTCAATACAAACAGTAATGATCATGCTTGAATGAAAATAAAATAAAAGAGTATAAAGATGGAAAGATTCTTGCATAATATCAACATTCTTGTCTTAAATTGTATCATATTCTGAAATGTTATTGTTTTTTCTGTTTTCTTTTTCCACATCAATTTCATCCACAGCTCAACAACGTTTATTCAGAAAAGTATGGAACTACATTCAATCGAACGGTTGTCAACAGCTTTAAGTATGCAATCTTACCTCTTCTTACTTGTTGATTAAGATTTCATCAATTCATTTCTTTTTTTTAAATAAATAGGCATATTTGTCATGAGACTATTGTTACACAGTTTTAAAACAGTCAAATTAATCAGTCTACTGCATTGAAAAATTAATATTTTGTGAAAAATAATTCTGTCACAGGCAAGGATCTGTTGTGGCAGACGTTGAACTGGTATTCAATGAGGGGCAGACACTGCCGAATGCGAGTTCAGCAGCTGACACTTTGGTGGAGGCTGCTTCCAGCTCAAACTTTTCCCTGACTGTCAACACGTCATCTATAACTGCAACTGGTAAATTAGATTGATTATTTCCCGGCTTCAAACATTTTTATGATATTAACATACCATGTATTTGCAATGACAAAAATGTATCTTTAGTTGTGCAGACCCCAACTGAAGCTCCTGCCACAACTGTACCTTCAACTTCTAGAAGTGCAACTACTTTGCCAGGTAAAAGAATGCCTTTTCTTTTTGGCAAACTCTTGTGAAAACATGGCTCACAAGTCCCAAAACATAATATTTTTTTGTCTTATGCAGACAATTCACTATCTTCTTTGCACAAGCTGAAACAATGTAATATTTTAAGACTGTGGGAGATTTATACATCAAATGATGAGTATGTGTTATTATAACACCATTATATCATTTTCATTAATCACTTTTTAAAATGCTTGTGCATGGCAAAAATCACAACCACATTTCTTACTCTGACTTTGATATCAGTATTGTATAAAACAATTGCACAAACATTTAAGAATTGCATGACCTCACCACCAGTACATTTAATCTTGCCACCAGTCAATATGACGTCACCACCAATCAACATAACGTCACCACCAGTCAATGTAACCTCACCACCAGTCAGTGTAACGTCACTACCAGTCAACATGACATCACCACCAGTCAACATGACATCACCACCAGTCAATGTAACCTCATCACCAGTCACCATAACGTCACCACCAGTCAACATGACAACACCGTCAGTCAACATGACATCCCAACCAGTCAATGTAACCTCACCATCAGTCACTATAACATCACTACCAGTCAACAAGACATCCTCACCGGTCAACATGACCTCACCACCAGTCAACATGACCTCACCACCGATCAACCAGACGTCACCACCAATTACCGTAACCTCACCACCAGTCAACATAACATCCCCACCGATAACCGTGACGTCACCACCAGTCAACATGACAACACCATCAGTCAACATGACATCACCACCAGTAAATATAACCTCACCAACAGTCACCATGACATCCCCACCAGTCAATGTAACCTCACCACCAGTTACCATAACGTCACCACCAGTCAACATGACATCACCACCAGTCAACATGACAAAATCACCAGTCACCATAACATTACCACCAATCAACAGGACATCACCATCAGTCAACATGACATCACCACCAGTCAATGTAACGTCACCATTTGTCAATGTAACATCAGCACCACTCAACATGACATCACCACCACTCAGCATGACCTCACCACCAGTAACCATGACATCACCACCACTCAACATGACCTCACCACCAGTAACCATGACCTCAACACCAGTCAACATGACATCACCACCAGTCAATGTAACCTCACCATCAGTCACTATAACATCACTACCAGTCAACAAGACATCCTCACCGGTCAACATGACCTCACCACCAGTCAACATGACCTCACCACCGATCAACCAGACGTCACCACCAATTACCGTAACCTCACCACCAGTCAACATAACATCCCCACCGATAACCGTGACGTCACCACCAGTCAACATGACAACACCATCAGTCAACATGACATCACCACCAGTAAATATAACCTCACCAACAGTCACCATGACATCCCCACCAGTCAATGTAACCTCACCACCAGTTACCATAACGTCACCACCAGTCAACATGACATCACCACCAGTCAACATGACAAAATCACCAGTCACCATAACATTACCACCAATCAACAGGACATCACCATCAGTCAACATGACATCACCACCAGTCAATGTAACGTCACCATTTGTCAATGTAACATCAGCACCACTCAACATGACATCACCACCACTCAGCATGACCTCACCACCAGTAACCATGACATCACCACCACTCAACATGACCTCACCACCAGTAACCATGACCTCAACACCAGTCAACATGACATCACCACCAGTCAATGTAACCTCACCACCACTCAACATGACATCACCACCTGTCACCATGACCTCACCACCAATCAATGTAACCTCACCAACGGTCAACATCACATCACCAATAGTCACCATGACATCACCACCAGCCAACATGACCTCACCACCAGTCAATGTAACATCACCACCAGTCAACTCGAACTCACCACCAATCAACCAGACGTCACCACCAGTCAACATGACATCACCACCAGTCACCGTAACGTCACCATTCATTAATATAACCTCACTAACACTCAACATGACCTCACCACCAGTCACCATGACCTCACCACCAGTCAATGTAACCTCACCACCACTCAACATGACATCACCACCAGTCAATGTAACGTCACCACCAGTCACCATGACATCACCACGAGTCACAGTAACGTCACCATCTGTCAATGTAACATCACCACCAGTCAACATGACATCACCACCAGTCACCATGACCTCACCACCAGTCAACATGACATCACCACCAGTCACCATAACGTCACCATTCATCAATGTAACCTCACCACCACTCAACATGACATCACCACCAGTCGCCATGACCTCACCACCAGTTAACATGACCTCACCATCAGTCAATGTAACCTCACCACCAGTCAGTGTAACCTCACCACCACTCAACATGACATCACCACCAGTCAATGTAACGTCACCACCAGTCACCATGACATCACCACGAGTCACGGTAACGTCACCATCTGTCAATGTAACATCACCACCAGTCAACATGACATCACCACCAGTCACCATGACCTCACCACCAGTCAACATGACATCACCACCAGTCACCATAACGTCACCATTCATCAATGTAACCTCACCACCACTCAACATGACATCACCACCAGTCGCCATGACCTCATCACCAGTCAACATGACAACACCATCAGTCAACATGACATCCCAACCAGTCAATGTAACCTCACCACCAGTCACTATAACATCACTACCAGTCAACAAGACATCTTCACCGGTCAACATGACCTCACCACCAGTCAACATCAACCAGACGTCACCACCAATTACCGTAACCTCACCACCAGTCAACATAACATCCCCATCGATAACTGTGACGTCACCACCGGTCAACATGACAACACCATCAGTCAACATGACATCACCACCAGTCAATATAACCTCACCAACAGTCACCATGACATCCCCACCAGTCAATGTAACCTCACCACCAGTCAACATGGCATCACCACAAGTCAACATGACATCACCACAAGTCAACATGACATCACCACCAGTTACCATAACGTCACCACCAGTCAACATGACATCACCACCAGTCAACATGACAAAATCACCAGTCACCATAACATCACCACCAATCAACAGGACATCACCATCAGTCAACATGACATCACCACCAGTCAATGTAACGTCACCGTTTGTCAATGTAACATCAGCACCACTCAACATGACATCACCACCACTCAACATGACCTCACCACCAGTAACCATGACCTCAACACCAGTCAACATGACCTCACCACCAGTCAATGTAACCTCACCACCAGTTAATGTAACCTCACCACCACTCAACATGACATCACCACCTGTCACCATGACCTCACCACCAATCAATGTAACCTCACCAACGGTCAACATCACATCACCAACAGTCACCATGACATCACCATCAGCCAACATGACCTCACCACCAGTCAATGTAACATCACCACCAGTCAACTCGAACTCACCACCAATCAACCAGACGTCACCACCAGTCAACATGACATCACCACCAGTCACCGTAACGTCACCATTCATCAATGTAACCTCACTACCACTCAACATGACCTCACCACCAGTCACCATGACCTCACCACCAGTCAATGTAACCTCACCACCACTCAACATGACATCACCACCAGTCAATGTAACGTCACCACCAGTCACCATGACATCACCACGAGTCACAGTAACGTCACCATCTGTCAATGTAACATCACCACTAGTCAACATGACATCACCACCAGTCACCATGACCTCACCACCAGTCAACATGACATCACCACCAGTCACCATAACGTCACCATTCATCAATGTAACCTCACCACCACTCAACATGACATCACCACCAGTCGCCATGACTTCACCACTAGTTAACATGACCTCACCATCAGTAAATGTAACGTTGCCACCACTCAACTTAACTGCACCTCCAGTTAACCCAATCTCAACAGCAGTCAACATGACATCACCACCAGTCAATACAACCTCACCACCATTAGTCATCACAATATCATTGCCAGGTAATGCTACTTCTCTCAGGGTGAATAACTCACTGTAGTTTGTTTAGTTATTCCAAACACCATGTCTTTAGCAAAATTCAGTGAAATACGATCATTTTTAGATAACATGAGGGCTACATGGAAAAAAAAAGCAGCTACACAAAAAGTGCAATGTTATCATCAGCAATATATAAACGATGGCCAAAACTTCAGAAATAAGACACACGTTGAAATAATTTGTAATTATTCTTAAACATGCTGTCAAATTAAATGTTGCATCAAAATTGCAAAAAAAATTGCATCATAGCACAGGGCATCTATCACCTGTTGATGTAAAGGCAATGTGTGCACTGTATGTGGGAGAAGGTTGATGCTCTGATTTCCATTTCCATTCCATAAGAAATAAAACAGTACTTTATCAATATAAAACACCTGATTGAGAGGTTGCTCAAACTAATTATATCATTAAATTTGTTCATTTAATTGTATGTAGGGCATACAGTATAATGCCTCACCTTCACACCAGATACTATTTTGTGTGCACATTTCCGTGTCTTGTCAATACAAGATAATAAATTGTATGTACCAGAAAAAAAATATGTTGTTTGTTTGAGTGCTTCATACACTAAAGGCAGGGTCTGTACCAGGAGAAACTAGCAGGAGTAATACTTTTTTGACAGTATCCAACAACAACAAAAAAACCCACATCACATGGTTAATTTACCATTTACATGGCTAATGTTACTGGTTAACTGGAGAACGGCTTCACATTAGTTATGAGAAGACCAGCCGCTGCTGCCACAGCCGAGACTCTTGCCGTTCTGTACACAACTGCTGACTGGCACCCTCTCTCACCTTTTCAGGTTATCAAAAAACAAACTCTATTACATGCCACAATCATATAAGCACAAGCAAAATGGCTTTCACGAAAGTAATGTTACCAGTTACTACTAGTAGTAGTTACTGCGCACCCTGCATAAAGCCTGTGCTTCCTGCTAACTGGTTAGGTCAGTAAATGAAAGTCGATCGCTGTTACGTATCACTAATCTGAGTACCACAACTCTTTGATGTTCTTTGGCTCAGTGGGTGTGTGCTTCGTACTGGGTAACTTGCTGAGGCATGACTGGGATTTTGGTCCCACTTTCTCAGCCATTCTTATGGCATTTTTATGCAACTGCCATGCTAGCTTTAGCCCTGTGAAAGACTTGGATCCTGCAGAGTAAGTGCACACATTTCATTCAAGCCAAAAGAAATGAATGGACAGGCTTATTACAAATCTGTGACAGCCACAAACACCCCATTTTCTGACAACAATATCAACATTATATAAAGAGATCACTCTAAAACCAACGTATGTATGTTATAAATCATGAAGAGCTCCAATCAAAATTACTTGCTTATCTTAACCTCAGCACCTGCCATTTTAAATGAAAAAAAGAAAATGAATCCATATACCTCAAACGTTCAATTGACTCTTTCACATTTCCTTACCTTTTGCCATCCAGGTAATACCACATCTCCACCAGGAAACGTAACCTCATCCCCACTCAACTCAACATCGCCACCAATCAACGTGACTTCACCACCAGTCAACATGACTTCACCACCACCAGTCAATATGACTTCACCACCAGTCAACATGACCTCACCACCAGACAATGTCATGTCACCACCAGTCAACTTGACTTCACCACCACCAGTCAATATGACTTCACCACCAGTCAACATAACCTCACCACCGATCAACATGACTTCACCACCACCGGTCAACATGACTTCACCACCAGACAATGTGACGTCACCGCCAGTCAATATGACTTCACCACCACCAAGAATAACAACCACTGGTGTTCCTGCTACAATCACAACAGCTGCCCCACCACCAGAGCCAAAAATAAAGATGGGATTTAAGATGCAGGAAACTTTTACAGAAGAACTTACAAACAAATCCTCACCAGCGTTCAAGCAATTAAAAGACAAAGTAACCACAGCGGTAAGTTCATATATATTCTATTACAATTTTTTGGCATCTTTCCGTAATTAGACTCAAAGTAATGTATGCAGTTTGGATGACACAAGTTCAAAAGGCAATGTTTTCTCATGAAACTTTCAAATAAGATTCTCAAAGGGTCTAGAACTTCTTGTAGTGGGAATGAGATGACAAGACACTGTAGCAGGTAATATCACGTAATAGATTATACAATGTTAATACATACACAGCAAGAAAATAGCATTATAAGGCTCATGGCAATATATCGTCAAGTTTGAGATGGAGGTTAGACATGGAAAAACCAAGATATTTAGAGATGCTAGTTTTCACATTTGAACATCAAACATTTTTGAGGAAAAGATATGGCCTATATCAGAAACAAGTAATTATCATGATTGAACAACAGTTGTACAACCTCAATACAAACAGTAATTATCATGCGTGAATGAAAATAAAATAAGAGTATAAAGATGAAAAGATTCTTGCATAATATCAACATTCTTGTCTTAAATTGTATCATATTCTGAAATGTTATTGTTTTTTCTGTTTTCTTTTTCCAAATCAATTTCATCCACAGCTCAACAACGTTTATTCAGAAAAGTATGGAACTACATTCAATCGAACGGTTGTCAACAGCTTTAAGTATGCAATCTTACCTCTTCTTACTTGTTGATTAAGATTTCATCAATTCATTTCTTTTTTTTAAATAAATAGGCATATTTGTCATGAGACTATTGTTACACAGTTTTAAAACAGTCAAATTAATCAGTCTACTGCATTGAAAAATTTATATTTTTGTGAAAAATAATTCTGTCACAGGCAAGGATCTGTTGTGGCAGACGTTGAACTGGTATTCAATGAGGGGCAGACACTGCCGAATGCGAGTTCAGCAGCTGAAACTTTGGTGGAGGCTGCTTCCAGCTCAAACTTTTCCCTGACTGTCAACACGTCATCTATAACTGCAACTGGTAAATTAGATTGATTATTTCCCGGCTTCAAACATTTTTATGATATTAACATACCATGTATTTGCAATGACAAAAATGTATCTTTAGTTGTGCAGACCCCAACTGAAGCTCCTGCCACAACTGTACCTTCAACTTCAAGAAGTGCAACTACTTTGCCAGGTAAAAGAATGCCTTTTCTTTTTGGCAAACTCTTGTGAAAACATGGCTCACGAGTCCCAAAACATAATATTTTTTTGTCTTATGCAGACAATTCACTATCTTCTTTGCACAAGCTGAAACAATGTAATATTTTAAGACTGTGGGAGATTTATACATCAAATGATGAGTATGTGTTATTATAACACCATTATATCATTTTCATTAATCACTTTTTAAAATGCTTGTGCATGGCAAAAATCACAACCACATTTCTTACTCTGACTTTGATATCAGTATTGTATAAAACAATTGCACAAACATTTAAGAATTGCATGACCTCACCACCAGTACATTTAATCTTGCCACCAGTCAATATGACGTCACCACCAATCAACATAACGTCACCACCAGTCAATGTAACCTCACCACCAGTCAGTGTAACGTCACTACCAGTCAACATGACATCACCACCAGTCAATGTAACCTCATCACCAGTCACCATAACGTCACCACCAGTCAACATGACAACACCGTCAGTCAACATGACATCCCAACCAGTCAATGTAACCTCACCACCAGTCACTATAACGTCACTACCTGTCAACAAGACATCCTCACCGGTCAACATGACCTCACCACCAGTCAACATGACCTCACCACCGATCAACCAGACGTCACCACCAATTACCGTAACCTCACCACCAGTCAACATAACATCCCCACCAATAACCGTGACGTCACCACCAGTCAACATGACAACACCATCAGTCAACATGACATCACCACCAGTCAATGTAACCTCACCACCAGTCAACATGACATCACCACAAGTCAACATGACATCACCACCAGTTACCATAACGTCACCACCAGTCAACATGACATCACCACCAGTCAACATGACAAAATCACCAATCACCATAACATCACCACCAATCAACAGGACATCACCATCAGTCAACATGACATCACCACCAGTCAATGTAACATCACCGTTTGTCAATGTAACATCAGCACCACTCAACGTGACATCACCACCACTCAACATGACCTCACCACCAGTGACCATGACCTCAACATCAGTCAACATGACCTCACCACCAGTCAATGTAACCTCACCACCACTCAACATGACATCACCACCTGTCACCATGACCTCACCACCAATCAATGTAACCTCACCAACGGTTAACATCACATCACCACCAGTCACCATGACATCACCACCAGCCAACATGACCTCACCACCAGTCAACATGACCTCACCACCAGTCAATATGACTTCACCACCACCAAGAATAACAACCACTGGTGTTCCTGCTACAATCACAACAGCTGCCCCACCACCAGAGCCAAAAATAAAGATGGGATTTAAGATGCAGGAAACTTTTACAGAAGAACTTACAAACAAATCCTCACCAGCGTTCAAGCAATTAAAAGACAAAGTAACCACAGCGGTAAGTTCATATATATTCTATTAAAATTTTTTGGCATCTTTCCATAATTAGACTCAAAGTAATGTATGCAGTTCGGATGACACAAGTTCAAAAGGCAATGTTTTGTCATGAAACTTTCAAATAAGATTCTCAAAGGGTCTAGAACTTCTTGTAGTGGGAATGAGATGACAAGACACTGTAGCAGGTAATATCACGTAATAGATTATACAATGTTAATACATACACAGCAAGAAAATAGCATTATAAGGCTCATGGCAATATATCGTCAAGTTTGAGATGGAGGTTAGACATGGAAAAACCAGGATATTTAGAGATGCTAGTTTTCACATTTGAACATCAAACATTTTTGAGGAAAAGGTATGGCCTATATCAGAAACAAGTAATTATCATGATTGAACAGCAGTTGTACAACCTCAATACAAACAGTAATGATCATGCTTGAATGAAAATAAAATAAAAGAGTATAAAGATGGAAAGATTCTTGCATAATATCAACATTCTTGTCTTAAATTGTATCATATTCTGAAATGTTATTGTTTTTTGTGTTTTCTTTTTCCAAATCAATTTCATCCACAGCTCAACAACGTTTATTCAGAAAAGTATGGAACTACATTCAATCGAACGGTTGTCAACAGCTTTAAGTATGCAATCTTACCTCTTCTTACTTGTTGATTAAGATTTCATCAATTCATTTCTTTTTTTTAAATAAATAGGCATATTTGTCATGAGACTATTGTTACACAGTTTTAAAACAGTCAAATTAATCAGTCTACTGCATTGAAAAATTTATATTTTTGTGAAAAATAATTCTGTCACAGGCAAGGATCTGTTGTGGCAGACGTTGAACTGGTATTCAATGAGGGGCAGACACTGCCGAATGCGAGTTCAGCAGCTGAAACTTTGGTGGAGGCTGCTTCCAGCTCAAACTTTTCCCTGACTGTCAACACGTCATCTATAACTGCAACTGGTAAATTAGATTGATTATTTCCCGGCTTCAAACATTTTTATGATATTAACATACCATGTATTTGCAATGACAAAAATGTATCTTTAGTTGTGCAGACCCCAACTGAAGCTCCTGCCACAACTGTACCTTCAACTTCAAGAAGTGCAACTACTTTGCCAGGTAAAAGAATGCCTTTTCTTTTTGGCAAACTCTTGTGAAAACATGGCTCACAAGTCCCAAAACATAATATTTTTTTGTCTTATGCAGACAATTCACTATCTTCTTTGCACAAGCTGAAACAATGTAATATTTTAAGACTGTGGGAGATTTATACATCAAATGATGAGTATGTGTTATTATAACACCATTATATCATTTTCATTAATCACTTTTTAAAATGCTTGTGCATGGCAAAAATCACAACCACATTTCTTACTCTGACTTTGATATCAGTATTGTATAAAACAATTGCACAAACATTTAAGAATTGCATGACCTCACCACCAGTACATTTAATCTTGCCACCAGTCAATATGACGTCACCACCAATCAACATAACGTCACCACCAGTCAATGTAACCTCACCACCAGTCAGTGTAACGTCACTACCAGTCAACATGACATCACCACCAGTCAATGTAACCTCATCACCAGTCACCATAACGTCACCACCAGTCAACATGACAACACCGTCAGTCAACATGACATCCCAACCAGTCAATGTAACCTCACCACCAGTCACTATAACGTCACTACCTGTCAACAAGACATCCTCACCGGTCAACATGACCTCACCACCAGTCAACATGACCTCACCACCGATCAACCAGACGTCACCACCAATTACCGTAACCTCACCACCAGTCAACATAACATCCCCACCGATAACCGTGACGTCACCACCAGTCAACATGACAACACCATCAGTCAACATGACATCACCACCAGTCAATGTAACCTCACCACCAGTCAACATGACATCACCACAAGTCAACATGACATCACCACCAGTTACCATAACGTCACCACCAGTCAACATGACATCACCACCAGTCAACATGACAAAATCACCAATCACCATAACATCACCACCAATCAACAGGACATCACCATCAGTCAACATGACATCACCACCAGTCAATGTAACATCACCGTTTGTCAATGTAACATCAGCACCACTCAACGTGACATCACCACCACTCAACATGACCTCACCACCAGTGACCATGACCTCAACATCAGTCAACATGACCTCACCACCAGTCAATGTAACCTCACCACCACTCAACATGACATCACCACCTGTCACCATGACCTCACCACCAATCAATGTAACCTCACCAACGGTTAACATCACATCACCACCAGTCACCATGACATCACCACCAGCCAACATGACCTCACCACCAATCAACATGACCTCACCACCAGTCAATATGACTTCACCACCACCAAGAATAACAACCACTGGTGTTCCTGCTACAATCACAACAGCTGCCCCACCACCAGAGCCAAAAATAAAGATGGGATTTAAGATGCAGGAAACTTTTACAGAAGAACTTACAAACAAATCCTCACCAGCGTTCAAGCAATTAAAAGACAAAGTAACCACAGCGGTAAGTTCATATATATTCTATTAAAATTTTTTGGCATCTTTCCATAATTAGACTCAAAGTAATGTATGCAGTTCGGATGACACAAGTTCAAAAGGCAATGTTTTGTCATGAAACTTTCAAATAAGATTCTCAAAGGGTCTAGAACTTCTTGTAGTGGGAATGAGATGACAAGACACTGTAGCAGGTAATATCACGTAATAGATTATACAATGTTAATACATACACAGCAAGAAAATAGCATTATAAGGCTCATGGCAATATATCGTCAAGTTTGAGATGGAGGTTAGACATGGAAAAACCAGGATATTTAGAGATGCTAGTTTTCACATTTGAACATCAAACATTTTTGAGGAAAAGGTATGGCCTATATCAGAAACAAGTAATTATCATGATTGAACAGCAGTTGTACAACCTCAATACAAACAGTAATGATCATGCTTGAATGAAAATAAAATAAAAGAGTATAAAGATGGAAAGATTCTTGCATAATATCAACATTCTTGTCTTAAATTGTATCATATTCTGAAATGTTATTGTTTTTTGTGTTTTCTTTTTCCACATCAATTTCATCCACAGCTCAACAACGTTTATTCAGAAAAGTATGGAACTACATTCAATCGAACGGTTGTCAACAGCTTTAAGTATGCAATCTTACCTCTTCTTACTTGTTGATTAAGATTTCATCAATTCATTTCTTTTTTTTAAATAAATAGGCATATTTGTCATGAGACTACTGTTACACAGTTTTAAAACAGTCAAATTAATCAGTCTACTGCATTGAAAAATTTATATTTTTGTGAAAAATAATTCTGTCACAGGCAAGGATCTGTTGTGGCAGACGTTGAACTGGTATTCAATGAGGGGCAGACACTGCCGAATGCGAGTTCAGCAGCTGACACTTTGGTGGAGGCTGCTTCCAGCTCAAACTTTTCCCTGACTGTCAACACGTCATCTATAACTGCAACTGGTAAATTAGATTGATTATTTCCCAGCTTCAAACATTTTTATGATATTAACATACCATGTATTTGCAATGACAAAAATGTATCTTTAGTTGTGCAGACCCCAACTGAAGCTCCTGCCACAACTGTACCTTCAACTTCTAGAAGTGCAACTACTTTGCCAGGTAAAAGAATGCCTTTTCTTTTTGGCAAACTCTTGTGAAAACATGGCTCACAAGTCCCAAAACATAATATCTTTTTGTCTTATGCAGACAATTCACTATCTTCTTTGCACAAGCTGAAACAATGTAATATTTTAAGACTGTGGGAGATTTATACATCAAATGATGAGTATGTGTTATTATAACACCATTATATCATTTTCATTAATCACTTTTTAAAATGCTTGTGCATGGCAAAAATCGCAACCACATTTCTTACTCTGACTTTGATATCAGTATTGTATAAAATAATTGCACAAACATTTAAGAATTGCATGACCTCACCACCAGTAAATTTAATCTTGTCACCAGTCAATATGACGTCACCACCAATCAACATAACGTCACTACCAGTCAATGTAACCTCACCACCAGTCAGTGTAACGTCACTACCAGTCAACATGACATCACCACCAGTCAACATGACATCACCACCAGTCAATGTAACCTCATCACCAGTAACCATGACGTCAACACCAGTCAACATGACCTCACCACCAGTCAATGTAACCTCACCACCACTCAACATGACATCACCACCTGTCACCATGACCTCACCACCAATCAATGTAACCTCACCAACGGTCAACATCACATCACCAACAGTCACCATGACATCACCACCAGCCAACATGACCTCACCACCAGTCAATGTAACATCACCACCAGTCAACTCGAACTCACCACCAATCACCCAGACGTCACCACCAGTCAACATGACATCACCACCAGTCACCGTAACGTCACCATTCATCAATGTAACCTCACTACCACTCAACATGACCTCACCACCAGTCACCATGACCTCACCACCAGTCAATGTAACCTCACCACCACTCAACATGACATCACCACCAGTCAATGTAACGTCACCACCAGTCACCATGACATCACCACGAGTCACAGTAACGTCACCATCTGTCAATGTAACATCACCACCAGTCAACATGACATCACCACCAGTCACCATGACCTCACCACCAGTCAACATGACATCACCACCAGTCACCATAACGTCACCATTCATCAATGTAACCTCACCACCACTCAACATGACATCACCACCAGTCGCCATGACTTCACCACCAGTTAACATGACCTCACCATCAGTAAATGTAACGTTGCCACCACTCAACTTAACTGCACCTCCAGTTAACCCAATCTCAACAGCAGTCAACATGACATCACCACCAGTCAATACAACCTCACCACCATTAGTCATCACAATATCATTGCCAGGTAATGCTACTTCTCTCAGGGTGAATAACTCACTGTAGTTTGTTTAGTTATTCCAAACATCATATCTTTAGCAAAATTCAGTGAAATATGATCATTTTTAGATAACATGAGGGCTACACGGGAAAAAAAAGCAGCTACACAAAAAGTGCAATGTTATCATCAGCAATATATAAACGATGGCCAAAACTTCAGAAATAAGACACTCGTTGAAATAATTTGTAATTATTCTTAAACATGCTTTCAAATTAAATGTTGCATCAAAATTGCAAAAAAAATTGCATCATAGCACAGGGCATCTATCACCTGTTGATGTAAAGGCAATGTGTGCACTGTATGTGGGAGAAGGTTGATGCTCTGATTTCCATTTCCATTCCATAAGAAATAAAACAGTACTTTATCAATATAAAACACCTGATTGAGAGGTTGCTCAAACTAATTATATCATTAAATTTGTTCATTTAATTGTATGTAGGGCATACAGTATAATGCCTCACCTTCACACCAGATACTATTTTGTGTGCACATTTCCGTGTCTTGTCAATACAAGATAATAAATTGTATGTACCAGAAAAAAAACATGTTATTTGTTTGAGTGCTTCATACACTAAAGGCAGGGTCTGTACCAGGAGAAACTAGCAGGAGTAATACTTTTTTGACAGTATCCAACAACAACAAAAAAACCCACATCACATGGTTAATTTACCATTTACATGGCTAATGTTACTGGTTAACTGGAGAACGGCTTCACATTAGTTATGTGAAGACCAGCTGCTGCTGCCACAGCCGAGACTCTTGCCGTTCTGTACACAACTGCTGACTGGCACCCTCTCTCACCTTTTCAGGTTATCAAATAACAAACTCTATTACATGCCACAATCATATAAGCACAAGCAAAATGGCTGTCACGAAAGTAATGTTACCAGTTACTAGTAGTAATAGTTACTGCGCACTCTGCATAAAGCCTGTGCTTCCTGCTAACTGGTTAGGTCAGTCAATGAAAGTCGATCGCTGTTACGTATCACTAATCTGAGTACCACAACTCTTTGATGTTCTTTGGCTCAGTGGGTGTGTGCTTTGTACTGGGTAACTTGCTGAGCCATGACTGGGATTTTGGTCCCACTTTCTCAGCCATTCTTATGGCATTTTTATGCAACTGCCATGCTAGCTTTAGCTCTGTGAAAGACTTGGATCCTGCGGAGTAAGTGCACACATTTCATTCAAGCCAAAAGAAATGAATGGACAGGCTTATTACAAATCTGTGACAGCCACAAACACCCCATTTTCTGACAACAATATCAACATTATATAAAGAGATCACTCTAAAACCAACGTATGTATGTTATAAATCATGAAGAGCTGCAATCAAAATTACTTGCTTATCTTAACCTCAGCACCTGCCATTTTAAATGAAAAAAAGAAAATGAATCCATATACCTCAAACGTTCAATTGACTCTTTCACATTTCCTTACCTTTTGCCATCCAGGTAATACCACATCTCCACCAGGAAACGTAACCTCATCCCCACTCAACTCAACATCGCCACCAATCAACGTGACTTCACCACCAGTCAATGTAACGTCACCACCACCAGTCAATATGACTTCACCACCAGTCAACATGACCTCACCACCACCCGTCAATATGACTTCACCACCAGTCAACATGACCTCACCACCACCAGTCAACATGACTTCACCACCACCAGTCAATATGACTTCACCACCACCAGTCAGCATGACCTCACCACCGATCAACATGACTTCACCACCACCGGTCAACATGACTTCACCACCACCGGTCAACATGACTTCACCACCAGTCAATGTGACGTCACCACCAGTCAACATGACCTCACCACCAGTCAATATGACTTCACCACCACCAAGAATAACAACTACTGGTGTTCCTGCTACAACCACAACAGCTGCCCCACCACCAGAGCCAAAAATAAAGATGGGATTTAAGATGCAGGAAACTTTTACAGAAGAACTTACAAACAAATCCTCACCAGCGTTCAAGCAATTAAAAGACAAAGTAACCACAGCGGTAAGTTCATATATATTTTATTACAATTTTTTGGCATCTTTCCATAATTAGACTCAAAGTAATGTATGCAGTTTGGATGACACAAGTTCAAGAGGCAATGTTTTGTCATGAAACTTTCAAATAAGATTCTCAAAGGGTCTAGAACTTCTTGTAGTGGGAATGAGATGACAAGACACTGTAGCAGGTAATATCACGTAATAGATTATACAATGTTAATACATACACAGCAAGAAAATAGCATTATAAGGCTCATGGCAATATATCGTCAAGTTTGAGATGGAGGTTAGACATGGAAAAACCAGGATATTTAGAGATGCTAGTTTTCACATTTGAACATCAAACATTTTTGAAGAAAAGATATGGCCTATATCAGAAACAAGTAATTATCATGATTGAACAGCAGTTGTACAACCTCAATACAAACAGTAATGATCATGCTTGAATGAAAATAAAATAAAAGAGTATAAAGATGAAAAGATTCTTGCATAATATCAACATTCTTGTCTTAAATTGTATCATATTCTGAAATGTTATTGTTTTTTCTGTTTTCTTTTTCCAAATCAACTTCATCCACAGCTCAACAACGTTTATTCAGAAAAGTATGGAACTACATTCAATCGAACGGTTGTCAACAGCTTTAAGTATGCAATCTTACTTCTTCTTACTTGTTGATTAAGATTTCATCAATTCATTTCTTTTTTTTAAATAAATAGGCATATTTGTCATGAGACTACTGTTACACAGTTTTAAAACAGTCAAATTAATCAGTCTACTGCATTGAAAAATTTATATTTTTGTGAAAAATAATTCTGTCACAGGCAAGGATCTGTTGTGGCAGACGTTGAACTGGTATTCAATGAGGGGCAGACACTGCCGAATGCGAGTTCAGCAGCTGACACTTTGGTGGAGGCTGCTTCCAGCTCAAACTTTTCCCTGACTGTCAACACGTCATCTATAACTGCAACTGGTAAATTAGATTGATTATTTCCCGGCTTCAAACATTTTTATGATATTAACATACCATGTATTTGCAATGACAAATCTGTATCTTTAGTTGTGCAGACCCCAACTGAAGCTCCTGCCACAACTGTACCTTCAACTTCAAGAAGTGCAACTACTTTGCCAGGTAAAAGAATGCCTTTTCTTTTTGGCAAACTCTTGTTAAAACATTGCTCACAAGTCCCAAAAGATAATGCTTTTTTGTCTTATGCAGACAATTCACTATCTTCTTTGCACAAGCAGAAACAATGTAATATTTTAAGACTGTGGGAGATTTGTACCTCAAATGATGAGTGTGTGTTATTATAACACCATTATATGATTTTTAATTAATCACTTTTTAAAATGCTTGTGCATGGCAAAAATCACAACCACATTTCTTACTCTGACTTTGATATCAGTGTTGTATAAAACAATTGCACAAACATTTAAGAATTGCATGACCTCACCACCAGTCAATGTAATCTTGCCACCAGTCAATATGACCTCACCACCAATCAACATAACATCACCACCAGTCAATGTAACGTCACCACCAGTGAACATAACGTCACTACCAGTCAATGTAACCTCACCACCAGTCAACATGACGTCACCACCAGTCAACATGACAATACCACCAGTCAACATGACCTCACCACCAGTCAACATGACCTCACCACCAATCAACCAGACGTCACCACCAATTACCGTAACCTCACCACCAGTCAACATAACGTCACCACCGATAACCATAACATCGCCAACAGTCAACATGACATCACCACCAGTCAATATAACCTCACCACCAGTCACCATAACATCACCACCAGTCAATGTAACCTCACCACCAGTCAGTGTAACGTCACCACCAGTCAACATAACATCACCACCAGTCAACATGACATCACCACCAGTCAATGTAACCTCACCACCAATCAACATGACATCACCACCAGTCACCGTAACGTCACCACCAGTCAACATTACATTACCACCAGTCAACATGACATCACCACCAGTCAACATGACAACGCCATCAGTCAACATAACATTACCACCAGTTAATGTAACTTCACCACCAGTCACCATAACGTCACCACCAATCAACATGACATCACCACCAGTCAATGTAACCTCACCACCAATCAACATGACATCACCATCAGTCACCGTAACGTCACCACCAGTCAACATAACATTACCACCAGTCAACTTGACCTCGCCAACATCAGCCATCACAATATCATTGTCAGGTAATGCTACCTCTGTTACGGTCAGTAAATAAGTGCAGTGTCTTCATTCTTTCAAACACCATAACGTCAGCAAAAATTAAATGTTATTATTCTTAGGTAACATGTGGGCTACACTGAAAAAATACCTATTTAACATATTTAAAGTATGTTTATAAAACTTCTAAGCCTAACCCTAACCCTAACCCATGGTCCAAGATTTGAATAATTTTTACTTGGCAAGTACTACATTATCACACTTATAATGTAATCAAACCTTCAAAAAAGACACAAATGTGGTGCCTGACAGCCTCAGACATCATATTTTCTCTTTTTGCAAAGTATCTAATTTATTGACTGCTGTCTGGCTATTCTGAGAATATGAGTGTGTGTGATGGTAAAATAATCATATTTATTTGGGAGGGCTGGGGGGGAACTTCGTACATGAAATGATATGTGTTAAAATATGTTTTATAACATCATTGTATCATTTTCATCAATTGCTTTTTAAAATGTTTGGGCATGGAAACACCTTACAGCTACATTTCTTACACTGAGTTTGATATCAACATTGCATAAAGAAATTACATAATCATTTAATATATCTCTCCCCCAACAGCTGTTATTTCAAATGAAAAAAGATAAAACAAAAATAAGATAAATGCATGCAATTCATAAGTTCTGGTTGCAAGTGTTTATTGAAGGATGATAATGTAATGCACACTCTTTCAAGGCCCAAGCCAACATATATCCACAACATATCAGATGGTACAAAATCCACTCATTTAACCAACCATTGTGTGAGGTAATAAATAAAAGGGACAAGCAAAAGAAAAACAATAAAGCAAATCCCCAATTACAATCAAATGTCTTCATTAAGTTTGTAGTTCCATAAAACCATCAAAGTATGACAAGAAAAGTTCCCATTTCAAGTGAAACTGAGCAGCAAAATTCTCCTACAAGCCAAAAGTGATTTGAATTCAGTGATGTCAGACTGAATTGCATTTAAACCCAAAGTGTCATTTGCTAGGTAAATCTTGAAAAGACATCAGGAGGCACACTAAGCACATGCTCACTCCATATCGAACTCACTAATACATGCAATGTCATTTTTCATCTTCTCTCAATCCAGGTAATACCACATCACCACCAGTCAACATGACCTCACCACCAGTCAACCCAACCTCACCACCAGTCAACATGACGTCATCACCAGTCAATGTAACCTCACCACCAGTCAACCAGACGTCATCACCAGTCAATGTAACCTCACCACCAGTCAACCAGACGTCACCACCAGTCAACATGACATCACCACCAGTCAATGTAACGTCACCACCAGTCAACATGACCTCACCACCAGTCAACCAGACGTCATCACCAGTCAATGTAACCTCACCACCAGTCAACCAGACGTCACCACCAGTCAATGTAACCTCACCACCAGTCAACCAGACGTCACCACCAGTCAACCCAACCTCACCATCAGTCAACATGACATCACCACCAGTCAATGTAACGTCACCACCAGTCAACATGACCTCACCACCAGTAAACCAGACTTCACCACCAATCAACCAGACGTCACCACCAGTCAACCCAACCTCACCATCAGTCAACATGACATCACCACCAGTCAATGTAACGTCACCACCAGTAAACATGACGTCACCACCAGTCAATATGACTTCACCAGCAATCACCACAATGCCAGGTATTGCCACATCTGCTCACCTGTCAGTGAGGTTATCATTTGTTGTTACAATCATGACAACTTCAGCGCCCATCAATATTAGACTTTTTTTCTAACTAAAATTACAGTCAAACAAAAAACAGACAGAATTCATAGAATTACAGAATTTCCCCATTAAGGATATATAAAGGTTTATCTTATTTGGTCTCATCTTATATTTTGTGTCTTTTTAGCATTGCTAGCACAGAGTGTTTGTTGATGCAACCTGTTTTTCTCTGATGTAATATTGATTACCAAGAAACATTTAATTAATTTTTAGGTACTACAAGCTCTCCACCTGTAAATGGAACATCAGTGCCACCAAGAATCACAACTACTGCTGCTCCATCTACAACCACAACAGCTGCGCCACCATCAGAACCAAAAATTAAATTGGGATTTAAAATTCAGGAAAGCTTTACACCACAACTTAGCAACCAATCCTCACCACAGTTCCAGGAGTTAAAAGACAAAGTGTCCACAGCGGTAAGTTCATATATCTTCTATAGGTGTGTGTGCCCACTACTTAATCAAAGTTATTAAAGGTAAGACAACATTATTGTGAGGATCATCTTTAAGCTTCCTTTGAGGTAGTGTATTTATTGTCATAAGTTTAAGTTAAATAGTTTTCTACATTATCACAGATGTTGTCATTAGTATTACTGTTCTTCACACTGTTTCTACCGTGTTTGTAGTTTACAGTCAGCTGTTTTTGTACCACGAATGAAGTAATGTGCACCATTAATTCGTTTCCGCTAGTATAAGTACAAGGGGCAATTTTGCATGATAATTACTGATTCTCATGATTTCTCATGACATCATCTCTCAGTTTTGAGTTCTTGTTGCTCCAAATCAACATCACAAGACTGTCAGCTTCGGGCCTCTGATTGATGTCCAGGCCCCCCACAACTATTCCAAAATGATGGAATAATTGTGGCATACTGTTAACTGTCTTATCTCATATGTATTTTGAAATATTCTAATTTTTTAAATAAAAATTATTTCACAGCTCAACACAGTCTATTCAAAACAATATGGAGATAGCTTCAATCGAACTGTCATCAACAGCTTCAGGTATAAAACATTGTTCACTATTATATATATATATATGTGTGTGTTTTTGCAAATGTGTTACGTTTTAGTTATTAATGAGAACTTGTACTTTGTGTTTATTTCTCAGTAATTATGTTCTGATTTGTATTCATAAATATATCAGTCATCGTTGTCATGGAGTATTAATTGATCAACAATGATCACAATAGCAAAATAAGATACAACACTAAATTTATGACATTTTAAAAATATTTCTGTTACAGTCAAGGATCCATTGTGGTAGATGCTGAGCTGATATTCAATAATGTGACTACACTACCAAATGGGAGTTCTGCAGCTGAAACTTTGGTGACTGCTGCTTCCAGCTCAAATTTTTCCCTTAGTGTCAACGCAACATCTGTTACTGCAACAGGTAAGACATTATCTCATAAACAAATGTCATAATTTTGCAAATGATTATTACAAGCCCATACTGAATATATGATGACAAGAATATATTTAAAGGACCAAAAAAAACATGTATTTGATAATTGCTATTTTCAGTTGTTTTGCCACCAACTCAAGCCCCAGCCACAGTTGCTCCTTCAACAGTGATGAATACAACTCCCTCACCAGGTAATAACATGACACAACTAGTCCTTGAATTTTTAATTCTGCTCAGTTTAACAGCAAATACTGTCACTTAGGCAGTACTCAACACAAACACAATATAATTATCACGATTCAGTGTAACTTGTTATCCCGGAAAGTGAAAAGTGACATGAGTAGGTGTCTAATCACCAGTTTCAGTTGATGGATTAACAGGAGTCAACAACTTCAACACCAGTACTGTATGGAATATGAAATATGAAATAGTCTGCCTCAGGGCAGTCAGTAGCAATAGACATTGATCAGTTGTGCAAGAAAATGTCTACTTTAATTAACTTAATCAAAACAATTGCATCATCAGTCAATACGACCTCACCACCAGTCAACACAACCTCATCACCAGTCAATACGACCTCACCACCAGTCAACACGACCTCACCACCAGTCAATACGACTTCACCACCGGTTAATACAACCTCACCACCAATTAATGCAACACCACCAGTCAATGCAACCTCACCACCAGTCAACACAACCTCACCACCCGTCAATACGACCTCACCACCAGTCAATGCAACCTCACCACCAGTCAACACGACCTCACCACCAGTCAACGCAACCTCACCACCAGTCAATGCAACCTCACCACCAGTCAACACGACCTCACCACCAGTCAATACGACCTCACCACCAGTCAACGCGACCTCACCACCAGTCAACGCGACCTCACCACCAGTCAATACGACTTCACCACCGGTTAATACAACCTCACCACCAATTAATACAACACCACCAGTCAATGCAACGTCACCACCAGTAAACATGACGTCACCACCAGTCAATATGACTTCACCAGCAATCACCACAATGCCAGGTATTGCCACATCTGCTCACCTGTCAGTGAGGTTATCATTTGTTGTTACAATCATGACAACTTCAGTGCCCATCAATATTAGACTTTTTTTCTAACTAAAATTACAGTCAAACAAAAAACAGACAGAATTCATAGAATTACAGAATTTCCCCATTAAGGATATATAAAGGTTTATCTTATTTGGTCTCATCTTATATTTTGTGTCTTTTTAGCATTGCTAGCACAGAGTGTTTGTTGATGCAACCTGTTTTTCTCTGATGTAATATTGATTACCAAGAAACATTTAATTAATTTCTAGGTACTACAAGCTCTCCACCTGTAAATGGAACATCAGTGCCACCAAGAATCACAACTACTGCTGCTCCATCTACAGCCACAACAGCTGCGCCACCATCAGAACCAAAAATTAAATTGGGATTTAAAATTCAGGAAAGCTTTACACCACAACTTAGCAACCAATCCTCACCACAGTTCCAGGAGTTAAAAGACAAAGTGTCCACAGCGGTAAGTTCATATATCTTCTATAGGTGTGTGTGCCCACTACTTAATCAAAGTTATTAAAGGTAAGACAACATTATTGTGAGGATCATCTTTAAGCTTCCTTTGAGGTAGTGTATTTATTGTCATAAGTTTAAGTTAAATAGTTTTCTACATTATCACAGATGTTGTCATTAGTATTACTGTTCTTCACACTGTTTCTACCGTGTTTGTAGTTTACAGTCAGCTGTTTTTGTACCACGAATGAAGTAATGTGCACCATTAATTCGTTTCCGCTAGTATAAGTACAAGGGGCAATTTTGCATGATAATTACTGATTCTCATGATTTCTCATGACATCATCTCTCAGTTTTGAGTTCTTGTTGCTCCAAATCAACATCACAAGACTGTCAGCTTCGGGCCTCTGATTGATGTCCAGGCCCCCCACAACTATTCCAAAATGATGGAATAATTGTGGCATACTGTTAACTGTCTTATCTCATATGTATTTTGAAATATTCTAATTTTTTAAATAAAAATTATTTCACAGCTCAACACAGTCTATTCAAAACAATATGGAGATAGCTTCAATCGAACTGTCATCAACAGCTTCAGGTATAAAACATTGTTCACTATTATATATATATGTGTGTGTGTTTTTGCAAATGTGTTACGTTTTAGTTATTAATGAGAACTTGTACTTTGTGTTTATTTCTCAGTAATTATGTTCTGATTTGTGTTCATAAATATATAAGTCATCGTTGTCATGGAGTATTAATTGATCAGCAATGATCACAATAGCAAAATAAGATACAACAGTAAATTCATGACATTTCAAAAATATTTCTGTTACAGTCAAGGATCCATTGTGGTAGATGCTGAGCTGATATTCAATAATGTGACTACACTACCAAATGGGAGTTCTGCAGCTGAAACTTTGGTGACTGCTGCTTCCAGCTCAAATTTTTCCCTTAGTGTCAACGCAACATCTGTTACTGCAACAGGTAAGACATTATCTCATAAACAAATGTCATAATTTTGCAAATGATTATTACAAGCCCATACTGAATATATGATGACAAGAATATATTTAAAGGACCAAAAAAAACATGTATTTGATAATTGCTATTTTCAGTTGTTTTGCCACCAACTCAAGCCCCAGCCACAGTTGCACCTTCAACAGTGATGAATACAACTCCCTCGCCAGGTAATAACATGACACAACTAGTCCTTGAATTTTTAATTCTGCTCAGTTTAACAGCAAATACTGTCACTTAGGCAGTACTCAACACAAACACAATATAATTATCACGATTCAGTGTAACTTGTTATCCCGGAAAGTGAAAAGTGACATGAGTAGGTGTCTAATCACCAGTTTCAGTTGATGGATTAACAGGAGTCAACAACTTCAACACCAGTACTGTATGGAATATGAAATATGAAATAGTCTGCCTCAGGGCAGTCAGTAGCAATAGACATTGATCAGTTGTGCAAGAAAATGTCTACTTTAATTAACTTAATCAAAACAATTGCATCACCAGTCAATACGACCTCACCACCAGTCAACACAACCTCATCACCAGTCAATACGACCTCACCACCAGTCAACACGACCTCACCACCAGTCAATACGACTTCACCACCGGTTAATACAACCTCACCACCAATTAATGCAACACCACCAGTCAATGCAACCTCACCACCAGTCAATACAACCTCACCACCAGTCAATACGACCTCACCACCAGTCAACACGACCTCACCACCAGTCAACACAACCTCACCACCAGTCAATACGACCTCACCACCAGTCAACACGACCTCACCACCAGTCAACGCAACCTCACCACCAGTCAATACAACCTCACCACCAGTCAACGCGACCTCACCAACAGGCAATACGACTACGCCACCAGTTAATACAACCTCATCACCAATTAATACAACACCACCAGTCAATACAACCTCACCACCAGTCAACATGACCTCAGTCCAACCAATCTCCACCATGACACCACTAGGTAATGCAAAGTATCCCACACTCTATGCATCACTACTACTAGATTTTATTCAGTACAACTTAGCACTGCAGCAGCTTATAATATTGTGAATTTTGTGGAAAGTGGTACCAGTTAATATTCAATGTACTTCTAGGCAATGCAACCTCCCCACCAGCAAATGTAACGTCAGCACGACCGGTGATCACAACTGGTGCTCCAGCTCCAACGACAGCTGCCCCATCTGCAGAATCAAAAATCACCTTGGGATTTAAGTTGGTGCAAACATTTGAATCACAACTTGCAAACAAGTCCTCTCAAGAGTTCAAAAGTTTAGCAAACAAAGTAAAAGCAACAGTAAGTTGAATGATTTTTCTTCTTATCCTTTTAAATATCATGTAAGATAAAAAAATATATATAATGAATGTGAATTATTGAACAAAACATGTCAAGATACTTATATGTGCAGGGTTAGGGTTAGGGGTAAAAATGTAGGCTGTGTAGACATATTTTGGCAAATCCTTGATTGTTTGGGTACAGTATGATATGAAACTAATAAGAATACAGATAGGCAGGTATGAAACAAAACTGGAGGATGAATTATCAAAATTCTGTAACTGATGTAATAGCAAACCTCTCCCATCTCATATTTTCAGATATTAATCAATTGTTAATTAACTGTTTGTCAATTTCATTTCTCCAGCTTGATGATGTCTATAAAAAAGAATATGGAAGCACTTTCCTTCAATCTGTGATCAACTCTTTCAGGTATATACCATAACTATTTACCATTTGAAAGGAAATAATATGTTTATGTTTTATTACATATTTTATATACATATTGTAACAAAGCTATATGAATGGTAATGTGTTAATTGTAAAGTATAAGTTATCCATATTTAGACATTTGGAAGTGTTAATGTAATAAAATGCATTGTCGTTTGCTTAGATGTTGAGGTGTCACAAATAACAGGCAATAACTATAACAACAATAATTTCTTTCGCAGTCAAGGTTCAGTGGTGGTCAATGCTGATCTGATATTTAGTAATGCCAGCTCAGTGCCAGAAGCTAGTGCCGTGGCAAATACTCTGGTGGAGGCAGTGTCCAACAGTTCCAACTTCTCCCTTCCACTGAATGCATCAAGCATTGTTGCAACAAGTAAGATTTGTTGTATATTGTTATTATTACAGTATATGTTATATACAGTATGTAGAACTGCATTTATTGCTGCTCCTAAAGCTCTCGTAAATGCTACAACTGAGTCATCTAAATTTTGTTGTTACAGGAATTATTACTTCAACAGCCGCGCCTACACCTGTTCCAACTACGCCTATCATCTCAGTTGCTCCTAATGCTACAGCTGCTCCAACGGCTGCCCCAACAGCAGCTCCTAATGCTACAGCTACTCCAACTGCTGCCCCAACAGCAGCTCCTAATGCTACAGCTACTCCAACTGCTGCCCCGACAGCAGCTCCTAATGCTACAGCTGCTCCAACTGTTGCCCCGACAGCAGCTCCTAATGCTACAGCTGCTCCAACTGCTGCCCCGACAGCAGCTCCTAATGCTACAGCTGCTCCAACTGCTGCCCCGACAGCAGCTCCTAATGCTACAGCTGCTCCAACTGCTGCCCCGACAGCAGCTCCTAATGCTACAGCTGCTCCAACTGCTGCCCCGACAGCAGCTCCTAATGCTACAGCTGCCCGTACTGCGGCTCCAACTGCTGCCCCGACAGCAGCTCCTAATGCTACAGCTGCTCCAACTGCTGCCCCGACAGCAGCTCCTAATGTTACTGCTGCCCGTACTGCAGCTCCAACTGCTGCCCCGACAGCAGCTCCTAATGCTACTGCTGCCCGTACTGCAGCTCCAACTACTGCCCCGACAGCAGCTCCTAATGCTACCGCTGCTCCAACTGCTGCTCCTAATGCAACAGCTGCTCCAACAGCTGCTCCAACTGCTGCTCCAACTGCTGCCCCAACAGCAGCCCCAACAGCAGCTCCAACTGCTGCTCCAACTGCTGCCCCAACAGCAGCCCCAACAGCAGCTCCAACTGCAGCTGCAACTACTTCCACCACTGCATCTACAAATCCTCCTTCATCCAGTGAGGGCACCCTTGGCCTTAACTTTAGTCTCAACAAAACATTTACATCAGATCTTTCCGACTCATCCTCAGCAGCATTTAAAACTTTAGCTGCGGAAGTGGTCAAAGAGGTAAGATGTTCTGAATTAAACTGCAGAGGTCTCAAAAACTAAAATAATATTCAGCACCTATTGCATTTTGGGAAGTATATCTGATCAGCATTCACACTGAATATAACAACACTCATGCTACTAATATTTTTGCTGTGATGTAGATTAATCATTCATTGTTACTTCATGATTTTCATTTTCATTTTCTTTATTGAAAAAAAAAGCTTAATGTTTCAGTTATTGGGTCTGGTAAACCTTTGATTTTGGGCTCATATACAGTTGTTGTCAAACTTAGTAATGTCAGTGTCAAGCAGTCAGGGAGCTGTTCATGTGGGCTTGCAGCAATTTGTTGTGATTTTTATGGCAAATGACAGAAAAGCTGTCTTCCAGGTAAACAAAGTGGGTACAACGCTCTATGGATCAACTTTCCTTCGCTCCATTGTTAATGCATTCACGTAAGATAAAATTTTAATCACTGACTAACTTTGGCCAGACATTTGAGGGTCATTTTTATTTAAAAAATGTTGCTGTCTTTCTTTTTCACTGCAGAAGCGGATCAGTGAATGTAAACATGACCCTTGTGTTCAAAGATAGAAGTTCAGTTCCACCAGAAAACAATGCAACTACACAATTCAGCAGTGGACTTAGCTCCACGTCCCTGAACGTTGTACCAGGCAGCGTTTCTGCACGTAAGTTATTGGAGACTTAAAAATCCAGCTTTTCAATTAAATAATTAAACATATATTACAATGTCATATTTGTAATTCTCTGGCAATTTTTAAATATGAAAGTAAGAAAAGGGCTCAATTTTGGAATATAGCCTTTTAAACCCAGAATTTCAAAGCTACTTTTAGTCCACAGATATTCACTGACTAAGACCTCTGCTTTTTCACATATTTCAGAGTCAACATCATCATCAAGCAGTCCTCCTCGGCGCACACTGGGCTCATTGGCAGTCTTTTCACTCACCCTGCTGGCTGTGGCACAGTTGCTGATAGACTCATAGCTGGCAAACAGATAGACTGACTATCTAGCCAATTGATTTACTATGCTATCAATGACACAACAAGTGCGCATTATGAAATTTACCAATACATGGTAAAAAGACGTGCTCTGTGTGTTTCTCAGTATTTTCAAAATTTGATGTTACAATCACTTATGTTTCGATTCCATTTTATTTAAAAAAAACTAATCATTAAGTGTGTTTTGAAAATGCTTCTTTGCTATTGCTATATATGCTATTTTTCATGTGGCATTTACTAAATATTTATTTCCAAATACAGGCATTTTATGATTCAGCAGGACATAAGTTACATCTAATGCCACTGTCCAGTACTAATGAAGGAAGAAGTGTGCAGTTTATGTATTGTAAGTTAAGGGTGTGCCATGTGATGTCTGAGATCAACCATTAATGTTTAAACATATTTAACCATGACGACAGTAAACATGCAGTTTTAGGTAGCATACCTTAACAACACAAAGATTTTGCTGTTGAACATTCAAGTACAGTGCTATTAATCATTATGTTGGGTTTTATAGATTCATCCATTATCAAATGGATAGTGTGTCAAGAACATGGCAGAAAGAAATATCAAACAGTTTGAATAGAATACTCATAATTCCTGTATGTTTTTGAGAAAATGACTAATAAATGGTACATTGTTAATCAAAGTACTATAGTACTGTAGTATTATAATGCTGCATTTGAAATGACTCTTCAGATTCCTCTTTTTCCACGACAAGAATTGCATTTTTAAAAATTTAGAAGTACTGCTGTCATGGATACGTTATATATCAGTTATATGAGGACTGACAGGAAATGAACCATGTAAAAGTAACTTCTGTATCTTTAACTGTCAACAAGAAGACCCCGCTGTTTGATTTATGTCATGTGCGATTCTATCTTGTCTTGAGCATCACTGCCAACATTGGGATAGAGTAACTGTTCACAATTTACTCTATCGTTGACTATCGCAGTCCATATACAGTCAGCAAATAAAGGTCTTTACTGTTCTTATTTCTCATAGTATATGAGATGAACTATTGCATATAAGACATAGAGAGACTCTCCTCACCATCTTAAAGCTCACACAATGAGGTAAAAGCATTGAACGTGCAGTAAGCATTTGATTTTAGTCCTTTCCACATATGGACATGGTAACTGTCTTGCCACTGCTTGGCCTGCTGCAGCAATATCAGGTGTGTATTATTTGAAAGAGTGACCGTATGTATGAGATACAGAGAGCGAGAACCAGTTTAATACTGCACACAGTCACACAAATAATTTGGTAGTAGACAGTGGATCCAAAGCATCTAGTCTAGCAGGCTGAATTGTGAAAAAAAAAACAGCTAAGTTGTTGACTGTGTAGTGAATTTTGAACTGATCTTTTACTTTAAAACAAGAGTAAGATTTTTGTCTTTGGTTATGGTGTCTTCACACAGTCATCAGCGTAGTTAAGAAATGGTTTGAAATGGAGACAATTGCTAGCTACTAATAAGAGCACCCTAAAATCATTCTTGGGCCACATATAGTATATACTAATAATGCATGAAAGATGAAAGATGAGTTTCAAAAGGTAGAGTTTATGAGATATATCAGATTACTGTTACATTTTCTTTTACATAACATTAGGCAGGAACAAGTCTTTACAATTAGTTTTTTTTTTAGCACGTGCATTTTAAAATGCTTTCATGGCTGTGAATTAGGGTGGAAGTGGTAGGTGGTATCCCCAATAAGTGCACACACAATACTATTATATTCTAAATCATGAATGCATAATCCAGTGGTTGTTATTGACCAGGGGTGTCCAAACTACGGCCCGCAGGAAATTCTAAAAATGTATTGTAATACGGCCCACACATGGAACTTGCGCTGGACTGTATTGTACTTCTTAGTCTCACCACTAGGTGGAGTAACTGTCTTGAACGAGGCAGCTTCTCTATAAAATGAGTAATCGAAGAAGAAATTTGCTACAGGTGACCCAAAATGGCAGAATTAAGGAAACGTAAGAGAGCAAGTGAGTGTAGAAAGTTTCAGACGCGGTGTGCGATGAGAGCACAGCTAATAACTAATGACGATCACTTTTGCATTACGGAGGAGCTGCTTGATGTTAGCAGGCAGTCTAAAGAGCACCACGACGGGTGAGGATGTTTTTGAAGCTGTGCCAGATGCAGTTGGCATGATGGGACTTAAGTCGGACGAGCTGTGTGGAGGTACGACGGATGGGGCTCCAGCTGGGACAGGCGAACGCAAAGGAATGGCCTCTACGGTGTCCGCTGAGGGGCAAGAAAGTGGAGGTAAGGCTGTTAATTCGAGCACCAGGGCTCAAGCACAGACTATTTCAAGCTTCCCTCTCTGATGCTGATGCTGATGGTTGGCATTTTTAGTGGATCTCACTGATCACCTTAACACACTGAACAAGAGCCTACAAGGCAAAGACCAGCTTGTACCACAACTAATAAATGAAAGGCCACTATTGGAAAGGCTGTTTTTTTCTTGAATCATATTCAGTTATCAAGCAGAATCTGCCTACATTTGATTGATTTTGCCAACTTTAATCCACTAGAGGTGAGGCGATATACATCACCTCTAGTGGATTAAAGTTAGCAATATAGCTCACTTCTAGTGAGTGGCCCAGCCATTTGTATGTTTTTCTGTATGTGGCCCTCAGGGAAAAAAGTTTGGACACTCCTGTTATTGACAGTAACTTGCCATGTTCTCCTCACATACATGCAATAGCAATGACACACCAGAAGAGGGCTGTATTGCCCCAGGGATCATCCAAACCTGTGTGTGTTTGTGTGTTTTCTGTGTGTGCGTGTAGCTTTCTAAAATGTTTTATTTACGGTTTTGTGTGCTCTGTTACGCTAGTCAAGGTCACACAGCCCACACATCACCCCTGGCCATGGCCATGACTTAGTTTTGATTAAAAGAATAGCCAGAGAGAACAATTTTCATTGAAAAATAACAGAAATAGTAAGAAAAAACAATAGAGAGAAAGGCAAAATAATTCTATATGGGATTTCTTTCTTTTTTTTTTCTTTCTTCCCCACATTGGCACTGAAAATCAGAAATCTGATATTACATGTGTGCAAATGTTTATTCTCACATATTCTCTTATACTTCTTGTCCTGGACACATGGACTCTATAGACCATCTTAATGGCCATAACAATTATAGTAATTCACTGATTAATGTTAATCAGGGTTAAAGGAAATAAATTATATTAATCAATTAATTATCTTTCCTTTAATGAAATGTTCCTCAAAGATGGATCCGACCTCTGTGGGGTTTTTCTTTAGCCAAATCAGGGGCTAAAGGTAGAGTATTTATTGTGTTCAGATTGAATAACAAATTTGGGAATTTGGGATTTACGAATACAACCGCCTCTATCATTGAAAAAAAAAAAATTAAACATACACTCCAGAGTCATTATCCACACCGTTAGTGATGAAGAATTGAGGAGTACAACTAAGTAGATGATTGGGTCATTTGTTTCCAATTCCTAATTCCTCTGTAATACCTCTGCTCTTACTTTATATCATCTCATCAATATGAACCTAAGCACTTGATATGATAATAATTATCATAAACTTAAATGACTAAACTTAAATAGTCAAGTTAAAGACATACATTTTGAAAGACTATTTAGAGCTATTATTATTATTACCATTAGTCAGAATTACACTGTTGATAATGAAATGTGTAATCACGTTAGATAGGTCACTTTATTTACCCCTTTGTAAATGCAATAAATCCCAGGAATCAACCTCTGCCCACTCCTCTCTCAGAAACAAAAGAACAGGTGTGCAGCCAGTCTGCGCTGTCTGTAAGGCACACTTGCATTACACATATGAATGACTGGTCTGAAAAAACACTAGTTATGGAGCCAATGGGCCTTTTATTGCACCCTTCATTAAAAAATCCCCCTATGTTTAATTAGAACACATCCGCCACACTTGAGATACGTCTGTCGCTGGCTGAGGCCCAAGGTATTCAAGCTTGGCAGGATTGGCTGTGCTCCACTGCACACTGAAACAGATGAAAGGGATGATGAGAGCTGTTTTAGGGGTATGTAGAGAGGGAAATTGTATCCTTGTAAAGTGTGTAGGGAAAATTATGCTGTATAGGGTGATGTGATGAAGCTCCTAGCAAAGTTCATTCTTTATAAAGAGCTAGTCTTTACTACATGTAAAGGATCAGAGTTAGACAGATTACAAACTGCTCATGCCTGGCAAAGTTATTATTACATATCATCCTAAAGGGAACATAAACTTGATTTAATTATATGGTTAATGTGTGCTGTCAATGTGATATCAAATATAATTTCCTGTCTTTTTAACATACTTCTGAACAAATGTAAATATTTTAAAGGGACAGCGATACAGATACTGGTTTGCTCTTATTGAACATACCACATAAAGAATAGAGGTGTCATCAGAAAATTTGAAAATGTAAGTGTCCTGGTTACTCTCTCTACAGTCATTTGAATTGAGTTGGCAGGGGAGTTGGCAGCACACTGTATTTTGTTACTGTGATTATTGTAGCATGTGTTCATTACAGCCCACTTCCCAGCCCTCCCATCCCTCTTGTCTTGTGTGTAAAACCAAGGTTGACAGACCTGCAGTGTGATACAGACATGAGGACAGATGATCATCTCTCTTCTTCACAGGTGAGTGTCATTGTTTACAGAGTTTTCTGGTGGAACCTAATGTGAACTAGTACAATAAATAGAGCTTTGTTTTAAAATGAATTCAGAAGACCTGGTTTGAAATGCTAACATTTATAAATTAGCTTATTTTTAGAGCTTCATAGGTACTCTTGCTCTTGGGAGAATCAGATGGAAAGAGACAAAATCCTACTGAATTTGTGACTATTTAAATTTGGCTTTTTAGAGTTGCAGTTATTATATCTTCTAAATGAAAACACTAAACTACTTGGCTCATCATGTAGTTCTATCTAGCTATCATGACAAAGCTAATAGACTGACTATTATCTTTGAACAAGGCATTTATAGTGCCAGGCATATAGAAAATTATGACAAACATTAAAAAATTTTAAACACTGAACTACAGCTTTTGCACTGATTTTGTACAAATTATTGTACAAAACTAGGAGTGTAAATCACCATATTGACATTAAGAAAAAATTTATGATATTGGCGGGCATAATGCTTCTAACATAAACCGAAAGATTAGAAGGATGAAAGGGAACAATGGTGCGTGCGTAAAGGGCACTTTACTCACTTAAGTTAAAAGTAGTGCATCTACTTTTTTTTATCTTGATTTTACTGATATACTGCCATGATGATGATGTTTGTTGGTCTAGTCTCACCAAGTCTACAAACAAACAAAAACCTAGATTTTCACTCAGCATCACCTTCCGATCACCACTGCAGGGTCCCTGCGGTGTTCATTAAAATCTGTTCCAAGTCAGGTGGAACATCTGTTTCCCCTTCACACAACTGGCACTGGAAATGTAATATTATCCTGTTTATTATAGTCATGTGTGTTTTGCTGTGTTATTTAATACTGTAAAGTGCCATGATATTGACATTTGGCATTTGACAATAGACAATTGAAATTGATTAAAATTTGATAGATACACAATTCTTTCCAGAGGCAAACATGATTTAAGCTATTACTAATATTTTTACAAATTTCTACTGAATTTGTGTGATAAATGTAATGGTTCAAATGCATGGTTGAAATTCCTAAATATCTCTATAAGAAAATGTGATTGTGGTGACAACTTCCAACAAACATGATGACAGTTAACTTGCTTGGAGAATTCTCTGCCTGCTCAAGCTACTCACTGTGACACATCAGTGTGTTTTTTCTCTTGGTTTAGACAACACGTGTAATCATTCTCATCATTATTTAAAGATCTGTGTTGATGAAAAGAACATCTGGTTTTAGTCTCCACACCAAGCAAAGAGATTTTAGATAAGACAACGACACCAGAACGGGGGCTTTTCGGGCCCACAGTCTTTTGTGATTTGAACATCGAGCTAAAGTTTACAGCTTAGAGATTATCTAATAAGTAGTTTCCATGGAGCAGCAATTGGGTTTGAAACAAACACAATTCTGGGTGGTTTGTCCACTTTTTCACTGTTAATGTACCATAAAGGAGTGTGGGCAAATTGCTTTGAAACGCCTCACTTACAGCAAGGTCAGACCAAAACCACCATTACTTACAGCTGTATCTGTGTGTTTTGACAGGTTTGATTAGACCATGGACAACGGCAGCTTGGGATTCCTTGGAGATGTTAACACATCTCTTCAAACTGAACATAAGTACTGTTTTACATTGAGGAACCAGGCCTCTCGCATTTTTTTATATGCTTTCCTCTCTGTTGGCATTGTCTGCACAGTAGTGGGCAACTTTCTGGTGGTCTTGTCCATTGCCTACTTCAAGCAGTTGCAGTCACCCACGAACTCCTTCGTCATGTCGCTAGCAGTGGCTGACTGCCTTGTTGGCCTGGTAGTGATGCCTTATAGTATGATTCGTACCGTGGAAGGATGCTGGTACTTTGGTGTCCTTTTTTGTCGGCTTCATTCCAGCCTAGATGTCATGCTCTGCACAGCCTCCATATTCCATCTCAGCTGCATTGCCTTTGACCGCTACTACGCTGTCTGCAACCCACTAGTTTACTCCTTAAAGATGCCCCACAATCGGGTAGCTCTCCTTATTGTTGTATGTTGGGCTGTTCCCATGCTCATTTCCTTTGGCCCCATAATGCTAGATCTCCATGTTGCTAGAGTGGACAGCCTGCTCCCTAAAGATGTATGCGTGTTCTTGGTCAATCGAATTTATGCTGTCATGGCGTCCTTGGTAGCCTTTTACTTGCCAATGGCTATCATGCTAGTAGCTTACTGGAAGATCTTCAAAGCTGCCAAACGGCAAGCCAGGCAGATCAGCGCCATGGAAAGTCAGATGGCTGCTGGAGTGGGGAAAGACTCAAGCAAGAAACAAAGACACCGAAACACCATGAAGAGGGAAAGAAAGGCAGCAAAAACTTTGGGTATCATCATGGGAGTTTTCCTAATCTTCTGGATGCCCTTCTTTACAGTCAACATTGTGGACCCTTTTATTGAATACAGCACGGACACGGTTGTGTGGGATATATTTTTGTGGCTAGGTTATATTAACTCCTCTCTAAATCCCTTCCTGTATGGTTTCTTCAACCGTTCTTTCCGTAGGGCATTCCTCATGTTCATGGGCTGCAGGGTATGCCTGCCCGGATCATCCCCTGGGATGGAGCTATCGCACACAAGGAAAGAGGCAAATGAGTGTGCAGATCAAACATAAAATAAAGACAGTGTCTGTATATTAGATTATAAGATTGTGTCTGTATATTTTGTGTAGGCATACAAAGATTAGTAAATACTAAAAGTCACATTTTTGTAGATCAATTAACAGAGTGCTCAAACCACAAATGTTTGTCTACAGGATGGAAAAATCTCTTTGAATTGAGAGAATTATAATCATACTATAAGAAATATTAGCGGGGTGGGACTGACACTAACCATGCCCTCAACCATGCTGTATGAAATCTCCTCCTTTCTTTCCATGTAAAAGTAGCGAGCTCTGTAGCACAAACATTTTGATTGGAAAAAGAATCTGATTTGACTCTGCCATAAAGACTTTTACTAATATTAGCACTTTTAAGTAGAGTAGCTTCGGATTATATCCATGTGTTGCTCTGTCTTTAGAAGAACAGTCCCCATATGTAGGAATTGTGTCAGTGATAATAAATGAAAATTCAACCAGTGGTCATGAACTGCAGGAATAATTTGGCCACAGTTTCCTTGAAAAATAGAATTATTATTTTTTGTTATTGATTGTTCTTTTAATACATGTCTCAGTGTCATTTTAAAAAGTATCACATCATTTGGAAATCTATCAAGAGGATCAAAAACCATCGAAGTCAAGTTTAACTAGACTAGAGTGATATGTCCTCAGATGACTGCAGGCCAATGAAACCATCCGGATCCTGAAACCTACAGATAAGAGCGAAGGTTCACGTGTTTGAATTTGGGTGTGTAAAATGTCAAATAAAATGTAAGACAAAGCACACATTTGGCCATGCCTTTCATTCTATCCATACTGGCAATCTGTATAATTTTACTTTCAGGTTTTCAAGGTACGCTAGTTATGCAATCACTGCCTCAGACTGCATTTTGCAAGTGAAGGAGGAGCGATGGAGGAGTAGTGAGTGCAGTTGCTGAGCAGGCTACAGCTTTGAGCTGGGCTGAGGAGCAAACTTTAAAAACTGTGAATGAACATAACAGCTTATTTCTTTAAAATCCAAGACGAGTCCCAATTTATACTTTATCAAATGAACATAAAAATTTACTTCATTAACCAAGATGAATGAATTACCAATCATTATCAAAAATTTCACACTCAACAACATTTAAATACAATACAATACCCCCTTTAAACTGCATCTGTATTGATAATTCAAGCATTTTGTACTTCTGACAAATCCCAGCTGCTAATGTAAGTTAGCTGTTGGTAAGCTGCTGATAGGAGCTGCAATGCATGCTTGAAAAATATGCAGTGAAGCAGCTTGTGTGATTCTGTGTTTATATAGACTTTTGCAGTTTGAAGACATCTCAGGCACTAATAAACAGATGAGCAACCCGAAATTTAAATATGATTACTTGACCACCTTCAATGTGGTCCTGTCAGGTTTAGCTGATCTAAATCCATCTAAATGCGGTTCCTGCGATGGAAATAAAGTGATATTACATATCTCAGTGACATATCTCTCAGGACTGAAAAAGGACACCATTTATTTCCTATTTTATTTACTTCTGTTGTACAATATTTGTATCACTTAAATCCTTGAATAAAGATTTGAAAGACCAAAATTAATATTATTTAGTCAAAATCAATATCTAGGAGTCCAAAACGTTCTGAAAACCTGAATAGATGTCTATGAAATTACTGTTAAAATCTTTTGTGTGTCGGCCCTGTGATTGACTAGTGACCAGTCCAGGATGTACCCTGCCTCTTGCCTACTGTCAGCTGCATTGGCTCCAGCCTCCCTGAACATCTAAGGATAGATGGTATAGATAATGAATGGATGAATATTGAACAATAATTTACACCACCAACATAAATAGTTAGTATGAACTTATTGCTTTTGTATTTCAATTCCATTTTTGGGTTGCTCAACTGAAAATTACTGAGTTACACAAGTTTCACTTTCCCCTACCAAGCCAGCTCCTATTATTGTGATTGACGTTATAAAGCAGTGGTCAGTGAGTAATCATACAGCAGGATTACTTTTCTAAGCGTGTTTGCAAGATGAAATCTTTGGGCATAAACAGTAATATAAAAGGAGGTTGTGTTTTGATTGTTCTTATGAAAAAAATTGCTGTCTAAGATGGGACAGACTGAAGTTAGGAGTTGCATCACCCAGTTTAGTCACTCTAAAAAAAAGCACAAAGTAATATTAGACCTCAAGCTGTTGTGACAAAATCGCAGATGGTGGATAATTGAGTGCATGAGCATGTGTGTCAGTGAATGTATGCTCTCAGGGTGCTTTTATTTTATCACAACAACCTAATTTTTAAAGACATCATAGAAAATAAATTATTTATGTAAAAATGAACATCTAACATTTAGTTTGAATTTTGATAACTGAGACAAATCTTAAACGGAGTGTTGAAAAGTCTCTTGTGAAATGACTACAAATGGCATCTGAAATTATCACTGTAACTTAAATGCACATCATATGTGAAGTGATCATAGAAGCATGTATCAAATGCATCACGTTTCTAAATCTTTCACTTGGAACATGTTGCTCTTTTGATCTTTACTGAAAAGGCACTGAAACATTCTTACACACTGCAGCACGAGCACAGATTATGTTGTTGCGTTACGATACACAATGCTTCCTGCAAAGGCTTTAAATCTGTGTGTGAACATATTAAATTAAGATTTTATCTTGCACAAACTATGAATATATTAATATTCTGTTTTGGAATGTTTTTTCTCATTTTGTAGGTAGTTGTAGGCAATAAAATATTAAGCACAACTGATGCTTTTGGTATGTAAAATATGCATATTATATAAAAAATCATTTAAATTATGAATACAAATATAAAATTTTGAACATTATTTCTGGATATTTTAAAGACAACTTGGTCCAGGGTGAATCTGTTAAACAAATCAGGTAATGGCATGATTAATGTCATTACCTATAACATTAATCAATTCTCAAAATCTCATTTACAGTGTTATTTTGATTATTTCTTTATTTTTTGTGAGGGAAGAATGTGGACGTTTTTAGCTGTAATACTACTACACTAGAGTTGCACAAACACAAAGGCAGACTAATTTGAGGCGAGAATGCTAAAAAGGTTTATCTTAAAGGCAGCAAAACAAACCCCGGGATTTTTCAGACAGAGCTAATGGCTGCGTTTCTATGGTAACACACAATCACACCTGCTGACAACTGACAAAAAGCATGTCTCAATTTGTGGTTTAACATAGTTGTAAAGTGAGCAATGGGAGTGGAAAGAGAGAAAAAGAAAACTTCACTGCAATTCACTGAAAGCACATATCATTTTCTTCTGCTGCCTCACTCGTCTCGTAACTTGTAGCCCAATTCTACAAGGTACGGAGACACCCAGTTCCCAGAATGCATAGCAAATTAGTCTTACCCAAGATAGTCAAGGACCAGACAGCTTTGTGCAATATGATAAATGATGCAAATTTAGATGTCTGTCTGTCTGTTTATTAATTCTAAGCCACAGTCAAAGTCTATCTTTGTGAATGTGGCACCAGTGCGATCAGTACACAAGTAGGAGTCAGGGCAGTGGCTGTCTATTTGGCAAGGTCTTTTGCTTTATGAAACTGCAAACTGTCAAAGTGTAATCAACACATTGCAATAGGAACCAGTGTCTTTATCTCTTGAGATAGGAAATATTTTTGATGGAGTTATTTTGTTGTTTCAAGCCTGTTGTCTTTTTAAGGGACAGAAGGGCGAGTAAGATTGAATGGAAAACTGTGTCAAAGGGAATTTGTTCAAGACCACAACAAAGAGCATTTGAACCATGACAACAAGCTATGCTTTATGTTTTTTTCATATGTATCACTACCTGTGATTTTGAGAGTACATGTATTTGCAAAAATTAGTGCTTTCACTTCTGTCCCGATACCTAATGTTAGCAGTTTGTTTTGGTCCACTCAGTGTTTCTGTCCTTGAGTGTCTAGAGTTAAGAACTGTTTTCATCCTCCTTTCATCTTGTTCTTCTCTTCATTTTTATTACCAGCTGCGAAAGCTTGGCTATTATTGTTTTCACCTTGTGAGTCGGTGTACGTGTGTGTCATTATGGCAAGATGTGGTCCTGGAGACACCTGTTGTTGTGGGAATTACCACAGAAGCATCTGTTGTACTTTGCAAGGTGTGTATTTGTCTGTCTCTGAACACATTTTGTCAATGAGATAATGTCACAACCGTGCAAGATGCTGTCCTGAAACACCCCTGGCCCACATTCATTATAAGTCACAGATTACTGTATCCCAGGTTCAATCAGCCATTCCCATCCACTGATCCAGCGTGATGTAGATAACGTTCAACCTTTATCATAACAACTAACAATTGCAACTAACACAATACATCTTACATAGTCTACTAGTAGTATTTTGTGCATCCATCAACAATGACCTTTATATCCTGCAAAAATAGAAGGCACATTAAATCTTTATTTCGGTGCCCCTATTCATGCCTGTCATCTGTTTGTCACTCTCTTTGATTTCCTAAAATCTGTATTTGTATGTTTTTGTGAGTAAGCAGATCCTAACTAATCTGTACATGTTACTTAACATATCCAAATATTGATTGATCACCATGAATTTTACTGGTATTTTGTCTGATAACAAATCATTTTACTTCCCAAAAGCACAAAATATTTAAAGGTGAAAAGGTGCAGGAGATAAAACAGCCAAAACAATAGTGACATCTGCTGGATTGGGTAGATTATTTAATCATGAATCAAATTACAGTGGTGCCTTCCTGTAATTAAACTGACTCACTGCTTAAACTTGTCTTTTTTTCTCTTTTCATCTAACACAAACAAAACAAACATAACATCAGGAAACACAAAAAAGCATGTTCATTTCACATTAGCACTCACTCAGCAATGCAATACCGTTAGGCAGGCAAAGTAGACACGTAGGTTTTTATTCAAACAAGTGTACATATCAATGCCAAGTTGGCTTGTAAATCCAATAGAATAAATCCTTTGCAGTATCTTCATTCTTAGCTGTCCTCTTATCTTTACGATGCCTTGTCAAATGGAAAATTAAGTAGTATAATTCATTTCGTCATAATACATTTGATTAAATCCAGACATTCTGGCAACAATAAAAATTGCACTTATGACTTCACTTTGCTCTGTTTGAAGTTCAAAATATTTGTTTCAGTCCAGTACAATTGTATGTGTTTTTTTTTTTTTTCAAACACAGCAGTCACTGTTCATTAGGAGTCATCACACAGTGTCAGCTAGCTAAAGACATGGTGACTGCCTGAAATAAAGTTGAAAGAAAAAAGTGTAACAGCTAAACTGAGCCTCATGTTAAAAAGTGAGCACATCTTTCAACTGTGGGCTGTCAATGCACAGTGCTTCCAAGTGACAGCAGTCAAATTAAGTCCAAGGAGTTGGCTGCTTTTGTCTTCACTTCGCTTTACAGAGCTCTCGAGGAATTTCATCTAAATAAACATGATGGGTATGCAGCACTGAGATAAAGTTGTAGTCATGTTTGTGCTGGGATCAAGCCATCCACAGCTTTAATCAAACTTTGATTCTCAGATGTTTTGTGAACACAAAATTATGCCCATATCACAGTAACTTTCTTGCATGTTGGTCCAATATGACCCTTTGAAAATAAATAAAAGATTCTCTGGTGGCCCTCTAAATGTCAGTCTCTTTCAGGCCATAGCAGTCTGCCAGATCATAGAACTGATAACCGCTCTGCTCACAGGAGTTGTAAATCCCCCTAGAGACTGTGTCTACTATATCAATCCGACCCACTGCTGGTGTGGTACTTTTTCCTGTCCCTCCCTTGATTTTATTTGACAGATTGTTCACTTTTTCTTTGAGCTGAAAGGAGGACTTTTGCAGTGGTGGGAGCAGACTCCATCTCTTGAAACCTAGCGTACGCCCTTTCCCCTTGTGTAAAAAAGAGCTGCCACAGGATTCATGCGCAGCATAGCCAGGCTTATAGTCTCCCCTCTGATCCCTTGTCATTCCCTTGACAGCTGTTCGCCACCTCTGGTCATAGAAGCGACGCAGGACCCTCTGTCTTTGGTGACACTGGCACCTGAGGAGTCGGGTGAAAGCCCGCTGGAACTCTTTGCTGGAGCAGGGGTAGATCATGGGGTTGATGCAGCTGTTGAAGTAGCCCAGCCAAAAGACCACCTTGAACACAGTCTCTGATGGCTTCAGTGCTGGAAAGAAGGAACCTAGAAGCAGAAGGAGCCATCAGAAAGGTTTGTGAGTAAACTTAGAGTATATGCACAGTGTAGTATATTGTTAAGAATCCTAAAACATTTGCATCAAAATAAAGAACAGTCAAAGCAGAATGTAGTTACAGTAAGGTCATTTCTATTCTCAACTATCAATAAATCAATCAATCTTTATTTATACAGCGGCAATTCACAACAGCATTATCTCAAGACGCTTTACATAAAGAGCAGGTCTAGACCTAACTCTTTAAGAGAGAGACCCAACGATTCAGGAATTCAAAATTATGGATTCAAGAATCCCCACATGAGCAAGCATCAGATATTATATTATTATGTACTAATTATCAGATCCAGATTTTTGGCATTGGGATGCTGCATTGTGTGCTATTTTGTGGAAATAGTTTATATTATAGTTTATATGGAAATATTTAGTATAAATAGTTTGAATATAAGTAATTCATTGGAATTATTCAAACTTAATGAATACATTTTGAATTTTGCCATAAATAAGTCACTTTTGAAATGTTTGTATTTTCTAAGAAAATATATAAAAGTGATCCTGAATCTGCTCCTCTGCTGTTTGACTCATACGTCCAAACAGTTCCTGAAGTGTATGTATGTTGTGTCATGTTATTGTGCAACGCATATAAATTTTTCATCCCTCTGACAGAGCATTCTGTATCACAGCATTACTTTTGGAATGATTTATTCTGCAGCAGTCTCGTTGTGTTTATGAGCAGGAGCAGAGGGGGTTCTGACATTTTGTGGACTTTTATTAATGGGACACATTCCGCTTCCGAAAAAACAAACACCAATACACAAAACTCTTCCAATGACACATTTGTTTGAGTAGAATATGTGATGTTTTCTTCTTCTTTAAATTATTTCTTGGGTGATTTTAGTTGATGTCTTATACTAAACCAGACTGCTAACAAGATAAAATGAATTTAAATCTTTTTTGTGGTGTATGCTTTCTCTCAAAGGATAAGGTAGTATACACACTTTAGTCATGTAAGGCTTTAACCCTGCTTTAGTCAGCACAGACTCAGTGTAGTAGTACTTAACTCTTTCGGAAATTCTTGTTCATTGCTTTGGATTGTGGATTATACAAACCCTGTTTTTCTCTTTAGTGTTGGTATAATGGAAAATCTGGCCATTGAAACTTTAAACATTAACAGCTGAAACTTTTTTCCTAGGACATCGACTGCCTAAAGGCATTTAAAAAATTGAAAACAACATTGACTAAGGCCTTTCAGCATTCTTCCATATAATATTACAAAATGGTAATTTACCATGAAATAGAACATAAAAGTTTCTTGCATTAAAAGGTCAGTTACAGCTTAATATCAACCCAAACCCTCGCTGCTTTGTTCATTTTCATTATACTTGCTATGACATGCTGTTTTTCATAGGATGTTGCCTTTTCCTACTGCTTTCTAGTTGTTCTTGTCTCCCCAGGCTCATATTTAACAGTGTTGACCCTGGACACAGAGGCAACATATCAGAGTGCTAATGTCAGGTCTCCACTCCCTGGGCCCAGAAGTCCATTTTCGTTTTTATCCTGAAATATATGAAATGGCTTGTATGTGATTTTCAAAGTAATGGGTTCATGCTGTTTTGACATCAGCTACCAGCAACATACTGTGCACTTGCTAACAAATGCAAACGGGAGGCTTGTTGCATTTACTCAGAGACAAAACCTGAATAATAAAACAAGAGTTTTTACTCTTACTTTTTAAAAACTTTTTCAGCAGCATGTATATTATTTTGTGTGTAGTATCTGCCTCCTGGCTCTTATACTTGCCTTCATTTCTATCAAAAGAATCATCCGTAAACCTGTTCTGACTCAATACGGTTGAAGATTAAGGTGAATAAAATGATTAAAGGAAGTGTTCTCTATCGATTCTCCTCACTGAAATGACACCACCGTAAAGACAGACAGAAGGTGATTCACCACTATGACGCACGACACCATGACAACAGGTAATATCTTTTTCAGGGCTTTTTTGTTTCATTGCTTTTAAGATTACAGTCTCTTTTAAGTCTGATGCATGCAGGATGATTGCAGTTTTACCGAGGATGTGATTTTTTTTTTTAAAGTTCACATTGTCGCATATCCTACAGTAATACAAATCATAAAGCCAAGCAACAAATGACTGCTTTGAATACACATTGAAGCTTATCAAGGAGTCAGCGACTCATCTAATTTCTCATACAAATGTTGTGACGGCTCTTTCATGTAGACAGAATCCTGATCAGTCTATCAGTTACAGAGCTTAGGGAATTATCTCCTTGACATTTAATGTTCTGTGATGTTCTGTGGTGCCAGGCTTTTTATAATACGCCCTTAACATATGGCCACCAAGGACCAAGCAATAGTTCAGTAGATACTTTCATAACCACTGGCATTTATAGCAAGCCATGTTGGCTGAGGCTAAATAATGTTTTAAAACAGTGGGCACTGTAGTTTTTAGAAAAAAATTGTCAAACAGGCAGCATTCACAGAACAGTGTTGTTCATGGCAGTGGCTGTAGCTCAGGGGTACAGCGGGTCGTCCACCAATCAGAAAATCGGGGATTTGATCCCTGGTTCCTCACACATGTCAAAATGCCTTTGGGCAAAACCCTGAATATGTGTGAAAGAAAAGCCCAACTGTTCAAAAAGACTAGAAATGTGCTATACAAGTAAAGATCATTTACCATGTCACAAAGTGTGACTCACTGACTGTCTTTTTTTTTAATAGCTTTTGGACGATAATGGAAGAATCTGGACAGACAAATGAGAAATATCAGGTTTAAAACAGGCCACAGAACTAACTAGCCATTTCAATTTTTTGGTGGTTTTGGTCTTGTTGAGGATAAGAATAAACAACCACAATACAAACTCAAATGTAAATTGTATGGATGGAAGACCACATGAAAATCAAATAGTTTCAGTTGCAATAACATTAGAATTGATTTCTGTTATTAATCTCAGTACATACATCTCTAATTATACATTTAGTGCAAAACAATGTCATCGCCATCAGGACAAGTGTATTGTTCCAATATTCTAAGTATGAAATGCACACTGAACCTTTTAGCAAGTGTAAAAACACTGTATAAAGTAGTAATTGGAAGCTTGAAACATGAATGACTGTGTGCCTTTATACTGGTTGAATTTATGTCGGCAACAAATAAAGGAAAAAAAGCTGCTGTTGTAATTCACACTAAAAAGCTTTATACATCCTATGCAATACGGTTATATTCTGTGTATCCTGTCTGTCACTGGGAGACAGCCAGCATGCAACACCAAGTAATTCTGAAGGATCTTTCACCTTATTCCACCATTTTCTGGCTATAAAGAACTAGTATTCATGCGCCTGGCGCATTAATATAAGTGAATGGAGCTAGGGCACTCTCGCTGGAGTTTGAGATGAGTCAGACTACTCTACATTTGCATCATCACAGAGAGAGTGTCTGATTGGCACAAGAGGTACTAAAAGTACGTGTCTGCCTCTCAGCAAAAGGTTGCTCATTAATGATGTCTACGACATCACCAGCATCAATCTGTCTGACAGACTAAGTATAGGAAAGCAGGGCAAGGAACTGTGGGCTGTGACTGCTCCACACTCAAATCCCATTCGGATGAATTCATAAAAACAACAATGTAACGCTTTACTGATCCTTTGACTTTACACCCTCCTCTGGAGGAGGTTAAAGTTTGTCAAATTGCAGAACAGCATGTCTCAAGGATTCTGCAGGGCAGATGGTTTCCAGCAAAGAACTTAAACTCCTAAAAGTTATGAGTTTTATTAGGCTCTAACAATCACGTTACATCCATTAAGATACTTGATGGTCTGACTTTTGATAATGCAAATTAGAGTTACCTACCATCTACCAGAATTATATATTCACAAAAATAACTTAAGATATCCACAGACCTATTTCTCTAGGTAATTATTCCTTTTGGCAGAGCTACCTTTTGTTTTCTACTGTGAATACCAATTTTTAGCAGAGTGCCACACTGAGAATCATGGACTCCTTCAGACTTGAGATCCTGGATGACATTTCCCTTGAGCAGGCTGTATAATATGATCACAAAGGCATCATATGATAATGTTTCAGACTGGCCTAAATATGTACAAACAAGAGCAAATACGTGTATTTTGGTGATATCATGTTATATGGAATGTCCAGTCATGTGGTGGTGTATTGATTTTAACAGTAAACTTGCCCTTTTCACTCCCATTGAGTGGGTAAAGTGATTAGCAGCCCCCATTTCAATTCTTGCACCCTCCCTCTCCCTGTAGGCTTGGCTCTAATAAGTCGATGCAATACATTTGGAGTAAGAATGAGAGTGCTGTGAGTGAGTGCTATACCTGATAACACACTAGCCATTTGTTCATAATGGCTTTCGCAATCAATTATAGGGAAAATATGCAAATTTAAATTTCATGAGGCTAAGATTAGAGTGTGTGTGTCTGTAAGTGCAGTTCTGCATGCATGTTGCCTTCCTCGGTTTGATTTCCATACAGCCATAACGACTTACACTGGTCATCCTCACTGAGTCTCATCCTAACTCCTACAACATCCTCACCTTTCGATACTGTGGTCAGTTTCGGAGATTTGCTCAACATTATCTCCAACGTCTTTGTTCTTCATTGCAAATATTTTAGTATCTTCAAGACTTTGAGGTAGAATTTAATGTCACAATTTAGCTGCGACCTTTCCCTTTTAAAGAATATAGATCATGAGGCACGATCCCCAGCAAATGTCTTTGTATCATTGTTTAATGTAAAGCTCTTGTTAGAATAGGTGGCCCACTGGAATTTGTACTTGGAATGAGCAGCTGTGCTTCTTGCAAGATGCTGTGAGTATTTAGTTTTAGGGTGCTCATTACCGAAGAATGTCAGTCTATTATGACCGCTCTTTTAAAAATGTGATATTAACCATGTGAAAAAACAGACTGCCAGAAAAATTACAGGCATGAAAACAAACCACATTAATGGTCACATTGCAGATTTGACCTTTCCTGGCCAAAACATTTGTTTTTATAACAGTCTAACAATCTTAGTTTTGATCAACTCCTGGCATAGTTCTTAAAACAAACAACCAATGAAATCCAGCTTTTGTTACTGTCTGTTTCCTGTCTAAATCTTTGCAGGTTTTTGTCGTTTATGTTGTAAGTTTCCTCAAACTGTAGTTTAATGCTGTGATGCTGGCCTGCCGTTGCTTTGCTCATGAAATCTACGCAGTTCTCTGTAGGAACTGCAGGCTAAGAAGTTAAATAATTCCTGGTGACGCAAATGCATTAATTACTCACATTACTAATTATATCACCATAAATAAATTATTCAGACAAAAACTCACATCTTTTATATCTGCCGACGTGTTGAATCATAAATTCTAGTACACGTAGTCTACTTGCTGGCATTTAATGTGTTAGAATAGCGATTATTAAATTATAAGTTTCCTGTGCGCCAAATGTTGAGGAAAGAGCTTTTTGAGAGTGCAATAGACTCACTGGGGCACATTTTGTACTGGGTGGCAGGACAGAAATACGAAGTTACAACACATACCCATCGGCAGAAAGAAGAAAAAAGGCAGCCAACACAAGATGAACATCCCCACAACGATGGCGAGGGTTTTAGCAGCCTTTTTCTCCTTGGAGAACTTCATCAGCCGCACAGAGAGCGAACTCCGAAACGGATGGTTTTTGCTGCTCTTGGAGCTGGCCGAGCGCGCGTCCTCCAGCACGCTGCGACAGTGTATCCGGAGGACCACTTCCATAGACTTGTTTCTCTCTCGTTTGACGCCCGCTTCTAGGCTCTTAGTAGTCCTGCGGGCCACCACATAAACCCTAAAGTACATGATGAGAATGACCATGAGCGGGAGGTAGAAAGAGAAGAGGGATGAGAAGAGCGCGTAGCCGGGCTCCTCTGTGATGCTGCAGATGCTGTCGTCCACTGGCGGCGGCTCCTTCCATCCCAGGAGCGGTCCGACGGAGATGACCGTGGATGAAACCCAAACTAGGACTAAAATAGCTACTGCCTTCCTCTCTGTCATGATGCTTGGGTATTTCAGACAGTATTTCACCCCTATGTACCGGTCGATGGAGATGATGCAGAGGCTGAGGATGGATGCGGTGCAGCAGAGCACATCCACCGCTGCCCAGATGTTACAGAAAACCCGGCCAAACACCCAGCATCCCAGAACCTCCAGAGATGCAGAGAAAGGCAGCACAATAATGCTCAGCAGAAGGTCTGCCATGGCTAAGTTGACGATAAAGAAGTTTGTGACCGTCTGCAAGTGTTTATTGCATACCACAGACAGGATGACCAAAATGTTCCCAACAATCGCCACCAAAATAAAAATGGAGAGAAAGATCCCAACCCCGACAACCTGTGAGTCCATTGTGAAGTTCGCGCATCTCGTGATGCTATCATTTAGAGAGATTTGGTCCAGAAGAGATCCATTGAAAGCTTCGGAGAAATAGATCCCATGGTTGCTTTCGTTCCTCAAGTCTGTCATTTTGAAACGCCATAAAGAGAACTTTAGAGTTACTTTTCTTCGGGGGGCACTGTGTCGCTCATTGTGCTCAGTCTCTCTTTCCAGCAGGGGAATCAAGCGCGCATCCTCCCAGTCAAAATCTGCCACAGTTCACAGCGAAGGATGTCAACATAAAAGAAAAAGAAAACTAAAAAGTCCATAGAACTACAGGCAAATACGTGCATGATTAGGAAACTCTTGCAGTTTTCTCAGTCCAAAAAAAAAAAACAATTGAGGTTTTGATTCTGGAGGAAGTCAAAGTGTCTTTTAAATAGAGAACACGAATAATAATAATAATAATAATTTGAAAAATACATTTCGCCTCATTCCCACGCTTTTCTTCCATGCGGTAGTTTTCCACTGGTGGCATCCTTTGTAAGTGATCACAGAGTCAGAGCTGGCACAGCAGGTCTGAACCTACAGCTCCACCCACACGTCACATATTTACTGCTGCGTTCACTGTCTCCACAAGAGAGCGTCACTTTCAATTCGGTCACGAACTCTTCATGACACACTGGTGCCACTTTTTATGTTTTCATCTTTCACTGACAGGTATTAAATATCTTATTTTTGTATCAATGATGATGTCTTATAGTCTTATTGTGCCCTCATGGAAGCATAAAGTAAAGCAACCTATCTTCCAAACTGCATCAATCAGATTATCTAGCAGTGATGTTCGGTGAGGTTTGTGGTTGGGGAGGCACTGACTTTCAAAGTCAGATTTACAAACATATATTCTAATAAAATAGCATAAATTCACAATTCAGTGGAAGAATTTTAAATTTATAGCAGCTTTTTACCCTTTTTTTATGAATAAAGGAAAAAAGACTCACAGAATCAGTCACAGAATCCAGTTTTGGTCCAGACATTGCTAAGGAAAGCAAAAAGGTGTTTTTTTGTAGCACAGCCACAAAGCCGATGTGTTTCTGTTCTACCACTCCGTTTGAAAAGAGCGCGTTCCTCCCGCTGTTTGAAGCAGACCTCGTAGGTCCGGTGTCAGTCTCTCAGTTTTTATTAATTCTTGCTTTGCTTGAAAGTCCAGTTTTGAAAATTTCCTTAGCTTTGAAATCAAATCCTCCATTTCCAGATAGCGAAAAAAACATTGTTGTTTTAACTTTAGCAAGAGTAACTCGCTATTAAATTATTGACTTCCAGGCTCACTATCGCCCCCCTCTGTGAGGCAGAGGTACTGGCTGCATCACAACAAATTTTTGCTTGTGGAGTTTTGTCTGATCAACAAGACTTAAATATTACACACATGAGTGAAATACATTACCGAACACTGTGGCAATTAAGACGTATAACCAAAGTGTCTTCAAGCAGGATATTGGAAACATATAGAGAAATGGCAACAAGCACACGCCAAGTGCACGCGCTCAATCCACCTTGTGAGGGATTGAGCCAGGTGGGGGGAGGCACGGCTCCGCGCTGCCTCTCCTTTCGTCTCGGCGCTGTATGTGAACAGGAAATTCAGCGATTTTGACTATAAAAATGATCAAAACTTGTGGGAACCACACCGAAAATGCATTAAAGCATAGGCCAGAGGAAAAATATTAAGAACTATTGTATTTTATTATTTTATTTCTTTTTTCTTCTCATGATAGTAGGTGAGGCAGACTGCACGTCCCTGTTATTTAGGCAGCCAACAGGCACCAACAAGCCAGCTCTGACCACTCAAGAGTGAAAAACTTAAGTTCCTTCAGGCAAAGCTGTGAAGTCTCCCAGCGACACTGCAGCTGCCATCCTCAGGCCTTGTGTGCATAGTTTAAGTAGAAGTACAGGCCTGCACAAACCACCAGGGAGCCTGGAGGAGAGGAGAGGTCAAGAGGCAGAGTCACGGAGTGGACAAACAATCCCTGCATGGGAAAGCATCAGCCCAGGATGCGAAATCAACGCTTTGTCTGTAAAAACACAGTGTGTCCCGAGATGCAGCTCCAGCTCTTTACAGTAAACAACAGGAAATTATATCTTTGTAGTCTAACAGGTCAACTACAAATCTAAGCACATGTACCACAAACATTCATACATCCTGTTATTTCCATCTACCTCATGCATACAAAGTAACCTGCACATAATCATCCTGTATTTATTCCAACATCAACATATTGTCTTCACAATTCACAATTTTTCATAGTTGTTTTTCTATATATACTTTTTATATGTGCATATTTACAGCTGTACATAGTGATTAAAAATGTATGTTTTCTTTGTCCAGCTTGTTGCCCTTGCTTTGCTGTATGTCTATATGCCAAGCACTAAAAAACTCCACTAAGGTCCAGGATTACACCTGAGAGTAACTCACAAAGGTTAAAGAATATCTCAATATGTCTCATCTCTCACCTCTACAGTCTTATTAGGTTTAATGCTTAAATGAAGTATGATGTGTGTCCAAGAAGTCCAAAAATTACTGTGCCTTGACTCACAAGGCTCTAATGCTGCTTAGGAAACAAAATTGCTGACTGGATGAAAATGGGCATGATTTTGCAATTCTTAGATGCTGAAAATTAGTGCAGCATAAAATCTAAAATTTGGCTTGAGAATGTGAATATTGGACTATTCCTCCAGATAATTCCATTTTGTCTGACAATGTCAATGTTTAAAATTCTCATTTTCTGAAATATCTGAGTCTGGCAATAATGGTTAATTCGAGTGAGAGATCAACATTATGGCACAACTGAATTATGAACTATGGTGCATGAGAGCCAGAAATAATGGTGCATGACCACCCACCAACTTCCTACCAACTTGCATTGTTACTGAAGTTAGCCACTGGATGTAAATCAAGAGGTTCAGTTTTGTCCGACATGGACGTAACTCCTGGAGATACTGGGCTGGTCAGACATGGCCACCTTTTGTCCGTACTTGGTCAGCATTACACAGAGCTGTTTACTGGGATTAATGGTCACTAGAGTACAGTTTCTATTTAATATGGTAACATGCTAACATTCAACAATTTTTGCCCTCATATGATCTCATGAACTGATGTGTGGAAAGTGTCAAACCTGGTGGTATTACAAGAGTCAGACGGTCACGAATATTATTTGGATTTACTCTTTGGGGACTGTTATATATACTGTTATGTATATCCAATAATTATGTACTATCATTTCATTCTAGATCAACAGGACAAAGAGGGGACGGACTGTAAATTAAACCAACCACTGCGCTGCTTTGACTAAAAGCACACAAGATATATTAGCACAGCAAGTCTAATATGGAGTCAGTGCTGTGGCTGTGGGTAGCAGTGCTTCTGTTTCTGGTCACGGTGAGTCTGCTCAGCTGTCAGAACTCATCCTCATTATTGGATTTATAAAAAAAGCTACAACCTCGTCCAACCCACCTGCTCCTCCTTATGAGAGGGCTAAATCTGCAGTCAGGCGGAGCCAACTTTAGGCCTCGCCATACGGGAGAGAATTTTTGAAGGTGCAGAGCATGACCCTGTTTTCAACAACGATATTTCAGATATATGGGATGAAACGTGGTTAAAGGTCACTAATGGTAATGTTCTTTATTAGAGCATTAGAGCAGATTTGATTTAACACTTCAGTGCCGATCAGTTATTTTCTGAATTTATTATTTCAGCTAGTTGAAATGAAACAACAAACTTAAAACTTTCAATACAGATTTTTTTTTTCAGCCTCTTGGGGGAGGCAGAAACCAGATGTGACCACAACACTGACATATTGTTAGCTGCAGATGATGAAATTAAAGACAAATTTGCTATTCTAAACCTGAATGTTTTCACATTATCATTTCATACCCTGTTATTATTAAAATATCAACTATGGCCACTTTAAATACTGATTATCAGCTTTAAGGGCGTTTGAGGGTGATTATATCCATATTGGGTTATTTGTGTAGGACCAGTCGTCCCCTTTATATATAATCTGGTTTTAGAACAGTGCACCTTGACATTAATCCTAAACACACAGCATAAAACAACCAAATCACTTGACAATCCAACTGAGTATGTGTTTCATTTGTTTAAGGCCAAACGAAAGATAAAAAGCCTCCAAATCAAAGATGTGCTCTTTACTTTGTCTTACACATTGTGGTCCTCTTAAATTGGGGGAACACATGGAAAAAGTCCTACAGTGTTTATCTGATGTTGATGTTTAGCCCTCAAATTATACATTTAGGTCAGCACTTTAACCCCAAAGCCATTGATTGTTCCACTAAAACTACTTAGTGCACCCAGGAGATCTTCGACCTGATCGTTTTGTGCAGCCCTTCAGCCTAGCTGAGTGCATGTGATTGACATTGTTAAAATGCTCATGAAACACACCTTGTATTCATCGTTACCAGTGGGTGAGTGCTATAGCAACACAAGGCTTACCTAACCTGGATAAATGAGGTCCCATTTGATTAAGTATTTTCATGATTTGCCCTGTGTGTTATTTAGGTTATCTCAATCAATCAATCAATCAATCTTAATTTATATTGCGCCAATTCATAACAGCGTTATTTCAAGACACTCTCCAGAAAGAGCAGGTCTTGACCAAACTCTTAAATTAAAGAGAGAGACCCAACGATTCAGGAGTTCAAAATTAAGGATTCAAGAATGCCGACATGAGCAAGCATCAGATATTATATTCAAGTTCTCATTCGCAGGTCATGAAACACTGACTGTGGTTAACATTCTGAGACTGAAAGTCACAGTTTCATTAGGTGTGGGCACCAATACTACATGGTTAGGTTTAGGAAAAGATGATGGTTTGGGTTACAGTTTGGGTTACAAAGCCTCCCCTTCAGCATATCAGTAAGTGGCTGATATTTCGTGTGATAATGTCCTGCAGTAGAAAAAACACCAAGAAAACAACAACAAGCTATTTCATCCTGAAGTCTTTTGTGAAAAGGTCTGTCATCAGTGTGTTAAGAGTAAGAGAAGGAGGGGCTTTCTGTTGCCTACTCACATTTTGAGTCCCATTTGTTATGGTGCTAACCCAGATATTTTCACATTTGCAGATCACACACACACACACCCACACACATACACACACACACATAAAACACATTTTTCCTCTCCCTCTCTCTCGTCAGACTCTCAATATGGTAATCAGCCCTAGACTTTGACTGTGTGCCATCTTATCAGTCCTCAGCAGAGCGCTGGGATTCAGTCGGCCACAAGTCATGTCGTACTTTGATATCACTTCATACATGATTGTTCAAAGGCTCGAATGTTTGAAAAGGTCAAATGGTCAGAAGTTTTCTCATTCATTCCTCTTGGTTTGCCACCTTTTGCATCACGTTAGACAATTGACTAGCATGTGTGTGACTTAAATGACACATAGAAACATAAAACATGCTCAATTTTTAGAATATTACTTACAGTGCATTTTAGTGTTGTTTGTGAAAATTCTGTGGGCATAGTAGTATGACATAATAAGGCACCTCTTAATTTGAATTTCAGCCACTTTGCCTCAAGGTCAAATTTGTATCCACGGTAAACTAGCAGCAGCATCGTGTACCTCTCAGCCTCTTTGCATCCAGAAGTGTTGATTTACGCGTTGTTACTGCGCCACAAAGAGCTCTTATCAGACAGGTAAAATTAGCTGCATTCCCTTTAACATCTATGGATGTCTATCAATGTATCTATGGATTCATTTATCACACTTTGCTAATGCTTAATTAATTCATTTACAAAAAGACACTTCCGATGGAAAGAATCAGAAGTGTCCTCTGGGATGCATTACATAATTACCACCTTCACCTATCATAAGAATCTTGTTCTCTCTGGCTGTGACACTGCAGGCATATATAGTTTTACTATTATATTTGCTGACTGTACCTTGCATATTTATTTCAATGATGAGTGCACAAGAGTATAGTCGAGTTTCTGTCTTCATTTTTAGGACAATTGTCAAATTGTAAAATTCTTTCCATCATGTACAATTTAGGATGCTTTCAATGATTTCATCAATTTATAAATACATCATTTTGACTTGTAGACAAGGTAGGTAAAGGATGAGAGAATTTTTTGTGACCTTAAGCTCTTAAATTACACACTTTGCAAACAATATTCAATAAGTAGTCAGTTATCATGCAGCTGTGGAATGCAAATCGTATTATGATTGTCAGTTTGAAAAGGCATGTTATGAGGTTACTGTGTTTGTCTAGGAGCGCTAGAGACCATGGCACTGGACCTGAGATAGACCAGAGTACCAGCATGCACACAGGGGAGAATCTGAATCACTTGGAATGATGTGCTTTAAGAATTAGCAATGAGCTACACTGTTTCACATATTCTCTGGAAAGTCAGATTGCAGATGTGATCATTCTCAAGCCAAATTTGGGGAGCTAAATATGTTACATTGAACCAGGACTAAAACATTTTAGGACGGATGCGAAATCAGGCAATTGCATATTACAGAAATAAAGCGGATTAAAACCCCAGCAATAAAGACAATCCCATAAAGGGAAGGAAACTATAAAGGAAGGAAACCTCTTTGTCTGTGTGTGTGTATGTGTGTGTGTGTGTGTGTGTGTGTGTGTGTGTGTTCTTGATTTTGTCGAGAGCTGTTTATTCAGTTGACTTCACACTGGACACTACACTTTGTCCGGATGTTTGGATGTGAAATGTTAAACATTTTCACAATATCTGAGTGATCTTCTCCTCTCTGATACGGCAGCCTCTCTACCTCAGATGCCCCAAAGCAAGGCAGAGGAGTTGCAATATGGAGAAGGGTCTTTATTTCATTTATTTTGCTTGTGAAGGATAAGAATTGGTCACAGATCATGCGAGTGGCTTAAGCTCGCTGGCTAGGAGGAGTCAGTGGAATTCTGGGGTTATGATGCTTTGCTGTAATGATGTTAGGGAAATAAAAGAAATGGCTTCTTCTACTGATTTCTGACAGGTAGACATTATTTCTTTCATAATATCATATGAAACCACTAGATTGTCCTTTTCCAGTTCCACTCCCATTGTATATATTTAGTAAACACAGTAGGACGTATCTTTTGCATAGTACATGCCTTAGAAAAACTATTGCTTTTCATAATGGTAGTATTTTGATAATCATTTTCCTAATATATAATATATTGATACATATAATATCATAAACTTCCAACAGTCAAAAAAAAAAATTGTAATACGGTGCTCATGAACAAACACATTCTAATTTACACACACCTAATTTCAGTTACGTTCACTTACAACAGTACATACGAAGAGCATCAACACCAAACAACACAAACTTATGTTTAGACTTTTGTCTATTATGTAATACCACCACATTTGAGTGTCCATAAAGTCAGCACCTGGAGGCACTTTGCTCCTCATTGATAGTCCAAGGTTGGATTGCAAGCTTCCTAGGATGCTTCCTCTGAGCTTGGCTTGATTAAAAGCAAGCTTAATTGTGGCACTTGGGGCAGCTGTGGCTCAGGTTAGTGGTTTATTCCGCTCCTGCTCTTATCCAAAATTTGAAATGCCCCTGACCAAGACACTGAATGTGAGAGCTAGTACATTAGAGGCTTTGTAAAATGATTTGGCCATGGACTGAAAAGCGCTATGTAAATGCAATATCATTTACAAGACTGATACAGGTTTCACAAAAATCATTCGTATTGACTATTTTACCACTGAGGGTGTAACAGGTGTGTCTGTGGTAGATCATAGATCATTACCATCTGCCACTATACACACACACATACAAACACCCAAACACACACTCTGCTATTACCAGAGGTATCTTCCCTCTGGAGAGCAGACTCTGGACAGTCAGAGATACACAGGTGGGGCACCATCTGTTTACTGCACCAGCCATGTAACATAAATCTACCGGCCCAAACAACACGGAAAGAGGCAATGAAGCAAAATAATGAGGTAACAAAAGAGAACTGCAGCTCCCTTTTGTAACTGCCATGAACACTAAACACAGGGCCTTAGATTCTTGTAGTGTTTGCTTTAAGGAAGAAAAATTAGGGGAGAAACGGTGTTATCAGGCACTGCTTGGCATATAGTCATTTGAAATGTTGATTTATGCTCTCTTCTTAAAGTTGACTTTGTCATCTTGTTAACAGCGTGATGCACCAAAGGCAAAATTAGCTTTTTCTGAAAAATGTCCAATTGCACTATAGTTTGTAAAAAATGATAAAGTTTTCCTTAAAGACTATTCTGTACTGCTGCATGTCCATGTTTTTGAAGGCCAGAACATGTGCATGTGTATCTTAGTTGGAGCTTTTGATGTGTACCTTTGAGTGTTGTTATTTGAGTGAGAATGTGAGACTGAACTACTCCATTTCAAGATCAGGATAACACCAGGGGTGTCTGGGAGATTTGAAAATCAAACTACTTTCAAATTTCTTCAGAATAAGGTGATTCATGAGTTGAGAAGATAAAAAATAATAAAAAGAAAAGAAAAAGATTGGGAAACATCTTATTTCCCAAATGGCTATCCACTTGAAAATGTTGACGCAGGGAACAGAGTCAAAGGTAGCGCCATGTTTCTCTAGGCAAAATTACAGACGATAATGAAGGATGTGTAATGAAAGGACATGTCCATGCCCTTCGGCTGACAGGCATTACTAAAACAGTTCTCCTGGGTCCATAAGAATCAGTTCAAGTACTTATGTGTTTTCTGTTTGAGCGCACAAATATTTCAAATGTTATTATTCAGATAAATTCTCTCATTCTATTTTGCTCTTTTTCAATTTTGGGTTCTGTACAGACGAAACAATGAAAAGGAGGAGAAACACACAGGTCTGATATCTGATGAGGACAAAACACCAACATAAAGTCGCATCTGTTACAGGTGATTACAGAGTTATGAGAGGAAAATCACCAAAATGGAGCAGCTAGATTTCTGTCTTCTCAGATACCATATAACAAGATATGAGATCTTCCATCTAGATTAGAGTTCCCAGGCGAAACTGTCCTTGAGTTTTGATATTTGGAAACATGCAGTGAATCTGTATTCTCTGTGATTTACAGTTCAGGGAATGTGTGAGTGATTCAGTGTAGCCTGAAACTTATAACGTTATAAATAACTACAACTGCCCCTGTAAGGCATTTAGTGCACAAAGAATACTGTACAGTACATCCATTATAATGTTGCAAAACATTATCTCTGAAGAGATTTATTGAAGTAATACATTTAAATATTATCCTATAACCCATTTCTACAGATGTACTTCAAAACTATAAGTGCTTTGCTAAGAAATAGTCATTTGTTAAAAAACACATCACTGACATGACATCATTGTAACAGTTGATTAAATTATATGTGATGGAACAGTCCTGGGAAATTATGAATAGCTTTCATTAACAGCTACATAATAGAGTTTAATATAATAAACCATTAAAAGACTTACACTTTAATCCTCTTCAGTTGAATAAATGCTTACAGAATGTGTGAAATTACCACCCAGAATTAACAAGTGCGTGAACTAATGAATTAATCTGAATAGCAGCAGGATGAGCATACACAAATAGCAAATGTCCAGCAAATGTTTATTGCCAAAAATCTGCGTATTATCGTAGATTAGGGGGTGATAGTGAGAACAGCGTGCTTGAAAGTTTACAGAGATCCTTTGGAAGTGTAAAATACACTGAATCTAAAATTATATGTATTATGTGGCAATCAGGCACAAAGGGATTTAACCCTCCAGAGTCTTGGGGTAAAATGGCTGTTTTTTAATACTTTTCATTTTACCTTTGTGTTTCCCATTAAAACTGTTTAGCTTGCTTTCTTTGTGTTTGTGTCTTTGACACCGACGGGCGGTCCGAGACTCTGAAGAGTTAAAAGCACATTAACCACCTCCATGACCTGTACCAGTGATGTTCGGTGAGGTTTGTGGTTGGGGAGGCACTGACTTTCAAAGTCAGATTTACAAACATATATTCTAATAAAATAGCATAAATTCACAATTCAGTCGAAGACCCTTTTACCCTTTTTTTATGAATAAAGAAAAAAAAGAATCTCATCTCAAAATCTCACAGTTTTCTTTTACTTTAGCACTGTGGATGCTGATATTAAGTCTCCGTTGTTCATTCATAGCCAGATCAATCCGTGATGTTCCCAAAGTCTTTAAAGAAATCTGACTTTGGATGTGAGCAGTTGTTCGTTCATGTTTGCTGAGACTTCTCTGCAAGTTTTTCAAATCACAGAATCCAGTTTTGGTCCAGACATTGCTAAGGAAAGCAAAAAGGTGTTTTTTTGCAGCACAGCCACAAAGCCGATCTTTTCTGTTCTACCACTCTGTTTGAAAAGAGCGCGTTCCTCCCGCTGTTTGAAGCAGACCTCATAGGTCCGGCGTTGGTCTCTCAGTTTTTATTAATTCTTGCTTTGCTTGAAAGTCCAGTTTTGAAAATTTCCTTAGCTTTGAAATCAAATCCTCCATTTCCAGATAGCGAAAAAAACATTGTTGTTTTAACTTTAGCAAGAGTAACTCGCTATTAAATTATTGACTTCCAGGCTCACTATCGCCCCCCTCTGTGAGGCAGAGGTACTGGCTGCATCACAACAAGATTTTTGCTTGTGGAGTTTTGTCCGATCAACAAGACTTAAATATTACACACATGAGTGAAATACATTACCGAACACTATGGCAATTAAGACGTATAACCAAAGTGTCTTCAAGCAGGATATTGGAAACATACAGAGAAATGGCAACAAGCACACGCCAAGTGCACGCGCTCAATCCACCTTGTGAGGGATTGAGCCAGGTGGGGGGAGGCACGGCTCCGCACTGCCTCTCCTTTCGTCTCGGCGCTGTATGTGAACAGGAAATACAGGATTTCAGCGATTTTGACTATAAAAATGATCAAAACTTGTGGGAACCACACCGAAAATGCATTAAAGCATAGGCCAGAGGAAAAATATTAAGAACTATTGTATTTTATTATTTTATTTCTTTTTTCCTCTCATGATAGCAGATGAGGCTCTGACTCACCTGCCTCCCCTGACTGCACGTCCCTGACCTGCAGTCAGTGTTGCTGAAACTCCAACTTCTGACCATAAATGGGGTCATAACAGCGGACCATACCGGTCCTTTTTCACCTCATGCATTATCTTTGCCTCACATCTGCTGACAACCTCTGGAGAACATGATAAGGGGCAGGTATGAGCAGGTGAGGGTCAGATGAGTGGGGAACAGCAGGAAGACACGTGATGAATGGAAAGTTGGTAAATGAGAGAAGAGCATGGAAAATGTGAAGAGTGTGCAAAAACCAAACTAAGTAGAGGCTGAACCTGTGACACTGTTCGAGGCAATGGGACTGGGTGGTTCTGTTTTTAAAAAAATCACAGTCCCAGTTAAAAAAAAATCCACTTAATTTTTACAGAAATATTTTTGTTAATACTTACCTTAAAATAATTATCGATAATATAATTACTAATATTTTTATATGATGAAATATGTCAAACATTTTAATTAATAATACAGATGACTCCTGCAAGCAAATCACGTTGCGTGAATAGAGCTATAATGGGTTTCACAATGTTTACAGTATGGCACAGTAGTTAGAAATCACACTCTCAACTTCAGAACTCCAAAAACAAACAAACGTGTTTATCAGAACTTATTCTTATGTTTGTAACACAGTGGTAAAAGCTCTTGAAGGGGCCCCATACAGAGGAATTTCCCGTATAAACATGCAGACACAAACATACACACACAAATAAAGAAAGAGCAGAGAGTGAGTCACCATCAGTGTGAGACCGTATGATGATTCACTCAATGCAAAACTCAACAAAGCTAAAATGTGTTTTCAGGCAGTTTTTAAAAGAAAAGAGTCAGCCAATTAGTCTACAGTCTCTGCGCTGCTGAAAGAAAAAACCTTGTGATGACAAGCAGTCCTTGCAGTTAGGTGGATCTGAGTGGGCTAACAATCTTAAGATGGGTCAGAAGTTTTGAAAAAATAGCCGTAAGCAAGGACATGCAAATGTTTCAAAACAAACACAAGAGAGTTCTAAAATGAATTTTAGATGACCAACTTCACTTTATAAAGAGGCAGAATCACTCTAAGTCAGCTGGTCCGAGGGCAAAGTGCTGTCATTCTTTAATTTTACGTGATAAATATTCATTAAGCAGAAATGCTATTAAATAATGTTTAAGAGATTATTCATGGACAGCGGAAACTAACATATAGCAGTGTGTTGGAAATCTCTGCCCCTTTCACACACACACACACACACACACACACACACACATGCACACACAGATGAAGAAACACTGAAATGAAAAATACAAAGACATAAATTCACTGCAACTAAAACAAAACACTCAACACTTTACGTCCGAATGTTTGTTCTATTGGCCTCTGCCTGATGCTGTGTAAATATCACTTAATTACGAGCCACTGACTGAGTTTGCTGAAACAACTCTCCTGAGATCTGCTCTGTGTACTCTGAATGTCCTCCAAAAGACAGGGACCCTGCAGCGCCTTTCTCACGCCACATGTACTTCTTTAAGTGTGTGTGTGTGTGGACAGACAAAATCAACACTGATACACACTAAAATACTGTTAAACACAACTCACACACACACATATCCTCTTGGCCTGTATTCAACGTAAATTTCATTTGATTGCTCTCCATGGACCCACTTTTACTGTGCCAAATCTTTATTGTGTGTGTGTATATATGTGCATGTGTGTGTGTGAGTGTGTGCGTGTGAGAGTGAATAGTGCAATAGGAAATTCTCATCAAACATCATCACTTCTGTCTGATGATTTAATCACGTCTTCCATAATTAGAGTTCATGCTTGCTAACTAATTATAAACACTCATCTTGCCCGAAAGAAATTAACTCCATAAAGACCTTTTGCCTTGAAAATATCACAGTCAGATGACAGTGTTCGCTTAATATGAATGCAATATTATCCCACTTCTGGGAAAACTGCAGTTTTCATTTGTTCTATCATTACTCAAACTTAAACTTTGCTCACTCTTGCTTTGTCTACAGTAAATGATGGATGTGGAGTTTGTTACATTTGATTGCAGAAAACCAAGAAACCTTGGTTCACCTGTGCAGAGACGATCATTAATTCAAATGTCAGAATAGAAAAAAGAATGCTGTTAGAGAAATGTGTCAGGTCGCAGGTCATAGGTGGCTGCAGCATTGGCTCGACAAATGATATATTACTGTAATGGACACATTTTTGCATCAGCACTGACCTCTGTCAGAATGACTGTCATTAAGATAAACAAATAATAACAGATTATCCCCAATTCCACTTCCCTGGCAGGCAGGACAAGCAATTCTAGGTAGAAATCGATTACTCTGCCTTCTATTTTTAAGATTCATTGATTGATTACGTAGTCGATGAAATGTCAAAAACAGTGATAGAGTGAAAATCACCATTTACTTGAATTCTTCTTCTAAATGTCTTGTTTTGTCCAATCAGCAGTCCAAAACAGTTTGAAGTCTGCAGTGTCGTGAAAGAGAGAAAAGCAGTGAATGCACACATCTGGGACCAAATAATCTTTATTTATTTGGATCAAGTCGCATATATGTGGTTCAGAGTGCAAAAGCTTGGAGGCTTGGAGGTCCTTCAAAAAACAATGAAAATACTTCTTCAGCAGTTTCAGTGCTTTATACTGTATTATACCGAAATCTGCAGAAATGTACCCACCATGCCTCAGGGAAGCAGAAATACCACAGTAGAGGGCACGGAAAGGAGGGTATTTGTGATGATGCAAGACAAAAAAAAAAAAACTAAAGAGGCCTACAGTATATATGTGTCCAAGTTTGATGGTTATAAACATGAGAGCAGTAAAAACTAAGAAATGCTTGACATTACTATAAACATTGCATTGCAAACAAAGAAGTTTGTCTTGTGCCTCAAGTTCAATTTTTTTTATTATAATCATCCAACCAGAAGACCTCATCAGATAATTCATCAACACAGTAATCACTATTTGATGTAATGCTTCAACTGAGCTAACTTGATTCTTTTATTGTGATGCATCATAATGCTTCAACTGAGCATAGATGTGAAAAAATTTGAATGATGCATCATCACTGACAATCACTCAGGCATTGTTTCAGTGATTTTAAAGGACGAAAACAAACATTTGTGTTTTAGTTTCGAAAAAGGTGTTCTGTATCACCACTTTCATGTAGGCTACACCCACAGTAAGTGCAAAAGTTAATAATGCAATAAAACACCAGAGATGGTACAAACGTGATGGTTTTCTTTTCTTTCCTTCACACGTGTCACGTTTTTGACATTGTACGTTCTCACACGTATGAGCATACATTGTATGTACAGTTTAACATACCGTCATTAGTCATTTCTGATCATCTGCATAACAACCAAGCAGGAAACACAACAGCTACGAATGAATGTTAATCTGGTAAAATGGGAAATTACCCCTGTGCCACCCAGGCAGAGGGTCAACACTGATTTACATGTAACATTTAAAATCTGCACTTGGCCATTGTCCTGTAATCATGGTCATATCAGCAGCAGGGCTGGTTGCTGTGAAAATGGCAGCTTGGCATTTCTCAAATGATTTTGGACAATTATGGTACTATGGGTAACATGTTAATCTTTGTTTCTTATTTTCCCTGTCTGGGAAAACATGGACTGCACATTGTTCTGATCATTATTCCAAAACCCCACTAGTCTGAATAATGGATCTGCGTTCCTCCCTTGGCTGATTGCATACATGGTTGGTCTAAGCATGATTTTCTCAAACCAGAAGCACACACCGCTCCTGGGGTCCACTTCGGTTCCACATCAATGACAGGACCCACACACTCGAGCGCACAGGTGGACTTGGCCAGATATTCTCGCCAGTGGGACATTTTTCAGCAAGTTACTGGGGCATGGCACTGGGACAAAAGACACCTTAAAAACCAACATGACAGTGATTTTATCAATTTTTATCTGTAATTTTCTCTGTAATTCTTTTCCACGGTTACCAGGCTACTGACACCAGCGACATTATATGAGTGTCAGATGGTAGAACAAGTTGTGTGTTGAAACTTAACTGTAATGACACTAAAGCATTACAGCGAGAGAGGGGACTAAGGGCAAGGGCAAGAGAGAGCAAAAAATCGATGTCCAACAGTGTGGAAAAAGTATAGACAATGTATCTGGGCAGAAACCAACTGAAACTGTTGTTCACTAAGGCAAAAATAAGAACACTGAGGCAAAAAAGTTGCTCCAAAACAGACATATCCCCTTAAAAATGATTAACTTTTTAAAAGAAGTGTAGATATTGTGGTGTTTAAAAGAAACACACAGTAAAGAATACTGTGAAAAAGGCATTGATGTACAGTGATGCCTCCCCTGTTCTCAGTATCTTATGTTGTAGCGTGTTTAGGTCTATAGGGGGCGCTTAGAACCGAAACACACAGTGTAAGACAGCCCGAGAGTGAGGGTGTGTCAGCTAGGAGCTGGCCCGGGCAGTCGTGTTCTGTTCCTGCCGCATGCTAATAAAGCAGTACCTGCTGTTAGCTTCGCCTCTGTCGTGTTTTCACCTAAAGGACGTATCCAACACTGTTTGTGGACACAACAGTATTTTGGCGACGAGGATGGGATTACCTTAAGGTGAAAGAGTGAAAACTCCGTCGAGACGAGAGGAAGATGGCGGCAGCATTCGGGAAAAGTGAAGACCTTTGCTTCGATGAAAACGAGGAAAGTTTCGAAGCCTACTTGGAAAGGTTAGAGCAGTTCTTTGTGGCAAATGGACTGACGTTTGGCGATAATAAGGCCAAAGCAGTGTTTCTGACTGTGGTGGGCAGGAAGAACCACACTCTGCTAATGGACTTGTGTGCTCCGTTAAAACCGTCGGAGAAAAAGTTGACAGAGTTAATTGGCTTGATGCGCACACACTTTGTGCCAAAGACCAACTTCATCGCTGAAAGATACAAGTTTAATTCCCGGAATCAGCGAGAAGAAGAGTCCATTAGTGAATATATGGCAAGTTTAAGAAAGTTAGCAGCTACTTGCAAATTTGAGGCATTTCTGGATGATGCTCTCAGAGACAGATTTGTGTGCGGTGTCAGGAGCTCAGAGCTTCGCGACCGCATGCTAAATGCCGCCCATGTGAAAGACCTGACGTTGGCAGGGGCTTATGAGATGGGTCTGGGCCATGAAGTGACCAAACAAAATGCACAGCAGTGGTCACAGAAGTCGTTCAAAGCTAACGCCATTGCCAAGACGCCAGCGGCAAAAAGATGTGATAAAGGGAAGCCCTGTTACAGATGCAACGGCAGAGGACACGTGCCAGATCAGTGTCGTTTTAAGGAGGTCGAGTGCCGAGCGTGTAAGAAGAAGGGACACATCGCCAAGGCTTGCAGATCACGACCAGAGGGAGGAAAGGAGACTCCAACCAAATGGACCAGGCGTCTGGATGCCACAAATCAAGCGGATAAAAGCAACCGGGAGAAAGTCCGCAAACAAACGGCGGGAGAGACCAGCCCTCCGGACGGGCTGCCTGAGGACGTCGCTTCACAGCAGATGGAGCCTATTGCCTCGTCGGGCGAGCGGGAACAACCTGAAGTCGGGACATCAACATCTGAACTAGCACCGGGCTTTGCCACAGAGTACCGGGCGGGTAATGTTAGAGATGTTGAACTGTTTTCTGTAGAGACAGAAGGTGAGGACTCTGTTTCTAGAAATGATGCAGACATTGAAAAACCCTATTATGTGTATGTAAGGGTAAATGAAAAACGGTTGAAAATGGAAGTAGACACAGGAGCAGCCGTGTCTGTCATATCAGAAAGACTTTACAAACGCAGGTTTAGGAAGGTTAAACTCATGCCTACCAATTGTGTATTAAGAACTTACAGTGCACAGTTACTTCAGCTAAAAGGGAACATTACTGTGCAAGTAAAGTGTAATGGAAACACTCACAGGCTTAACCTACTAGTGGTCAAAGGTAATGGTCCAGCTTTATTGGGAAGAGACTGGATCCGAAAGCTAAACCTGGATTGGTCTTTTGTACACAGAGTAGCACCTGAGAGTTGGGAGACTTTATGTGACAGATACCCAGAGGTGTTTCAACCCAGTCTAGGGAAGGTGATAGGGATCAAAGCTAAACTCCATGTAGTGGAAGGAGCTATTCCAAAGTTCTGTAAACCACGCTCTGTGCCTTATGCACTCAGGGAGGCAGTTGAAGCACAGTTAAAGAAATTGGAGTCTGATGGCGTTATCACACCTGTTAATTACAGTGAATGGGCTGCACCAACTGTAAACATCCCTAAGATGGATCAGACAGTAAGGATCTGTGGGGACTATAAAGTCTCTATAAATCCATGGCTTGAGGTAGATCAGTACCCCATACCAAAACCACAGGATTTGTTCACAAAACTAGCAGGAGGTGAGAAATTCACTAAACTGGATTTGTCACAAGCTTATCAACAAGTCGAGTTAGATGAGAGTTCTAAACAGTACTTGACCCTAAACACCCATAAAGGGCTATACCAAGTAAACAGACTTCCTTATGGTGTGGCCTGTGCACCTGCCATATTTCAGAAGTTGATGGATCAAGTTCTGCAGGGCATGGATGGTGTCATCTGCTATTTAGATGACATACTAATCACAGGACAAGACAGGGAAACACACATGAGACACTTGGAAAAAGTGTTGGAAAGATTGAAACGCCACAATCTCAGGGTTAACCGAGAAAAATGTGCCTTTTTCCAACATAGTGTGACATATTTGGGACATGTCATTGATGCAGATGGAATTCACCCAATGCAGAATAAGTGTGATGCTATTGCAAAGGCAGCAATTCCCACTAATACAACTGAACTTAAGTCTTTCCTCTCGCTGTTGAGCTATTATGGAAAGTTCATTCCACATCTTTCTACCCTGATAGCACCTATGACCGGGTTACTGCAGAAAGATGCCAAATGGGAGTGGTCAGTCTCATGCCAGAAGGCATTTGAAGAGGCTAAGAAACAGCTACTTTCCAATCAAGTCCTGGTACATTACAATCCGGACCTGCCACTCATGCTAGCTTGTGATGCCTCACCAGTAGGAGTAGGTGCAGTGATCTCACACAAGATGCCAGATGGAAGTGAAAAACCGGTAGCTTTTGCTTCACGGATGCTTACCAAAGCTGAGAAAAACTACGCTCAGATTGAAAAAGAAGCGTTAGGCCTTGTTTTTGGTGTGGTTAAATTTCATGAGTATTTGTTTGGTCGTAAGTTTACACTGATAACGGACCACAAACCACTCCTGAAGATATTAGGTCCAAAAACAGGGGTACCTCCTTTAGCTGCAGCTAGGATGCAGAGGTGGTCTCTGATTTTAGCTGCCTACACCTATGAGATCCAGTACAAACCATCTGGGCAGCATGGGAATGCCGATGCATTATCGAGATTACCAATATCAGATGACAGGTTTCCAAAACCAAACCCAGTGTTCAGAGTGTCTTACTTAGACAGTCTGCCCTTAATGGCAAAAGATGTTGCGCAAGAAACTGAGTTAGACCCTGTACTAGCTAAAGTGAAGTACTATGTTTTGTCGGGATGGCCAAAATATGTTCCAGATGGGGCGTTGCAACCATATGTGAAACGAAAGTTTGACCTCACAGTCGAAGATGGTTGTGTGCACTGGGGTTTCCGGGTGGTCATTCCAGAAAAGCTACAAAACAGGTTATTATCAGAGCTACATGACAGTCATTGGGGGATGGTAAAGATGAAATCTCTCGCCAGAAGCTTATTTTGGTGGCCTACACTTGATGAGGACATTGAAAGCGAGGTAAATATGTGTGACATTTGTAAACAGCAGCGTAGTCTGCCTTCCAAAGCACCTGTGCATGCGTGGAAATCCGCTTCAAGTCCATGGGAGAGGATACACCTTGATTTTGCAGAAAACAAGCAACAAATGTTTCTTGTAGTCATGGATGCATATGCTCGCTGGCCTGAAATAATAAATATGCACACCACTACAGCCAGCAAAACTATTGAAGTTCTGAGAAATCTGTTTGCAGCATATGGGTTGCCTAAAGAGGTGGTGACAGACAATGGACCTCAATTTACTTCCGGTGAATTTGAGACATTTCTTAAGATGAATGCTGTTAAACACATTAAAACTCCAAGTTATCATCCTGCTTCAAACGGATTGGCTGAAAGATTGGTCCAAAACTTCAAAAGGTCTTTGGCCAAGAACAGAGCAGTTGGTGGCATGACATTGCAGCACTGTATTGCTAATTTCTTGTTTAGTTACAGGAATATGCCACATACAGCTACCAAGCAAACACCGGCAGCACTGTTTTTAAACAGACAGGTCCGTACAAGGCTGTCGCTGGTTAAACCGGAAGTATCTCAATCTACCCAAACAGAGAGTTTGTCTACCTTGTCAGGCTGTAAGAAGACGCTCAGATCTTTCTCTGTAGGTCAGGCAGTGCTGGTAAGAAACTATAGGGGAGGAGAGAAGTGGTTGGATGGTGAGATAGCTGAGGTTTTGGGTCCTGTAACGTATTTAGTGTCTGTAAATGGAACATGTGTGAAAAGACATGTAAATCAGATGCTGGATGCAAAGAGAAGGAAGGTGTTACCTGAACAGACTGTGACTAACACTGAAGGAGACTGGGATTACCACATTGATCCTAGTGTTGATACACCGGACACTAATGTCTGTGAGCAGACATCTGAGGATCACCCGAGCTCAGTGGAGCCTGATCGAGCTATGAATGAACCTTCACTTTCAGGAGGCATGGAGCGGCCTAAAAGAAATGTGCGCCCACCTAAACGGTTGGACCTGTAACAGACTGTTCGAGGAGGCCTAACATCTCACATTATGGACATGCACCAAATTGTGTAAGAATGTGGTTATCCATAAGATGTTCTTTGTTTTTTTTTTCAGCAGGGTGAAAATTGTAAAAAAAATGTTATGTCTAAGCTACAGGGGAGGAGCTGTGGTGTTTAAAAGAAACACACAGTAAAGAATACTGTGAAAAAGGCATTGATGTACAGTGATGCCTCCCCTGTTCTCAGTATCTTATGTTGTAGCGTGTTTAGGTCTATAGGGGGCGCTTAGAACCGAAACACACAGTGTAAGACAGCCCGAGAGTGAGGGTGTGTCAGCTAGGAGCTAGCCCGGGCAGTCGTGTTCTGTTCCTGCCGCATGCTAATAAAGCAGTACCTGCTGTTAGCTTCGCCTCTGTCGTGTTTTCACCTAAAGGACGTATCCAACACTGTTTGTGGACACAACAGATATAATAGTATTGACTATCCTTGTGTACAATGTGTTTCATTTTATTTAAGGAAGATGTTTAAGGATGCATGTGTGTAAACAAAAAAGTACATTCTCTTGTTAACTACACAGAAAAACTGAGGTGTTCAGATTTTTTCTGAAACTTAATAAATATACTTAAACTGCCCGTGACATTACACTGTAACAACAACTATGTTAACTAAAGCCTTTGCCTTTAAGCTTACATTTTAAAATAGTGGTTACTTGTGTTTGAAGCCATAATCTGGTATGAAATAGATGTTTAAACTGATGTTAACAGGTGAGGTAGCAATAAGGTGTCCTACACTTTCTATGTGTGCAGGTGAACACCTGAATAGGTAAACTCCACTAACCACATTTCTAATGCAATTTAAGACATCAGTTGGCCTTTGAAGTCTGAACTAAAACCAACAGTGAAACTGAGAATCAGTTTTGGATAAAACACAATGATACTGATTACAGATCAAAAAGATGCGATACAGTAAACACGAGTTAGAAAAAAATGGTAGTTTACGCAGTCAGTAACATTTTTTACAGGAAAGAAAAACAAAAATGTTCACTTTCATTTTTACATTGTCCCTCGTGTGAGAAAGAAGTAATGTATTCAAGGTTCAGCAGGTAACTTTTATAAAAATAGCTGTTTGCTGAAACTGTTAGTTCTATCCTGACAGTACTACATGAGACACGTAATCTGTGCAAAAAACGACATCATCAATAAAGCTAATGTTACTGTGCGTTCAGAAACACTGCAACCTGACTGATATTATTTATGTTTATTTCTAAATACACAGATAATTAAATTAAATCTAGGATCTAGGAAATTAAATCTTTCTAGCAATTTAACATTCCCAGGCAGCAGTCAGTGTAAGGCTTGTTTTTTCTAGCTATGTGGAACATAAGTTTGCGTTTCGTTCACCAAACCATTGTTTATAAAGTTGTGTTCCTGGCCTCTTCAGTCTGTGTGGTCACAAGCCTGTGCATGCATGACAGCCTCCTCTACTGGGGAGAGGTTTTGAAGGCAGAACTGAAGCATAATGGAGAGGGAGGGGGGGCCTGACTTTGTACTTCTCCACAGTCCACTTTCTTCCCAGTATTAGCAACTGCACAGTCAAGTCAGTCTCCATAGGAAGTACAGTAATTACAGCACAGTCTGTGTATGCATTTTCTTTCTTTTTAATCTATAAAGCAGGTAATACCTGTCTATCTTGGCTATAAAGCAGACTGAAAGAGAACATGCAGCAGCCCACCAAACAAGCAAAAAGTCAGTAACCTAAATTTAGCAAAAATGTCACTGTAATTAGAGGAAGAACAATGTAATTAGTGCTTAGGAAAGAGGGAGGTAGACAAATGTCCCTCTGCCTTCCAGTGTCTACTCCTCCAGAAAGTCTAATGAGGATTGACAGATTTGTCTGATTATTCCTGAAGTGACTGTGAAACTATAGCTGTGTTGTGCACATCGGAAAGATTCGTTTAATGATCTAAATTTGAGGGTAGAAATGTAACCGTGCCTTTTCGAACCTATGGGTGGACAGGTGCATGTTTTCATTAATGATTAAATTTCTCCTCAGTCCATGCTGATTGCCTGTTTGGTTCTGGTGATTTGTGGTGATTACTGAAAATAATTGTCACTCTCCTACCCTCATAGCTGACAGGAGGAGAGTGACAGGTGTGAGACGCCATGGCAGTTATGTGATTTGAAGTGTATCCACTAAACTATAAAACCTCCCCAAGTGCTGTCAAGTCAGAACTCTCACCTTTCTTCAAACTGAGGTGCATGTTCTGAAAACAGATGTAAAATAAACTTTCAGGCACATTGCTGCAGTATAACATATATTTCTAGAAAAACTCAAATTGAACACGATCAATACAAACTGGATTTGATTTGATTGGGTTCTATCGTCATATAAATCTTGCTGATAACTATACATTCCTGTGTTCAATATTTAGATTTCCATTGGCCAAGGTTAATAATGAATAACTTATTTCTATTGAAAACAATAAAAAAAATTGTGTTAATGTACAGTCAAATGGAAAAACTCTCTCTGACACATTCCACAGGACACAGATGGTGTTATTCCATATTTCCCTTTTTGTACACCAGTCCCACGAAAACACTGCAACCATCTCTACACAACCTCCCAACATTGTGTCACTCAGCCTCAAGTCCATTTGTTTCTACTGAAAACATAAATCTTTAAGAACACCTCACAACACACCTCAACTTAAATTTTTTATAAATGGTTGAATAATTTACTGAAAAATCTGGGTTAGCTTTCCGTCAACAATGGAGCTCTTTAACACCGGTACAAGCCATATCGGGCATAGCCTGCACAGCTGATACTTGTTAAAAGGATCGATTCATTGCTGGTTTTAGCCTTGTCATTGTATTTATTGGCAATAAAAGATATGCAAAAACACAAAGCGTTATTCTTTAAGTGGAGTGGGCCACTATTGTATTCCATTTGTGTTTTTTCGTTAAGAATAACCTCCAATCCTGTATAAATGTTTAATATATTCAGTGACATGTTTAGTTGAATAAATGTGTTTGGTATTGTTTCGTTACCAGACGCATGTGCTGTGGATTGATCCCAGACATTTCTCATAAAATAACAGTTTATCTTTTTAAGTTAGCTGTGACTCGAAGATAAAAGTTTAACAATAACAAGGACTCCCCACTTACGGGAATTCACTGCTCCTCTCCTCTTGTTCCTTCCAGCAATTTGCTTTTATCAGCTGCGTAACATTTACAATAATAAACACACTAATCAGCCACTCTAACCTCATCCTACAGAGGAAGACCAAAGCCTTTGTGGTTGCTATATCTTGGCCTCAGAGTGTTCACACAGGTCAGTTCACATAACCTCAGTTTTGTGCAGAGGAACTCGACAGTCATGTTTTTGTTTCTTTCGTAGCCGCCTGTGGTCGCAGCGCTTAGCAGTGATCTATGTTTGCGTCTGTCTGGCATTAACATTTTACATGAGATTCAGGTTGAAAAGCTCAGCAAAGTGGATAGAGTGATTTTTTTCCAGGTGCCACTGAAAGTTGGCAGGTACATTACCTATGAGATGGGACCCTGTTAGCGTCTGTGGCAAACTTCACCTTTCCATTATGTTACCCATATATCTTCAGCTGGGGAGAATTACACAGAAGATGAAAGGAGCATTTGTCTCTTTGGTTTAAGGCCCTTCTGTCGTCTTGACTTAAACTCAGTTCACTTTATTGCAGACCTGTAGTCCATAGCAGGATCAGACAAAAGAGATGAAGAATAGAAGTCTACAAGACAGGAGAAACAGGATTACATATGCTGAGGGACTGACTGACTCCATCTGCTTCATAAGTCACGACAGGTAATTGACGATGCAGCATCATGCCTCCCATCTGCAGGCAGTTCTGTGTGTGCATGCTTTTATTATTCTTCGGCCATACACATTAGTAGTAAAGACAAATCAATCTAAGTGTAACTAAAAATAGAACATGTCGTTTATTGAAATTCCACATGGCTCAGCTCCAACTTAAATGGACATGTAGAGGAGAAATACTCCATTTCATTTCTGCATCACAAAGTAGCCTAATGAAACAGCACTTTGTATAATTAGGTATCCTTGGTCAGAGAAGCAGAGAAATGCAGCAAAAAAGCCATACAGAAAACTACACATTTTCAGTTTCCTCAGTGCTCCTGTTGACTATTGTCTATTGTCTTATGATTGCAACTTAGCAAGAGGAGACTATGTTGGACCACAGAGGACGGAAGAGAGAAAAGCTTGTATGAAAATGTATGAAAACATTTTTAGAAAACACAGGAGCTAGTTCAAACTCCCTGTGACAAGCTGAAAAAACATGGCCACCCTGGAGAGGTGGAAAATACATTTTGATGATTCTGTCTCTCTGTGTGTAGTTAGACAGAGAGAAAGAGTTACAGAGGGAACATCTCTTGACAAGGACATATTTGCTTGCTGTCCGGGCAGTATTTCTTTTCTACTTTTTTTCCTCCACACCATGAAGCATGAACTAGGAAAGGGAAAAAAAAGTTATGAGTTGTTGTAAGGGTCATTTTGGACACTTTTTGGAGAAGTCAAAATGTCAATTTTGCACAATTTTTTAGGCTGTAAGCGCTCTCTTAGAACTGGAAAAGAGGTTAAAGCAGTTCATCCAAGAGATGTATTTGAGGACCGTGCCTCTTATGTGTAACATTTTGGGGAGTACACGTGGGCTAACAAACTATGATACCAGTTCTTTTGAACTGGCTCTCTGTTAAGGACTTCCAGACGATTTGCTATAATTGATCAGCAGTGAAAACTGGCTTCAAGTGTTCACCAGAATGGAACTTGATTCAAAAGATTTATATTGTTACACTTCTCCAATGCAAGCAAATCAGCTGATAGGGATGATACCTTTGAAATGAAATCATTTCACTACAGAACTTCACTGTTTTGAAAAACTAGTGTAACCAAACCACAGCTGAAACTGGATGTCGTTCTAACTTTGATTCACTTTGGCAGTGAGTGTGATTACAGATGTGTGTGTGTTAAATTTTTGCTTGTCCACACTCTGCACCCATTGCATACATTTCTTTTCCAAAATATATTTTCCACAAGTATTACTTTCTTTTCCTCACTGACAGTCTAACGTTTTAACTTATTGTTTTATACTGTGAAGCCCTCTGATATTGTTTCTGTGGCACTACAGTTGACTATACGGTCATTCAGTGGATATCACTTGTCCCAAGGTGCCTAATGCTGCAGGTGAAGTTTAAATAAAAGATGGTGAAGGTATCAATTGATATTCCATAAACTTCTCTGCTTCAGGTGCAGAGTACACTTCAGCCTCACATCCATGTCAGTGAAGGATAAAGAACACAATTAAACTTTCTCTTTTTTCTTGTTTTATACTAGAAATAGAGTTTTTTTTACTGGCAGTGTCTCTAGTTAATTTTTAAATTAATATTAATGGATACATCAGTCCCGCGACCCTGACGGATAAGCGGTATAGGTAATGGATGGATGGATGGATACATCAGTATGCTGTCATATCAAAAGCCCCAAATCAGGCTAATTTATTCTGTTTGGAGAAGATCTCTGTATTATCTTAATATGGTCAGAGAGTTTACTTTCTACCATCCTGAATCAAATTTTATGCTTCACATCATGTTAGTAGTTTTGTGCATGTGAACATATAAGACAGCATGTGCCCAGCAGTAGCGAACTGCAAAGAGGAGACTTCAACACAACTTTCCACTGCCTCTTTTGCTTTAAAAAAAAAGGCTTTACCCCCTTATTTTTTTTTTTACCCCAAATTTCAGCTTTAACTTTAACACACAACTCATCAAAGGTTCATTGGTATTAATCAGGTTTATTCTGTTTTGATGCCTTTTATCGATTAAATAATTGGTTGTTGCAGTCCTTCCATATAGCCCTGGAGCAAATGTATCACTATTTTGATGAGTCATATTTTCTTATCTTCACATTGTCAGCTTGTGCTTCATTCCTGTGAATGACAACTGGACCATCATATGCAGTACATTTTGAATATATCTGCAAAGTGTTTCTCTTCTGACATTCCTCTTCAAATGTTATTAAGACATAAAAAATGCCTTTAAATTGCACCATGGTAGTCTGATATGATGTGCTTCATCACCCCTAGAAATACAAGCTGTTTTCTGTTTCTGTACAAATGTAATGATTTTTTTATGCAGTTAAAAAATTAGGAAGATGTGAAACAACCACAATGTGCTCTTCACTGCGTCCCGTTTTGCTGAAGTGAGCACCTGCATCGGCAACAAAAGTGCATGCAGTGTCATTGACTCTAAACTGCTAAATTTGCTCAAATACCTTTAACAGTTAAGCAATATTATAGAAAAAAGGTGAGCAAATGATGCTGATTCTAATTGCCTCTCATGGCCACAAAGAAACGAATTGGCCATTGGTGAGAATAAATAAATTACTATATAATTGAGAAACTGCATAAGGTCTGTTTCCCTGAGGGCATCTGAAGGATAGTAACACAACACTCTTCTTTTCTGCTGAATTATGAAAGATGCAGAGCAAGTAATTGAAAAGAACTCATATCTCAAACACGGAGGTACGTATAACTTTGTTTGGCTTATTTTGTCTTACTCTTGAGTTTATAACTTAATCTTTCACTATTTTTCAAACTTATTATATATATTAAATTGAATCTCTCCCTTATTGATCTCTTTCTCCTTCCTTCTCCTTGTAAAAAGTTTTTACTTTTTAACAACTTTGTCTGGTTTGAAAATTGCTGTATGAAAGTTTACTACATGGATGTTCTCCCCGTGCTTGGGTGGTTTTTTTCCAGGTACCTCAGCTTCCTCCCACAGCCCAAATACATGAAGGTGAGGTTAACTGGTGACTCTAAACTGCCTGTAGGTGTGAGTGTTTGTCTGTCTCTGTGTGTCGGCCCTGTGATTGACTGGCGACCAGTTCAGGGTGTATCCTGCCTCTAGCTCAAAGTCAGCTGGGATTGGCTCCAGCCCCCCGCGATGATGAAGGATAAGCGGGATAGATAATGAATGGATGGATGGATGGATGGATGGAAGTTTACAACATACAGTATCACTTATTATATCTTATTATATTTTACCCTGCGGAAAAAATGCTGCATTCTAAAAACATAAATTATCTTAATCTGACTTTTCTAGGGTCAGGAAATATAAATACTGCGTACTCTTTGCTGCACGCATTGTTATGATTTCATTCTGTAAGAGTGCAAGCACATGTCTTTTAGAGAGATGCTGTTTTCCACTGACTTTTTGTTACTGTATTTCATTCCCCTGAACAGCCTCCATTTTGCAAGAGGTCAGAATAAACAAGGGTCTGCTATATGGTGCTTTAAGTAGCACATTTGTCATATTGGTTGAGTGTGTGCTCTTTATTATACAAGCTCACTTCAATCAATGTGAGTGTGAGCCATATGTGAGTTTTATGATGCGTTTCCAGCAGTGAGATTAGTGTTACGCAGAAGAGGATATGGTTCAGATAAGGTCTACAGCAGCGGGTGAGCTGCAGCCTCAGGTAGCTTTGCAGAGTCAGTAGCGCAGCAAGAGAAAAGCTTCATGTTGATTTTCATCCTCTCAGTTAAATAGAGCCTGAGTGTTCAGACAAAACGGAAAGGAAAAAGGAAAAGACCTGTCTGTCTGAGATGCTGACTATTAACTGTCACATCAACAGTCATAGCTGTCAGTAAACCTTCCACACATTCAGGTGAATGAGAATGAGGGTGGAGGGGTTTCCAGTGCCTGTTCCAGGACCAGTGCCAGTGTGTAATCAGTGCCAGACATGTCTGCATGTCATCACAGATGCTGTGCAATTGAATACATTGCAATGGACCATACAGGCCTGCAAACTGTTTTGTCTGGGAACAGCTTAAAAGATAATTCAGTCAAATTTAATTTAATCAATTCTAAATTAATTTGCCCCTTGCAATCTAAATAAATTCCTGTCTCTGTTCAGTTTCTGTGTAGCTGCTGTGATCTGTAACTCTACAGTGTTCTACATGTAAGTGCCCAAATATTATATACAGTACACAGCAAGAGTACAATAATGTATAATGGTTAACAAAACTTAGCCTACGATGGTTTGAAGTGTTTGTATGAAGGGAGCACATTTACTCCAATTCAACATCTGGCACAGTGCAGCTAAACACCAAGCAGTTCAACTGATCCATCTGTAGTTAGTGTGATATGCGAAGCATGAAACAACCTCCCTGTGTGCGTCATTTACTGACTGTAGGGGGTCACTTTTAAATCCACACTGTCTGTTTCTGTTCCTTTACCTTAATGCAGACATGAGCCACAAGAGAAACATGAACATGACAGAAACATAAAGCCTAGGCCCCCCAGAGATAACTCGGACGGAGTTGACGAAAACTGTGGGTTTTTCGGTTTCACAAAGCCAGTTCAGTCAGTTACTAGGGTAACATATTCTGTGAAGCCGACTTGCTCTTCAGCTGAAGCCTGCAGATAGAAGGAAGGGTCATACACAGCATGTCCTTGGCATCTCCCTCTTGAAGAGCCATTTGATATTGAAGCACAATCAATCATTTATCAGAGCAATATTTTCAACATTCATATTGATCATACGACACATCATGGGCACTTCAGAACAAAGTCTTTGTGCTACACTTTGTTCTTTTGCCGACAGACGTTTTCTATTCGACATCAGTGTTGCATATTTACATGCCAACCATCTGTCGGGCTGTCAGAAAACTCTTGCACCTCTGTGTCCCCAAGTTGCAGACCCACAAAACTCATCAAAGAACAGTTACACAAAATTGCTGTTATCGGGAAGCAGAGTGGCCTGGGTCTGTGCATGACTACAAGTCTGTGCAAGTCTACACAGTGCTAGATTTGCCCATGGTGAGTTTATATGTATATCTATATATGGCCGTGTCCTACTATAATCAGTGTATTGGTTCCTCCTATTGCAACTGAAGATTTAAGCTGTAATAGGACAGTTCCATGGTTACCTGCTCGGTGACAGAGAGTACCCCACTGACTGCTTCACTCTTTTCCTGAGCCCAGCCCACAATAACATTATATCTTGGTTCACTGCATGCTCAAAACCCGATTCCAGTGCCCTCGAGGTTCAGGGTCACCCCAGAAAGAGTATGTGGCATGTAATTTTCCACAACATTGCTATATTTAGCAGAAAACAATGTCCTACTCAACCAGGAAACAATCCTCTTAACAATCCTGACCACCCACAAGATGCGCGCCACAATAACACATCAACACATCACCTCCCCAGTGTCGAATAAAGTGTATGTGCCTTTTCTTTTTAGGAAGTCTTTTCAATTTCCTTTCAAGTACAAATGCAGTACAGCAATTAATATTTTATTATATTGTTCAAACAAGTAGAATTATCCAACTGTGGGCACCTCATCTACCTTTAACTGATGTTCCAGCAGTCATATTTCTAATTTTATCTTTTGCATCTGCTGCCTTTTGTGGTCCATTTCAAAATTCAATTTCTCAATTTGTTTCTCTAAGTGCACCTTGCAAAGCTGTTTCAGGTCCTCTTAATTTTACAGAAAAAGAATGTGCAAGTTCATGGTAGAACACTTGACATCAACGTCCCTCTCTGCAGCAGCTGACAAGGACGATGATGATGATGACCGTCATCCATTTTTGTCTTCTATTCTAACCCATAATAAAAAATCTGTAGTGTTAAGAGTAATTTCAAGTGTACGAAGGTCTGTTATGGCAGAAGGCTCCACCAGACAGATTACAATATCAGTAACTGGTAGAGGATGAAGATTTTATCAGAAAAGTGACACATCTAATTAGAATTTTGTTTTTACAACATGCACAAAACACATCATAATATATAAATGACTCCCATTAAAATAGATTAGGAAAAATCTGCAAAAGTAACTGCAGTCATTACTTAGAATAAAAGACTATCAGTTGTGTCCCAGAGAGATGGGGGGCATCACTGAGATAATATTGGCCGCAGCTTTTTTTCAATTGGCTGTAATGAAGGCCAACTTTGAACATATGCAGCAGGCACATATTCGGAGATTCGGGTGTTGTATTTAGGTGTTGCTTTAAAAAGGCCACTAACTACTTAAATACATCACATGTCGAATTTGACCACTGAACGCTGTTTAATTAAGTAGAGATCGCTAAACTACATGACAACTGCTTGTAATAAAACTATACCTTACCTTTTTGAACTATATTTTTATACTTATTCTTCAGTTGCTGCCAAGTTTTTTTCTGCCACTACTGTACTGCTTTTTTTCTTGAATAAATACTCATATTCTGGTCACAGATTCTAAACTGGGGGGAATAGTAGGATTAAGGCCTTTTTTTTCCTGCTGTTGCCATGATGAATCATGTAATCTGCATTCCATTGATGATGGTTTTTTATAGTCGCCACACGTGCTTAACTCAGAGTGAACATACTCAAGAGTTTATTGAACCAACTCAGCTCAAACACTCTGGGACTGAAAACTCTGAGAGTCCCATCTGAGGGTTCATCAACTCAGAGTTCAGGCTTAAAGTTTGTTAAACCTGCTTTCTGAAACAGGGCCCTGGAGTTTTTCTTCATCCCCCTACACAACCAAGGTAATCTAAGCTAAAGCTCTTGCCAAATCCTGGGCAGACCAGCAGGCAGATACACAGGCAGACAGACACCAAGAAAAATATGATTTAAAGAGATCAGCATGTTGCCCCTTACCTTGCCTGTGTTGTACAGGAGCCAATACTGAATTTCAACATTCGCTTTGAACTGCTGTTCTGACCTCATTCATCTGGATATGTCTGAGCCTGGCTTTCATCCATGATACAGAGCTGAGATACAGACAACAGCAACTAAAAACTTCGTAACAAAAACAAGGTGTTGCAAAGAATACGCTGAACTCTTAAATCTTAATTAGAGTTAATTAAGAGGTACATGGTAGGGGTACTCTTTCTATCCCTGCATGCATATTGTGAATAAACTGTTAAAATAAAATGTTTGCCCCCTGCTTCCCTGCAGTGACCCTGTAGATGAAGAGCTGAGAATTGCTATTGAATATCTTTTTTCCAACACCATGTAGCTAATCGCTTTCATAAACAAAACAAACAACAAAGGGGGGGGGGGCGGGGGGACGGGGGCGGGGGGGGTAGAGGCAGTGACCTCCAGGACTAGGAGGTGGCAGGAGCACTAGCATCATGCAGTTCCACTCCAAACATGTAAAAGCGATTAATCCCTTGGCTGCCCTCTCCTTCAGCTGTGGGAAAATTCCTTGGATGTCACTAAGTGAAGCTTCCTCCTTCTGGCTATACTAAGAAAGTGTCATGAAACTAAAATCCACAATTCTTTGCCTCGAGGAAGCAGCAGGTTAAGGAAAGTGTTGCCAAACAAGAAAACAACCTAATGACTCTTTCTTGATCCAGTTCTGCCGGCCTGATAAAAATAGATCTCCATACTGCAAACACCCACAGCTCCTGTTCAACACATTTCTATGTTTGGTTTGCATGAATAATATATTCTAGTAGTGTTCCTACATGTCTGTCTTACCATTATCTGCATCTGTTATTGGCAAAGCACAGACTCATGACTGACTGAGTGACTGACTTACAAAATATATTAGTAGACATAGAGATAAATAGATATTTTCGAATACAACACACATTTAAATTCCAAATTACATTTTGTAGTTGTAAACATATTTTTTAATATATCATAATTGTCAAATACAAATCAAATCAATGTAAATCTGTATATACTGTACATTGTACAGATTCCTTTACTGTCATATCAATCTACCTTTTGTATTAAACATCCAGTTACAATAATAATTCCATCGAGCGTCTTTGTCCTCCACACCATTGTTCTATTGTTGTCTTGTTTGTTTGTTTCATTGTTGTCTATATACTTTTTGATATATACTTATGGATGTAATAGTACATCTGTATGTAGTAGTTAAATGTTTAGTTTACCTCTGTTCAAATTTGTTTTCCTTCTTTGTTGCTGTATGTCTTGGCTGTATAAGTACAGTTGCACTCAAAATTATTCAACCCTCATTGCAAATCAGGTGTATTGGAAACATCTACAAACTTTCAGCTGTGTTCAATGAGCAACTCAAACAAAAACAATTGAAACAGCTCAACACAACTAATATGACAGGTGGTTTCTCCAAAATCAACACAATATGCCACTTTTAATGATTACTGCAGTCTGAATAGAATTGCTCATAAGAGCACTCATTTGCAAATCAGGTGCTGTCTCAAGCACATCTGATGCAACTAATCAAAGGCCTCATTAGTTGTATCAGGTGTGCTTGAGATTGAACACATCAAAAACCCAGACTGCTGAGGGGTTTGTTCACAGTGACATTTGGTTAGACATGCTAGAAATATGGGTAAGTCAAGAAAACTGTCCAAAAAGTTAAGATAGTGTTTGTTTGTTTTTTTTAACTTCTGGTGGACAAAGTTTGTCAGTACTGTTGTTACTACTAGCAGCACATGACATACAATCATATTCTAGAGAAAGTAGGGGAATGTATGTGGTCTGGTCTGGACATAAGTCTGTAGTTCACAGTCCAAAGTCCATTCCTGTTATCAGTTCTACACACAACATAAAATTCAACAACCTCTCCTGCATGCTTGCCAAGCTTGTGATTGGGACAGCATATTGACTGACCACACAAAAAAATCCATACACCACTGTTGTGGCCTTGTTTTGTAACACTGAGTGACAAAACCAAATGTGAGGATTCATCGATGGCACCCTCGACCATGATTTTTCATCTGCAATGCGTAGAAGATGTAATACATTAATAATGTAACACAGCAATGCACCCATAGGTCTCACAAACAAGCAGTGATCAGCTTCTGTTTTGTACTGACCTTTAGCCTGTTTACTATACAGTATATCATTACATTGTTTCATTTGAAATAATGAAACAAACTGAAACAACTCTCCCATGTGTGTTGAAGTCTTAGACATAAAAATTCAATTGATTGGTTTGTTGAAAAAGTTGTTTTCACAGCTGGGTCCTAATCAGAGATTGTATTACCTTAGAAAATCTGCAGCACAGACTAGGTCTAATTAGCAAAATAAATAAATTAAATCAAATTAAACAAAGACACCAATTTGAATGAAATTAAATAGCTCATTACAGTTCCACTCCATGTACAGTGGTTTCATGCCCGTTTTTGCACCTAGAACACTGCTGTTATTGGACCACCCAACCAGCGTACCCTAAAATTAGAAAGAGCAAACATATTTTGAGATTACATAACATACAGTTCATCAGCACAAGCACTTTTTTCTGCTGATCTTGCTGCTAAGTACCTACTAATGTGCTGTATGCTGCTAATGCTCATAGCAGCAGTACTGAAATCCCCACATGGTGGAGTCACACTGGAGTTCACACCCCATTCATTTCAATGATGAAGGTGACAAGATGCATTTGCTTTCTGTTGTTGGAAATAAATCCCACCTCATTTGTCTTCCCTTTAAGTCCCATGCGATTTAACTTTGTCCCATGAAATGGTGACACTCACCATTGCTCAGCCAATTTGAGAGAGAGAATGGGATTGACTTCTTGTTCAGGAGGTGATAATAGCTTTTGTTTACCCTTGTTTTTATACCGAAACTGCAGAATGGAAGAACACAACCAGCAGAATCGGACGGTTGCTTCTGGCAGTGAGGGCAAAGACAGTAATGAGGATAAAGTGTTTGGTAAAATGATGCATTTATTTTCATCTCGAGGAATAATACTGTTAGCTGGCAAGTCATGCTAACTCAGTGCAACTCTGCGTGTGGGCACATTTTGTCCACCAATATTGTTTGGTATGTCATAGCAATCTGAACAAAATTTCCTATACAGCAAAGCTGCTGTTATAGTCGCCCACCATAGTCAACTCTGTCAAAATGAACCAAATATGAGATGATGATTAACACACAAACTTTACAGAAAAAGGCAAATAGGCATTTTTATGTACTTTACAACTACACTAAGTTTGAAACTAAAGAACTGGAGAGAAGTGCTATTAAGATTAGAAAATATTTTCTTTTGCAGTCAGCCTTTTAAAGATGAAGTGGAGGCTGGAGAGGGCTTGGATGTAGGTGACATCCTAGTTTTGCTTTCTATTCCAATGTTTTGCTCATAGTCATCATATTACCAGTTACAAAGAGCAGTAAGTGCTCTTTGTAACTGGTAACTGCATAATAGCAAGGCAATTTCACTCCATTAGACATTGGCAATAATCAAGGTTTGATGTCAAGTAAGGGTCTTATTTTCTGTCTCATTCTCATTTCTCTGCTGCATGACTAAGACGTGTCTAACCAAAAAATGCTTAAGTGTAAGTTTTCCAAGACAGACACCTTTGCTTATTTCATTTTCACATTTCATACATCTGTGGCTTATGATTTCCATCCTACATGAATGTTTGGATAAGGCTGTGATTTGTTAAGCGGGATTAGATCCTGAATCATAATCAGTTAATCACACAGTCAGTATGATAACAGTGCGCATGTTGCACGAGCTGCCATATAGTTAACATAGATCTGACTATTGGGTCACATCACCAAGGGAACCCCGTTGTGGTCTGATCCCACCAAGACCCTCTGCATTACTAAAGAGCACAAACACAGGGCACTTGACTTGGCCAAATTTGAGAGGTTTCAGATGGCCAAAATAAAAAAATAAATAAAAAAAGCAAAAGCAAAATATGGTATAACATGAGCCAGGACATACAAGAGGGAAACTAAACTGTAATGTGACTGCAAATTCTCTGCTCAGGGGATATTTTTTAATTGCTACACAGAGATATTGGGGTTATTCTTGGAAGGAGTCCATGTGAAGAGAAGTAGCACTCCAAATAAAGAGCCAGACTGCCTCTAATGGTGTATGGTGAAATACGCCACAGGCTAATTAGAGTGGATAAGAGAGATCATTTTAGGTTGGTTCTCATGACTGTACTGTATGTGTCCTAAATCAAGATAATAACCAGCCCTTAAAAACTAACAGTAAGTTTTTAATTCCAATAGGAAATTGTATTATTAGGGAGGAAAAGTCACATAAAAAACGACACAAAACAAAAACATGACAAGTGTCAATCTATGCAGTACTGTCAAAGGCGTTGGATTATAATCCTTAACAGCAATAAAATCCAAAAGGCTTTCATTCTATTTTTGTCAAAAAAAAGAACCAAAGCTTCAAGTAAATTTTGTCAAAAAGGACAAAACATCTGCACTGTACATGTGTCATTGATAAATATTTTGAATCTGATGTAAAAGCCCATAAAGAAGCAACATCTGTTCATTTTGATCTGCTGATATCAATGCAGGGGCTGCATGGCGGTGCGGTGATTAGCACTGTTGCCTCACAGAAAGAAGGTTGCAGGTTCGAATTAGCCAGCCAGCTGGTTTGCAGTTTGAACCTGGAGTCTTTCTGTGTGGAGTTGGCGTGTTCTCCGGGTTCCTCCCGCAGTCCAAAGACATGCAGGTTAACTGGTGACTCTAAATTCCCCGTAGATGAGTGGTCACGACCCTGACGGACAAGCGGTGTAGATGATGGATGGATGGATGGATATCAGTGCAGTCTTGATAAAGTATGTTGTGTACACATTAGTGTCAAATATATGCTATAAAAGGTTTAGATTTAGGCAGTATAAGCCATGTCCACTGAGTCTAGTCTGACATTGGCAGAGCTCGCACATGGCACAGGCAAATCAAAAGGAAGATACTGTGCACACATACATTTAGGCATTAAGTATTTCATATTCAAATACCATCACATTGATTAAACAATATTGTGATTTGGGGAAAATCTCTGTGTTTATACTAGTTTATGGTTGGCCATCAAACAAATGATAGGAAGCACTGGTTCCGAGGACAGAAGCATAGGTTACACTGAAATCAATGTCCCAAATCCTATTCTATTTTTTTGTTTACATTACCATGTTCTAGCCTGTGCTCATGACACTGACCGTATCTACAACATTTGTGTTTTGTAATGCAGGATTTATGGTAATGCACTCCCTTTGGAGCACTCTACATTGAAAATGCAATAACTGTGAAATTTTTTATTTGCTAGAAACCCCCTGAAACCCTGCCTGGGAATTGCACTTGACAGTCTGCAATATGAGAATCCTGGTGGGCAGTCAGCTTCTCAGACAGCATCAGAAGGGATCTCTACGGGGCAGATCGAGTGTAATAAGCTATTCATTAAAGTAAAGTTAAAAATTCCTTAAACTAGATTAATTAAGTGTGGGTACATAGATTAAGTAGTACTGCATATCTGTATAGCTATGGCCAACTTCGACATTTGTGAAACTTTACCTCTTTTCAGGTATATTAATGTAGGTACTTTAATGTATTGTATGGTCTATGTGCATGTACAGCTACGTATGTGTATGTGTCTGAATATGTACACACATGTATTTTTTCTCTCTCTAATTTTCTATCCGATATAAGGAAAATGTATTGGTTTTAAACATTGGGTGCAAAACCAAGTATGTCCCTGGTCATCACTTTAATTTTACAGTACTTCATATCTTATGCAAAGTACTTAAGACAACATCATCAAATCGTCACAAGTGATGCTCTGCCAAGCACAGCATTCTTTAAGATTGCTTGGACTATGTCAAATATTTACTGTTATTTTAAGAAATTAAATCTCAGCAATGTCTGGGGAAAGAACAGTTAGTTTTGCATGTCCTCTTTTAAATAGTTCTTTAGGGTCATAGATTCCCGCACTGATACGAGAGGCAAGCAACATTTTTCAGTGTTTAGTGGCAGTTAAACGAGTTCTCTCATCTTCCATGCATTATTCCTCCTTGTCAAAACCTGGTGCCAACATTACCCACAATGTGACTCCACCAGTAACTGTTCAGATGGAGATTTGTCTGTGTTACCATGGATGTATTGCAAGAGCTGAATACAGGAATAGTATTTTCTTGCAATAGAGGCTGCAGTTTCAGGGCCACGTTTCTGGGACCACGTTTCTAGGACCCTGTTTTTTCATGATACTGCAGCCTAACGAATTGGATAACCAAGTATTGCATTTATAATAACCAAATACTTCTTGAACACATGGACAGAGTGTGACAACTGAGTATGAATAATGTTTTATTTGTTTAACGTTAAGAATAATTCTCATGTCTGGAATTGGACAGCAAAATTAATGTTAGCTTGCTGAAGCCTGAGTTGCAAACTTTAATAGTCTTCAACGACTGCACTACAAGCAATCACCTGTGGCTTACTGCATAAAGAACTGTTATTTGTTTACTAGTTTAATGAAACCACGGCCCCACTAAGTGTGCCAGGCTTTTAAGTCAATTTGACGTAGTGGCCAAACTGAGTTATTACAACATTATCATTGGGCCCAAAAAGACTTCACAAACTTCTATCTACTTCTAAAAGAGATGTCTGTAAATTTGTAAAAAAAAAAAAAAAAAGTGGAACATCACAACCCCAGGAAATGACTTGTTTCGCTATCAGAAATTGATTCATTCAGTCTGATAACATTTGGAAAGTCTAGAAGAGCTACAGAATTAAATAATTTTATTGGCAGTCAGGTTAGCAGAGGGCAAACCAAAATTTTGTCAAATTGGCCAGCCCGAGGCGCTAGTGTGCATGCATTATGGGACCTACAATGCCGAAGCATTGCCTGTGTGGAAGATCCAGGATTTTAAACCCAGGAAATCGACCTTTTTTGGCTTCATGCACCAATAACTTTCACAGCAACTTTCACAGGAAAGAACAGGACCCCTCCACTAATGCTTTGTCCAGTTCTCTTTATACATCTGTTCATGAAACTGTAGCGTGATTTTGGCAAACTCAACTAAGTATCTTATATTAATTGTTGATTTAAAGGATGACTTGACTATTTTTAAACTCCGTATTTTTTCACATTTTGGTTTCAAAATTTGGAACTGGTCCAGTAGATCATCTCAGTCAGCAGCTGCGAAATAGTCTGTGATGTAATCCTTTGGGACATCAAGTACTGATGCTCACAGTTTGTTATTCAAAATGTCAGTTAACATTACAGAAATGATCCCTGAAGAGATAGACTCATAAGAGCCTTTTTGTTTGACCAGAAACAGCTGTTATTTCACTGAACTGAACATTGATTTTACCTTGCAGAACACCAGAGTTGCTGGTCTACCGCTGCCTAGATCTGTTAGATTGTTTGTGTTACTGTGTGACTTTGGAGTTAGTAAGTGTTCAGGTTAGTTTGCATCCAACACAATATTTGTGTAACACACAAAGTATCCAATTTTTAAGGTGCTCTGAGTAGAGCTCCAGGCAATCAGCACATTAAAATAAAAAGCAGACATCTCAAGGTCTGCACAAATTCAAGAGACTTGCAGTGAAAGCCAGTCATTAGAGTGAGCATGATGTGGTCCAATGGACTAATGTAGCATAGATGTGCTATAAGATGGCAGCTTTCCAATAAGAGCCTCGTAGATAAATAAATACATGTGCTCATTATGTCTCAAAGACAGAAAAGACCACCCAACCTTTTCATACAGGATGCAATGATGAGTGTTATAAACATCACCAGTAATGAAGAGCAGAATGGTAAACAGCATCCAAGGATTTAAGCGTAGAGGCAGAGGCATGTATATAAATTACACCGCCATAATCCGTAACTCTATATACCTATACTATATATACCTTTACACTTGCCAGAACAAAAAATGTTTTTTCTTTTTTTGATAGATAGATAGATAGATAGATAGATAGATAGATAGATAGATAGATAGATAGATAGATAGATAGATAGATAGATAGATAGATAGACTTTAACCTCTATCAGTTGTGACTGCAGAGTGTCTTTCAGCTCAAAATGTTTGAAAAGCTTGAGGTGCGCACTGCAGCATGTACTGTATACATATACATGTACCTTAAGCTTTAGAAATAATCTAGCAATCTGCTTGATTATATAGAACTGAGGAGAACTTCAAGGTGTCTCACTGAATGCTGTTCAGAGAGGTGAGTGCATAACAAACTTACTGTACAGAATAGAGGACGTCAGTGTTGCCAGGCAATAATGTTTGTTGCAGCCACTGCAGTGCCTAAGACAGTTTCCTAAATTTTGTCCTTTGGATGATTCTGGTAAGGCTATGCAGAGGAAGGCGGCTGTGTAGCTGATAATCCATTTTATGCACTGACTGCAAAGTGCTGTCTACAGAAAAGGAATTTATTGTTGGTAAGGGTTCTGTAGTGTGTTGTGTTTTAAGGCTTTACTGTGTAGCCTAATGTGTTCTTTAATTAGATGATTTTTATAAAACAACATCATCATTTGCAATTCTTCCTTTTCAAAAATGTAACCCAGGAACATTTATTCAGGTACATTTTATCCAACACATTTTTAATTCTTACCCAAGTACATTTTTAGATAAGTAATTGCACCTGAGCACAATTTCTTCAATACTCTTTCCATCCCTTATGGTAAGTCATCTAACCTGAGGTCATCATTTATGGACTGCAGAAAATAATTAATCAGCATTAATGGTAGAAATACCTTTTTGCTGCAAAAAAAGAGAGAAAACCTGAGACCCTATTAAGAGTTGAAGTCCTTAAATAGTCATTTAAAGTCCACTTGATGTGTAGATTTCTGTGAATAATCCCTCAGTTGCGACCATGGACAGTACTGTGTGGAGCAACTGTGATATGGATTTACAGTTCAACTTCAAGCAAATTCTTCACACATTTTGGGAATACTCTGAGATATAAGTTGGTTATTAAATTGTGAATTATTAAATGTAATATCTGATAATATAGAGGAACCATGAAAGCTCTTCCTAGAAGCATTTTCTTTTCAATTTCCTGTCCTCAGTGCACAGTAGTATTCTGCAATAAATAGATTTGACGGCACAATATGTTACTGTTGTTATGTTACGGTAATAAATATAGCACCTACCAACATGTACAGTATCTTTATGTCCACTCACATTTTAAACTATCCATAGATACTTTTTTTTGATAAATGTTTTTATTGAATGATACATATAAGTCATACAATGTACAGATGAAGCAATATGTTTTCCTCCATGTTTTCTTTAACCCCTTAAAATCCCACTAGCCCACCAGTGAGCCAGGATAGGCTTTGGGTTAATCTGGCAAATCTCTGCGCCAAGCTAATAAAGATACATATGCCACTATCTGTCCGGCAGTCAGGGTCTCTTGTATTATAGAACGGTTCTCTAAGTGCTCTGCTTTGGAAGAAGGAACAATGTGCCTGCTTTAAGGTTTTCTGTACACTGTTCCAATGTGCCATGTTTCCTGAATGCCTTGACCATGACAATCAGTTGTTTTTCTCGTATTCTGCAGGGAGGACGATATTGGACCGAAGGCTGTGTTCAGCAAATTACTGATGACAAGGATTGAAAAAGTACGACAGTCAACTTTTGTGCTTGCGTTCCCTCAATGCTAAACCTAAAGTCTCCTCTTTTGGCAGAGGAGGACAGGGGCCTGGAAACATTCTGCGGCGTTCTGTGCGAGTATAATAAAGCCACTCATTATCACAGATACATCTAACATCATGCTTTGTCTTAAGAAATGTATTTGTTTATTAACCCACTCCCTCTGGGGATTACAAATATAGAAGAATTTCTATATTCTATTCTATATATATATAGAAGAATTTTCAACCTGGCTATGGATCTTCAGCAAGTGCTCAACTGATGTTCTGGTTGATTGATTTAAAGTGATGCTTTGGTCCTCCAGGAGCCCAAGTTCAGGCTGATGACACGTCGACATTAGTTCAAGCTGGTAACTGTTTTAAGGGTCAGATGAAAGCAGGAATCCTCCATCACACAAATTAGTTTCACAAGCATGCAGATGAAAATTTTCTTGTCCATATGATGCTTGTGAACGCAGATATACAGAACTAATTTTAAGCATCTGGATAATATCAAATGGGATATTCCAAAACATTTTCCGCTCAGCTTTTGATGAGTGGCTCTGTTCCCCATGCATGAAATCCAATCAGTGATTAGTGTGACACTGAAGACAAAGCGTGTGCTTTTAGCTATTGCACCTGGCTATAAATCAATGTTTATTTTCCAAATGCTAAAATAAAAAAATGTTTTGCTACTATTACAAATGAAAAATTGCTAACACTGGCAAAACATTGTGGTGCACAGTAATAGTTGAAATGTTTTCCTCATGTTCCTCATATTCTTCTTCTAATATTATTGGAGTTGGCTTTACTTTGTTTGATCATCATTTCTGGGATTTGTGCTTTTATATGTGACAGCCTCATTACAGTAATTGTTGTTTTTTTTCATAATGATGGATATATATGTCTTTAGTTTTGCAAAAACATTTCTCCATGCCACAAAAAAAATGTTAAGAACTCTCAACACAATTCAGGCACTACTTAGAGCAAACTAAGCTATTTCGATCATCAATGCCATTATTCCATTCACATCCTGCTGCTCACGTCCAGCATTACAATCAGGATTCCTCTACTGTGTTGAGGTGTATAGCCAGACAGTGGCAGATAGAGAGTGGCATTTTCACAGACATGAGTTATGTAAGACTGAGTGTGACCTGGCTTTAAAAGCAGGGCCATGCGTCATTGTGTGTGTCAGGCTGGAGGTCGACATCCGAGGCATCTAGACCTGACTGATGATGAGGTCTGGATGGCAGAGGGATGGGGGTGGATGAAAGGAAGATGGAGGTGTCTTGAGGAAGATTTGAAGGCTCTGAAAGGGATATGATAACAGTGTCAGGTGAGTAGACTCATTAACGGAGAAAGAAAAGGAGAAAAAGTTGTTTTGTCTTTGTGAATCTTCTCATTAGAGATGAAACAGTGAGGCGCCCTCTCCTTAGTGCATTATGTTCTGTTTTATAAGAGGTATTTTAAAACCACAGTTACTCAGCTCATTTTATACCACTAAAGGCTTTTGATACTGTGGATGACCAATCCAGAGTATTCAGGTTCCTCTAGAGGAAATGTTTGTACTTTGTGACATTTTGCAGTTATTAACGCCTTAAACATCCGACTATGGTGCTACAGTGAGTCATATTTAATTTAAGCAAGTCAAAGGTTTCAAATTGAAGTTAAGCATGTCAAAAGAGTCAATGGACAGCTGAAGAAAGATTAAGGGAGCTGTTTACATTGGACATCAAATACCACACACAGGTGTTATCATGGGACTACAGTTCCACTGTTATGTCATGTGATGTTATTTAACCCTTTCCCCTAGAAATTCTGTTTATATGCAACTAATTTGCAACAGCAAAGATGTTTTGATGGAAATGCAATGCAGACTGGATTGCACTGTCTACCCCAGTAACATAATGTGGATATTTAATGAAAACGTTCCACATCACGGTCTGTGGATTATGCTAAGAAACCATGACATAATTGCCAAGAAGACTTGCTCCTATTGCTCGCTGTTTTTTGAAGCGTAATTTTTCAATGCATTTAACAATACAACAAGGCTATGTGTCACTAGTAGTAAGCTGGACGGTATTTTTTGGTTCTAATTTGGGTGAATTAACCCTTTACACTGCTGTAATTAGATTGTGTTAGATGGTATTTGTTGCATATTGTTATAGTTACTTTTAAAGAACCATGAAAAAGCTTTTTAACAAGTGATGTGTTATTTTCATTATTTTGATGATATCTTGTTTAATTAAATTTCAGCACATGGCCCTTTGGATTAACCTCAGTAGATTCATCTTCTGCACTATTATAGCACCTATAATATGTTCAGATAATGCCATTCCTCGTCAGCAGTTTTGTGTGATCAGTTCAATGAATCCTGACCTGAATGTAGATAAAAGGTGCCTTTGCTCACGTCTCTTGGCACGCTTATCAACATTAGCTTGCTCCACTTGCCATTACAGAATAATGTCTGTAATTGTGCAATACTTTGCTAAATGTTTGCAGAAAATCGCTGCAATTTTAGCAGCTAAATAACCCATTCTCTCTCCAGTAGAAGTTGGCAAGATATTAAATGGTTGATACAATACTTTTTTCACACATTCCCTTACATGGGGACTCACATGGAGTTTCCCTTCTACTATTTCTCCAAACTCTTGGATGTCTTGACCTCCAAAAACACAGCTGGTTATCAGCAAAAGTGCAAATAATATATTATGTTGTTGATCATTTCTGCACTAAATATGCTTAAAGATATTAAATAATTTAGGCTACAATGAAGTACAGCAAAATCTAATGCAGACCAATTAGGTTGTAATAGGCCTACATCAAATCAGAATTCTGAAAGAACCACAGTGCTCACGGGTCCATCTCTGCTAAACACTTGTCTGCCAGACAGTGTTGCTTGATGGATTCAAAATGAACAAAAGCATTTGGTCCTGAAAGTAACAAGTCTTCTTGTGGTATATAGGAGTAATTTAAGTTGAGTTTGGGTGCCTCAAATGCTAGGGGAGGTCAAGACCACCCCTCATCTTAACCAGAGTATTTCCAGCAGGTGAGAACACGTTTTGTGTTTTTTCGTTTTTGTGCGTTTTGAGACCAACTCCAAGCAATTACCAAAAACTGATTCTCATTTGAAGAGTTTGTATAAGAAAACAGCTTGCATAGTTTTAGGTAATTCATCAAGACCAGAGAGAGTCTGTAGTGATGTCGACCTCTTTAAATGCTTACATTTGCTCCTTAGCACTAAACACAAAGTACAGCTGAGGCTGATGGGAGTGTTGTGGTAGTTTTGCAAGTATTTGGTCATAAACCAAAGAATTGGGCAGATTTGAATTTGAGTTTAGATGATCGAAGAGGAAAAGTAACGAGACCTCCATAGCTCTTACAAATCATCATGAGGGGGACATGAATGACATTAATGGCAATCCATCGAATATTTGTTGAGAAATGTCACTTAAATCCATAAATATCAACCTAATGGTTATGCTAGAGGAAAAGGACCACCAATGGACGACCATTAGGATTCATCCTCAAGGGACCATGAATGTCTGTACTAAATTTCATTTCAATTTGCAACTACTAGCAAGTTGTTGCAAATACTGAAACTTGAAATCTGTCTGGTTGGAAGTTGTCGCAAGTAGTTCAGATTTTCACTCTGAACAAAGTGGTGGACAAACCAAAGTTGCCATTCCTAAAGTTATACCATTTGGTAAATGGTAAAATGGTAAATGGTAAAATGGCACTTGCATAGCGCCTTTCTAGTAATTTCGACCACTAAAAGCGTTTTTACAACACATTTACATTCACCCATTCACACAGGAGGAGTCTAAGTTGGAGGAGACTATTCTTTCACACACATTCACACACTGAAGCTGTGCAAATCGGGGTTCAGTGTCTTGCCCAAGGACACTTCAACATGAACCACTGATCTTTCAACTGATGGATGACCCGCTCTATCTCTGAGCCACAGCTGCCCCATTTGCATTGCCAATAATAAATAATGTGTGAAAAAATTAGATAAAAGACTTTTGGCTGCTTTGGACTATTCATTTTGTGTATTACTGTATATGTAATAGCACTGATAGCACAGTTTTCTTTCAAATGAGGGTACATTGAAATGTTCTTACCACATCTGTGGTTTTAAAACCACACTTTCATGGGGATCCAAATACACTCTCTATCCTCATATTCTTGGAGCTTAGATAAATCCAGCAACCTTTTACAGCAATGCATCTTAATTGAATAAAGATTACTGCTTGAAACGACTGACTCATTTTGAAAAAGAGATTACAGAGTAAGTCTTTGTAGAGCTTCCTTCTCATACCTTTCACTAATCCTTCATTCAGGCTGAACAGAGTCAAATTCATATTCATCAAGTCACTATGAACCTGAACATGTTACTGATGCAGAAGTACATTAGTGTGTTACAGCTCAGTAATTTAATTACAAACTGTAACTCACAATAGACATTTCTGCATGGAGCTGCACAACAGAAGCCTTGCATGAGAGGAGAATCTTCCTGTCTTAGTGTTTAGGTGACTGTAAGACAATCTTAAACAACAACCGAACAGAAAATATGCTTCTATTTGTGTGTGTGTATGTACTTTGTATTAAATAAAAGGCCAGCTGTTACCATTGTAAACTCACCATGGCTTCACATACAGTGTGCCTTCAACAACATGCAGTACAGGTGCTTGCAGCATCTCTCATGTTATTTGTATGTACAGCCTATTTCCTTCCCACACGTCAACATATCTTGTGCTTTCAGTTGTGTAGTGAAATAGGTTTTCCCAGGCTCATCGTTAAACCACAACCTGCACCGTATCTGTGACAGACAGCGAGACTTTCTATATGAGCAACAGACACAAAGTATGCACATACTGTACACTCACTGCACCTATCTGTGACATGCAGTGTGACAATGGACAATGCTTCAATAGACTCATGCCATTCTCCATAAGATTTGAATATTGTGTATGGGTGTATAATAAGACGGACTTTGCAAATTCTTACATATTCTTTTTCTGCTAATGCCAAGTTCACTTGTATACTCCTGTGTATAGTACCAGCATCTGAGAGCACTGTACAAAGCTAGCAGGAGCAACTTTATTCTAATTTGTACTCGATTACTGACAGATGAGGGGTGTTAGCATATGCTCGTAGGATGTGGATGTGTGTGCAAGAATGTATGTACTATTTCTATAACTCCTCTGCTCTCCACCTCCTCACTTCACGACAAAAGTTAACTTCTCTCTTAAAAGCAAATCTGCATTCTAAATGAACAACAATCAACAATCCAGGTTTTGTGTCCATCTGTAGAGCATTCAGCCTGAATGGAGATAATGTTTGTTGAACAATATGAGTCCAGGTGGATCATTTGCACTGCAACCAGAAAAACAGACACCCCTGTGCACTCTAATGCAATCCAATGCCACACTATTTTATCAAATAATGTTTAAACTTTAATTTATGGCAGTAACCACAAATTGCATCCTCTAATCATAGAATATAGTTGAGTCAACCCCCAAAAAGCTAAAGTATTTAAGGCTAAACTAATCTTGGTCAGAGGCTGATTATCATAGTTTCTGATCTAGTTTTTCACAAAGGAAAGCACATTCTTTATCTTTTATGATATCTATTTAAAAGACCTGTAAGGAACTGAGGGACACTGCTCATTTGCTATGTGCTAAATGTGCAAGAGAAAATCTTATCTGGCTTCAAACCCCATGATTCTTCTACAGTATGTAGGTGTCCATAAGTTTGTATTGGGTCGTTGTTTTAATGCAGCTTAAAGACAAGACGTTTCTATCTATTATCTATATCTATTTTAATTATATAATTAAATGACTCCTAATGTTTCACTGTAGAACCGTTTATTGTTGTTGCTATTTTTATACACAATGACACGTTGTCAGGGTAAAGACACAGGCTTATGTTTTTTTTAAACATCTTTATTTTATCATCTTATTTTTCTTTATTCAATAGTGGTATCACTCTACACTCTCATTATGATGCAACCAACCTAGTGGAAACACATAACTCTTAATTACTTCTTCACCTCAACTCTTCTTTATCCATTACATGCCTGAATTATTTTGGCTGTTCATTCATATTCACATTCTAAATGGACTTAATCTCTTCAGCTTTAATTTTACAACAAATAATTGTGAGTCTGTGGCCTTTATTTAGTAAAATGCCTAATAAATGTGTGTGTGTGTGTGTGTGTGTGTGTGTGTGTGTGTTGCATTCATGCTGAATATTTCCCAGTTCCCTGCCTGAAAAAGCCCTCAATGCTTGAGCTCCAACTCTCACAACATCTTTGGCTCACGAGAGCTTCCTCCATTAGCAGTTTGTCGCAGCCCAGAGTCCACTTGTGTGAATGATGCTGATCAGCAATTAGCAGCAATGCAGAGGAAAGCGACTATCTCTATCAGCACTGACCTTCTCATACTCACAAACACACACACAAACTATAAACATGCAGGCTACTTTGAGCCTGAGAAGAAAAGAGCTACGAGGCAAGGCAGCTCAAGAAACAAAGTGGAAAGGAAATGAAATCACTGATGAAACAGATGAAGAGGCACAAATTCAAAGCCTTTGATATGAAAGGGAAAAGCATGTGAATAGAGGACATTAATTAAGAAAATCAAATTAGAAATGTGTTATTCAGACATCCCTTATGTCTGAATAACACATTTCTAATTTGACACATCTCATCTTGAACAGAACTCAGTGTACAAATGTGGAGGTACATGTGTTCTTGATCCTGCTGAATTAAGTTCTCTATACAGGTTGTCTCTCACCCTGCACTTTTGTACAATGAACAAACTGCAAAGATTTCTGAATTGCAACACTCTAGTTGTGAGCAGAGTATGATTAGTATCTATAAAGTTGTGGCAGGATGTATTTTCCTCTTTTGTAGCAGTGTTTCTAACCTTGCTTGACTTTTAGCATTTCTTATTATCCCATTATTTAAGGCAAATGTTTCAGGTTGCTTGCTTTGGCTAGTGTATAATTTCACCTCATTTTTCCCACCTATCGTTCTACATGGATATCAGGCAGGAGGTGAAAACTCTGGAAAAATACCATTAAGTTGAAATGTGTCACTGCACAGTCAGGCAGGGACTGTGAGTCGAGGGTGAGTCGAGGGGGGCGTATCTGAGAGTGATGACTCATACCAAATGATTACATGCCATTGCTATGTAATGATGGAGAGTGCAGACGTGTGTGTGTGTGTGTGCGCGCGCATTCACGTATCTGAGTGAGTGTTTGTGTGTGTGTGTGAGTTTGCGAATTGGTTAGAGGAGCCAGTTGATGCCAACAGCAAACAAACAAGGACAAGAGGTCATCCTGCTCACCAGTTACATATCCTGAATAACCAAGTGTTTCTATATCGTCTCTTTCAGAAACAGGATGTATTACAGCAAAGTGATGATGCACGTCACATTGGACCAAACCCTTTTCCTCAGTTGTATTTTCTCTGTGGATTGTCACATTATTGCATAATTATAAATATTTATTAATAATGTTAATCTTGATTTGTTGCATTAAATCTAACTGACAAAATAGAGCGATAATTGTGCATTTTTATATACAGTATAGGCACACTTATACACTTTTTGATTTCAAATAACACTGAATAAAATGTACTATGTGGTTAGCTTGGTTTTATGTAGTAGACTTCTTCAACTTATCATTATTATTGATAAAATTGTTAACTTCAGCTTCTCTGTTCTGGTGGCTTCTTTTTCTTAATTGTGATAGAGAAAAATGTCCCTTAAACAAAGTACTGAACTACAGGAGCATGGCTGACCTGAGTCCTAACCTTGATGTTGGCACAAAATTCTACCTGATTTGAGCTTTGTCCACAGAGGACGAGCCTTTTAACCTCCACATCGCTCTATCGCTCTGCTGCACTCGGCTCTGGGACAGAGCAAGGTCAGTGAAGTTTTTATTTATATCACTTTTTATATTTATAGTTGGCTCACTTGTTGCTTAAAAACACAATCAAATTTTAAGAGACATAAAATATGAGTGTCTATTTCCACCCAGGTTCAAATGCACAGCTATTATTCAGCTATTTAGCTGACATAGCATGATGAGCGAGAAAGTCCATGAAACCAGGAGGATGTGTTGCCTGAAGGGGTCAAACACAGGCCTTTCACCCAGGCAAACGGGATTTGAGTGATGTATTAGACCAGATGTTAGTGTAGTCCATTCATTATATTAATTTATTATTTAGCTGACCTATTATTTTCAGTTTTTGGTCAGTTTGGTTATGTTTAGGCACCAAAAGTATCTGGTTTGAGTTAAAATTAGTCAAATACAAATATAAAAGCTAGGGGACATTAAATCCTTGGGTGTCAAAGCCAAGCCTAGCCTTTCCTAGTTCTGGTCCTGTGTTGATAGTTTAGTTAGCTCATCATGTTTGTCAGAAATATATGGCCTTCTTTTCTCTTCTTGGGAAATGTTACAGTATTTTTGAAAACTTATCTTCAACATATCTTAACTTGGGGCTGTGACACTTAAAATCACACTTGACTGTTGACTAACTGCAGTAGCTACCATCTTACAGGTCAGAAGTGTGTCAGGGTCTCAGTCAGCAAAAGATTTGTTCATGTTTCCAAAATATGTGACTTTGGTCAAATCCATTAGATTTTCCTTTATCCTCTGACCTACGCAGGTAAGGGAGGTGTAGGTGGAGGCCAGTAGTCCTTTACAGCTCTGTTTCTTTATATAGCTCAGTATTTCTAAGCCAAGTCCACATCTGAGCAATCCACTCAAATCTGAAGTATTTGATTTAAATGCTTCTTGAAATTATACCCTGTCCACATGTTCAGTTTCAAAGGGAAGCACATCACCTCCTCCACCTTCTGTTTCACCATGTTTTTAATGCTTCATGATGGACAAACTGATAGCAGCAAATTAGGCCAAGACTGCAAACAGAAAGTGTACATGCACAGGCAACTAATAACAAGGATACTTCTATTTCATTTAGTTTGTACGCAAGCAGCCTCACTGATCATTTTTTTTATTTTGAGTTCTCCAAGTGAGACCTGCCCACATCACTCGTAAAAGTTGCACTGTAGGTCAAAGATCTAACCCATCACGACAGGACCTTTCAACAAAGACTGGTGTCAGTGCGCCTATTTGAAAGGTTAATGTAAGTCCGTATATTCCTGTAATATTGAAGGGATGAGTGTGTCATGAGGTTTGATGAATTGTTAAGTGCAGGGGAATGAACATGAAAGTAGTTGTGTGCAGGCTGAAAAGCCTATAGGCAATGAAACAGAAGAATAAAATTGTATTTAATCCGAACCTGAGAGGAAACCACTCGGCAATTTTTCTTCTGTTAATGTATGATCTCTGTTTAAAAAGCAACTAGGATCTGGCCTCCTTTTCTCTTTCATTGTGTCCACTTTTCCGTTAACCTGATGTGATTTTTCAAATGTGCAGAACACAAGCAGTGTTTTATACTCCAGAAATAGCACTGTTTCATGCTTTAATCAGAGGCAGGATGTGTCAAGTTGGTAACATTAGGTAGCAAATGGAGTTGCAGAATTTAATAAATGGAAAAAGCCTTTCTTGTTGTGAATTTATGGCAATGTGATTCACTCTAATCTCTCAAGCATGGAGACTGCCAAAGCAGCCCCATGCCCTTCCCGTACATTGACTTTGATCAATGCATTGTCTGCTGCCTGTACTGCCTTCATTCATGGCTTAAAACCTGGGTTCTCACTGAAATTCTAGTTTGTGAGAGAATATTTTTAATTTAATTTATTGAGGCTGCTGCTGTCTTGCTAATCAACCTATGAAATCAATCTATGCAAGTCAAACGTTCACTAGAAACAGTCAATGACCCATGTTGATACATTTTTTCTTTTTTTTTTTGCAAACGCATCCTCTGTTTTCATTGGTTTATGTATGCTTTTTGCATGCCCCCCCAGAAGACACATAGTCTATGATACTCTATTTTGCCTGCCCACTAATTTGCATGTCTTCCCCTCTCGGTGGCTTGTGTGCTGTCTCAGCCCCACTCATACAGAATGCCCCTGGGATCCAGTAGGTTCGGAGGCTAAGTCAAAGCTTGTGGGAACTAGACTTTACCAATGCATTCTCCGTCTCTCAGATCACCATGTATCTCACACCAGGGTCATCTACAGTGTCCTGAACTGAGAGCTGATGTTTATGAGAAATGCAGCCTACAGCTATGCTGAGTGATGATACCCTTGAATACCATATCAAAATGCCATTGGTATCTGTTTCAGAAGTTTTTTTAAGCATACAAGAGTAATATGATATACGAAGATTAAACTAAACCAAAACAACTAAAATATACACATCTAAGTCTTTCAAAAGTATATTTAATTTAAACTCTAAATGAAGTACTGTTAGGGAATGGGAATTAGAGATTAGTTTTGAATATCTTTGACTGTGTTTTATTTCTATTTTTCTGATTGAACAGCATATTCTTTGTGTTTCGTGGGACTCCATTGCTGTGCTGTGGGAGAGATGCACTCACTTTCAGACTTTAATCTCCAAAAATACCCAAATTAATCAATATTTTTGTAAAGATTTGTACAGATGCTCAACCATAATGAATACTTCAGTTTTCAGCCCACAATGTTTGTTACTTTACTATTATAGAAACATATTGCTTTTATAACACAAATAAGACCAGACAATTAGATCACAGTTGATGAAAGACGGAAAGTTGTCAACGAGTCATGAAAAAACCATCAGATAATACAGCTTTAAAATGTCTAATCGATATATAGTTCATTCTATTTAAAAAAAGGTGTACAGTATCTGCATCCAGTTCTGCCACTACTGTGTACACATGGGACATTTATGGTCTAGTAGTTATTGTATTATGAACTGTAGAAGATGTGTAAAAGAGATATGAGGTTGTCTGGAAGCTGAAGTACAGCTTTACAGATCAATATCACAAGATGATTTTATCTTCTTGTCAGTAAGGACGTCTATCCAGCATTGTGACACAGAGAGCAGAGATGAGTGTGAAATTTGTCATAAGTGATGCAGCGTAATACACTGCCATGACAGAGCAGATTATCTCTGTAATTAAGTTAAAGTTGACTGAACAGTGCATGAATAGTATTATGAAGTAGAGAGTACAGACAGCATTTAATTCTATACCCGAAAACCTAGTTTGAATTTTAATTTGTAGGTCAAATGTTGAATATATTAATATTGACTAACAGTCTACTGTCAAGCCAGTTTCATGAATATACGAACATGATCCTCCATCAAAACATGTTGATGGTAAAGTTTGATTATGTGACACAGAGTTGATTGATTGCAACTATATCATATTATGAATGAATGGCCTAAATTACAAAAGAGAACTCTTTTGACATTCCCGCTTCACTGCAGATGAACTGTATCATGGTAGCTCAATGATTCGTGTCTTAGTTAGTTTCCAGCACCAATCATATTAATTCATTCTGTAATCATACTGTGTGTGTCCAATATGGACTCCTTGACCAATTAGAGTAGCCACCAGTGTCCTTTGGCACATTGGCACGTTGTAATCTAACTGATCTGTTCTGGCTACTCTTATCTTCATTACCCACATTTACAAAATGCAGCTATCGAGAGGAGCTATCCCAATGACCCCAGCAGAAAAAAGTTTTAACTCACACCTTCCTCACAGGACTGAGCGATCCAAGTCATCTTCATTTGCAGGGTCAATGATGACTGAATAGGCTCATCAAACAGCTGTGCAGTGAGACCACTTAATTTTCCTGTACTTCTCTTGCCTTTGATTTATAGTCGATGATCTCATTTTGATGGGCTGTCTGTTATGTTTACGTCTAATGTTTTATAGCCTCTAAAAACACCTTATGGCCAACACAATCAATCATGGTTTAAAAGCAGATGCAAGCAAAGAGTTACCTTATATGAGCACTCCGCAAATGGATTTCGTTTAGGTGGATGCGCCTGTGAGTTTCTACCACTAGAGTGGCAAAAACACATGCTGAAAGATGCACAGACACCATAAAGTTGTTGTGGCTAACATGTTAGCGTCACAGGTCCATCAGCCAGACAGACTGACAGAGCAATATTTGAGTTTTTGGCCACCAGGCAAATTTTAAGTCCAAGGTCACTCTTTTACTATATTTGAGCACAGCTGATTGTATATTTGCAGCATTTCTGGTGAGGTTTGTGAGAAATCACTGAACGGAAAATACTTAAATAGGGTATATTCATAACAGCCATATATCCTCCAAATGAACTATGTTTATTTATGAATTGTTTATGCATTTTCAAATATATTCTAGTAAATATTCCCACTGTGGAAATACCACCCTAACACTCCCAAGATTATTTATTCCAGTTTTCAAGGACAAAGTAACTTCAGGAATAAATTTGCATTGACCTGACTTGACTAAAGAGCTGTAGCTTTGATTAACAGTGACACTTGTTGCTTTATCCTGTAAGTTTTGTTTTAATCTTCTTGAATGTCAACCCATTGTAGAACATATAAAAAGCACTGCTGAGGATGCTAATTGTGCCAGCAAAATCTTTGATCTCCTTTCATTCCTTTTTTCTCTCCTCTAACTTCACCTTAAAATCCATTTATTTTTCTTACACTGTTAACTGTGAAGGCACAATTTTAAAGCCCTTCTCTAGTATTAAATCTTGTGCTCAATTTAGGAAAGAACATAATACATTTTCCTAAACGTTAACAGTGCTGTACCAGGAAAAAAATCTTATCATTTAAATGTTTTAGTCTCTTTAACTTGGAATAAATTGCGGCTAACCTTCACTATGAGCACTGACACGTTTGTTGCAAGATAATAAAAGGCTCATCTTACCAGTGCACTGCCTTTGTCACTACAGAGGTTTACATAAATTAAAATGCATGACTGATTTGACAATCAGTCTCCAATTTACAACAGGGTTTGTTGATATCTGGTAATGACTAACAGGGAAGGCAAAGCCTGATGCATTAGATTGCAGCAATAATTATCAATTCATAAGACTCAGTTCAATTCACAGTAAGTGGAAAGGAAAAACAGAGCTTGAAAATGTTCAGAGAAAAACACTGTACTGGTGATAACAGCTAGATAATAGTTATGACCTAATTATATCTAATCAAAACTGATCCGTGGAGTCATAAAAAAAATAAAAAAAATCTGTCACAGTAGACTGAAGAAACTGCATTTAGACGTCAGCTCTCTGGAATGAAGAGAATTGGTTGGATGGCTTAGTGAGCACAAAATCTATTTTGGGAACAAAAACCCTCACAATCAAAAAAAAAAAAAACACACGCACATAAAGAGAGTGGACTAATAAGGTTCCCAAAAGGCCAAAAGCTGAGAAAAGTCATTACTACACCAATACCTGTTGATAACAAGTGCTCTCTTGAGCTATTGATTTCTCATCACTCATGTCTTTCACTGTCACTGCATGTGGTATAAGAAATTCCTGGTGTGTGAAGCACTTTTTGTTCAGAGGCTGATGAATGAAGATGACAAGAAATATGTTTTGAATTACATACTGAATAAGAAGCAACAATGTGTGACATGTACTTTTGTGTTTGAAAAGAATGCTTTTTGTGTCCTCATATTCAAGCGTTTAAGGCTGTTTTCTAACTCAAAACCAAAAATACAGAGCTCTCTATCTCTAAAGTAGCTAAACATCGGCACCACTCATAACAGCCTCTTTTGGCTTACTTACTTGTTTTAAAAGGAGTCAAACTGATGGCTTTTAGATTGAATCCTTCCAATCTTTCAGATAAACATGCTCTAATTTTTTATGTGAGACATTTGTTTATTGTCATTGTGCTCATCTGTTGCTGTGAGTTTGCTCCCAGTCAAATACAGTCCTCCCCCTTGCCAAGAACTCTCTTACTTCGTAACATTATTTTTGGTCTTAATTGAGTGTTGTTTATTCATTATTGCACCTGTCTGGCTGGATAGACGGTTCATTAGGATATTTAGTCATCACCCCAGATGGCAGTGCTCGGCACTAAGGGGCATATTGATAATTCTGAGGCTGCATGAAAACACGAAACTCAATTAAGCCATCGTTCCACAGCTGACCCAGCTAAAAATATCATAGCAGTGTGAGGAGAATTGATCATAATACGTTTTCTGGTCATAGTGCGAGTGTGTCATGAGGTGTATGTAAAGGTAAAACTAAAAAAAAATAGTGAAAATGTGGAGAGCTGGAGTGTCCACAGGGTGTGGGATGGAGAGAGAAGCATTCATCTTAAATACAGGGGAGCTATTACACATAGGTGTTCTCAGACTTCACTTCATCTCCCAGCATCCTGGAACACAACCTGACCATAGCTAAAACACACACACACACACACCAAAATAGAGCTCCATTCCGGGTTGTCACACAGGATATTAATTGTCATTGTTAAAAATGTCAAAAGGAAACAGTGACATTTTAAATCTGCTGAGGTGTGCGCAGTCATTGACCATACTGAGGGTGGCAGTAACATGATTTATGTTGAGTGCAAATACTGCATGTCGACAATCCTATTGCATCTACACACCTTTTATTTCGTGGCCCTGAATTACATAACCCAAAGACATTCAGTTAACTATCTTAGAACACACAGAAAAACAGGAATGTATTAATATTATTTGTGATTATCATTGTTTTAATTTAAAATGACATTATATTCATGACTAATTTATATTCAGTTCTGGATTGTTACATGCAAGTCTGTCTGATGTAGTTTTAAAATGTAACTATGGCAGACAACCTCCCTTTAATATGATTCTGTTTCTTGCCATCATGAGAGCACAAACATGAATTTTCGAACTGATGAAAAAACATGTCATTATAAATCACATACACCTTTGAATTCAAAAGGAAAAGCTATGAATTATTAATATGGCTTCATTTTGTTTACCAAAGGTCATTTGATTGTGCATGTATGCCATTGCTCAGGGAAGTAATAGTGTCATTCATATTCTGCCGGGGTTTGTGTTATTTCAGGTTCACTGAAAGGCTCATTTTCACAGGAGATTTGCTTTAGTTTCACTAAAGTGGCGTTCCTCTCGCTGATCTCAGTTCAGCTGGTCCATACAGAGTGACTTTTTATTCCGTGTACTTCACTCATCCCTCTTCTCCTGACTTCATAACCTTCACTGGGTAATGTCTGTAGTGGCTTTTGTTTGGACAATTTTTCATCAGCCTGACTACTTTCACCTGCACATAGATAAATGAATCATCAATATATCATGGTAGTTTAAGTCGTAAAAATATAATATTTAGTCTGTACTTACAATTCTGCACGACTGTATGTCAGTGATCGACCTATTGGCTATACTGATTTGGGAAAATTCATTTATTTGCACATTGTGAACAATTGAGTTAAACCTCATATTCTATTATTGTGCAATTTTTGCTTAGATTATAGCGTTGCCCAAAACGTATATACACATCCAAACAAAAATCTGAACTATGGATGAACGACTCTCAGTTATACTGTATGTTTGTATCAGGGGGTCTCATAGCTTTGATGGTTGAGTCAATTTAGGGAGGAAGCATATGACTGAAAGCTACACAGGCTGGAGAGCTTTCCCAGCAGAAGAAAGATTCTCTCCTCCAGCAGTTACCATGTATCACAATAACACATTTCCAACGTTTAGTCATGATAATTATGAATTTGTTACTACATCAACATAACTTCTCTTGTGATATTGATGATGCTGAGTCCATCCCCATTACTAACAGCAGTAGCACTGAAGACAGAACATAATTCCTGCAACACTCACAAGGTTCTTTTTAGACTTTGACACAGTAGCTGAGTAGTGCATCACAATGTAGGCTGTTTAAAGTGAAAGTACTGTTGGGGTCGTGCAATTTCTGGAGGATTTGGATTAAATTTAGGTAACAAACTCAATTGTTAGACATATTGAATTACATCAATTCATGAGACTAAATGCAAAGTCCACCTGGAGGCAACAGAGTATGTTTGTGTGTGAGTGTACGTGTGATTATGCAAAACGGAAGATGAACTCCCAGCAGTGTGCTGGCTGAGACATAAGCTACAAAGATGGCAGAACCCAAATGACTACAATCAAGATGGCTGCCACTCAGACTCACTGGTGTGTGGATGAGAGGGAGAGAAATGCGCTTGCTTTGTGACGGCTGAGACACGTGTGTAGTTATTAGCTGTGCCTTTCAGTGCAGGTGTCAAATGTTTTCCCAATTTCAATAATGCTTTATCTTCATTAATTGTGAATTTTACTATGTGCAGCTTCCCCACTTGAAAAAAGGATGATACCTTCTACCCGGGCTCGAGCTGGATTCCACTCAATGACCAAACAGCTGTTGTTTTCCCTTTTTTTCAGTTCGCAGTTTAGCAATCAAGTAGCAGCGAAGTGCATGTTATCAAGGTGAAAAACCTTTGGACAGAAAAAGAAAAAATGTTCACGTTCATCTTCTATTGCAAATATAAACCGACATTTCCTTATATGTAAACCGTTCAGCCCAATTATGTACCACATAGAGCTTTACTGCCTGTTAAAAGAGGTAATTTTAAACAAATTTTAACATTTACCATATCAAACTTTTTAAAACTAATATTTTTAGCATTTTTATTCTTTTTTACTTATGTTTTTAAATTATCTATTAAAGTGCATAAAGTGATTTTAAAGTGCAATATACCCAACCATTTACACATGTGGACATGAAAAGGTTGAGCCAATGCGAGCCAATCAAATGGTGCCGATCTCCGTGGCTAAAGCTAAAGCTAACACAAATTCGCCAGCAGTAGACTTCGGCAGGTAAAAGAGTTTCTTTGGAGTTCTGTATCTTACCGGCTGCCACCCGGATCTTGTATAAGAATCAGTGCTGCACAGTTGGCTGCAGATCTCCACAGCGTTTTGAACGGTGACTTATAGCAACTTCGTTTGCCCGTGGCCTCCCTCACTTCAGCAGTTTCCCCCCAGGTGCCGTGACCGTCCGTCTTTATTAGTGATGTGTAGGTCGCGAACGATCCGGTTCTTAGAGCCGGCTCTTTGAAGTGAATGACAGGAGCCGGCTCCTGATCGGGAGCCGATCCGATCAGGAGCCGATATGTTTGTTTTTCTTGTTTTTTTTTCTGTTAAAGCCGCACGTGATTGGTCAAGATGTGTGGTGGTGTCTATGTGTCCACACTGAGCGGGAAGGGGGGGGGGGTTATAGACACACAGCGCAGTGAGCACACGAACTGGAGTGAGGGAGAGACAAGAGAGCGAGAGAGAGCACTGCTACAAGTCAGACTACAGGCAGGACAGGTGAGAAACATGAGCGACAGAAAATGTAGAAAAATTTGGACACATTTTAATATGATATTTATTTATTTATTTATTATTTATTTTTTAATATTGATAGTTCAAAGGCAGAGTGCAGACTTTGCAAAATTAAAATTTCATATCAGGCAGGCTCCACAAATAACCTGCACAGGCAGGCGTGTACTGTTCACCCATCAATTCAGTTAGAGGAGGAAAGACAAGCAAGGGAACCTGCTGTTAATGATAATAACACTAGGTGCCAGTGTGTCTACTGCTCCTACAATGTCTACAGCATTATCCAGGACAACACCACAGCCACCAAGACCTACAGCCCAGAGCTCTATGACCCCAGTAAAATTAAATAATTTCAAATCAATAAGGCAATATAAACAATAAATATTCTATATAATGTGTATTTTACATTAGTAATTCATTTTTCACATAATTTGGTAATAAATTTATTGAAGCAACAAAAAAAATCGGAGGAGCCACTTGGGAGCCGAAAGAGCCGGCTCTTTTTAGGGAGCCGACCCAAAAGAACCGGCTCTCTAAAAAGAGCCGAAATTCCCATCACTAGTCTTTATGTACCAGGTAGCAACCCTGCGGCCGTAGATTAGTTCCGCCCCACTAATTGCCGCACCTGTCTGTGGCTGTTTACTCCTCTTGCAGCTTCTTTCCTTCTCAAAACTCCAGTTTGACCTAACAGTAGGTTAAGGCTAATTTGCGTAGATGTATATGTGGATGTGTAGTGTGTAGGTATAATGGTACCAATTTAGAAAGAGCATAGTTAGCGTGTGAGATCCTGTGACTGTGTGAAGCAGAATTAACATCAGCTGAGCAGTGTGGCTAGACAATAACCTCATAATAATCAAACTCAGTGAAAATGGTGGAGGCCCCAACACTATTGAAATGGCCCACAGGTGATTAAAAAATAATGCATGCATTTTTCATGCATTCATGTCACAATCAGGTGCCGCACAAATTGCCTCTGAGGACCACCATTTGCCCACAGCTACACTTTTAGAATAGTTGCTTTACGGTTAGTCTCTTTTTCAATCTTCACTTAACAGCTCAACAGGCCTTGTTGAGATAGGACTATGTCATTGAGTAATTTGTAACAACCCCCTTTAATAATCAGGACCAGGGACAAACAGCGAATGAAAAATAGCCCTGGACTTTTGACTCAGACTTTTTAACCTCCACCCTCCCTAATCAGTCACAAGACAGAAAACACATTTTGCACACTGTGTAATGCAAAAAGTTTTTTACAGTACACTCCATAAATATGCCACCAGATAAGTTTTGACAGTATGGGAGTTACATACTCTGCATTTACATACCAGTATACATATACAGTATGTACAGTATAAGCAAAAGCTTTAGACTTTAGACTTTTCTTTATTTGATCCCCCATAGGGGGAAATTCTCATGTTACAGCAGCAACAATAGAACAGGGAGAGTGAAAAGAAGCAATAGTAAAAGAAAAAATAGCAATAGCAAAATAAATATAAATATAAATATATGGCTGTGATGAAATAAATATTTACACTATGGGATATTTACACTTTGGTTCAGAAATGTACAGGTATGGACAGGAATGAAGGAATGGAATGACATGGATGGAAAACAGTGTATTAACAGCAGCCAGTGATGCTGGTGTTAAAGAGTCTGATGGCTGATGGGAGAAATGACCTCAAAGTGACCAATGGAAACCAAACTGCATGACACGTGTCTTCACATTTACAAAGAGTGTACAAAGTTTCAAGTTTCTATACATTATCACAGTAACAACAGCTCCTCACACCTTAAGACAGCAAGCTGTTGTTTTTCAGTGCCCTCTAAACAACCCAGACGTCTGCCTCGAGGTTAGGGAAAGATTGTGGTTATGCTTGAAATGAATCCATATTGACTCTTTGTTGGTGATCTAAACCACTGTCTTCAATATCAAAGTTGGACACTTTGTACTCCCAGCCATCAGTCACAGTGTCACGCTGCTTGCACTTAAAGAGAGGACATTTATCATTTGACTAACAGCAAGATGTCTCTCATAACATTGTTTTAAGTGATCAGATGATTAATACCGTTGTAGATGAGGACGGTCACAGAACACTGCGAACGCTGAACAAAGCGAGAAAGGAAAAAAAAGTATTTGGAAAACAAAATGTTTGGCACTATGGGCATAGTGAAAAATTGAGCTTGAGATATGTACAGTATCATGAAAGAAATACAAAGTAAGGGCTGAGAATATTTCTCAATGTGTGTAATGCATTTGAAGACAGATTCTATCTTGGATTTAGTGTTTGATTTTACAGACCAGTTCCCAAGTGAAAGAGAGGTATTTCTTCACAATGCTACTGCCAGACGCTCTGTTTCTGCAATCAACTGCAACAGGTGAAAACACAGCAAACTCCACCAGACCATCATAAAAGGGTACTGCGCTCACCCCAGCTCTATTCTCTGCTTTCCAACTACCAAAGATGCTTTCTGTTACTCCTCACTTCTCCTCTCCTCTTTTCTCTTCTGTCCCCTTGAAGTCCTGCCATTAGTTTCAATTACTGCATCTGTGTCAAATGGCAAATCAATATTAAATCCCCACAGGGATCACAGGATATTCTCAGTCTTTGTGCTGCTCTCACCTCCCTCTTTTTATGGGCATCTGTATTAATTAGTGTAAGTTATGGTTACAGTCTGTATTGCAAAACGGAGACTAGTACAGGCACGTAATGATTTATAATGGACAAACTCTGGCTGGTTTGTGTTTTCAATGAGCAAAAAGTATTTGTAGTAAAAGTATTTGTTTTCAGTCAAGTGTATGATTGCAGTGTTTATTTAGGGAGGCATTCATTTAATCTTTTTCTCTGTGAAAATGACTTGCTATTGAGTCAATTAACTACAAAATCTTTCTAAAACCTCAAAGCCTAAAGGAATTACAGTGCTGTGAAAAAGTATTTGCCCCCTTACAGATTTCTTCTGTTTTTGCTTTATTGTCACACTTACATGTTTCACATCATCAAACAAATTTTAATATCACACAAAGATAACCTGAGTAAATACAAAAAGCAGTTTTTAAATGATGATTTCATTTATTAAGGGAAAAAAGCTATCCAAACCAACCTGGCCCTATGTGAAAAAGTAATTGCCCCCTCCTTATTAAATCATGAATTAACTGTGATCAACCACATTTTTGAAAGCTGAGTTCAATTTCACTTGCCACACCCAGGCCTCATTACTGCCAGAGCTGTAGAATCAAGAAATCACTTAAATAGGCAACATGAAGTAGGCTGAAAGATCTCAAAATGCAACACATCATGCCCCGATCTAAAGCAATTCAAGAACAGACAAGAAACAAAGTTATTGACATCTATCAGTCTGGAAAGGGTTACACAGCCATTTCTAAGGCTTTGGGACTCCAGAGAACAACAGTGAGAGCCATTATCCCCGAATGGAGAAAACATGGAGCAGTGGTGAACCTTCCCAGGGGTGGCCAGCCTACCAAAATGACTCCAAGAGCGCATCGACGACTCATCCAGGAGGTCACAAAAGAACCCCAAACAACATCTAAAGCATTGCAGGCCTCACTTGCCTCAGTTAAGGTCAGTGTCCATGATTCAACAATAAGAAAGAGACTGGGCAAAAATGGCCTCCATGGGAGAGTTCCAAGGCAAAAACCACTGCTGACCAAAAAGAACACAAGGGCACATCTCACATTTGCCAAAAAACATCTTGATGATCCCCCACACTTTTGGGAAAATAATCTGTGGACTGACGGGACAAAAGTGGAACTTTTTGGAAGGTGTGGGTCCTGTTACATCTGGCATAAAACTAACACAGCATTTGGGAAAAAGAACATCATACCGACAGTCAAACATGGTGGTGGTAGTGTGATGGTCTGGGGCTGCTTTGCTGCTTCAGGACCTGGACAACTTGCCGTAATTGATGGAACCATGAATTCTGCTCTATTACCAGAAAATCCTGAAGGAGAATGTCCGGCCATCAATTCGTGACCTTAAGCACAAGCTCACTTGGATTATGCAGCAGGACAATGATCCGAAGCACAACAGCAAGTCCACCTCCGAATAGCTCAAAAAAAACAAAATGAAGGTTTTGGAGTGACCTAGTCAAAGTCCGGACTTAAATCCGATTGAGATGCTGCAGCATGATTTTAAATAGGCCGTTCATGCTCGAAAACCCTCCAATGTGACTGAATTAAGACAATCCTGCAAAGGAGAGTGGGCCAAAATTCCCCCACAGCGATATGAAAGACTCATTGCCAGTTATTGCAAACGCTTGGTTGCAGTTGTTGCCACCAAGGGTGGCACAACCAGTTATTAGGTTTAGGGGGCAATTACTTTTTCACATAGGGCCAGGTTGGTTTGGATAGCTAAAATAAAATCATCATTTAAAAACTGCTTTTTGTGTTTACTCAGGTCATCTTTGTGTGATATTAAAATTTGTTTGATGATCTGAAACATGTAAGTGTGACAAAAAAGCAAAAACAGAAGAAATCTGTAAGGGGGCAAATACTTTTTCACAGCACTGTAAATACTTGGTTTTTGTCTCACGTTGAGTCACAAACATAGCGGATGTGAACTACACATACAGTGTGTACTACATCTATCAGGTATCTGGTACTAAAGGTGTAGTGCATATCAAAGATAATTTACAAACACTATTATGGTGTCTCTAGAAATTATATATTTTTTTAAGTTTTTTAATTTACTTTTCAATGCTTTGTGTTGGGGCGCCTGCAGAAGTTTAAAATCTCAAAACCCTATTTGAGCAAACTGACCATTTAATCTCTAATTTTCTTTCTTTCTTTGGTTTGTGTCTTTATGCCCTTAATAGCTGCTTTATCTTTTATCATCACTCTTTTTGATGGATCTCTCCATTGCAAATCTCTCAGCCTTTTGACCCGAAGTTAATTTCAAACTGTAAGTGATGAATGAATCATGCAGGGAGAGACATGAGAGGGAGACAGTGAAGTTAATGGCTAAATGGACTGGAAATCAGATGCAAGAGGTGGCACAGGGTGTCACACCGCACAGGCTGGGCTGTTAGAGTGTGTGATGTCAGAGAAGATAAGCTCCTGTTTCCCCTCACAACACAAAGTCACACACAACATGAAGCTGGCAACCTGTTTTAATTCTCACAGCATGTTGCTTCCAGAGGTGGAGTAGGTCATCGCTTAGATCGTCAGCGGTTCCCTCTAAGTCAGCATGTCGAAGTCTCCTGGGCAAGACACTGAACCTCAACTTGCATGTGTGTGAAAGAAAAGTCTCCTCCAACTTAGATTCCTCCTGTATGAATGATGTGTGAATGAGGATGAGGATGATTTGAGTAGTCGAAATGACTAGAAAGGCGCTATACAAATACAAAAATATACAAATACAGACCATTTACCATTGTAGAGTATCATTATGGGTCATACACTGGAGAAAGACTCAAATCTATGGCATTTTGTCTTTGTATACCTCATCAGAAGCTCATTACAGTATATTATTCACATTAACTTAGCAAAAATACTTTAATAAGATACAATACCACCTAATGTCTAAGTATTTTTATGTAACATATTGAGAATTCAAAATATAAATCTATAGCTTGTTAAACATGATAATACCAAGGTCTGAGGAGAAATGGTTTTCAAAGTTTGCTATTAAAGAACCAGATTGGCCTGCACAGAAACCTTAGCCAGAGAGAACACTGACTTCGAGGCTTGATCAGCCTGCGTCAATGCCTGATCTAATGCTCTTGGCTGGCAGGGCACAAATCTCTGACGCCAGGTTCCAACATTTTGTGAGAAGCCTTCCCGGAAGAGTGAGTCTGAGTCAGCATACTAATGCCCATGGTTTTAGAATGAGATGTCCGATAAATACATTTGCATGTAATGTTTGGATAACATACTTCAATCAAAATACTTTTAGTCATGTAAGTGCTGTTTGTGCTTTTAATCTGAAAGGCTGAGTTTTTTTTTTTTTTTTCTCTTGTTTTGTTTTTAGGCTCACCAATATTTGTGTTATGAATATTCGTGGTTCAGTGTTGTGTAAGCTGCAATGACATTGAAAATTTAAAGGCAATAACAAATGAGATGTCTGACGTGTATTGCAAAGATTTGAAAACACAACTATTATGCCACTAAGCAAATAAGTATAAAATGGCTCTGACATACGCATTACTTGATAACAAATATGTATCCCTACAAAATGTCTCTTTCATTACTTTTGCCATTTGAAATCTTGCAGGAATTTGGCAGGTATTGTGACTGAGATGTTTTCTTGTCCAAAACAAAGACACAGTGGCCTAAATCTAAGAGGGTAGTCTCCCTCACGTCCAAAAGTGCAGCTCTAACTTGTCCAGCTTGGTATCTATCAGCTTCTACACTGTTGACGTGGCTCTCCCACTGGATTTCTGACCTTGATTTATGTGTGATTTTAAAATGGCTCTTCAAGATGTCCCATCTCTTTAGGGAGGCCAAAAACAGTGTGAAAAAGCTTCTGTAACGTTAAGCCAAAGTAGTCAGTGCCATCTGGAGAGCCTTCGCTGCATCAGCTACCCCCAGGTTTTAAAGCCCATAATTTTAGCGTGATTCCCTCTCTGCATGGTTGCACACTAGACTACCACCTCTATGGTTTATGCTTAGGGGGGCTCCGCCTGACCGGTTAGGTCTCTGTGCTCTTTGACACAAACAAGCTCTCACCCTGAAGCTGCACTCTAAACTGAGACAAATGGCATCTATAGCTACACATGGCCAATGATTGCAATAGAAGCATCTCACACTAATTTCACTGAAGGCAAACTCAGTCTATGAATCTACTTTTGGAAATACAGTGACAAACTTTAATGTGTTGCCAATTCTTTGAGGTGCTCTGCCACAATATTTGCCTCTGGGCCTCCCATGCAGACTGAGAGCAACGCTGATGACAGAGCCTAGTACTGATGAGTGACCTATGCTGAAGCCTCATCGTACATTCATTGCTGGGAACAGCAGTCACGTTCACAGATAGGCCCCCAGGTGGTGCTCAAGGGCACATATCTGATTTGAAGTATCCTTTTTGCAAGACTTGTTTTTTTTTCATTTCATTTTAATTTTTGAATGTAGCCCATGGCAACAATTCTCAATTAAAAGCGTGTTGTAATGCCCAGCAACTGGCTTTGAGTTCTAATTCTGCAAGACTGCACAAGCCCCCACCCCTCCTTCTTGGACTTCTCTTGTCACAGCCACCACAGTAAACGCACACAAATCAAGCACCCTCATCCACATCTTCCTGATCCTCGTTCACTGGTTACAGCCAGCCTGGTACAATAGTGTTTGCCCTAAGCCTGGCTTTGTCATTACATATGAAACATCTCAATACAGCCATTATACATAACTAAGATTATCATTAATACTATATTAACTTAACAACAAGCAAGCTAATATGGCAAGATAGTTCCTATTCACTCTGTGTATATCTGAGACATGTGTTTGTGTGTATGCATGAGAGATAGAGGAAGAGAGAGCATAGCAGCTGTGATCAGGGTAGATGTGAGAAATAACTGCCTGGGGAGGTGTCCCAAGAAGACTCCTGGTGTGATGAGGGGAGAAGAGAGGAAAATGAGAGGAAGAAGAAAAAAGAGCAAATGAAAGATAAGTAGAATAAAATAAGAAGAAAATCAAGAGTGGAGGAGAAGAAAATGAGGTGAGGAGAGATTTTGAATGGTTATTTCTCTTGTAGACCACTAAAGCATGCACAATGTGGCATTGTTTGGTTTGTTGTTGCCTATTTTGTGATAAATGCAGAAACAGAGAATGCTAAAGACCATTGTTTTTGTGTGAATTGATAATTTTGTAGAAATCTGTTGAGTATTAAACATTTGCATGAGTGTATTGACATAAATAATGCAGATGCTATTTGCACCAGGGAGTATGAAGCCGATAATGCTAATAAGGCCCAGATGAAATAGCCAATGTGGCTATTTACACCCAGGTTTATGCTTGAAAGGGTATATTTTGTGTTACCCTTACTTTTATGTTTGCATTTGACTTATTATTTTAACCCAAACCATGATCTTTTCCTAAACATAAGTAGTTTTGGACAATAATATGTCAAATACGTGAAAATAAAAAAAAGCCGGGTGTAAATAGCCATATAGCAGTCGTCTGGCTATATACACCAAATAGACACTCCAAATGAATATGGAAGTGAGTAGTAAAAGATGTGCTACTGTATGTAACTTTATATTTTTCTAAATAATTGGTGGGCTTTTTTTCTGTTAAGCCCCCAAAGTCTCTATGCATGGCCCTGGCTGGAAATATGGCCCGTCCGGTTGTGTGCTGTTAAGTAATTCATCATTAAGTATTTAAAACTAGCAAACTCATAACAAATAGCAGATAAGAATAGGATGTATTTTATCATTCCCACATGAAATAGGAAATTGATATAATAATAGTCTTGTCTTCTGAATCACAAGAAAACATATTTACTCACTTACAACTTAGCAGTAGCTAAGCAAGCAGATTGTTTCAGTGGTTTGTCCTGAGGCTTCGAACCATCTGCCCCTGAAACTTCTGCCACCCATGGATTATCCTGATTATCCTAATTCAATAATTTGTTAGCTGTGAGCTTGATTTAACAAATTAACCATGCATATTTTTATATCAAGGTGGATGAAGTTTAGTGTCAGGCGTCAATCAGAGTCTGTTTTGTGCTTGCTAATGATTACCCTTGTGATACACAGCCAAGCGCAGTTCACATGGAATATTTATTCTGAGAAAAACTTCTGGAGAGAGATCCTGTGCTCAATTGTAGGCATTAGGCATGAAAAAAGACCACTTAGGATAAGGGGAAGGAAAGGCATCAGAGCAAACATAGACTTAAAATATACTTTTAAATAAATATATTTTTTATTTTACCACCGACCATGAAAGCATAAGTTCATATATAAACACAGACCAGCTGAAAGCTTCTGGAAAGCATTAGTGTAGTAATTAAAGTATAAAATGTTTAGACTATACAGTGTTGTGTGTGAGCAGACTTCAATATGACCACTTCAATATGAGAGGAATAATGGTTAGAGCACTAACAGTGTAATAATAGTAGCTATATTTCCACCAGCTTTTAGGAAGCACAGCATTGACGTTAGAGTGCCCACAGCACTCTTTTTTTTTTTTATTTGCAAGTGGTTATTTCAGAAGATGCCAAGTGTAATTCACATTATGCACTGTTTCACGACAGCAAAATAATTGACACAAAGATGAGCATACTTTTAAGTTTTCTTCACGCTCACTTGATGCTAGGAATACTATACGGGAAAACATAAATCATAGCATAAACACAGGGATAGGCTTTATTATTCAATGGCTTTTATAATACTTTGGGTTGACATTGTGGTTTTTGGCATGTACTGTAGTTTTCATTCTCTGATTATAAATTGAGAGCCTGTCCTGACTTTGATAGGCTTTGGGCAAAACCATTCCGAGTTGAATTCGAAGGGAAGGTACAGACTCAATTTTTTCCTGCTTCTTCCATTCAGCTGTGATTTGATGCTTCCACTGTCCATAATTGTTTTCAGATAGAATTGACAGAACAAACTAGTTTACCCTCAAATGAGAGTGCACTTTCTATTATCTGTGAAAGTCTAGTTCCGAAAGTTACAATTGTGCTGCCCTTTATATGTAGGCAGCAGGTGAGGCTGAAGATGGGGAAGACTAATATTTGACCAACTATCACACTTGTTTTAAGGAGGACAATGTTATGTCCGTATGTTATGTTCTTTGCACTGACCGCAAACAAAAACGCACAGCTAATAATGCAACAGGGTAGTAGTATGTCCACTACTTCAGTTGCATGCATAGTCATATCAGAAAATGGGCTGGCATAAATGACTATGGGGGTAGTAACAAACTGAGTTTGGACTATTCCACACATTTAACCAAGCAGGTTACTCTAGCAAATGGAAGCTGAATCCCACTCTTAGACAAGCGTCGTGGGACAGGTTCGGGGGAGTTGAGGTGGATATGTTTGCTTCATAAGTAAATATAGGGTGCAGCTCTGGCTCCCCATGAGCACACAGGACATTTCCCCACTGGGAGTGGAGGCCTTCTCTCCCGTGGCCCAGGGGTCTCCTCTACGCTTTTCCTCCAGTTTCGCCGTCATGGTTCCCAATAATGATACATTTGCTGTCAGGGAAACCATGGCAACTTCTGTGGAGCAGAGACCTGCTCTACTGGCTGAATGGTTCGATCTTACACTTTCCAGTGACATCATCATATATTTATATCATATCCATGTGCACAATAGCCGCAGCAGAAAATTTGGGAAGGATTGGTCTTCTCTAACCTACAATGCCCACCACCCCTGCCCATATATCACAGGTCGGTTATAACAGATATAACAGCTCACTTTCATGTAACTATGTTTCCTGATGGGAGCTGCTGGTTCTGAGGAAGTCACAGTGATTCTATGCTCTCTGCATATGAGGTCTGTCTATCCTTGGCTGGTTGAATGCTGTTTTGAAAAATGTCAACAGAGGGTGCTTCCCTTGGGGAGGCGGATTATATTATCACAACATAAAGTAACATCTGTTTATATCCAACTCCATTGCTGTGTTCTAGGAACATTCATACAACTGACTTGCAATCATGATTTATATGAACTGGGAACATTTATTGTCAGTGCAGGAAACAGTGTGACTTTATATACTCTAGTTTGGGGTGGTGATGAATCTCCAAAGTGCTAAGATGTAACACTAAACATTCTTCTTTGTCTAATACTTCAAGTGCGTGTTGACAATATTTCACTATGACCACAGTTTCTGAACTCGTAACCGTTATTTTTTAGGTGCCAAAAGTAACCATAAATACGTTAATCATGCTTTAGTTGCTACAAGCTGATATTGCAAGTAAATAGAAAGGAAAACAGTGAACATTTTGTAGATGCATTGTGCTTCAAGCTTAATGCTAACATTAACATTGTAGCATGCTCAAAGTGACAGTGCTAACGTGTTGATGTCTTGCAGTATAATGTTTAACATGTTCACAATCGTAGTTTAGCATGTTTGCATGCTAATATTTACCAATTAGAACTAAACTCAAGTTCAGCTGAGGCTGATGGGAATGTCATTCATTTTGCAAATGATTATTGGACAGATTAAAAATTTGACCTGATATTGGCAGTAGGTGCTTTACCAGATTACCAAAATGTTAGAATCCATCCTGAAGGGGACCAAAAAATGTCTGTACAAAATTTTATGGTAATCAATCCAATACATGTCGAGATGTTTTGCTCATAACCACAAATGTCAACCTCATATTGGCACTGGAGTGAAAGCGGGGGGATCACCTAAGTCATTATGATTCATCCTCTGAGAATCACAAAAAGCAATCCATCCAAAGTTATTTAGATATTTCAGTCAAGACCAAAGTGGTAGACTAACCAACAGGCTGATATTCCAAGTGCTAGAGATAAAAAGATAGCAGCTGTGTACATACTGACTGAATCTGCAAAATCTTCACTTTGGTATGAAAGTTTTCATTGTTATTTCCCCTATTATATGTTGTTGATGAAAATGTTCCCGGGCATGACTACATTTCCCCGTATCAAATTTCGTTGAAGCAAAATAGCTGCATGTATAAAAATGATTAATTGAGCCTCAATCAACATTCATTTATTGATTTATTTTTATGTCCTATCGTACATAACAAGATAGATAGTGTACATATTAGGAATGTGTGATAACATTTGCTGGCAAAACATCTTCTAATGAAAGGTGGTATTTGAAGTACAGAGTAGATCTCGGCGGGCCACTTAATTAAGGCCATGTCCAACAAAAAAGATGGAATGTGATTGCGAGTGATAAGAAAGGAGATTACAAAGCCTGTGTCTTAACTTGCTGCAGCAAAGACACACCACTCACTAAATAACTGCCATATATATATATATATATATATATGTGTGTGTGTGTGTGTGTGTGTGTGTGTGCATTTCTCTTAAAAAATGGACATTTTCTAGACCAAATACAATAGCTATTGGTCCAACTTTGCTTGCTGCTTTCACAAGATAAGGTGATAATTTTACCAAACAAGCAAGTAACTGTATCAGAGTGCAAAAGTAGTAATCTAAAGGCAATTCCGTTCCCCCTATTCCATCTTCTCCTTTCACTTGATCACTGCAGTTAGATAAAATCTGAATTTGTTTTCTTTTTCTAAGGCAGCATGTATACACTCAGAAGAAATGCATAATGTCAGAACCACCGATAATTTTTAGTGTCCAAAGTGTGGATGTTGTGTTTGTTTATCCACCATGGTACAGTATAATGCAGACCAAGTACTGGACTAAAACTATACAAACCGCAGCCTAGTAAAAAGTTGTCATCTTTGTTATCCTTTGGTTTATGTGTCTTGACAACATAATACAATAGAGAAAAGGGTGACTGACACACACATTAAACACATGTCAAAAAAACACATTAGCACTCCCGAGATCAATACATATTTCATATGTATTTCCCTTTTCATATCCCCTCAGTTGACACAATTTACCAGTCTTTGGTAAAGCTCTCCTGCCCCCTGGTGTAATATCATCCTTTTTTCATCCTTTTTGCTATTCAGTCTGTCAAGCTTAACTTCAGGATAATCACCATTCAGATGAATAATCACTCATTATAAATTACTTGAGTACAAGACAAGACCAAATCAATTTGAGTCTGAGTCATGACTAAAACCATTGATGTTTGTGAGGGAGACCAGTCTTGAGATCAATAAATGAGTAAAACGCAGCAACCATTCCGATAACACTTACAGACCCCATCTGTTAGGGGCTGTCATTGAACCCTGTGAAATGTTACATTACACAACAGCAACACTGCATGTGATAAGTGCAGATTAAATGGGAAAGTTGGGCAACACTTAAAGGTCAGGATTTGTCTTAAAAGCACAACTTATACCAAAAAGTAATTCTAAGAGGAATTAGAAAACATTTCACAATCAATTGTTGTTGTTGTTTTTTTTTTTTTTTGGGGGGGGGTACGTTTTGTACGTTTTTTTAGGGTATAGGCTGGTAAATGTACAGTCAGGTAATGTTCAGCAGTCTGTGATAATAGCCTACCACCTAGTGGCAATGTCGTCTACCCACACACCAGTCTACAGATTGTGCTGGAAGGGCTCTTATCATAGGCTTGGTGATGACGCACATCTCATGAAAAGATTACACCATCATTTAAGAAGACAATTTTGTGGTTCTTTGATTCATTTTTACTATTAAGTTGATAACCCCCATGCAGTATATTACTAGTGTGGTTGAACTGGAAAAAAAAGCTAATTGGCTAGGAATTGTGTGTATATATAAATAATGTAACATATTAACTTAATACATGGTTTAAAATTGCCTGTCTACTTGTATCCAACATCAGACAATTACCTTTATACGGCTTGTTGATATCAAAAAGAGAAAATCAAGGATGTTGTCAGTGGCCACATACTAGCTGTTCTAGAACATTTTAATTAAGTAAAGACCGTTTTCTCCACTATTTTGGTGCATCATCATTATCTCTGTGTGAAGAGATCTTGCTGAAAAGTGGTTTATGATGCCTCGTCTTCCTTTCATTAAAATATACTTAGGAAAGAGTAAATAGAAGAAGCATATTGACTCAGGAGGGGAGAAGTGTGCCTTTGGGCTGTGATTTTATTTTGGAAGACAAAGTACCTAAACCTAAGTGACTGACACTAAAGGAGCCCCTAGAGAGAGAGGGTGGGGGCATTGCAGCAGTATGATACTGATACTGCTGATATGGTGCAACTTATTCTTTAAACCTCTTGTCATGGCAGTTGTAACTCTGAACTTTTTCACTGTAGCTGACAGCTGTCATGTACTAGCACTTAATAAGTGCATACATATAAAGTAGCTAACTTTGCATAAGTGCACATTAAGCAAGACTGAGGTAATCAATCTATACTTTGGGCAGGAGAGGGAGCCTGAAGTGATTTTGTGTTTTTGTACTCATCAGCTTCATTCCCTGGTTTGCTGTCATTCCCCTCATGCATATGCCCACACAGTTTGCTTCAGGTGCTCAAAGAACAGCAAATATAAAGTATAAAACAAATAGCAAAATAACAGCCACCTCTGCACCCAGTTTATAGACACACACACAGACACAGTTTTTGTTCTTTATCTCTCAGCCACTCCTTATTAACGAGACACATTGGATAAACCCAATGACATGGCTGTTAATCTCAGTACAGCCAGGAGGTTAAGACAATTCATTCTGGTTGTTAAATCCAATGTTGTGCTTTATAGAAGAGGTGCTTCATCAGTTCTCCCACTCCCTATTAGGAACAAGTAGATGTACATTTTCATAAATCACTCATGACGGTGTTAACATTGTCCACGGACATATAAATTCAAATGTGTTCACATAAAACCTAAATAATTAGAAGAGCTGACAATGCTGCCTTTTATCACACACAAATGTAAAGTGTGTAAACTTGAGTTCACTCCAGCAGTACAGCAACAGATTATGAATCACTAAATCACTCTAAATTCTGATCTTACAGCCATATACATGACATTTTTCTACTCGTAGCAATGCTTTTCTTGTGTTAAAAGCATTTCCTATGACTTTTTTCTTTCATTAATCTTTTTTTTATTAAAAAATTGTTATTGTTACATTTTCTGCTCTAAGGTACACACCATGGGATTACTATAGAAAATTACTATAAGAAGTGTTAACTCTGAATTATGCTGCAGACCATTTTACACACACTGTCACACACTGAATAATGTTACATGAATGAAACAGGAATGATCTGGCCTTACCATGGACAGATCAGAACAGAATGGGCACCTCCCACCAGTGAAAGAAACAAGCCTGCAGTCTCAACTGTGGAGGTGCTTTTATAGTGGAAGTTTAGAGAAGCAGCATCTGACCAATCAGAGGTTTCCTGAGGTACCAATGTTTATCCACGACTGGGTACCTCCCCCCTTTAGAGGTCAGAGGCCACATGTTTTTGGATTTTAAGCTTAAGAAAACTTCCTAAACAACTGTGCCTCATTACTACGTGAGTACAACACAGATATTTGCACTGCTAATGTCAAAGTCATTAATAAGAGATCAAGATTCACGTTTACTATGGTTCAGGTAATGACATATGAATGATAATTAGACGAATTAGACGAAGAATTAGACAAATAATCAGGTCACAGCGTTTGGCTTCCTCTTGTGTTGCAGAAGAAAACAAAATGGACAGCTGAGCTGTAGGAGGTTCACTTTGAAAGTCCAGGGTAGGAGACACCAAGCTGCTACGGTTGTATTAGAGTTACATGCGAATCTGCCAATCCTCCACCCATCCATAAGACTTTGATGGTAGCTATACAAATACCAGTCTTTTGTCTGCAGCGGGGCATGTGGGAGACACACTCACCATTTGTATGCTCTATGAACAACAATTACTGCATACCTAACCTGGCAAAGAGGAACTTTTCCATTACATTTCCATTACACTGATTCTGAAGGCAGGTATATTTTGCTCAGATACTGTTGTCACATACAGGTTTCTTAGGTGAGGGTTAAAGTCTGCTGCCAATGTAACAGATAGTGTTCTTCTAGATATGATTGGTCCTGTCCTGTTGAAGCTGTTTTTCTCTGATGGCACTCTGAAAGTTTACAAAGTAAAACAAACACCATCTGTCTGCTGTTAGGCTGCTGAGCTTCTTCTCTTCGCTTGTCATTAAACTTTACATGAATAAAAGCGAAGTAACACATTTCCCACGACCAGACGGTATTAGTTTAAGAAATTTAATACATTGAATCCTTATTATTATAACGTGGAAATGGGAACCGTGAGGTTGTGAGGGCACGTGCAGCTTCCCCACAGGCCTAAACAGAAACAGTTGTCTAAGGTTACTTCATGTGCCAGACAAACTACACCCTTCTGGAGTCTGAAGTGATGTTTCTCAAAAGAAACACACATCAGCCAGGACTGAAGCAAATCACTGGCTGTTCCAGGCAGATCAGGTATCATTCTTCTTCACGTATCACAATTATCAGTGCTCTGCCTTGTTGATTTGCTTGTAGGTGAAATAATTTTGGGCCACCAATACAAAATATACTGATATAAAATACTTAACCTGCCTAAAAGAATCTTAGGAGTTTAAAGAAAAAACATCTGTAAAGATACTCTGTTGTAAGTGATGTACTTATAATGTAATAATCACTTACATTTCAATTTTACATGGTGTCACGCAAAAAGATATCAGTATTACGGGAGAAAAACCTTTGTAGAAAAGTTGACACGTGCTACTATTAATAACAAAAACGTGACTTTCTTTTCCTCACGTTGATTTCTTCCTGATAATGTCCTAGAGCTATAACTTAAAGCAATTCAAATGATAGCACATAATAAAATTACATGTTGCAAGAGATTTTAACTCTACTGTAGATGAAACTTGTCACATTAGTTGCCTCATCTTTCCTTTTAGATCTCAAAGACATACCACTACATGAATGTATAAGTGCATACAGGCACCACCAACAAATAACAAGTCTCTTGATCATTTAAACAACACAAAACCTCTCTGCGGGCATGTGTCTGTGACTCTGTGTGTGCGACTGTGTGTGTGTGAGTGCGTGCATGTGTGAGATGGGAGGGGGGGGGGGGGGGGGAATGGGGGGAGAGAAAGAGACCACTGGTGTATGCATGTGTAGAGCAGATAGGATTGGCTCATTCCTCCCACAAGGCTGTGCATGAGCGCTGCTGTTCTTCACTGATACATTTCAGTTCCTCTGATCATATTCCACGTCCTTATCCATACACACATCCCAGGCCAACATCAGCACTTTCAAATTTGCTTTTTCTATAGAGTTTAGTTGTTTGCAGCATTGCAGCACGTCTCTTGACTTTGAAGCATTGAGATTTTTCTGCATTAACATATTCTCTTGGAGGAGCTGCAGTGACAAATAAAGGACTGAGAGAGCTGATGGAAGAAAAGTACTCAAAAGCTGACTGAAAGTTGTTGCACTCTTACAGTAGTGATGTTTAACTAATGAGATACAGGAGATCTGGTCTTGCCGGGAACTTTTTTTCTGGGTTAATTCTTCACTGAGAGGAAGTCTATGATTATAACTCTACCAGTGGACCTAATTCAAATAACTAATGAGCTAAAGGATTAGCAGCGAGGTCCATGCTAATGGAGAAGTCATTTCACTCTGAGACAGTCAGAAACCTCTCCAGGTGGAATTAGCCTATCTTCCCAGGCTCTTTTGAAATCCGCTTACGTGCATTAAGCTAATGATTCAAACACTGAAATAATTTTCAATCACACACTCCAAAACAACACAGTGGGGGACAGTTTTATCTCTCACATACTCATCATTCATAGCTAGAAGCATTCTAAACTCAGTAAATCCTTCACTCCGTACACTAATCATGTAACATGAATCGATAAAACGGCAATAAAGTACTACATATGAGGCAAAAATCCAGTCAAGGAAAAATTCATCTATTAGTGCAGGAAATGGGTTGCTGAAGGTCTACAGCCCCTCCTGTGGTTAGAAGGAAACACAGTGGAAATATTATCATTTTACCCTCTCCAACAACTTTGCAGATTAATTATTCTGTTGAGTTAAAGAACAAAAAACCACCCATCACCCAGAACAGCAACTCCCCTGCGAAGCCCATATGTTTAAGATTTTTTTTTTTTTTTTTTATCATTCTACAATTTTGGCCAAATGCTTATTTATTCAATCAGGTCAAAATCAGGGGTCACATGGAAAACTCATACGGTTGACAACTACTGATAGTGTGGCAGCAGTTGCCCTTGTGAAATCTCAATAAACAGAGCTCTCTCTTTATTTTTATGTCTCGTAAAGCAGTCATAGCACAGCTACCATAACCACTAGCTTGTGTTTTTTGTAATCTTGTTTATGCCATCAGTTCAATCTCTTTCACTTACTAGAAACCAGTACGCCATTCTATTAGCTGTGATTAATGATTGCCCAGGACTTTGATTGTTTAGTAAAAGCAGCTCCACACTTATTAACTCTTGTTGAACTAATTGGTGGCAAACCCACTCCAAAGCACAGTGCAACAGCAAAAAAAGAATACAATAGTAGAAACCACAGCATCTTCCTACGCTCCACAGTTAGATATTGGACGCCCTCACAAACAGACCCAAACTGGCAATCACACCTCTTCACCACCTTTTCAACTGGGACTATAGCTTGCATTTCATTGTGTGATCCTGTATCGTCGAATGACAAATAAATGAACTTTGCACCTTCCTTGTACCCCAGGACAGAGGGACTAAAGAACTGTGTTGTGTTCCCACTACTACTGATTCAACATGTGACAGAGTCCACACATAACAAAAGGCACACTCTAGACTTAATCATCTCCAAGGATCTAAATGCTTTTATTAGGATAGGATATTAGGTGTTGGTGATTTTTGTCGCTCTCTCTGATCATTTCTGTGATTTTCTTGAGAGTGCATACAAATGTTCAAAGAGAGGTAATTACAAAGTGGTCGCTGAAAACAACTGTGAAACAGGCTTTCTCCCCAACACCTGCCCTCTGTTGGGTCTCAGTCTATGAGCTTGTTGATAATTAAAGTTTTAAAGTTACAAATGTTACTGATGGCATTGCACCCACTGAGGTGAAGGTGGTCTACATGGAGAAATGCCATATTGGTAATAATAGAAAAGCTGAATTTAGGTGGCAAAATACAAATCTCCAGGTTCGCCATGACATCTATAAAGAGAGACCTCGTTTATAATTTGGAATAGAGAAATGCAAGATAATCCTTTCCTTTCTGGGACACCAAATACAGTAATGATGCACATGCCTTGTTTGATTGCTGCAAACCCTCCTGCATCAGTAGCCCTTGAGTATCTGTCTGCCAGAGCCTGCAATGAATTTGCCTCTTTCTTCACTAGCAAAATTTTGAAAATCTGTCAGTGCCTCCATACTGAGGTACAAGATAAGTGTTGTCCCCGTGTCCACATAAAATCGACACAATTATATTATAAATATCATGACACAATTTATCCAATCAACCAGAAAAACCTTATACAACATGAAAGCCTCCTCTTGCTGCCTTGATATTTTGCCAACAAGCTTTTTTCGAAAAGGTTGCAAACTGCGTGGCCGCAGATCTACAAATTGCAAATGTCTTTCTGTCAGCTGTCTTACCACAGGCCCTAAAAACAGCCATTATCAAGCCACTCAAAACAGTTATCTAGACATCTCACCGTTGTAGGTACAAATCAAAAACCTCCGATTTCAAAGTAAAACCACTGAAAACACTGAAACTGTTGAATGACTTCCTGGCAACTGTTTGATGTATTCTAGTCAGGATTTTGACAACACCACATCACTGAACCAGCTGTTAAGGTCTTCAATGACATCCACATAAACACAGACAGTGGCAGAATTTCAGAATTCCAGTCTTAGTATTTCTGGATATCAGTGACAACACCACAACCCGTTACTAGAGAGGAAAGCTGGGTGGGACTTTCTCTTGAAGGAAATCCTACTTGAACTTAATGTCTATAGGTAATTACCTGTCTGAGCAGACAAAAATGATGTGGAGTTCCCCATGGCTCCATTCTGGGGACTCTTCTATTCAATGTCTACATGCTCCCACTGGCTCAGATCATGGAAAACAATAAGATATTTTACCATTATTCTGCAGAACACACACAAATCATATCACCAGGGAACTCTGGTCTAGTAAAAGAACAGGTTCCAGGTTTGAACCTGCTGGTTCGTTGGGGCCTTTCTATGTGGAGTTTGTATGTTCTTCCTGTGCTTACATGAGTTCTCTCCGGGTACTCCGGATTCATCACACAGTCAACAGTCCAAAGACATGCAGGTTAGGTTAATTGATGACTACCCTGCCTCTCACCCACTGTCAGGTAGGATTGGCTTCAGCCCCCTGTGAACCCTAAGACAAGTGATATGAATGAATGAAAACTGAAATTACTGTTTTTGGAGCCAGTGAAGGGTGATAAAAAAGTCAGTGCTCAGTTTCAGACAATATTGTTAAAAAACCACAAAGCAAGCCAGAAATACAGATAGATGTAATCATTGCCTAAGATCTGGACATAGAACAGCCACATTAATAATATAATATAATATATTAATAATATAATATAATAATAAGTATGCCTACTATCACCTAATACATACAAGGATTAAAGGACTTTTATCTCAGCAGTATCTGGAAAAACTTGCCACTGCATTTTTCCTCAGCAGGCTAGACTACTGTATTAACAGGTCTCCCTTAAAAGTCAATCCTACATCTGCAGATTTTTCAGAATGCTGCTGCATGAATCATCACTAAAAGCAGGAAAGAAGATCATATTACTCCAACTCTCAGAAATTTACTCTGGCTTCCTTTCTGTGAAAGAACTGATTTCAAAATACTTCTGTTGGTTTATGGCCAAAATATACTTCTGATCTGCTGTTTTGCTATGAACCATCCAGACCTCTCAGACCATCTGAGACAAGTATGTTTTCTGTCCTCAGTGTCAAAACCAAATATGGAGAGGAAACCTTTAGTTTTCATGCACCACATCGCTGGAGAAATCTCCCAGAAAACTGCAGGTCTGCTACTACTCTCAGCTTTTCAGAAAATCAAAAAGTCTCCAGTTTGCTGATACCTTTCACTGAGTTAGATAATTTATTTATCTCTTGGACTGCAACTTGCAACTTTTGCTGTAATTTAAAACCTGTTATATTTTACTTAACTTGTTTTTATTTTCTATTGTCTCAGCTCTTTATTGTATTTAAATATCTTTTTATAAAGCATTTCTTTTGCATTTTGTCACAATGCTTTTGATGTTTAGATTGACATTTAAACAGCACCTTCTTGTTTAAATGTGCCATACAAATAAACTTGCCATGCCTTGCTTTGCCTCTCCCTCTTTGTCAAAATCCTTGATACCTTTGTAATTCACTGTAACTTGGAACAAGTTAGCTGCTTTATTCTCATTCTCATTTGATGAAAAACAGCAGCATGGTCGGGAACATAATTAAATAACATAGAATGACCATAAAAACACACCAAACAGCTCACACAGCATTATTACTCTGTGCTACCTATTTCCTTTTATGTTCTATTGGCATTCAAACTCCGATTGAGTGATGTTTGCTTGGATTGTATACTTATTATTCTTCAATTTATATGTAAATCCATGACAAATACATATCGAAACCACCACCCACATTATTGGTGACATTTTGGTTTCCACCGTGTCCCGTCTTCAAGCAATAATTAGACAAAACATCCCTGTGTCTGTGCATATCTCCCTCAAACATACAGGGTGACAACATCACCATGACAACAGGGCAAGGTGGACCTCAACAAGCTCGGAAACAGAAAGGACTTCCCCTCAGACGTGTAAATATTTTGCTGGTTTTGAGTGAGTTTGGTTTCATTATGGGAATAGTAAAATACAAAATACCAATAATAAATTGCACATATTTAGACAACAGTTTCAAGCAAGCCTGAGACTTCAAACTGAATAATAGTAGAGGATTTTACGGCATTTTTCTTTTCTCACCATGTGTTGATGGATGATGTGAAGGTGCAACAGAGGGAGCAGCTGCTGTATCTTGTTTGCTGTCTGCCTCACACACAGGAAGGTAGACAGAACTCCCTGAGGGCACAGATGAGAGTCCACATATCAGAATGTAAACTGAAGTAAACTCAATGATATAATGATAACAAGCAGCAGGAAACAATATTGGATATTTTACTAATAGATAAACACAATAAACAGCAGTCACACTCGTCTTTCAGGTCAGTGTCTTTGGATCTATTACAGTTATTTTACGTTCTGTTTAAAGCTGTTTGGTTTTCTTCTTTAAGGGGCACCACAGACCGTTTTTGCAAGCACTTTAGTCGAGAAAACCAAGATGAGTGCTTATCAGAAACACTGTTTTTGACAAAGTGAAGATCATTTGGCAGAAAACATCTCTGGGTTTCTAATTCTGCTCTGAGTCTCTCAGTCCAAACATGAACATGCAGAAATAGACACACACAATGCTAGTTCCCCCTCACCTGTCTCTCTGTCCACACTTTATTTTGTAATTTCCTGGCATGACCAAGGAAGCATGTAAATAATTGATTAGTAGATGAGTGGAGTGGATTTTCCTGCTGTTGTGGAAAGGCATCTCAAAGTAGAACATTATGTCATGCACACTGTATTTTTCAATCACTCCTTGGACACATATTTACATGTTCCATTGAGAGTAAGTCATTGCATTTTCAGGATGTTTTGTATGGCCATGAAGCAAATAATTGCATCCTTTCAGAAAATAATAAGACTAATTAGTTGTTACATATTTGAAAAACACAATCTATTGTAAACTTGAGAAGTGCTGAATGAAAGAAAAAGACATATTTTGAGGTAACTGATCCCAGCTGTAGATAAAAAAGAAATATTGGGACTCACACTGTCTCGTAGGGCTAGTCTCATTCAAATGAATGGGGAGGCTGTGTTTGTTTCATACAGGACTACTCTCTATATACACTATCTTGTGTGGCTGGATCTCATCTTTTGGTTTCTGTCTACAAATGACAGGTAGAAGCTGTAATGGACACAACAGATGCCAAGGCACATTTAATTCACTTCCCTCTCAGCATGCCTGTCTATAGTTATGTTCATAGTACTGTACAGTCTCTGGGATACTTTAATTGTACACAGCAGCCCACTCTCTTGACAAAATGACTTGTTCAACATCATTGTGTCACTGTATCATCCATTTCCACAAGAGAATGTTTCTTACTGTCAGCAAAATGTTTATCAGGCACCCAGAGAAAATGTTGTGTCTTAAGTCAGCTGTACTGCTGTGATCTGCACTGCTAACACTATCATAGTAAAACTGTTTTTTATTAATGCTTTCTCTGTTAAACTAAACACACCCTTGAATTGTACAAGCAGGGCCAGATTTAGGTCAAAAAACAGTTTACTTGTCAGCGTTTTCTGCCTTTGTTCAGCAGGTCTGTTGCTGGTGCATGATTTTATAGCTCATTTGTTGTGTCTTCAGCAAACAAACGATTCAGGCATGGGGGCGGAGGAGCTGTCAGAACGAATTCATGTTTACATTTTTTATTTCAAACTCATATTTTCTCCATTTTTACAAAGATAAATCAAAGTAAGTGGTCCTCAGTCAATTCAGTGCTGTTGCACCAATTGCTAAGAAACATCAAGATGCTCAGGGTTAGGGTTAGGGTTACACATTGCAGCACTTATTTGTCCCCTTGAGGCACAGATCAGCTGATCTGGAACATTTTTATCACTTATGATAAATAAGCTAAATATGCTTCACACCAATCTTTTCCCCTACTGGCAGTTGAACTCTGGCTACCCGGCTGAAAAACATCCTGAGAATTGGACTATGTGGGACAACAGAGATGAATTGTACAACAAAACAGGTCATTTAGCATTACTTTCCAAAATGACACAAATTGTGTTTTTCTAATGTGGGGCCCCTATTGTCAGTGCCTTCAAAACACAATATGACTATTACAAAAAGTATTTACATGAAAGTTTCTTTTCTGCTTTGTGCTTTTATGGTCAAGGGAAACTGCAGTAAGATAAACCAAAGGTGTCTATTGGTCCGAGACAAGAAACAAACAGTTGTGCGCTTTGTCAACTGTTTTGTTGACAAAATAATCCACTCAGACGTCCACTCTGAGAGGTTCTTCAACACTCTGACAATTTTACACAACTTCTGCCTTTGCAAAATAGGTCATAGGTCAGCCAACCAATGCAATCTTTTTTCTGGTAAGGACAATCTCCTCTGTGATCAATGTTAGAGCTCAGGCTTAATCTCTCTGTAGAGCAAAATGTGTTTATTTTAGTTGACATATCAAATTGACAAAGTGGTATGTGCTAATGGACTGCTCCTAAATGTCCATAATGTGTCTCTCTCTCACATACATACACAAACAACTCATCTGCAACACTAAATCATAGCAGGTTGCTTCCATTACTCTGTTTCAGTGAGGAATAATAGTTCTTCTTGATTTACAGCTCTGGGTAACGTGCCAGCCGTAATAGACAGCAGCTTTCTCTGGGATATAATGGAGGCCGTTGTTACACTAACAATAAGCTGATCACTCAGCTCCTACCGAGACAACCAAAATGGTTAAAACGGAAGCATTATCATCTTGTAAGGGTGTATAACTGTTTGAGTGAGTGATAATCAAGCTTGATCTGCTTTTACAGTACAGTCTGTGTTTTGTTGTTACTCTGTCACTGTTATAAATCAGAGGTTTCCTGGAAACCCATATATTCAGTGATGTCTGGGTATATAAGTAAGCAGGGCCATTTTCCCCTGTTTGCGTTATAGGTGACTTTTACAACCCTAATCTGAGAACTACAACTGCAGTGCTGTTTTGTATCAAGCTACATGGCACGATTCTAAGGAACTGTAGTTTTTAAACAATATTAAACTCGGTGGCTGTAAATACTGAACTGAGAGGAGTTTAACAGGGTTATAAACACATTTGTTTTTATCAGATTTTGAATATATAATTGTTAAATGGGTAAAACCATATTTGAGTGCTTTGTTGTATTAAAGAATGTTAATTTCATATTGAAAATTCTCTGCCAAGTATTCTAGTTAAGATAAATTTAAATGACAAGCTTCACACTTTTCAATCATGGGCTATAAAAAGCCCTTTCTTAAAAGAAATTCAATTCTAAATTGAATGAAGCTCACTGAGGGCGGAGAGCCCAAAACAGTAGTCGAACACACCCACAACACGGGCGGAACTTTTCTGAAAAGCTTTATCTAACAAACACATACACATATCTACTACAGCCAAATTAGTAATTACACTGCACCTTGGTGATCTGTGAATAAATCCAGGAAGGTAAATGTCAATTTTATAGTATATTAGAAGTAAAAAAGTTATGTAAGTCAATGCAGAGTGGACGATGTTCGTCTCCATAACAACAGTCGATGTGGCTCATGGGTAATGAAGCCGCTTCGAAAAACTGACGAAGAACGTTTTAATCAATGCCCAAATAATCCAAGTGATAGCGCGTCCTATTGTTGAGCTATCAAGGACACTGTCGCTTTTTTTTTATGTTGAGAAATGTTAGGATGCAGTGACCGACAGAAAAAGCAATCTTTGTCTCCAGAGAAACGGTTGGTAAGGCTCATGGGTAATGAAGCCACTACTGCTATTGAACCGATAAAAACTAGATCAAATAAGAAATAGATTCAAATGGATGGTTATAGCATAAAACTGTCATATTGTTAACTTATCAAGGACACGTTTTGTGTTTTTGCATAGAGAAATGTTGAGAGTATAGCAATTAAAAACAACACTGACCGACTCTCCAGGCTGCCCATGGACTGATAAAATAAAGAGATAAAAACAAGAATAAAATCTTGTGATTTAATGTTGAGTAATGTCGCGGTTATAATAAAAAATGCATATGAAATTAGAATTAACAATGCAGCTTCTTCGTTCCCAAGTCCCGTAAAAAGTCATGATCCAGGCACCAAAGATAATCCAGTTAGAATACATGAATTTGAAAGTTGTGCTAACTGGCACGAAAAAAAAATCATGCCCATAGAGACAAATCAATAGATTAAATTTAATTACTGTGAGACTGTGTTGCTCAACTATAACCTGAACAAACATTACGTCTCCAGTGAGATTCTTCCAGGATTCCCTAAAAAAAGATGGTGTTGGTTGAAACCACAGTCTCCTGGGTTTGACTATCAATACCACTAATCTGTCCACCTCTGTCGTTCTGAAGATTTCAACCACGGTAGGAAAAGAAAGTAGCAGCCCTGAACCTGGAAATGTTACATTAAGGTCTTATTTGTGTTGTTAAAGCTAAGCTATAATGACTTGACAGTAAGGTTACACTGTCAACTCACAGGACCATTTAACTCTTTAGCTGTTAGCCTGACAGCTAGCTCATCATTATGCTAGCAAAACTGACAAACAGTACATGTAATTTCATATTATGTTTAATGACAAGACTAGCTAGCTAGCTAGCTGACCAGCCCTGTCCCCAAATCTGTCAGGGTGTGTGGTAGGACCCAAACGCAGCACAACCACAGATGAAAAGTGGTAATGTCTTTTAATCTCACTCGAGGACACGCCACACAGCCGCGGGCAGACGAGAACCAGGAAACACACAGAGACGAGGAGGGATAGTCTGGGGCAAGCAGAGTCAAAACCGGGAGATCTGTCCAGTAATGAGTGCTGGAGAGTTAGGCATAACACAAAGACAATCCGGCAATGAGTGAGTGGACCGGAGTTGCTTAAATAGTGGCTGGGCAATGAGCAGAGATGAGACACAGCTGAGAGCAACAGGTGGAACTGATCACGGTAGATGAGGGGGTGTGGCAAGGTGGTGAGAGAGACGGAGGTGAGAAGGAAGTCTCACAGTAGGCAGGAGAGCAGCAGAACAGACTGTGACACAAATCAGTATCAACATTTTCACCCTCAAATGTGCTGCCACGTGTGACGTTACTGTAGGCTGCAGACTGAAGTTATGTGATCTGGATGTGGGATGTGAGATGATGCTTATGCTGACTTGATTTTTCTAGGCGTGATTATTCATTTATATAGCACCTTTCAGACACAAGGCAATTCAAAGTGCTTTACAGGGATATAAAAGACCATACAATAAAGGCACAATAAAAACAAGACACAGAAACATTAAATTGCATGTAAAAGATAATAAAAGCACAGAAAGACAGACAAAAGCCCCAGATCAGCATCTCGCTTCCCGTGAGCGACGATCATTATGTCTAAACTATTAAGAGACAGAGTGAGATCAGAGTGCGGTTCAAAATCTCAGTGAGTTCAGAGGGACAGTGCGGTTCCTGTAGCTTCAGTGTGACAGTCTGACTGTGGTCTTCGCAGGATTAGGACCTGAAGGAAGACACTCACTGTTAGGCATAAGTTAGCTGGTTAAGTTGTTGCAAAAAACTGTAAACGGTGGCCTTGTCTCCATCCCTGTTGCTATGGATACTCATTTATTGGAGCCAGCACATTAGTAGGTGTCCTATGTCACATTTTAATGGACACCAGACCGTGGTATAAATCACAGTACATCAGAGTAGCTGGTTATCAGCCTGTGCTTTCACATACAAACTCTCAAAATACAAAATTGGACTGATAGCATTATTATTGTTATTATCGTTATTGTGTTTGTTTCAATTTTTTTTCTATAGATTTTACGATAATATCGTTATTTTGAATTCTTTTGACCATGATAATCATGTGATGAAAATCTGAAATCCTGACAGCCATACCTGCACATAGTCATACAGTGAAGGATGAGCTTAAGTACTCAGCCATCTCTCTCCAGCACAGTATATCTGGAAAACTTTATTGGGCGCTTCAGAAATGCACAATTTACATCCAGTGCCACAGTTCAGTGCTAGTGCAGGACTTTGAGTGTCGTTTATGTAGCCCCTGAACATGTTTGTTTGTTTTAAAGAATCATCTAATGCCAACTTTCTTTTTCACTAGATGATGGCTGTAGCTGGAAGTTAGATTGCTAAAATACACTGGTTCAAAATTAAGATTTGCAGCTGACCAGGTTATATTCACAAGAAATTGATACTCTCCTACTCTAGCTTTTCTCCCAAAAGCTCTTTCTCCAAGACAGTGATCAAGAGCTCTGCCATTCAGTGTTGTTAGTAATCTTTCTGCATTTCTGTTGAACTGAATTGTTGAGCGGAGTGAGAAAAAGACATTAAGGCACGAAATTCATCTTTCTGAGAAATCTTCCTCTTTGCTTTATACTGATGAAAGCAAAAAAAAAATCATATAGCTTTACCTTGTTCCTGCTGGTGTTTTAATGGGAAGGTACTGGTTATAATTTCTGAGCCTTTCCACATCAGAACGAACATCAAGAATGAGGGATTCAAGGAATTTCCCAATTTAGCTTCTGTTTTGTGCTGTTTAACAAATATATCTTATAATCTCTTCCTACAAAGAAGTTTATGCACTGCAGTATTCTTTTGCAGTGGCCCTCTGGTTAGCAGTTAAACTGTCTGGAGAGTTAATATAAACCAGAGAGACTGAACCCTGGGAGCATTCGCTTTGAGAACTCCCTGGAGATCTGTTTATAAATGGATGAGAGTCATTGAACAGGACTTTGTAACAGTGTGTATTTCAGATCCAGTGACAGGACACACACACCATAAAATAGGCAGCACTCAAGGCTGCGTGGCTTCTAATCTACAGTGGCTGTCTGCTGGCATAGTCTTTGTCCTTCTGCTTTTATTTGCCTCGAGCTTTATTGGGCACTCCAGCAAACACTCAAGCAATGCAAGCATGGTATGAAATGTTTGACATTTAATCAGTTTTAGAAGTGGAGGTGATCCGGCTTCCTCTGCAATTCTAAAGGAAATGTGCTAGGCTAAGACTCAGTTTCCGTTAATTGACTGGATATATTGCGTCTTATTATATATCTTGTGCTCAAGGCGTTACGACTTCAGCTTTTCATTGGTCCTAACTCCAGTGGCAGTGTGTGTTTCTTTGAAAAGCTGATGCGATAATTAAAATAGACATGCTGATGGGGAAAATGCTAGAAATGTACAAGTATTGTATGTTGATGTGCAAATATGTTTCATGAGGTCACTTAAAGGTGACTCTGATTTTGCTAATCAAAACTATACATAAACAAGTCAAGGGGTTACAAAAATAACACACAAACACACACTTGCAGCAACGTACCATTTTACAAGGCAAGTGGCTGCTACAGTTCTTCTTCTTTACTGTTTTTTTTAGGTAGCTCAATAAACCCAAGATTCACTTTGTCAGCCAAATGACTTCTATAAATCAAGATTATGAAGTCAGGAAGCACATCTTTTTGCCATATTGTTGCAGATGCAAAGACAAATGATGACCAGTGCAGTGTCATCAATTGAGGTTTGCTGCCTTGCTGCTTGCTGTCTTCCTGTACTGTCACAGTGGCAAGTTGGCAACACAAATGCATCTGTCACACATCATTTCAGTCGCCTAAGGAGCCCAAAGTTAAGTAGCAACCAACGCTTAGAGGGACTGTTACTGGGACCTTTTCCATCTACTTAAGCGTTGATAGGAAGGTGGACAAACATAATGTCAGTGTTAATGAATCCTCCTCTCATGTTTCGTCGTGTTCTGGGTATTGGAGTCAAGCAATCTTGTGCTTAGGTGTCGACCTTTGCTGTTAATCCTTGACTCAAATGTTATCCCATCCTCTAGACCTTAAATTCGAGTGACAAAGTTGATTTGTTTCTATATCTTCATACCCATCTCCCCTGTATATATGCTATTGTATATGTTACAGCTTTCTGTCCCACAATGAGTAAAGTGTCCTGCAAGCTTTTTCAAGACTGCAGTACCTGTTCTGAATTAAACATTAAAATCAGATTTGATTTTGTCATGAAGACTCATATTTCACAGTATTCCCTAAAGATGGTTAACATTATTTTCTTCATATAAAGTGCAATTTTCAAGTTCATTTTAAAAGTAAACATAATTGGATTACATTGTCTTTTCCAAGGCCCTCCTGCAGTGTAGGAGACAGTACATATGTGGTGCAATCATGTAACAATCATCCACTCAGCGGGGGGTGTTCACCCTCTGTTGAATCACATTATTGCTGTACACTTGCACAATTAATGCATGTGGCTCCATTCTATTGCAATCAGACAATTATCTGGTTAATGTAGTAACTATACCTTGTTTTCATAAAGTGTACGTTTGATAAAAGATGGTTTAACAAAAATGATTTTGTGATCATTGGCAAACTATATTATATTTGCAGAAGAATGTGTCTACACATACAGATGTGTCTACACATGCAGCAGCCCTATTTATAGAATATTTCAGCTCAAAGTCTTGTACAGTGTTACACACAAACCCAAAAACAAAAAAGAGTTTATAAGAGGACTCTATAGAAAAATTTACCCAAGAATTCTTTATGGGGTTAGATGGACTGTGCTTCATTTACATTAGTTCAGTCACATCAGTATGATGATAACCATGTCTACTAATGTCACCGTGAAGGTGAGAATGAATATGCTAAACCTGCATAGAGGGTGGTTTGTGCATTTCAGTTGAATTGGAGGTTTATAACTCAGGAAATGCCAAAGAAGCAGACTTTTACTGACATATGTGACCGTGTGTATTTTTTCAGTGAGAGCAATGTAACATATAGTTATATAAATCAGTCCTATCTTAATTTGTCGCTTTGATAATATATTGTTTACAATGTATACAGAGTAATATGAGCACATTAAGTGAAATATAGAGCTGAAAAATCTACTGTGTGTGTGTGTGTGTGTGTGTGTGTGTGTGTGTGTGTGTGTGTGTGTGTGTGTGAATATGCTGGGAGTCGATATGTAAGCAAACATTTGTAACCTTTGATATCGTAATGTAAATGAAATAAACAAGTTCTTGTGTGCTGCTGTGTATTGATGGAATGGCCAGAGACAATTTTGGCTTTCCTCCTATTTTAGGGCCTCCACGAGGAAAATTAGCAGCCTTTTTCTGGACAAAAGCCAAAGAAGTAATTACAACACCCCCTAAGGCCTTGTTGGTACATTTACTCAAAGTACCATGCACTGAATTTTGTGCCTGAGAAGTAAAAACCACTGTGGAAATAAACCTGTGCCCCAAAACAACCAACACTTGCAATGGCTTCCGCCTAGTTGGAATATACAGTTGCATTCTCCAAACACTGACACAGGAAGTATGAATAATTGATGCATCCTTGTCTGTCAATGTCCCTTTTTCCTTCTTTCCCTGATTCATTGTGCTCTGCAATCTCCTCTAGTTACAGACACTCTAAAAGGAACCTTGTCTGTGTTCCTCTCTCATGAAAGGTCATACCATTTTCAAATAAATTGCAGTTCATCTTCTTAAGTGGATGCTAAGGTTTCTCAAGTATTTGGGGGGATTTCTGTTTGTGCAAAATCCAGCTTTTTAAGGAGCTGAAGCATCGGCAAACATGAATCATTCATGCAGTAACAGCTGTGCAAGTATGTTTGCAACTGCATCTTTGTACAGCATATACATGCATGTGTTAAATAGATATGCATGTATTTACAAATGTGATGATGAGACAGGGATGATTAGCTTTACATTTCTAGCTTTCTGTGACCTTTCACGTTATTGTGTCTACATTCCAAAGCTCTTCCTCTTGTATAGAGGCGGTCGACAGCAACTTCTAACCTTATTCTCTGAAGAAAGGGATCCCACTGTAAGGCAGATGATGTGTGCTGCTGGTGCTTGGAGCGTTAAAAAAAAATCATTAAACATTGATAACAACACTCATCAAACTCGCCGACCATTATGATTGTATGAAAGCGATAACTGATGCAGGGAGATCAAAATGATTGTGATACAAGCTAAAATAAAAGCAAATGCTGCAGGTTGTTGAGCAGAGCACTTAAAGTATGAGCGCTAACAGGGTGTTTAATCAAGCCATTTCTCATCTGTAAGTAGTATTAAATCCAAAACGTGTTTTTTTAGGATTTGTTCATGTGAAGAGTTCTTAATGATTTGAAAAGGTTGTTAGAATATTTTACTCAGCACTGCATGTATTTTATAATACATTGGCTGTGCACTGGTATGGAGCTTTCAAAGGAATCAGCACCATTGTGCCACAAATAGACTTCCCTTAAGCTAATTTGACCTGAAGATGAGACATGCTCGCATACAGGGTGTGGAAGTTGCTTTTAGATTCAAAATTAAGCATTGCTCATCTTAAGAAAAGCTTTGTTTTGCACTTCCTGTCTTCAAAATTATTTTCAGAGGACCCTCGTGAACATACTATCTCAAGACTCAGAATATATTCTGGTGTAAATCCTAACGAATGGCATCACATGGTCCTCTGGAGGGACACGGTTTGGGATGGAAGCCTCAAATTTCACAATCACACCGACAAAATGACAGGCAGATGCTGTTTCATTCTCACATTAAATCCCATTGTAACGTGTGCGTCTCTGGGCGATGCCAGACAAGCTTATCTAGTCAGCACACTCCTATCAACCTTGGATGCTAACAAAGCAAGCCACTGGGTGATGCAGAAAGGGCAACATGATCACAAATATGCCACCTCTTCCCTGAGTGCATAATAATCCACAGTCCTTTTTCTACTGGAGTAGAAACTGTCCCTTCAAGCATTTCATTAGCCTGGTTGAAAGGGATGGTAAAGTAAGTAAAAAGAAAAAAAACAAGATGTGGCATTATTATGCTTTAGTATTTCAGCCCATGCAACCATCTTGTCCTTGTGCGTGCTGCCGCTCTGACGCAGATGGGTATTCTAGCAGTAGCATAAGAGGGAAAAGTGTATTACATAGGTACATTGCTCTCTAATGCAATCCATTTGCCATATCATCATTGTCAGCAGCCAAGCAGTAAAGCCAGCAGTGAAGGAAGGTGGTGTGTTATTGCAGTAAAGGTTCCACTAACTCATGATCCACAGACCTAAGAACATTTGCTGTGAAATGATTTCACACACTCTCCAAAGCATAAAAGATAGCCATTAAACCATACCCAATAATATATCATGTCTGACAGTAGTCTAAATGATTTATTTCATCTCATGTATGAAATCGTGAATAATCTTTAATTCATGACTCAGGATGCCACAGAGGCTATCAGCAGTAGAATACAATGGAGTACATTATGTTGAACTACTAAGGAATAGTTTTTCCTGTTATGTATCGAAAAAAAAAGATTGAACAACCAATGCACAATAAAGCGTCCAAATCTATGTAAAGTTAACAAGGCAGTGAGGTCACACGATGTGATTTTTAATAAGATGTTCAACTCCAAAAGAATTCGGCTATTTTTAGTGTCCCTGATTGAAAGTACGAAGGTAATTGTGAGCATATCCTCATGAAAATCATCATGTAAAGTGGGGTGCTCATTTAAATGTAATCATTCTCAGTCGTCTTGTGCTCTGCATTCTAAAGGCATTCTGACACTCCACTGTGCAGAGCCCCTTTTAGATATCATATCTGATTGTCACATTGAACGCGCTTTTCTCCCGCTTCACAATCTATTTCAATAGAGGGTGAACAATCTCAATATCTCAGACCAAGTGATACATTTTTGTTCATGTGAGGATAATGATAACGAGCAGGATGAGGAGAATATAGCCAGAGAAAATTATATGATGATTGCTGCATCTCATTGGGTGAAAAGATGCGCCTGAGCAAGTTAATGGTAATGAAGACAAGACTTTCCCAGGATTACAATCAACAGAGGGAAAACTCATCAATAACACTATCAAAAGGTACGTCCTTGTCTTGATTCACTGATCATATGCTGTCTAAAGGTTACGCATAATGAACAAGGGTTAAATTGATTAAAACCACCCAAATATGGACATGCATTCTGACTTTTGTCTGCACTTTAACTTGATCTCAAACTGACAGACTTAAGGCTTTTTCATGACAGATTCAATCTTGTAACAATTGTACCATTGTGTGTTTGCCATAATATTGAAAATAATAAAAAAAAAAAAAAACTTGATAGGTCATGCCCCTTTTCTCCAAAGTAGTGGGGGATCACATATTGTAAAATATGTCTTTAAGTTATTTATTGCTTAGTAGCGAGTTATGTTTTTTCATAGATTTTACTTTTCAGATTAATGCTATGCACATATTGCAGTTATGTAACTGCTTTCATACATACCTTTGAATAATCTTGGGAGTAAGAGCACTCCTAAGATCTATTATACCAAGTTTTTACAATAAGGTGGTCAATGAGGTGCTGTATTGTCTTCATGATCTTCAGGGTGAGACCTAAAGCTCTTTCCTACGCCCTATGTGGTAATCGTTTTGACTCTGGAAAATGAAATGGCTCATGACTGCTGTTTGCAACAGATGGAGGGATTCAAAGAAACAGGAAAACTGAAACTATTTTCCTCTTGAGATATTAACCTCCACTGACAGCTTTCACAAATTGTAGCCCCAGCCCTTCTTTCCTGTCTTCTGCATACTCATCTCTTAGACTCACAGGATGAAGGGTGGGGTTGTGAGAGCCAAGAGGCTGCAAAACTTTATTATTCATCCCCAAAGTACAGCGGGTTGGATGTGGTGATGGCCTCATTATGTTAAGCGGTAGAAGCCAGTCCAGGGACATTTCTGATTGCGGTCCCTGGAGTGCACCTCCTCTGGGCGGAGGGGAGGGCCCAGCTGGACACTGGGGTGGAATGTGAATGTGTCTTCTAAACAGATGGGGTTTTATGTAAGCCAAGCCTATGGACTGCTCTTGTTACTTGAGCATGTGTGCATACTTGAGCACACACACACACACATACTGTACCCTTACATATTCTAGTACATACAGAGTAGATGAATAGTGGCATGATAAAATCCCACAGGATATCTCAGTGTGGAGCTTTGGAGCTTTACAGACAGAGCTTATGATCTTGTACTGCTTTATACTGCTTGCCTTGATCTAAATATAATAAAGTAGTTGACAACTCCTCAAACTCAAAGATAGGTTTATCCCCAGTGTAGTTTTGCTCCAGATGGATCAGGCCAGTGAACCAGATAGCAAAAGGCTGGGATACACTGTGAGACAACTCTACAGTAACCCCATAGTCACAGTCCCCGATCTGACAAATGAATAATAGCTTGCTAACATGTTGCGCTGGATTGCTGCCATGCAGTCAAAACACAAGCAGATGGGAGACAGTGGGCTGCTGTTCCTGCTCTTTTCTTCTCCAAGGACAAAGAAATAAAAAAAAAAACAATGCACACAACTGGCTGTTGCAGTGTTTACCCACCAACAAATGATTCACTAGAACCATTATTGATCTTCACTTTTAGACTATCCTGGTTCCCGCTTTGTGCTTTTGCCATGGTTTTCCACTTTACACTTGTGCCATGCTCTACTCCTGAAGTGGAGATAGCATTTTTATATTGTTTATGTGACTGTTTTCCTAAAAGACTGTTCGTGTTCTGCAAGAGTTCACCAACCACAGCTGCATCAAGGTGCATCTAAATTCAGCGGTGTCTTACTGACCTAATATATTGGCAGAAGACAGCGTAATCCAATTTCCTAGGCAGACAGAACTTCTCAGATGCTTTCGGTGTTTACCTGCTCAATTTAGCACAGTAAACCTGAAAATAACTTTTGTGTCTCCCCTCTAAGCCTGTCCTGTGAGCTGACATGCTGATGAACGAGTAATTAATATGGTTGTCTACCAAAATTAAGTGGTTTTGAAAGTATAGAAATAAGTGGTGAACGCTATATGTAATGGATTGAGTAGGTGGTTACAGTAAGAATAGAAGTGCTGATTTTGTACAAAAGGTGCACGACATGCCGTCATGAATAATTGCAAAATTGCATTTATGTTTTTCAGGTATCGTTTGCATCATGGTTATGTAAAATCATTGAAACCATGTAGTGGCATGTCTCTTTGTGCTAAATGGCAATAATTGGATATATTGCAGTTTATTGTAGATGGGCTTGCAAAATGCTCAAAAAATTCACAGAAAGACATTTTCTGACTTGTGATTTCAGCAACGTATGTTACATACTCAGAGTAAGTCACAGTTAAGGTTTCTAGTATAGAATTTCCTCTTAAGATCAATTCAACAAGACTGAGATCCACTTTACCTAAAGACTGGGGAAAAAAAACTGGCATTGCTTCACAGGGTCTGGAGTGAGCTGACATTAGGTCTGTTCATGAGTGGGGTTAAGGTGGGGCAGCAGATCGACAGGCGGATTTCTGTCAGTGGTTTTTCAGGCACTGCACTTGGCTGTCAAGATGTGGAGGAAGTTGAGCCTGAAGCCTCAAGATTAAACCAAGCAATCCATGTTCCAGACATTACGTATGGTCATTAGCTCTGGGCAGTGGGGCAGCCAAAATGAGATACCTTCATAGTACATCCGGGCTCACCCTTAGGGGCAAGGTGAGGAGCTCAGATAACTGAAAAGCGCTCAGAGTTTAACTGCCTCTCTCCTTTGGATTACATGTAAAAGGACCCAGCTGAGGTTGCTCAAGCATCTGATTAGGATGTCAGCCTCCCTGTGGACAAAATCTGGGCATATCCAACTGGGAGAAGACACTGGGTAAGACCCAGAACAATCAGGATGGACTACCTACATATGCAGTCTGGGCTGGGAAAGCTTTGTGATCCCCCACTTAGAGTTAGAGAGTGTAGCTATAAGACGGATACCTGGTCAACCTTGCTTAGCCTCCTGCCACTGCATGTGACCCGGTCCCAGATGAAGGGTGGAGAACTGTTTGAGGACTATGATGGAATAAAGCACAGCACTTGTGCTGACTTTTTTTTTAACAGATCCAAGCACTGTATCTGCTGCCAGATGGGAAGAGGACTTGCTGTCTTGCGGTGGTAGTGAAAGCTGTAGCTACATATGACAGCATTCATGCTACAGTCTGTTAGGCCAGGAGGGGAAATCCATGTGCTTATCTGAGAAATAATGCAAAAAAGAGACCAATTGGTTGTTACAAAAACCAATCTGTGCTTAGAGTTTCTTTCTTTTAGTTTTATTTAAACTGTCGGCATATACTCTAAGCAAAAGCCTCCAGACAATAAATTTTACTAATTCCCTCATATAAAATCACTGTAGTGTTTGTAGCAGTAATTAGCAAGTCTGTGGTCAGCAGCGTGAAAGGGGCATTAAGTACTTGGTGTAATGTTTCTTCCTCACAGTGAGTTTCATTACAGAGCAGAGAAGCCATGTTGTTTTCAGCTTCATTAACTTTGTTGTGTTTTATACATGTAGAAACTAAAAAACAAGCATGCTTGCAGTGAACATGCTGATGCTTTGTACATGGGTGACTGTATACTGCAGCTGAACTCTAGACCTGCTGTTTTTGTCAGGTGTTTTCTTAGGATTACTTTTTTAGTTGGGTGTGTAACAGCCATTGTATTCTAAATATCTTATATATTCTATATTTAAAGGATATGCAGCAGTTATTATTACTTATTACTTATTATCTATATGCTGTAGCAACACACTCGGTCGAGTAATTCTTATTGACCTTTTCTACAGTTCTGCTGTGTTTCTCACAGAGAATGAGGAGGAGGAGGAAGTCAGATAATATGTGCAGCCTACATGTAAAAACATTTTTGCATTAAGTGAACAGAAGTATTCACCTTTACCCAAACCCCAGACTTTCAGCAACATCTTCAGCTAAATTATTCCCTATATTCATAGAGAATGGACACATTCTGGAAAAGATTGAAAAAAAAAACCTTTCTTCTGCACGCTTGTAAAAAGGATTCAGGGACTCAATGGGCAGCGCAAATCAGTGAATCCTTTTTATCTGTTGCAATATCAGTCTACTTAATGACAATAATAAGCAGAAGAAATAAATGTTTTAGTCTTGTTTGAGCCAGCTTATTTCCCAAGTTACAGGCTGCAGTTTCCCTTCACACTGAAGAAAAAACATTTTTTCAAATATAGCCACATGATTTACACACAAATGCAATGGCCTATTGATAAAAACAATGTTTTTTTCATGGTTTGATTTTTTTTATTTGATCAGATTTTTTTCCTGATAATGTCTTTAATTATATGTAAGGCTTTATTATCTTAACTGAAAACGAAACAATTGCAAAATAAAAAACAATTGCATCTATCATGTGGATGATATTCAATAAAAACTTTATTCTCTACGGCAAACACTTCTGCAACAATGACTTCTGCAAAGAGTCTTTCTGTAATATCTATAATCTTTGTGAATGTATAACAACATTAACGTTGTTACTTATGCTCTGTTGTTGGTATTGTTACTGCAGATGGAGACGCCAGGCACCCTCCCAGAATGAGGCGAAGCTCAGACATCCTCCCTACAATGTGATCACTGGCAGGGCGCATCCTCACACCACCAATCACGCATGCGCCAACGACGGAGCCTCTCCTGATTTGACAACCCTGGGATCTACCACACGGCCCACTATATTGCAAGGCTTTCCGCTACTAGCGCACCATCATCTGCACCTGCCTCCTCCGTTGCTGTGGTCGCGGCGCTGGGAGGGGTCACTATTTCGCAGGGCGCCATAGGAGGAGGGGGAGGAGGCATTTCCGAGACGTCGACAGAAGCGTGCACCCTCAGATTCAGCACCACGGGATTGAGGAAAGCGTCCGGATTGAGTCGATTTTCACTCTTCACCGTGGGTTAACTGAGCAGGAGGAAACCATTTTTTGGGAATACTCAGTGAAAGCAGGCGCTGCACACAGTTTACGGACCTGCAAGAGGTGCCACCTCCGCCGGTGAAAGGTGCGTAGCCTCAGTTAGCCACTTGAACGCTGTGGTTTGTCAACAGGGTGATTTTTTCCCTTCTTGCTAGCAGCCCGGTAGCTCTACACTTGCTGCACTGACTGACCTGCTGTGCTGCTAACATTAGCTTAGGCGAGGTCCGCCTTTTCATTCATCACTGTGCCAAAGCTAGTTGGCGGGGTAAATAAATCCCCCATCGCCTAAATACCTCACAGCTGACCATACCACAGCGTGCCCCCATGGCGTTTCTGTACTGACACCGGGCTATTCTTGGTAGCTCAAATCTCAGCGTCGCCGACTCTGCTAACGTTATGTGAGCCGCTCTCCGAGCACCGCTATCCAGCGAGCCCAGTGCTGAAAGCCTCACTTTAGTTATGTGTGTGTCTGTCGGGCAGAGGCGAGCTAGGCTGCTAGGCTAGTGCACCGGCTAAGCTAACAGACACCGTCCACTTAAATGCTAGTAAAATTACCCTCCTCTCATCAGCTGTAGCGCCTGTTTTAATCGTCCGGGAGCTGGGTGGTGACCTTTTGGTTCACTCGCTCACACATAAACACCTTTTGTTCCCTTCGTGCTTTTCGCAGCGCTGCTAAATTTCTTTTGTCTGAAAATGTTGCCTCTTTGTTTTAATTTGAGAGTTTTTATTAGCACGCTGCAATTGAACTCAGCATGCCTGCCGCGCTAATCTTTAGCCGGTGATTTTTAATGCTTTACTACGCCTTTTGCCGAGGGATTTGAAGTGGCTCAGTGAAGTACACAGCCTTGCTTTGCCTCGCCGTGCAAGTGTAACGTTACTTCATAGTCAAGCCTCTTAGCTCAACGAGGGCAATTAGTTTAAGTATCAGAACCAACCCTGCCTCGGTGTATCTATCATTACGGTAAATAGTGTGGAAAGTGAGCTGACATATTCAGCTAAAGCACTGATTCAAATCTGTTCAGCCATGGCCAGTGTCCACTCAGCAGTAAAAACACCGTATAGCTGCATGGGATGTCCTCCTGTTCATTAGCGATTGCAAAATTGTAGATTGTCAATAGAGTTTGCCTGTGTGTGTGTGTGTGTGTGTGTGTGTGTGTGTGTGTGTGTGCGCGCGCGCCTGCTTGCTAGATGAGCTTGTTTGCAAACATGCATCATTCAGGCGGAGTGCACTCTGCATTCAACAGCAAGGTGCAGCAGGAGGCAGACCAAAGCTTTTGTGACACTGTGGAGTTTGCCACATTCACTTCATGTAACTGGATATGTAATCCCAGAGGCCTTTGGGGGACATACAGTGGCTTTATTTAGAAACTGGACTTGTGATTGGCATGGAGGCATGCTGAGATCCACTGGCAGGGCCATGTGGGTCTGTGTTGTTGCCCTCCCAACCCCCTCCCATGTTTACCATGCAGTTTTACCAGCAGGGACGGCCTGCATGCTTGCGAAATCTGAAAATTTCAGTATGTTTTAGTGAGAAAAGCACTGCCTTAGTTGTGCAGTGTGCTGTGTCTTTTGGGTCTTGGAGAAGCCTTTAAGGAAAAAAAAAGCAGTCCGTTAGACATGTACGGGTGAGATATAATTTGCCTACATATAGTCATAGTATCACTCTTTGTCCATCACAGTGCATTGAGAACTAAAAAGTTCAGGTAGGGGCCACAACTAATGAGTATTTTCACATTCTATCAATTATTTTTTTTGTTTCTACCTTAATAATTTAGACTATAGATTGTAGAAACAGTTACTAGTGTCCTTCACAATTTTCCAGAGCTCAAGGAGACCTTTAAATTTACATTATAATGATAAAAACATGGGCAAAGCTGCAGGGGGACCAGCTGTTGTTTGGTATTTTTGCTTGTAAAATGACAAACAACTAAACAGACTAAACAATTAAAAATCACAGTTGTCAGTTAATTTTCTGACGATTGACTGACCAATGACCAACTAAAGATTTAAGCAGATTTAAGTATATAAACTGCTGAAGATATCTTTTACTAAATTTTGACTACAGGCAGGCAAGACGAGAGCTGTGATTCAAGGCTGCCAAGCATGGACGGACTCCTGTCAGCCCTTTAGGAAAATACTGCATATGTGTATCACTGTCTATCCATCTGCTTAAGACCATGTCTCACAAGGCTGTTTAACCTGCGCTGTCAGTCAGTTTACCGTACACCGCATCCACATATAGGATTTTCCTATACTAGATGGTTAACCATTACTAAGCATACTGTAACAATCAACATGACATCTACTAATTTGTGCTTTGTATCACTTTGATCCTTTGGACAAACTTAATAGAGCATTTGGCTTGATTCTAGAAAGCAGAACACAAAAGTAACACGGCACAAAGCTGATGTCTAAATAATTCGTCCTTGACTATGCAAAATCACTCTAGTCTGAACTGGCTTTCATTCTGAAACACAATTACTTTCAGCTAGTACATAGCTCTTCTCTTATTTGCCATTCTGCATTTGATAATACCAAAGGTTTTACAGACACCTGTATGTAATCATTTGAATGTTTTGCTCAGTTACCATATGCCATTTGCAATATAAAGCCTGTTACTGGGGATAAGGAAAAGCCATAATTTAGGGGTGAATCAATGGCAGTCAGCAGTGCATTGTGTTGTCGGTCTCCTGGGAGAGGAAGCAATATTGGCTGAACACCATGGAGCCCTCTGTTGTTGTACCGAGGCAGAGCTTTAAGGTAGCCATGGTTGCCCCTCTAACTGGAACAGGATTGCCTCTCCTCTTAGGCTTTCTTTCACTCCAGCTCTTGCACAAATGTTTGATACTGTTTAAGAGATGAGAGATGAGGCAATAGAAGCCACACAGAACAATCAATAGTTGTAGCGCTCTTGTCTACCACATCAATTTTAACTCTCCTAACCTCAGGCTTTGTATTACCCTATACTGCAATGTGGAACTGCATTGAACTGACAGCAAACATTCTCATCAGGCTTTTGGCAAAGTGTGTATTTCCTCTTCTTTAAGGCAACAAATTGTTTGTTGTTCGGGTCAGCTGTTAACTCTTACTCAACCAATTTGACAGATTTGCTTGATGAATCTGCTGTTTCCTTAACTGTTTATATGACAGTGTCCCACAATGAACTATAAAGAAAAAAAGAAAAGAGCACTTTATTGTTTCAGAGGGCACAATAAAGTAGATGATCCAGCAGTGCTTGAAAGTATAGTGTCAGCAGCAGCTTGGTGCAGCAAGAAAGAACGAGGCTATTCTCTTAAGTTCCTTTTCATGTCTATTACTCTGCCTAAGACCACACCCACAATGCTCAGCAAAAGAGCTGTTGCAGTGAAAGTTGATGTTGTTAAAGCTTAGCTTTATTCTTTATAAGACTATCATTAAAAAAAAAATCAATCCATTCACCCATCCTCCCATTACTTATCAGTCTGTGGGTGGGTGTGGTTGAATAACATCCCACCAAAAAACTGCTCATCAGAAGTCAGGCTCATATTTTGTCTGTTTCATATTTCAACAGATGAAAAGTTCAAAAGTTTGTGTACCCCTTGTGTTATCACAACTTTTCTTGCGTAGGAAATATTTAATCAAATTTTAATATCTTACGCAGCTCAGATCTTATATTCAGGTTGGAGCTAAATTTTTAACAGCCCTTCAGAATTGTAGGAATCCAACAAAGGCTGCTAACAGATCTGCACAGATTTTAGTGTATACAGTGGATTCAGAATTATTATTATCATGTGGAATATGAGGTTAGTTTAATGATGTGGTGTCCATGTCTTGAAGTATCATAGAAGACGCTGGCCTGTAGCGATGTAGCTCGTGTTGGCTGATTTGCAGCATCGACCCATCAGACTTTTAGCGTACACAAGTACCTCTAAACAAGGTGGTCAGTTTCATATGATGATGGAATAAGTGGAACTCTTCTCTGCTGAACCAAACTGTTGATGTGCATTCTGCGATACAGCTGAGCCATTTTTATGGCCATTAACTCATGTGAATTCATATGGAAAATCTACAGCAAGGGTTGTAATGGGTGGGTGTTTCTGCACAACCAGCCACAGTAGATAGCCACATCCATCAGCTACTCATTTTTTAACCAGCCACTCTTTAAACAAACAAGTGTGACAGGCATTACTATTATATGTTCATTGTATGTCAAAGATCACTGTTTATTTTTTATTTTTCAAGATCCATTTACTCTCCTGTAACTGATTAACTATAGTGTATGCCATACCGACTATGATAGGCTTTTTAACACAATGTACGGATGGTAACAGCTTTTTTTTTAAAACTGTATAATAGCCTTTTTGTGCCAGGAAAACCATATTCTCTGCATTCCACTGTATGCATATCTAAAATGTAGTTTTATCTTTACTTATCCGTCTCTGCAGGGAGTGTTTCAAAAGCTAGCCGATCAAATGTTTCTATTTCTAGTTTTAAAAGTGACATTTTTATTGATGGATAAGCCGGGCTGTTTAAGTACACAGTGAAAGCATATTGTCGTCATTAAATTGCTTTCTAAAAACTCCCAGTTCTCTATCCTCAGGCGTTTTTGAGAAGTCCACCCTATGTCTCAGGTCCTAACCAGTATCAGATACTGGTTTATAACATCCAAGGGTTATACTGTTGTAAGGTTAGGCAATTTGAACTGCTTGGAAAAGGCTCTGGCTAACTGCAGGTCAAGGGTTTTAGGCTCATAAGATGGTTATGATTAAGCTCACTGCTACTAGTATTGTATTATCAGATTCTACGCTTTGGTATAAATGCCAGAGGTGTGGACATCATTTTTTGTTCTATTAAGGGGACATGCAGTAGGATCTTGGGAACATACACTCCCCTCCAAAAGTATTGGCCAAACTTTAGCCTTTCCATCACTTTGGTAAAGGTTCATCTTTGTCTCATAAGTTCATAAAACTTTGTCCCAGAATTTTTAGGCTTGTCTCTGGACTTTTTGGCAAATTCCAGCCTGGCCTTCCTATTCTTCTTGCTAATTAGTGGTTTGCATCTTCTGGTGTGGCCTCTGTACTTTTGTTCATGAAGTCTTCTGCGAACAGTAGACTGTGACACCTTCTCTCCTGCTCTCTGGAGGTTGATGCTGATGTCAACAGTTGTTTTAGGGTCTTTTCTTACAGCTCTCACAATGTTTCTGTTGTCAGCTGCTGCTGTTTTCCTTGGTCTACCCGTTCGACGTCTGTTACTTAGTACACCAGTGGTTTCTTTCTTCTTCAGGACATTCCAAATGGTTGTACTGGCTATGGCCAATGTTTGTGCAATGACTCTGATTGATTTTCCATCTTCTCTCAGCTTCACAATTGCTTGTTTTTCACCCATGGACAGCTCTCTGGTTTTCTTGTTGGTTACGCCTCTAACTATAAATGCAGTCTGCACAGGCAAAACCCAAATCTGAAACTGAACGTAGACATTCAGCGCTATTTATTGTTTGAATAATCAATGTAACAGGACACACCAGGGCAACAAAACACACCTGTCAGTCACATGTTCCAATACTTTTGCTCACATGAAAACTGGGTGGGTTCAAACAAAAGGTGCTATCTTCTAAGTTGTGTATCAGATCCAGATGTAAATACCTGGAAATAAAAGCTGGAATGTTGATCTCTTGTCTCATATTCATCTTTTGATGTCAAACCCAAATGTTTTCAGTCTACAGCAAAAATAAAGGAATTGGCCTCACTGTTCCAATACTTTTGGAGGGGAGTGTAAATCCCTGACATCATGCAGCAAATGTGCTCACTTATTTGACAAACGAACTTCCAGATCAATTGCTATTGGAAATCGTTCAAATTAGCAAAGCATGGGAACCAAGCAAGTCTCTTTACAAAATAAAAGTTGTTTTTTTATAACAACTTTAATTAATGGGTGAAATTACCCGTGATAAGGTTCTAGTCGTATCGGTGGAAAACACTGATGGAGAGAAAGAGCAAAAGGAGTTCATATCTCCTAAGAACAGAGAGAGTAAAATGTGCCAGTGAGAAGACAGCGCCTTTTCTCATTGAGATGTCGTAACTGGAGTGTGATGCCAAGCTGCTGCCAAGATTTTTCACTACTGTTTTAATGATTCTCCCCCAGCCTCCCACAGATGTCACAGTCTCTGGGGGAAAGTAATTGATTTTGGAGAGTGAATTGTTAATAGAATTTTTCTTTGTTGGTCGGTGGTCCTATCGGTTATGAGAGCGTAAGGTGACAACAAAGCCTTTGTTCACAAGTACAGGCAGACCCTCCTCAGTTAATTCTCCCAATTTATCCATCTGATGTGGATCATTTCATCTCCTTTATAGCTGGCTACTTGTCACTCTCAGAATTTTATTCATGCGGACCAGGATGACTTGAACTGTGAACATCAAAGACTGTCTTTGTAAAGTTGGAGCTGCATGCTGAAGTCGCTTTGAATGTGGTAGTCATGGTAAGGCATGGAATCATTTTGGGGCCATGTTAGTGGTGGGACATGTGGACATGACCCAGGACACTTAAACATATAAGCAACTGATTTCACTCCCTGCTGATTATTGCAGTTTACATTAACTGGCATTCCTTAGAAAAATCATCAATCTTCCTCTGCTGTGATTGTGATATTGAATATTGTCCTGTCTTTATCCCCACTCACCACAAAATATGATGTTTTTTACCCGTTAAGCCGTTAATGAAGTTAGAAAAAGGATGTGGGTGCACATGCCAGTCTGACTGAGATCTTCTGCCTCAACAGTGGGAAGAGAAGTCTCACTTCCATAGAAACAGGAATCGAGTGAACATGCAGGGAAGGAATGTGCACTAATAATGCAGTTTGGTGAACTGAGCATAAAGTGTGTGCTCACTTTCAGAGTCATTCTCACCTGCACAATCTCTGCTTCTGTAGCCACGAAGTGTTCTCCCTCTGCTTCTGCTGTCACTATTCTCTATTGTCTCACTTTATTGTTTTAATTCCATCAACAACAAATCTGTGCAGAGAGTCTTGCTACAGGCCATTCAAGTCTCTCATCCTCTCAGTTGCTCTGTCTGTCTGAGGCCTCACTCTCTTCCCACCCCCTCTAATAGGCTACATCTGGGACCAGAATGGAGCCCAAACATTGGCCCTGCTCCTCCCCCCACAGTGTGTGTGCTCTGTCTTGGTGTATTAACTTTTCTATTGTTAGGTGACTGCTGTTCTTCAGTCCTGTTACTGAAAACATATTTGCTGACCAGGGGCGATTCTTGGATCTGACTTGGCCTGGCTGCTTGGGGCAGGAGGGTGGAGACATTTTATCAGGGCTATATATGTTTTTTCCTCATTTCAAAAGTTAAATACATAAGTTTCATGCTATTTGAATTGGACCTCTTAAGTCAAGATGTGATAGATCTTTTCTATAAATAAACCAAAAACTGGGGTGTTAAAGGCTTAGAATGTGCCAGCTGCTTGCTGATTTTCACAGAAATGCCTGACAGTGCATACACTTTCAGTGTCTTCCTCTAACCCTCTCTCAGAAATTACCCTGTTTGTCTAGTTAGCTTCCGACAGCCATTCACAGTTACCCATCATTAATCCACTATTTCATTTTGTTAGAAGAGCAAGAGACCTTTGCTGTCAATTTCTAAACCAGACATTAAATTCCTCCCATAGTATAGATTAGAATGAACTTTACAGGTAAGATTTCTTTTTCACTGAAAGTAGGCTAGAGATATCGATAGAGATAATGTAAGACATGGGCATGAAATAAAATTCTTAATAATTAACACCCTCACCTTCAAAGCTCTGGTTGGCTTGGTTGTTTTTTCTCTTATGTCTGAGCAAAAAAAATCAAACCCATTTTAATTCCTGAAAATAATTGGGTTTCAAGAGCAATGCCAGTAGCTTTTAAGTTACCTTTTTAAAAAATGTTGATGTCCAGATCTATAATTTTACACCTCTTTTAGGAAGATGTATGAGTTTTGTTTCATCCTGAGCAGAAATCATCGCCACCATTAGCGGTGGCTGTGTTGTGTGTCTCATGATGCGAACAGCTCACTGTAAAACTTGTGTGAATCCACGCTGACCTGAAGCTGAACAACGACAAGCTTGCTTGCTGTTATCTCTTTTATAAGCTTCCCCCATCCTCCATCTCCTGAAGCCAGCACACACAGCCCATATAATGTCCACCACTACTAGATGTGAAGCTGTGCTAAAGATATTCAGGACATGAGCACAGAAAAAAAGAGCCAGTCACGCTGACATGTTGAACATCCATGAAAGACATTCAAGGAATGCAGCCTCTCATTTGCATTTAACTCTTAAAATTGCTTCCTCACTTGGTAAATATAGCTTCTGTAGTTGCAGCTGCATACTTCAATCCTTTGACAGGACATCACAAGTTCAGGGTGACACTTTGAATCTAACTTGTACAAATAATAAGACATTTCTCTTTTTCAGTGATTCAGACCTCCAACCCCAAAAGGCACATTACACAGCAGTGATGAATAGTGAAAGACTTAAAATCATATCTTTGTTTTGGCTTGAAATAACAGCCTGTAATACAAGACAGCAGATAGCTGTGCCAAAATTCTACAGCATTATAATGGATAAAGATTAAAATCAACGACAAGCAGTAATAAAAAGGGATAAAAAAAAAAAAGTAATTTTTTTCATATAACCCTGAATCACAAATTTGTTTCAGAGGACTTGACATTGGGTAAAGCCTATAAATGGAAACAGTCACGTTTGTAATACTCACAAATAACAAAAGCATTTTAATCTAATCTCACATTCATATTCATGCATTTAAAGCGTTTGCCATTATAAAAAACAAGATTTTGTTATTTAATAGGATATTTTCATGCAAAAAATACTAATATAATATGATAATATAAGAAGTGCAAGATTGTATATACACATACTGCACAACTGTACACCAGTCTCGCACACAAATGTCTGATAAGGGATTAAAAATCTGCCTTTGGCCCATTTATTCTAGACCCCTGTCATGGGTTAATCCTATAACATTGGTTTGGTTCACCCATGACTGTACATTCATGAGTTAATGTCATGACAGTACCCAGTAACAAGATCCAGCCCTTGGAATATAGTTCCTCACACATCCTGTGTTGTATGAGACATGAGATGTTGCAGTTACATTTGGGATTCAATATGACATTTGAGTGAGATTAGTGGTGTAATTGTTTGTTTTGTAGTGTCGATGCTACAACTTGTATTTTACAATCACAACCAATTATTTGCAACATTAGGAGAGCAGAATTCATGATAAAGTTGGGTATAAGTCACCGCCAATATCGACTATAAGGTTAAAGCAATCCTGTAGCCATTCTAGTGTAACAAAGGGTCATCCTAAACAGTATACAAACTGTGCTCTCTCAAATCAAAGCTGAGCATTGTCCAATGTGTTGACAGCACAGCCGCAAAGCTAGGTCAGCTGACACTCATTGTCCCATTCAGACCGATGGCGACTGCATTATCATCCTGTCACAACATTTGTGTGGAAGGGCTCTTTGTGTGGAAAGTGCTTTGATTTAACAAAACAAAAAAAGCTTTCAGCGGCCAGTGGTTAGAAGCCAAAGTTTTCAAATTCAAGTTGTATCAATAATGTTTAACAAACGGATGTTAAACAGGTGTTTGATAGGGAGTACTTGAATAATGAGAAAAGCAAAATCTTGCCTGTAAGGCAGGAGAATAAGAGAATGATTAATGAGTAAAACTCAATTAGATGGAATTGTTTTCACATTATGGAAGGACGGCACTTTATCTGATGCATTTCAGTTTCATCGGATGCGTTTTGTTGATAACAAAACTGTAACTTCTACATCATTGAAGGTGCCCCTCTGGAAAATTCTTATAAACACAAAGTTTATGTTCACGTGACGTGAATCTCTCACCGAAACTCACGGTTTTACGTCCCTAAGGTTCAGTTCCTGCAAGATTGTGAATCTTGGCATGCTTAAGTAATTGGCACAATTGTTTTTAAACCTGATGAGTTTGGCACAAAAATGCGATTACAGCGGAAAGCAGTCTTCTCCTCTGCTTCGGCCATTTTATGTTGACACAGATGCATTGCTCTATATTTGTGGGAAGGGGGGGGGGGGGGGGGGGGGGGGGGTGCCTTTAATAGCCCTCCAAAGGGAAGTTTGAGTGTTTTTTGCCCGAACAGTGCATAGCCATGCATTTAAGAGTTCATCTTGGGAATTAGTTGGGAGGTACCCAAGTGTTGACCATATGCTTTGACTGCAGCATCTAACAATTACACCCCGCCAGGTATACACTCATCTGCTGCTTTGAGTTTGTCAGACTTAGTTTGTGGTTGAACCTTATGAACAGAATTAAAACTCATTTTAGCAGGATAATCCCAGGTAAGGTTGGAAATACAGTACTTCATTATTACCATATAAGGCTATTTATAATGGCAAAGCCATCATAGTCAATCCCACATAACTAATCCACACTACAGTCACTACAGCATGGCTAAATGTCTTTGGTGACAACGTGCGACATTAAATAATAATGCCTGTAGTCTGTATTTGAAAAAATTAAGCATAAACCCGAGACATGTAATGTAAAAGCAAAGTGCCACACAGGTTGTGTTGCTACCCTGCTGTTTTTTAAAACCTGCTTCAGGCTGCTTGTGCGTGCGTAGCTGACACTGTTGTACTGTAATGTGCTTATATGCTGTGGGAACTTACAACTTCCTAGACCTGAGAGAAATGAATATGAATGAACAGAAGCCTTTACACTAACAGAAACTACCTGTTTCTTGTTTCTTTTTTCTTTTTATAGACAATGATGTTCAACAACCATATAGTCTTTGTCTTTTGCGTTTGATTTCTAATGAAAAAACAAATATTGTAAATAAAGTGCTATTCACGTCTAGACCAGCATTTGTTTTAGTTTACGTATTCTTTACATACAGTATGTTACACATATTTTCATCTTTTTTTAATGTTTACAAGTACTGAGGCCTGGATTAAAGACACAGAGCCCGATCAACACTTAGAGTTTACAGTAAGAAATGAACACTAACCTTTGCACTAAGATGGCCTGTATCTCTTGGATGAAGGAGGATAGGAGCAGGTTTTTATAAGACCGATCCGACAGACACTTGTTAGCAGGAACAGCAACGTGTTTCAACTTTGTTTGAGGTATCCCGATATAGGGTTTTTATGGATGCCTTCCAGCCAATCAGGGGCAGGTGTTTTCAGAAGACATGGTTTAAGAGTGTTTATTCAACTTTGCAGTGCGTGCATTATATTTAAAAAAAAAAGAAAAGAAAAGGTTTTTCAATCCCAAAGAGAACATGGCTGCTTTGAGAATTTCACAGGTTGTGCTCTACTTTGATCAGCCTACTTTGGCCGCCTTGAGAACATGGCTCTGGAGAGCAGCGATATGACAGGTTGAGCCTTGACTTCTGCTTTTAGAGACTCCCCCACTGCTCCACACATATGTGTGTATGTGCTTAACTCTGCTTTGAATCTGGGTCAGTGCAGTGTCGGCATATTAACTTTCCATAATGACAAATGACAGGGATTGTAGTCACAAAGTTAGCGTTGTATGGTAAAGAAGCTCTGATGCCCATTTTATGCAGTGCAAGCAGAGTTTAAACTTTTGAATATTTTTATCTGTGACAAATGTGCGTGTATTTGCAAAACTCCAAGGCTAAAAATAAGAAAAAGAGTTCTGTCTCTCTGAAAACCCAGGGTATATACCATTTTAAAGACATTTTTACCCTCATATTGTAGTGAGGCAAAGAATCAGTTTAACATATTCTAACTTCATTGGGAGTCAGTATTTCTCTTGGCACATTATGTTGCAAGATTCTGCTCATGTCTGCGTCTATGAAGAAATCTAGGAATATATTAACGTCTTTGGTTTTCCACTTTGAGTGTTGAAAGTAAAATATTAACAGGCTTTCAATCTCAAGGACTATCTTCTTGTGCTCAGAATTTCTTTATAACATCTAGTGCATGTTCTTATACAGTACTCTCTACCTGAGGCTGCTTTCCTTAGAGACTCACATGAAACCTTATGTTTATGTGAATGTGATGAGCTAGAATGTGATTGTGGAAAGTTGTAGGTTTTAACCTTGTAATTGTTACTTTATGCATTTGTTGCATGAGTGCAAATGTAAATAAACATGAGGATTTTTAAAAACACTATATGCTGCTAGTTTTAGCACTTTGGTGGGTTTGACCTTATTTCTCTGCTCCATGAATGCTTATCATGTATTAACCTCATTTGTTAATACATTCATGGTGGTGAAGTTAATCCGCGTCAACATAGATTCACAGTAAGAGGACTCTTGATTTTGATGCTTCCTCTAAGACCACCAGATGAGATATAACTTAAGAGATAGTGACCTCAAAGGAGCAAATTAAATTCACATTGTACAGTTACCGATCTTTGAAAATGTAATTTGAGAGTGAGACGTCTACACCAAAGTCAAACCACTTGTCCATCACTAAATTTCTGGCAAATGTCATGTCACCATCACAGGCAAACATAGGGGACCACAGATGTAACCTCAGACACAATATTAGCATCCATCCATCCATCCATCCATCCATCCATCCATCCCATCTGTCTCTGCTTATCCTTTTCATAGCTGTAGGAGGGCTGAAGCCCAACCCAGCATCCTTTGGGTGACAGGCGGGGTACAGCCGGGAGAGGTCACCAATCTGCCAGGGTTAAAACCCACACAGCCACACGCACATATACACTGTGGTGACTTTCCAGTTTACCCCACCTGCATGTCTTGTTACTGTGGAGGGAAACAAAAGTTTAAGTGGGCTGCCAGTGTTGTGGACATTAATGACAGATTATTGTGTAACAACCTGTGAGTTTGGGTCTGTCAGGCTAGAAATGAAAGTCTGCTGACCTTTGAAGCTGAGTGTATGTGACTTCCTTTTAGAGAGTGTGAGCACAGTGAAGTACCAGATGGAGCAGTGGCAGAGGGCAGGCTGCATGATGTTTTCTCCATTGGTGGAGCATTTGGTAGGGTGTTTGGAGTTAGTAGATGGAGGGAAGAACGCTTGCAGCTTTTATGGATTTTGATGTGATATTGGTATGAGTGGTTAGAGTGTAAGTACTTGAATTTGTGAGCAAAGTACACTTGAAAACTGCATTGAATGTAAATATTATATTGAGAATGTCAGTATATACATTTGTATTACTGGATCACTTTAGTGTGTGTGTGCTCGGATAGAGAAATACAAACATGTGCAAATGATTTAGATGTGCACTTAATTTAACACCTAATTTAACACACCATAGTATTCAATGTTTATCACTTAATAGGCATGTAACTGAAAAGTGATTCCCTCTCAATTTACTCACTGCAAAATTTGTTCAAGGCAAACAGAAGGACTTATCATATTTTTCAGAAAATCATGTGCTTCGTTATCATCCATCCAATATCAATACCACTATCTATATCGCAGGGGTGGGGGGTTGGGGCTGGAGCCAAGCTCAGCTGACATTTGGAAAGAGGTGTGGAACAACCTGGACTTGTCGTCAGTCAATCGCAGGGCTGACACACACAGACAGACAACTATTCATGCTCACATTCACAACTACGGACAATTTAGGGACACCAGTCCTCCAGTCGGCCAGCTCAAACCTGAAACCTTCATGCTGTGAGGCAGCAGCTGCCCTCAGTTATCATGTTTAATGTAATATACACTATATCTGATCCGATGTGGTACAGCTACAACACCAAAACCACAGGCACCACATGTGGCGAGTACAGCAGGGTGTTTCTGTGTGTGTTAGTAGGGCCAAAAGTGTTGGACAGTACTAGTCATTGCCATCTGTTTTCTTTGGTACTGCCAACAGACTGTTGGATGGAGTGGCTTTGTATGGCAGGTGCTCAATCAATACAGACACATGCACAGAGCTCTGACTCAGCAGATTATCTGTCTTAACGGTCGCCGCTGCTACCAACCACAGCCTTCAGTTCTCAATCACCAAAGCAGGATATGTGGACAACAGTGGTCCTTGAGATACGTTTTATTTCATTTTTTTTTCCATTAAGACCACCTTACATCAGTCACAATCATCTTTGACGAACCAATACCTAATGGCTGAAAAACCAAATATGAATTTGCACCAAGTTCCACACAAGACCCAGGCCAAAAATGCTATTTAGACACCAGGTAATATAAGGCATTAGCAAAAATAGCCTCAAAGAGAGAAAATGAAACGCACATACAATAAACAGTAGAACTGAAATATGATTGCAGGTTATTTGGAATCTCTAATACAGGGAAGAAATGTTCACAAGACTTAGACTTCTCAGATTTGTTTTTTTTAATATTCATGACAGGCAGACTGAGATCCACCTCTTGGATCACTGTTTTTTAAGCAGAAATGCTCCTTGTGGTCTTAAAAAAGCCCTTCTGCTTCTTTACGTGGGCAATTTTGGATAAGTACTCAGCAGCGAGTTCACACAAGGGCGCAGCTAATGTCAAAAAGCAAAAGGTAACCCCGGTACTGTATCACTCAAGTTTCTCTGTCTGCAGTTTGAAAGCACTCCTTTCCAGGAAAGTATTCTGTGCTTGATTTTTTATTTTTGTCACAGCACACGTATTGGGTGGATAGGACACTGCTGTTTTTTTTTTTGCAAGATGTCCCTCAGGTTTGTAATGTATATCATCCGATTTGACATCAATCAAATGGGCACTAAAGTGTAAATTAATCTGTACCTGACAACATTTAATCCATGAGTTGATGGAAGGTTGCTGGTGTTCACTGTAGGCTGAAAGGACATCTTAATGAACTGTCAGAGTCCTTGTCTCTATATGTCTGTGCTATTTCTTATTAGTGCAGTTGAATTTGGCTCAGTCAGTTTCTAAATGAGATCTTCAGTTTTAGACGTTAGCCAAGCATCCAAATCTAATGTTTACTTCGCAAATTACTTTTTTTGTTTTCCAGATTGAATGACTGAATTGAATGAATGGATGATACACACACCTGGGTTCTCAACTGTATATATTTTCTGGTTTCTTTAGTCTTCTGTGATAATAAATTCAGACACAGTTTGAAGGAGCTGTCACAAAGCAAATTCCAAAATAAGGGGAACTATCATTTCAGCCAATGCAGTTTTTATACCTTATGTAAAACAGAAAGTTACGGTGCAGAAGTCTTGTGTTGTGCAGTAATTCTTAATACATGAACAAGTACATGGTCACACAACCTTCTTAAATGTACTTTGTTTTTAAATGTCAAGCTAGTTGCTTGCTAGCTGCTAATTGTTAACTTACAAAACTTTTTTCCTTCTCCCCTTGTATGCTACAGCTGTTACTGAAATGAATAATGTCAACTGATTAAGTAAAACTGTAAAAAAAAAAATTGTTACAAACTGTTCTTTTGATCATACATTACAAATTGTTTCCCCTGGTGTAAAAAAACATGTACTACCCTGGTCACCTTGTTTTTTTAAGCTCTGACTGTCTCTATTGGCAAACCTTTGAGTAAACAGCCCGTTCAACAACGTTCAATATACACACAAACACACACACGCACAGCTCGGTTAACACCTGGTCGACAAAGGTAATTACTTTATACCCGTTAGCAGTTGTCTCTCTGCCATGTCATCACCATTATTTTAGAGAAGAGCTGACACAAGCAGAACCTAAGGTAATAATATTGTTTAATGGCCTATAAAAAACAAACAGTATCAAGAAGACCCCACATTAGGTGACAAATGAGCTGACTTGATAGGAAATGGCTGCATGTGATGAGCTTGCTGTAGATCGTCACTAGTCCTACATTGTGGCCACCCCTGCACCCTGTTAATAAAACATGTGCCATTCTATCAGCAGTGATGGGATGTGAAATGTTTGTCCTGTTGCTCACAGTCTGTGTACACAACTCTCACTGTCTCTTGTTCTCACTCACTTTCTCTTGCCAACATTTGCAGTTCAAATCCTGTAACGGATATTTGGCTAAAAGTAGATGAAGAGAGAGTTTCTGAGGAAACGGTATCAAAGTCAGAAGAATTGCGTGGGTGGTTGGGGAAGTATGTGGTTAAAAAGTTTGTTGATATCTTAATCTTCTCCATCCTAGCAGTGACTTACTTACATTCTCACATCACCATTGTGCAAAATTCTACACCAGTGCTTGGTTTGAGGGGGTGGAACAGCAATGCAGCTTTGAAGTTGCTAATTCAGGAAAGGATGTGTGAAGCCACAGGGCTAATACACACGGACATAATTGTGCGCATTTCTCTAACGCCACATACATGGCACGCAGTTCTATTGTTTCAGCCAACTTATGTCTGTTTTTGTATTTTCATCTAAAATGCAATCAGTTTATGTTTGTTTTCTAATATACTCATTATTTGACAAGTTGAAGGTAAACATACCTAGACAGATAGGCCAGACAGTTTGTTGCAGAGCTACCTAACACTCACATATTCACAACTATCTATTAGGACATCCAATTTTTCAGTCTCCAGTCACCCTAACCCACAGCAAATGGCTTTAGATTGTCGGGGGAAAACCGGATCACCTTAAGTCAACCCACTCGAATAAGCGAAGGATATGTACACTCCACACGAGCCTGCAGTGCTAAACACTGAGCATCTGGGCTGCCCATCTGTGTGGTTATTCCATTAGGAAGTGTTTTCAAGCAAGGATTTACATAAGCAACAATACCATGGTCTTAATCAAGATGTTTCTAGCTCATGTGCATATTTGAATTGTCTTATGATGGGCACTCTTTACTACATGACTACATGACTACATTTTATCACAGTTTTCACGTGTTGTGCACTTTTTAGTCAACTACATGATATACTGTAGCGCTTTTTATAAGTATTTAGGAAGTAAGACAATGATATAAATGATTATTCATTTGTTATCGTACACAATGATACTTCTATTTTACATGTTTACAATTTTGAGTGTTACTTTTTAGTGTTTAAAATGGCATTAATTCCACTGGATTTTTCATTAATTATTCCTAGGAATAATAGGAAAGTGCACCAACACTTGAGGCACATCGTTTCTTGAGCAGGCGAAAATGATAAATGAAAGGAGACAGCTGAAGCATTTTTTTGCACCAACACACGAAACAAAACAAGAATCCTAATTAACAACAAAGCCACAATTTGGCGAGTGTTAGTTGCCAGACTCTGCAGGCACAGTATCTGCAGGCTAGTGATGAATTGACCAGTGAGAACACTAAAAAGAATCGCTGAACAGCAGCTCTTGGTGAAACCAGCAGTACATCCATCTGTGAAATGTTAATTTAAGTTCTTGTTTTCAGTGTTTTGGTTGTTAATCTCAATGGTGACTTTTGAAACCACAGGTAGCAGTGTTGTTGTATTAGATATGATGCAGTGATGTTTCATACTACATGCATGAGGGAGGCAGAAGATAAAAAACACCTCTTAATATAATGCAATGATATACTTTGTCATGGTAACTCACACAGTATGAAATGAACCTACTCTGCATTAAGGTTGTAGCGCATCCATTATGAACACTGACAGTGTGTAGTTAGGTCCGTAATAAACAGAAACCTTCATGGCAGCCAGAAAGAGCTAATTCAATGTATGCCAGTGCAGCCTTGTTACCCCAAGGTACCTTGTTAACTCAAGGATCCTGGCATCTTGCAGTCAGCATCACACTTCCCAATTCAACTCTCCAAAGAGAACGAAGCTGACAAGCTAACCAGTGATTTTACTCTCCAGTGGACAACAATTCAGTCATGGAATAGCACTTACACTGATCAAAGACATTGCTGATTATGACAGAATAATGTATGCTATTAATCTTAATTGAATAATTAAGGGAATTGCTTCTGAAAACTGTAAAAAAAAAAAACAATGAGCCACCTTACAATACTGCGCATACAGCAGAGTATTGCTTTTTTCCCCAACTTTTTTAAAACTGCTGGAATCTTTGTCTATATATCACATATATGTCTAGCTGTGAGGAGTGGGATGTTTATGCCAATGCTTGTGCAGTGCTTTCTTTTCTTGATAAATCCTAAAAACGCTAGCAGATGGCCCATTTTCCTCCCTGTGAGTTGTGTTATTCTAAACCTTGCGAAACACGACCATCCTTCCCCAAAAGCCTGCCTTAGAGCAAAAGGAAACAGTTGTTAGATTTATTCAGAAAATAAAGTCAGGAACATGACAATAAACAGTACACTGCAAAATTAGGATCGTACGTTTATGAACACAGTGCTGTAAACGTACATGCAAAAACACACAAAACTGCTTTTTTAGTTTTCTAGTTCAAATCTGATGCAAAAACAATTGACGCTTTCAAAAAAAAACTTCTTCTTTTCTCTCTCTATGTCATTCACGGACGTACACACGCACAGTTGTACACAGCAGATGGCAGGACATCTCACAAATTACAGCAGCTCATGCTCTACTCCTGAAACATGTTTGAACAGCAGATCTGAGAGTGAGATATTTTCCCTCTCCTCGGAAAACGAGCTGTCTCTATAGTGTGGGAAAACCTTGGAATTTGTATAAAGGGCTGAGCTTAGATCATTAAAATTGTGTAGGGAAAGTGTTGCCATAGTGACCAGTGGACAAAGGAGGATGTACAAGTAAACACCTTGCCGCACTGCTGATACTTCACTATAGTGAAATAGTGGTGTCCCACCTGAACAGGGGCACTCCAGTGGCAGGACTTTGTGTTTGGAAGGAAATTGTTTTCAGTTGCTGACACAGGGGAGACTGACTGACCACTCCGCAGAAGCAGCCACTGCACAGTGACGTGTAGCCACTGTCAGACTTGCCGTTTCTCCGCCGCACAGGCAGAGAGTCTGGTGGAGCTTTGACAGTCATTAGAGGCACATTTGAAAGCGAGTTAGCGGGGCGGGTACAGTAGCTGCGATGTAGCTGGGCCAGCTGCTCTATTACAAGAGGCTCTCTGGTTTGTGTTTCTGTGGGGGTGTGTCCGTACAGAGCCACAGCTATCCTGTTTATCACAGATGACATCACTGTTTGTAGGCCGCTAACACATTTTTTAGCTCTGAACACAGCAAATTCTTGTTCATGTTGTTTAGGCTATATACGGAGTCTGACCTCAGAGTAAACAATAATAAATGGTTATAGACTGCTATGTCACAACAATGACCATTCACAGAGCAGAGTGTCTGTGCATGATGCATTTATATCTGAATGCTGGTGTTTGTTTGTTGAATAGTTACTTTGACTATTCTATTGAACCAGTGGTGTGTTATTAGCATGATCTTGGCTAAACTAAGGTGGAAAGAGAGTCTTAATTTTACCCCAGAAATGGATCAGCAGATTTCATTCTCTGTCATCCCATTTGTTGTTAAATGGTGCAGCTGAATGTGCCGAATAATAACATACAGTAGATGACAGCCTCTGTGACAGATGAGGGTGTCTCAGCTCGCTTTGTGAGAGTCTCGCTCAAGTGGAAACATCTTTGACTGAATTCAGTTTTTTTTTTTACCCTGCTTATCCTCTGCATCATCAGAC